>NC_064408.1:56435000-57148500 GCF_023375975.1 Astyanax mexicanus
TGCACGCACGTATATAACTAGTTTTTGTGCCCTCTCACCCCCCAGGTTTGTAACATGGAGAACATTGACCCATTGGGAATTCATACTGGAGAGTCTATAGTTGTGGCTCCTAGTCAGACACTGAATGACTATGAGTATAACATGTTGAGAAACACTGCCATCAAAGTTATCCGACACCTGGGAATTGTCGGCGAGTGCAACATCCAATATGCTCTCAATCCAGAATCAGAACAGGTAACCCTGTTCTGCATGTTTTGGCAGAATTGAAATGCATATCGTTTTTTTAATTTTCCTTAATTAATCCCTTAGATTCGTTTTTGGGGAAAACATTTGATGTTACAAGCTGCTGTTTTATTTTCTTCTAGTACTACATCATTGAGGTAAACGCTCGTCTCTCTCGGAGCTCCGCTCTGGCCAGTAAAGCCACTGGTTATCCTTTAGCCTATGTGGCGGCTAAGCTTGGTCTTGGGATCCCCCTTCCAGACTTAAAGTGAGTTATACAGCACATATGTACCACCACCACTATAAATCTTCACTCCAGAGAAGACTTAATTGTGCACCTTGTACGCTGAAAATTTGACACTTGCTCATATCTTCCCATGCAAAATTATTATTATTATTTTTTTGTGTGTATGTTTGGCAGTCAATGACTAATGATTCATTCCTATATCTGCTTTGCTGTAAATGGCTCCCCACCAAAATATCTGGTTGTGGGGGTCCTATGATTTGATGAGTAGATGGTGGCAACAGCTGCAATCACTAAGTTCATTTAAAATGCACAAATAGGTGTATACATGTAGAGAATGTATCGTAAATATTTTGTGTTGAAAATGAGTCAAGTGAAATCAGTGCAAGTTTGTATTTTTCAGGAACTCTGTGACAAACTCCACAACAGCCAATTTTGAGCCCAGTCTGGACTATTGTGTGGTGAAAGTCCCTCGTTGGGACTTAAGCAAGTTCCTCAGAGTTAGCACCAAAATTGGCAGCTCCATGAAGAGTGTCGGTAAGGTTTCTTGTGTTAACAATGCCTTATCTCTTTCCCCACACAACATAACTCATAGTTTACACACCTCTAAATTCAATAGTTTGTGAAGCCTATACAAGTTAAATACAGATCTCTGAATATAAGAGTGGCCTGTGCTTTGTGGCAGCTTATACACACGTATTGCTTTTGCACAGTTCGGTTGTCTAGGATGTGTGAAGTAACAAAAAATATATGCTCAATGTAAGTTTTGATATGAGCATTCTGTTTTCCCAGGGGAAGTGATGGCCATTGGTCGGAGTTTTGAAGAGGCATTCCAGAAAGCTCTGAGGATGGTAGATGAGAATTGTGTTGGCTTTGACCACACAATTAAACCAGTGTCTGAACAGGTTAGTGCTAAAAACTAGAGCTGGAAGGATCAATTGGCTGTGTAGCAGTATCTAGTATTTCATAATATGGGCCTCATGGTTAAAGACTCTCACAGAAGCAAGTATAAAATCCCCACTTTTTTGACAACCAAATGGCTTATTAACAATATGTGTTTACATTTAAATATAGCTGTACACTTTTCTTAAAAATATTGCAACAGTGAAGCCAAGCTCACTTTCCCTAAAAACATGACATGAGAAACATTTCAGCTTTTAATTTCAAGTATTTACATCTGGATCTGAAGCACAGTTCTGAACTTTTTCTGAACCCACCCATTTTTTTTATTAATAAATGTACTGGGATATGTGACTGTCAGGGTGTACACATTACATAAGCCCTGCAAGATGATGCATGACCAAGTTTACCTGGAATTTTTTATTGTGGCATCTAGCTCTGCCTCTGTAAATCTCTATTAGGGCTGAAATTATTGGTATTGGCTTTAAAAACACTAATTGATTGGTCTCCACTAAAACCTTATAGTGGAGGAGTACAACCAAGTTAAATGCTTTGGTCAGTGCATGCTCTGTTAGTCACATGCCGGGAAATTAGTTCGTATGTAGTCTTTACTAAAATAAGCACAGTTAATGCAAAAATTAAATAAGTAAATTCTGATATTATATTTTAAGGTTTATTTTTTCTTAATTTTTTTACTACAGACTGACTTTTTAACCCCCCCCCCCCCTCTCTCTCTCTCATTTTGTGGATTATCAGGAGCTTCAGATTCCTACAGATAAGCGAATCTTCGTGCTGGCAGCAGCCCTTCATGCTGGGTATAGCGTAGACCACCTTTATGAGCTCACCAAAATTGACCGCTGGTTCCTTCACAAGATGCAAAACATTGTGAACCATGAGAAGCTTTTGCAAACATATAATCAGGATGAAAGCCTCATGCCACCCGAAGTCATGAGGAAAGCAAAGCAATTGGGCTTCTCTGACAAGCAGATTGCCCTTGCTGTGCAGAGGTATGGAGGTAGTGATCAAAGTGGGTGTTTGTGTATTTGTGGATGTCTGTCTCTTTGTCTCTCTGTGTCTGTGTGTCTGTCAGTGTATGGCTGTGCGCGTGTGTCTGTCTCTCTCCCTGTGTGTCTGATTTATTATATTTTAATTTCTTTTCTTTCTTCTTTTTTATTTTTATTTCTTTTAAGCACTGAACTAGCGGTAAGGAAACTGCGGCGTAACTGGAACATTTTGCCAGTGGTCAAGCAGATTGACACAGTGGCTGCTGAATGGCCTGCTCACACCAACTACCTTTATCTGACCTATCATGGCACAGAATGGGATCTGTCTTTTGAAGAATCTCATGTCATGGTTATTGGCTCTGGTGTGTACCGCATTGGCAGTAGTGTGGAATTTGACTGGTGTGCTGTGGGCTGCATCATGGAGCTTAGAAAGGTAGGCCTTCTGCTTTTAGAAATGAGTGGTGGTGGTCAGTATTATTTACATACCGTATTTTTCGGGCTATAAGGCGCACTTAAAATACTTATTTTTTCCCAAAAATCGTCATTGCGCCTTATAATGCAGTGCGCCTTGTGTATGGATTTTGCTTGTGTTTACTGACCTCGATTTTTATGTGGTACACGGCGCTCTGTTGTGCAGAATTCCTCACCCACGCCAGAAAAAGATCCCCCTCTTGGGCTAGCGCGCGGTTACCTTTGACTGCCGTACTGCCTCTCGGCTGTGGTTCAGGGTAGCTAGTTTCCACTGTAGCTCCGTGGCCAGAACAAGGTGCCGGTAAACTTTCCTTTCCACCCGTTCTGGGGTAATAGCACAAACTGTTTCTTTTTAGCGCCCACTTCTAAGTAAAGTTAACCTCTTAACACGCGCTGGCCCACCGGCGGGCCAGAAATATTTAATATTTCATAACTGGCTGTATTTCTGAATAGTTATGAACAGTTACAGGTTCAATATAGACATCCAATATACCATTTTAAAGCTTAGAATCTCTGCTTTTGAGCTATTTAGCCTATTTAGCCTAATATCCTTTCAGAAAATAAACATTTAGGGCGAAATATGCCTTGGTTATGATTTTAATAATTCATAACTCTCATATTTTTGCGTTTATCGTTCGTCCATATTTCATCGAATGCGGTCATGTCATACAACATTCGAACCGTCTGGCTCTCCGGATTCCAGAACTGTGCTTTTACTGTAGGATGTATGTTTCATGAATTAGAGCTGCGTCAGAGCGCATGTTTCCAGTAATAAAAGGCTCTCCTTTTGTCCTGGGGTAACCTCCGGTCACTGCCGCCACCCCCCGAACACACACCCGCTCAGCCACAGGTCCTACCTTCAAAACGCGTCCAGACTAAAGAGAATCCATCAATCCAGTCTCCTGTAATCCACAGTTATATCCAAACAGCGCTGGAAATCACTTCATCCAGAAATGAAACTTATCCAATCTTTATCTCTGTTTTAAAACCGTTTTATTCACCGAATTCGGCACAACACGCTATTATAGTCAGAAGCCTCGCGGAGTAATGCGGTACTTGCTGTGCTTCAACATAATATTATGGTCTGTCGGAGCGTTGCGGCTACCGTTGTCAGGAGCCTCGCGGAGTAATACGTACTTGCTGTGCTTCAACATAATATTATGGTCTGTCGGAGCGTTGCGGCTACCGTTGTCAGGAGCCTCGCGGAGTAATACGTACTTGCTGTGCTTCAACATAATATTATGGTCTGTCGGAGCGTTGCGGCTACCGTTGTCAGGAGCGTTGCGGAGTAATACGTACTTGCTGTGCTTCAACATAATATTATGGTCTGTCGGAGCGTTGCGGCTACCGTTGTCAGGAGCGTCGCGGAGTAATACGTACTTGCTGTGCTTGTTGATTTATTGCTCAGAGATGATGTTATTTTTCACAGATATTGTGAAGGATTTATTGCTCAGAGTTATTGTTACTGATATAAATAAAGTTTAATTTAGTGCGCCTTATAATCCAGTGCGCCTTGTGTATGGACTAACACTAAAAATAGACCGTTCACTCATCGTGCGCCTTATAATACGGTGCGCCTTATAGTCCGAAAAATACGGTATATATTAATCACTGATAACACTAAACTCAGGTTAAGTGTGTGACTTAGGGGTCAGCTTAAGATTGGCTGACAATACTGAAGTGCATTTGTCTATATTATTAATTTATTAGCTCTGTTTTTAGATGGGTTACAAAACTATCATGGTGAACTACAATCCTGAAACGGTCAGCACAGACTATGATATGTGCAACAGACTATACTTTGACGAGATCTCCTTTGAGGTAACGATATATATATATATACACATACATACATACATACATACATTTTGTAAAATAAATAAATCTCGTTTTAATTGAATATTTTGCTTTCAGGTGGTGATGGACATCTATGAGATGGAAAACCCAGAGGGAATAATTCTTTCTATGGGTGGCCAACTCCCTAACAACATTGCCATGTCTCTTCATAGGCAGCAATGCCGGATCCTGGGCACTTCACCAGAATTTATTGACTCTGCTGAGAACCGCTTTAAATTCTCCAGGATGCTGGACACCATTGGAATCAGCCAGCCTCGCTGGAAAGAACTGTCTGATACAGAGGTACTTGACAAAAATAAGCACAAATAAATAGTTGGTTCTCTGCTATTTAGCAACGCCGTAGTATTTATTTCCACTTGTAATGTCAATAGTTTGTGTGGGATGATGATGATGATGATGATGATGATGATGATGATGATGATGATATTACTTCTATCCTACTTGACTTCCCTTTCCACTGCAGTCTGCCATGCATTTCTGTGAGACAGTTGGCTACCCATGCCTGGTGCGGCCGTCCTATGTTCTTAGTGGTGCTGCTATGAATGTAGCCTACACTGACAGCGACCTGGAGAAATATCTGAGCAGTGCTGTGGCTGTCTCCAAAGAGCATCCTGTTGTTATCTCCAAATTCATTCAGGAGGCCAAGGTTAGTTGCTGGTGTTGCAATTTGCATTTCCAAATGATGTGGAAAAATTGGGGTTGTAGGATGAGGTACAGGCATGCATTGATTGCTGTTGAGTGTAGCAATGAAACGCAGGTAAAAGCCAATCACTGCCAACTTGGCATAATAACACTTGTCAAACTGGCCAAAGGTTTGCAAGTTACAGCATGTTGAATGGGAATGTTAGATGTACACAGGTTGCTATATTATGCTCTCTGGTGGTGCAACTTAGTTTTGAGTCAAAGTTGGAAATGGAACATCACTGGCTGTGTGTGAATACGTTTTTATTCATCATTCATGTATTATATATGTTGAGTACCAAGGTATTGATTAATTTTATGATGCAGGAGATTGATGTTGATGCTGTGGCCTGTGATGGTGTGGTCATTGCAATAGCCATTTCCGAGCATGTAGAAAATGCTGGCGTCCATTCCGGTGATGCCACGCTGGTCACACCTGCTCAGGACATCAACCATAAAACCATGGAACGCATAAAGTCCATTGTCCATGCTATTGGGCAAGAACTGCAGGTCACAGGGCCGTTTAACCTGCAACTCATTGCCAAGGTAAGAGTGTCAAAAATCATAATTCCTTTTTACAGCTGTCAATTTGTGTTGGCACTTCATATTTGTGTGTTCCTAACATTAGGATGACCAGTTGAAGGTGATCGAGTGCAATGTGAGAGTCTCTCGCTCCTTCCCGTTTGTGTCCAAGACTTTGGGTGTAGACCTTGTAGCCCTGGCAACTCAGGTTATCATGGGAGAGGAAGTGGAACCTGTGGGGCTTATGAAAGGGAAGGGCGTCGTGGGAGTTAAGGTAAAGAGCTGCCAATTAGATGGAGTTAATTGCAGGTTTAGTGTCCACTTAATATTAACATTACACATTGAGCAATTTATAAAGACTTGGTGCTGATGTATACAATCATTTGTGTCTTGTAGATGTTTAGTAATTTGCATTTTCAGACCAACTAAAGTCTGACTGCATTTGCAAGGCAACATAAGTGCCTCTACTACAATTTCTACATAATTGCTCTGTGGGTGGACCGTGAGATTAATTTCATTCCACGTCATGCACCGCATGTTTACCACATGAAATTAGTCTCCTTGAATCTTTAAATATTATAAACCTTTTTGTGATTTTAGTTACTTCTCCAAGTACTATAGCCAGTAAAAATATATTTTTAATTTTTTTCATAAACTATAGTTTTGTAATTTAAAAAAAGTTGTATTTATTTTATTATTATTATTTTTTTAAGGTTCCCCAGTTCTCGTTTTCACGTTTGGCTGGAGCTGATGTGGTGTTGGGTGTAGAGATGACTAGCACTGGGGAGGTGGCCTGCTTTGGTGAGAACCGCTATGAGGCCTACCTAAAAGCCATGCTCAGCACAGGCTTCAAAATCCCCAAAAAGAATGTCCTTCTCTCCATTGGCAGCTACAAGGTATTTTAAATTAGAAAATCTATTTTCTAATTTATTATTTTATGATAATTTATTATTTTTCTTATTTTTATTAACCCCTCCCCCTTCTTTACTTTTATGTAGAATAAGACTGAACTTCTGCCTACAGTCCAGGCACTGGAAAGTCTAGGCTATAACCTGTATGCCAGCCTTGGCACTGCAGACTTCTACACTGAGCATGGTGTGAAGGTACAGTTAATAAATGCTCTACTAAAATATACAGTATCATAAATAGGGCTGTGACGATAATTTTATTACCGCAATACCGCGGTTATGGGACGTCACCGCGGTGATGAGCTCATTACCGTCATTACCGCATTTTTTATGGCTGTCAAATCTGATTGACTGCGTTTTGAGCGGTAGTAAAATGCTCCATATAAGCACAACTGTGGTGAATTCAGTATTAATATGTCAAGTGTAAGTCCTACACTATAGGGCTGTGCAATATATCAAATATATTTTGATCGCGATAGATATTGGTGTCAAACGATCTCAAAATTCATAATATCGAATATAAAATTTTTTGTCATTTATCTGTGCTGCCGCTGCACTGGCGCGGCAGCGAATGGGTTAAGCAAAACGCGGTGCGTGGTACTCATTGAGGTCAGAACAGCTCTGGAGTCTCCTGCTCACTTCGTCTCCATTGAGGCTGCTGAAGAGAGTGAAGATTAGCAGCACTAATATTGGCTCGGAAATGGAAGCTACAGGGCAGGCTCAGTAAGTTGAGAAAAAAGGAAGAAAAAGACTCAGAACAGAAGAGAATCATCTGCAAGATTTGCCGGAAAGTGGTGTCTGCACCTCTCGCCAACACATCAAACTAATTCACCCACCTCAAGGTAAACCATAGAGCCATGTAAGGTGTTCCGTGGTCACATTTTGAGAAAGTAAAATATATTAATTCATTGTCTGGCTGCTGGCTGTTCTGCGTGAGCACCGCGGAGAACGCGCGGCATTGCGCCTCAGTCTTGGTAAAAATAGTAAGGTTGGTTGAAGTGTAGTTCAAACAGCAAAGCAATGATATAAAACTATAACCACCATCTTTACTGAAATGTTGTTATCTGACCAAGTCTGAGGTAAAATGCGCTGCGCCTTGTCTCTTTCACAGCACGCGGAACTGAGTTCAGAACCGCTACAAATATAACCATATAAAACTCAGTTCAGATAAATAAACTTCAGATGAGTAAGGACAAGTAAAGTGAAACAAAAATTGTCAAACATAAAGGACAGGTTTCTATTATTTTAAAATGGAACTAATGTCTTTTTTTTGGTCGGTTGTCTCTTGCGAGCCGATTTCTTAACGTCACGACATTTTAATCAACATATTATATGACGCGGGTCCCGTCAGGATATCTTGCGGCACAGACAGAACTGAATTGTTATTGGCGGGAACAGGAGTTTAATCAATCCAGAGGATGTGGGAGCACATTAATAAATAGTTAAGAAAATTGTAATAATCACGCAGTGATTCTCATGCACGCAACAAAAAAACCCTAAGCACAAAAAAGGAGCGGAGAATGGACCGACACGCGCACACACACACCGATTTTTTTTTTGTAATGTGGTAAGAAACGTGACCGCACTATTCAGCGCGGTTTTAATAAATATTTTTTTTAATTTTAAGCACTAAATGTAATTTATTAAATTTATTTAGGACCGCGGGGCAGGTGCGGCAAAACTGTGTATGTGGCGGGCTGATGCGGGATTAAAAGAAGGATTTTTTTTGCGGAACGGTAACGGGACAAAAAAGAAATGATGTCTGAATTAATTTCCTCCAATCGAATATAATTTAACATGGTTTAAGAATATAAAATAATTTATAAACAAACGAAATATTTAATATTGAGCTAATAGCCCAAGTGCAAAAATACAAAATCTGTAATACTCTGCACTGCACAATTCAAACGAAATAGCCGTAACGCAGCTGCGCTCCTGCCCTGCGATGCAGCCGAAGCCTGGTGTGAGGCAGCAGAAATTCTGGGGTGAAAACTACATAACTACACAACATAAGGAGACATAATGCACTCCAAATATTCAGGAGGGAAGTGAAATAAATGATACTGTACAGATATAATCTGTATCTAGTAGATATTTAATGAGAAATAAGAAGAGTGTGAATAAAAAAAAAAAAACAGACGCCTATCACAGACTTCTTGAGCCTTGAGCCCGAGGAAAGGGGTGAGAAATATATTTTTTTCGGGGCCGGGGGTCAGTGGAAAATTTTGCTGTGGATTAATTCGTCTTTTTTTTTAAAACGAATATTAGAATATTCGCTACCGATTACTGCCGAATATCCTGAGCTCAAAACCGCTATTCGGGCCAGCCCTAAAATAGATCTATGGATGGAGAAGGGGGGGGGCGGACAAGCTCCTCCTTCAAAAAGTGGGGGGTGGGGGGGGGGTCTCGCGGTTAACCGCAATATCGCGGTGATGCGTTAGTTTTTTACCGCGGTTATAAAAAATCAATACCGCCCCAGCCCTAATCATAAATACTATACTCATCCATCTCATGCCTTTTTAATATCTGCTTTTTGTTCTTTTCTAGAGGAGGCAAATTCAGGGCATGGTGTATTTCATTATTTATTAATGTTTTATTTTTTTTTTTTCATCTGGCTAGGTCATGGCTGTAGACTGGCCATTTGAGGAAGAGAGTGACAGTCCAAACAAAGACAAACAAAGAAACATAATGGATTACCTGGAGGAGAACCATTTTGACATGGTCATAAATCTGTCCATGCGGAACTCGGGTGGGCGACGTTTGTCTTCCTTTGTCACTAAAGGATACCGTACTCGTCGCATGGCTGTTGACTACTCTGTGCCCCTCATCATTGATATTAAGTGCACCAAGCTGTTTGTTCAGGTGAGAGTCTGCTAGTAAAAAAAAAAACACTATGTATATGTGGTTCTGTTAATTGAAGAAAGAAAATGTGTTTAGATCAGTCATGTCACTCTCTTTTCTGTATGGCCTAACATTTTAACACATTTCTCAGAATTGCAAGGAGCCTAGCTTCAGTTGAACAAATATAATGCTTTGTTTAAAAACAAATATAATGCTTTGTTTAAAAAAAGACAAGGACATAGGGTGTGTAAAATGTGCTCTATATATAGGGCACACTATCAATAAATGTATCTTTTCTGGGGATGAACTCTCTGTAAAGTATTACCATGGGCAGGGAACATTAGCTGCACAAATAAATTTAAATGATTGAACAACTGGTACAGAATATGGTTAGCCACTCCAGAATGTGTTTAACTGTGTGTCAAATCATCCTTGATCTATGTTCTCTCTTTTCTTTGTTTAAGCACCTGTAACATGTAGCTTGTTTTTTTAGAATAACATTTTTTACATGACCCTGTAAAACAACCTTATTTCTAAGAGTTATAAAAACTGATAAACCAATATGTAAAAACCTGTTAGCTCATCAGAGTTACAGAGACCCACACATTAAATGTTTTCTCAAATGATCCATTAATTAAATGTCAATGTGAACCTTTTTGAGGGATTGTGGATAAACCTTTCAGATCATTCTGACACGTTTACATCTTATTTCACCTCAAAATTACAGCAGTTCTTTAGATACTGCATAGGTAACTGCACAGAACAAAGAAGTTCATGCTTTCATGTTTATTTTGAAAGGCACTGAGACAGATTGGTCAAGCTCCACCACTGAAAACTCATGTTGACAGTATGACCTCCCAGAAATTGATTCGCCTGCCTGGTAAATTCAAGCTTACCTTATGTTCTTTGTATGTTAATTATGATTAGACATTATTTTTGTTGGGTACATGACCTCTTTCCTGTGAAATGAGTAATTTTTAAAAAAATTATCCTGTTTTTGCTATTTAAGGTCTTATTGATGTCCATGTACACTTGCGAGAGCCTGGAGCCACTTACAAGGAAGATTTTTCCTCGGGTACAGCTGCTGCTCTAGCAGGTGGAATCACAATGGTGTGTGTTATGCCAAACACAAACCCTGCTGTCATAGACCAAAGCTCTCTTGCCTCAGTCCAGAAGGTAATATTTCCTTTAAACATACACACTGTTGACTTCTTATCTCCATCTTAAAGTGTGATGTACATTCTAAATTGTTTCAACTCACCTCCCCCACCACCCCCCCCCCCCCCCCTTTTTTTTTTCCCCCTCCCCCTTTTTTTCCCCCTCCTCTTTCTCCAACTTCATAGCTGGCAAGGGCTGGATGTCGCTCTGACTATGCCCTTTATGTGGGGGCAGCTTCAGATAATGCTGCTGTTCTACCCTTAATTGCAAATGAAGCTGTTGGTCTAAAGATGTATTTAAATGACACCTATTCGACGCTAAAGATGGAGAATGTTTCCTTATGGATGGAGGTAAGAAATTAGTGGTTGTCGCCAAAATGTGCAATAGTCTAAATTGTTGTTCAGCCAGTTAAGTAATGTGTCTTTTGTTAAACAGTATCTCATTGTACAATACTAGATAATTGTTAACCTAAAACTAACAGACTTCTGTACATCAGTTCTTCCTCTGTTGTGAAAGTAAAGGAACATTTTGACATGTATTAATAGAGGTACAAGGCAGTCTATTTTAGAAACTACTACAAACATGTAGTGTACATCATTACTACATTATTCACTTCTTATTAAAATTGTCTTTTTGCATAAACAGCACTTTGAGAAGTGGCCAAAGCACCTGCCTATTGTGGCCCATGCGGAAAATCAGACTGTGGCTGCCATTTTGATGGTAGCACAGTTGTACCAGAGACCAGTTCACATCTGCCATGTTGCCAAGAAGGAGGAGGTCTTTATCATGTGTTTACTTTATTATGTCATCTAACAAGCTTGTAGTTTGATGTCAAATTTCCATGACTTGGTTTAGTCTTTGTAGGACTTTGTATTCCAGTGGTACAGAATATCTATAATTTTCAGATCTTGATCATCCGAGCTGCAAAGCAGAAGGGTATCCAGGTGACATGTGAGGTAGCCCCTCACCATCTATTTCTCTGTGAAGACAATTTATCTGCTGTTGGGAATGGTAGAGCTCAAGTGCGACCCATGCTGGGAACACGAGAAGACATGGAGTCACTGTGGGAGAATTTGGACATCATTGACTGCTTTGCCACTGATCACGGTGAGGATGTATTATCGGAATGTAATTATATCTGTGAAAAAGCCTTAATCTACTGTAGTAACAGTAATCATATGGCTGAAGTACCCGGTTGATTTGTGTGCATAAATAAATCATTTCATGTGAATTATGGTGTGCAACTTTAGCTCCTCACTCAGTGAAGGAAAAGGACTCAGAGAAACCTCCCCCTGGTTACCCTGGCCTGGAAACCATGCTGCCTCTGCTGCTCACCGCTGTCAGTGAAGGACGCCTTACTCTAGATGATATCGTTAAAAGGCTGTACGAGAACCCAGCGCGAATCTTCTCTCTTCCTGCTCAGGAAAATACATATGTGGAGGTATGCCAATGTTTGTGGACACCCCTTCTAATCAGTGCATTTAGTAACTCTACGTGGAATCTTTGCTTACAAGCTGAGGTGCGTGTGTACGTGCGTGTGTACGTGCGTGTGTACGTGCGTGTGTACGTGCGTGTGTACGTGCGTGTGTACGTGCGTGTGTACGTGCGTGCGTGTGTGCGTGCGTGTGTGCGTGCGTGCGTGTGTGCGTGCGTGTGTGCGTGCGTGCGTGCGTGCGTGTGTACGTGCGTGTGTGTGTACGTGCGTGTGTGTGTGAGTGTACTCGTGCATACGTACGTGTGTGCATCAGGATTCTCTGCAACAGCCTTTCCTGAACGTGTGAATCAGTTAGTCTGTTAATAGCAGGATACACTGCCCTTTTAATTTTCTTGACTGAAAGAGACTAAGAATAAGCAGTTGTCTCATTACATTCATCCATTTAGTAAAATATGAAGAATGCTGTTAAGATATTTTGGACTTTTTTGTTACATTTTTCCCTAACTTTATTAATTCCTTTTATCTAGGTGGACTTGGAGCAAGAGTGGGTCATTCCAAAGCACATGCAGTTTACAAAGTCCAAGTGGACACCCTTTGAGGGCATGAAGGTGAAGGGTAAAGTCATGAGAGTTGTGCTGAGAGGTGAAGTTGCCTACATTGACGGAGAGGTAAACGTCCATTCTGTTAACTGTTTCCATCTCCCCTACCCCCACCCTCCTTCTGGCACTTTTTAAGGAACTTATTAACTTTTTTTTTTTTTTTTTTTTTTTTGATTGCCGCAAAACAGGGCGACAAAAATTCTCATTGCTTTGTCTAGATTACATTTATCAATACCCTCAATCAAACACTAAGGCAACCACATTAATAAATAGCGGTCACATTGCAATACTGTAAACCCTCCCCTAGCAAGGAAACATCAATACAATATGTTCCATGCACCGTGGCATGCGTTTGGAATGGCATAGCAGCCATATAATAACCACCTGGGATATGTTTCACCTTTACACTTTTTGATACCAAACGCAAAGATTCATCAAAATCCTAGGGCCTGTTTTTACTTTGGATCATCATGATCTATCAACTTTAGATTTTGATCATTTGGAAGAGACATTTTGGGTTGTCCTACCTCAGTGACATAATTAGTTTTGATTGTACCACTAATTAAGTGAATGTGCATCAAAAAAACCCATACAAACGTTTCTCGTGTATAAGACCGATAACACTAAAGTTTGCCAAAAGGTAAAGTAGGTTTGAAATTACATTAATTGGCCTTGTAGTGACTCTAGTGGAGCAGGTTTTGAGTTAGATTTTAAGTTTTAATTCAACTTTTAAACCCAAAGTCATACACTCAAAATGTGATAAAAATCACTTAGCAGTTTAGACCGTTAACCTACTTAGGATTTTAAAATTACTTCATGTGTTTTGATGGGCAGACTAATCCTTATTTTGACACAAAGTATTAAATTAAATTAATCCTTCTGGAGCATGAGCCGGACTTTATATATATAAATACTTAATCTATTTTTAACAAAATATTTTAGAACGTGATTCTGAGGTACTTTCATAAGTTTGGTGGATGTATATCAAAGGGGGGCATTGCCATTGCAAACTTTGGTATTTGGTACAAGATTCTCAACACTATTGTTTGACTGATTTGCATATTGTGAGTATCTGTGTACTAAAGTACACTGAAACATCCTCACCTATAGCACAGTTAATCCTGTGAGACTGCTGCAGAGGGAGAAATGGGGGCAATAGAAGTGTTTTTTAAAGTTAGGAGAGGTTTAACTTTAAGCAGGACTGGTATGTTTAACAACTTCAAAGGAAAACATTTCAGCCAATAATGGAAAAAAATATGGTTTAGACTTTAGCACACATTTTCAGGAAAGGGAAAACTACTGGTTTTAAAATGACTCATTTTAGTTTCCATGCTATTAGTCTGAGAGTGCGACACAGCAGTGTAGTTTGGTTTACTAATATTTAGAGTGGCTCTAAAAGCAGATTATTTCTCTTCTCTACTCATGTTAAATTTCTTTCGGCTGGATCTACTAGTTGATAAGCAACTATTGTAACTATTATTTTTTTATGTAAGATATAGGCCTGCTATAGTCAGATTTGACTAGTTTTATTGTTTGTCTGCACAGATGCAGATCGATTATACTTTATACTGTATCTTTAAAGAAAGGTGTGGTAGGTAGGAATGTCCTTGATCTGATCATGTGATTTGAAATGTGTGAACGACCCACTGATTTATTCAAAATATAACGTTATGTTAGCTGCAGTCCTTTATAAAGGCAGCTGCCTCGGTTGTCATTGGGCATTCAGCAGCATTTTAACTGAAAATGAGCGTTATGCGGCAGCGTGTTCATCATCACATCTAGCGTGTTGCTCTCCTCGGTTCTGTTTACAAATTTAAGTTAGCCACTTCTCTCAGGATAACTATCAAAACAGCTGCTCAAATATTAATGTTTTCCTTTAATTTATACACTTTCCCTCACTTCATACTCTGAGCATGATCAGTTTTATTTATTTACGGGTTCCTGCCACAATGGGAGTAAAAAATAATAAAGTACTAATGTTAAATCAACATTTAATATATATATATATATGTGTAAAACTGAAAATTCTAAAATACCGTAAAAACAAAAATGTGACACATACATAAAGAGTAAAAAATGTGTAAAATATAAAATAAGTAAAAAGATAAAGTAAAGTAAAATGTTAAGAATGCTAAGAAAGGATTAAATGAATAATAGAACTAAGAGCAAGAATGAAAATATAAAACATTAGAAAAAAAAATAAAATAAAATACAATTTCAAAGGAAAATATAAACTAAACAATTGTAGCTGTGCACTGTAGCTAAAAGCAGATTTTCCCAGTTCACTAAAACTTTTGGTACCTGACAGGTGATCCAGCCACTGGAGCGAGTCTGATTATTATTAATTGAGATCAGTGAAGAGATATAAGATGGCAATTGGCCAGACAGTGATTTTATAGATAAAAATTAGCCAAAGACATCTCTTTGTGCAGCTAGTGAGGACCAACCAACTCTCATATAGTGTGCAGTGGTGAATTGTGTAATAAATCTTAAAGCAGAATAGTAGATTGAGTCTAATGGTTTGAGAGCACTGGCACTTTTTTTTATATAAATTATATCACCATAGTCCAGGACTGCTAGTATGGTTTGTTAATATGAAATGTAAAAATTTTTCATTGAGCTAGATGCTAAGAAATTTGTATTTGTTAACTTGTTCAATGGTGGATCTCAGCGAAATTTGCTGAGCAGTATAAGATTGAATCATCTGTATAAAGGTGTAATTTACAGGTTAAGGTAGAGGCGTCAAGATCATTGATAAAAATAATAAATAAAACTGGATCCAGGATTTATTATTATTATTATTATTATTATTATTATTATTATTATTTATTTATTTATTTTTTTATTATCAGAAGTTATGTATTAAAGCTGTTTTCAACCACTAGGTATTGGTACCACCTGGCTATGGTCAAGATGTGAAAACATGGCCAACTCCAGTCTCAAAGATGAACAAGGATGTTCTAAAGGTAACGTGAATTACATACATTCTAGAGCTGCTCCAATTTGTGTTTATATAATGGTGGTCGTATTAATAATAATAATAATTATTATTATTTATGCCTTGCATGGGTTTCTTTTATTTGGACTATTGTAGTAATGAGTAATGTGACTAATATAAAAATACTTCTAATTTCCAAACTTATTATTATTATTATTATTATTATTATATTTTTTTCAATACGCATGTGGAAAGTGGAAAATGCAATTATTACAGACCTATGCCTAGTCCTTTTTTTTTTTCCTTTCGGTTGTTTTTTTTCCTATAGACTCCTGAGCGTCCCCTACAAGTGACTCCCAGTGAGTCCCTCCGTACTCGAGCCCCAAGCCCTCGCAGATCAGCTGGAGATGGGCGCTTAATTCTCCCACCACGGATCCACCGTGCCTCTGACCCTGGCTTGCCCCCAGGTACAAAATTGAGTCTCTTGTGCCTGTATTTATTGGCCTTAAACACATTGTGCTAGTGCTGGGCAAATATGGACCAATAGGGGTTAACTGAGAGACACAGAGACAGACACAGAGACAGACACAGAGACAGACACAGAGACAGACACAGAGACAGACACAGAGACAGACACAGAGACAGAGACAGAGAGACAGAGAGACAGAGACAGAGACACAGAGACACAGAGAGAGACACAGAGAGACACAGAGAGACACAGAGAGACACACAGACACAGAGAGACACAGAGACAGAGAGACACAGAGAGACAGAGAGACACAGAGAGACAGAGAGACACAGAGAGACAGACACAGAGAGACACAGAGAGACACAGAGAGACAGACACAGAGAGACACAGAGAGACACAGAGAGACACAGAGAGACACAGAGAGACACAGAGAGACACAGACACACAGACACAGAGAGACACAGACACACAGACACACAGACACACAGACACACAGACACACAGACACACAGACACACAGACACAGAGAGACACAGAGAGACACACAGACACAGAGAGACACACAGACACAGAGAGAGACACAGACACAGAGAGACACAGACACAGAGAGACACACAGACACAGAGAGACACAGAGAGACACACAGACACAGAGAGACACAGAGAGACACACAGACACAGAGAGACACACAGACACAGAGAGACACACAGACACAGAGAGACACAGAGACACAGAGACACACAGACACAGAGAGACACACAGACACAGAGAGACACAGAGAGACACAGAGACACAGAGAGACACAGAGACACAGAGAGACACAGAGACACAGAGAGACACAGAGAGACAGACACAGAGAGACACAGAGAGACACAGAGAGACAGACACAGAGAGACACAGAGAGACACAGAGAGACACAGAGAGACAGACACAGAGAGACACAGAGAGACACAGAGAGACACAGACACAGAGAGACACAGACACACAGACACAGAGAGACACAGAGAGACACAGAGAGAGACACAGACACAGAGAGAGACACAGACACAGAGAGACACAGACACAGAGAGACACAGACACAGAGAGACACAGACACAGAGAGACACAGAGAGACACAGAGAGACACACAGACACACAGACACAGAGAGACACACAGACACACAGACACAGAGAGACACACAGACACAGAGAGACACACAGACACAGAGACACACAGACACAGAGAGACACAGACACAGAGACACACAGACACAGAGAGACACAGACACAGAGAGACACAGAGACACAGACACAGAGAGACACAGACACAGAGAGACACAGAGACACAGACACAGAGAGACACAGACACAGAGAGACACACAGACACAGAGAGACACAGAGAGACACAGAGAGACACAGAGAGACACAGAGAGACACAGAGAGACACAGAGACACACAGACACAGAGAGACACAGAGAGACACAGAGACACAGAGAGACACAGAGACACACAGACACAGAGACACACAGAGACACACAGAGACACAGAGACACACAGAGACACAGAGACACACAGAGACACACAGACACAGAGAGACAGAGAGACACAGAGACAGAGAGACAGAATTGTATTTACCTTTGGGCCATCTGTCAGCTTTTGCCTAATTTTGTAGTAATGATCAATTCCTACTTTAGCAATAGCTATGGAACAAAGATAAATGTCAAAAATGTAGAGTGGTTGTTATATAAAACTATTTTTTTTACAGAGATAACTTCTCCACTCTTGTGATCTGTTGGTAATGTTTGGCAGAATTGTTTTATTTAAATAATTATATCAATACTATCAATATAGCATGCATTTGGAAAACCACTACCAAAAATAGTAAATGGTTAGATTCTTATAAATTATTACCCCGGGCCTCCTCTCTAACAAAAACCTAAAATATTACTGGATTGGAATGCTGCATTTGTATAAAGTATAGTACAATTAGTTTCTGTAATTGCCCGCTTTTATATATAAGAAAACCTATTCAATAAAGTAAATCTGGAAATATTTTTTTTATCTTGCTTAAAATGTATACTTATATTAAGATACTTTTAGTAGTCATATAGTATAAGAGCTTATTTTCCCAATAGGGGATTTTCCCATATTGTGGTCTGTGGGTGTCAAACGGTACTTGTGTAGTAAAAAAGTTTTAAATGGAGTTGAAGAGTATTATGCTTGTTTACACAGTCATATACTGTAGATGTGATTAACCACATCACTGTAGTACTGCTTAAGGTCTATAATCACGTAGACCCATACTATTTTCTTCTATTCTTCGCTAAAACTTCTAAATAAATTAAAAATAAATGTGAGGTAACATTTGGCAGCCCTGTAGGAATTTGAAGATGGTCTGTGTTTTATGCACGATTTTATTTTAATGTTACTTAACGTTTGTGTTTCTAAATGTTACAATCTGCATGCAGCTGAAGAGGAGAAACCATTAAGAAGAGCAAATGAATCAGGTTTGGGGTTTCATTTTGAGTAAATCCTGTGTTCAAACCTTTTCTTTCTGCTTCTTTGTGCTATCAATTCAATCTGAAGACACATATTGGATAAGTTCTGTGGGCCTACAAACACTGGAGCTACTTTGCAGTTCCTACATTTTTAGGGGTTCGAGCACGCAGTGCTCAGCAGAGTCCCAACCTCAATAATTATCGAAAAAATTGTGAAATTTCTAAACAATATGGCCGCCATATGCAAATTAATCTTACCGTAGCACACCCAAATTTACTCTAACAGCTGTAACTTTTGAATGCTTAAACCTACACTAATGCCACTTTAGACCTTTGATGCCAACATGATTCTGAGGTAGCCCGTCAATCTGTGTAGACATACGCCCCCAGGAGCCAAAGCTAAAAATCTGTTTCTCAGGAACCGTACAAGCTATCAAGCTCTCGTTTGGCATGTATCATCTATGGCCTATGTCCTAATGTTTCACAGAAGGAAAATTTGATATGCAAATTTTTGCGATCGCTGTTAGCCAATCAGATTCCAGCAAGCTTTTGACAGGCTAAACAATGACCAATCAGGACGATACTTATACCCTACATGTATCTGAGGGCCTTCTATCATCCATTAAAATATGGCGTTGATTGGCCTCAAGGGGGCGCTATAGCAGAAAATCAGTTGTATCTAAAGGTACAAGTGGCCTAGGCTTGTTATTCTTATTTAGTTGTATACTTTGCTGTAGCCTTTACAACTTTGGAATTACATGTGTTTACCAAAAATGCAAAGATTTTCATCAGTGGCCAAAAGAGTAAAAATGGCTCTTTTCGAATTCGTCTTTAAGTCCTCAATCAATCAAAACAAATTTGGTCTTGATGCAATCTTGACACCCTGTAGGTAAATAATTATAAAAAAAATCTTGACATTTTAACTATTTGAGGCCCATAAACCTTAATCAAACATGTACGTGAAAGCCTTTTCAGTTATTTGGCCAAAACTCTGTCAAAGTTTTAAACATGCCAAAACTGTTGAAGCTACTAATTAAAAATGACATTTCAAGCACATTTGCCAAGTATGAGCCAAATAAGTCTTCAGTAGGCTCTACAGTGACAAATTAACTATTTTCAATTTATTCTATTTATCGCTATTTTCAAACCTAAATGGACAGAAGACAGGAACCTTTCACCCTATCAACAAACAAATTTAGACACATATATAGACTGATAATCTGCAGATAATTTGCAGGCCTCAAGCCTGTATTATCGCTTTTTTCAAACCTAAATGGACAGAAGACAGGAACCTTTGACCCCATCAACACAGAAATTTACATACATATATAGACTGATATTTTGATCTTGTTTGCAAATTTTGTGCCAAATCAGATATAATTTGCCACTGATATGGCGAAATAGCAACAGCGATTTAGCAGGCCTCAAGCCTGTATTACCGCTTTATTCCAACCTAAATGGTCAGAAGTCAGGAACCTTTGACCCTATCAACACACAAATTTACACACATATATACAGACCACTTGATCATGAGTACCAATTTGGAGCCCAATCAGACTTTTCTTCTCTTTGTAATCAATAGAAACGCACTGACAGGAAATGTTCTGTCTTACTGATAGAGTGATAGATTTCCAGCAGGTTATATGTGGTCTCTTGCTGCGCTCTGGTGGTCATTTGGTGAAACAGCTACATGTGAATTATTCTAATTTAAAGCTCTGCTGAACTTATTTAATCTTGCTTGTGTTGCTTAATTGAACATCTCTATCCTTATTGGTCATGCTGGTCAGCCACCTGGGTCATTCTTGTTTATGCTCCACCCACTTAATTTTTTTTTTTAATTTGCATAATATGCAAAACTTACTTTTGAGATCTTGTCCTTGGCTCATGACATGTTTGGTGTCAAACAGTTCAGCAGAGCTTACTCCTCAATAATTATTTAAAAAATCTTTACATTTGTAAACAATATGGCCGCCATATGCAAATTAGTTTTACCATGGCGCAGTAAAATGTCTAACACTTATAACTTTTGAATGCTTAACCTGACACTAATACCACTTCAGTCCTTTGATCATTACATGATTCTCAGATACCCTGTCAGTTTAAGTAGACATACACCCCCAGGGGGCGGGGCCAATGCTCGATAGCTGTTTCTCTAGAACCATACAAGCTATCAAGGTCATCCTAGCCAATTATCATCTATGGCCCATGCACTAATGGGACACCGAATGAAAATTTGATATAGACACTTTTGTGGTCACTATTAGCCAATCAAATTCCAGCAAGCTTTGGACAGGCTGAATGTTAATCAGGTCTAAACTTATACACTATTATTGATATTATTGGTTATTGATATGTGCCCTTTTCATGCGTCACTGCTAGGCTCTCAGCAGGATTATTGTGGCTTGTATTTTTTCAATATAAGAACTGAATTTGTTTCACCAAATGTCCACTTGAGTGCAGCAAGAGACCACATAAAACCTGATGAACACTACAGCTGAATTTATCAATGCTTTTCAACTAGTTTACTCACAACACTCATCTAGCATTGTCATTATGATCTTTATGGTCAGGCTGGTTACCTAGCTTGGTTATGCTGGCCATCCAGCTAGGTCATTCTGGTCATTCACATTGGTCATTATGGTTCTGCTGGTCATTCAGCTTTGTCATCATAGCAATGCTGGTCATCCAGCTTGGTCATACTGGCAAACCACCTTTGCCATGCTGGTCATCCAGTTTGGTCATTATGGTCTTCCAGCTTGGTCAATATGGTCAACAAGTTTGTCATCCAGATTAGTCATGCTGGTAATCTAGCTTGGTCTTTATGGTCATGCTGGTCATCCTCATCCAGTTTGGTGATGCCGGTCAACCGGCAACATGTTTTAAGCCTGGCCTCCAGGGGCCTCTTTGCCTGTAACGCTCGAACCCCGTAAATCGCCGCTTGCGGCTATATTTTTCTCTTGTTTTTTTGTGAAGTTATTGGGGTGGGCATGGTGTGTCATTTTATGATGCTATTGTTTTTGGAATTTGCTGCCTTTTCATCCCTCCAGAAATGCCTGCTGCTGCAGATGCATACACACACCCTCCTCCTCTTGCCAGGATCCTGTCTCCTCAGACAGGCCAAGTCCAGGTTGTCTCTCATCTCCAGCCTTCACCTTTTCTGCACCCTCTTGTGGGCCAGCACATCCTGTCTGTGCAGCAGTTTACAAAAGAACAGGTAGGATGAATAATTCTGTAACTTCACCCCACAACCCCTTTGCTTTTTTAAGTAAAATGTTCTTACTGTTACACAATGAAGAACAATTGGCAGGTTGCATTCAGAAATCACACAGTGGTGTAAATGGTACACTAAATGCGGGGAAGAACAGAAATTCTTAATAGTTAGTGACCATGATATTTCTGCTTTTCAGATGTCTCATCTATTTAATGTGGCTCATACACTTCGCCTAATGGTGCAGAAAGAGAGGAGTCTGGACATATTGAAGGTAAGGAGCTGTATCTATGATTCAACACTGTCTGGAACAAAGTGATTGGTCACTTAGTATGCGTTCCCTGTGCCACATGGGATAGACACATAGTGCCACATGTCGACATTGGTAACTTATTTTAGCTACACTAAATGTTTTGTTTTACTTCTGCTTTCCAATGTTAGCTTCTTGGCTCTCTGTAAACTGTTCATATTCAATTAATACACACGCACACCAATTTATTGAGTATTTACCAGTTTATTCAATGCTTTTAGAAATAATGCCTGCCAAATATCAAATGAGTTAACTTACATGTGTACGTGTTACAGTGCAGTTATTTGTATTCCACTGAGGTTACTTTAGTGAAACGCAGTCATTGTACCAATGACCGCTTTGGCACCATCTTTTTTTCTAATTTTATTTACTTTTAGGGAAAGGTCATGGCCTCCATGTTTTATGAGGTGAGCACCCGCACCAGTAGCTCTTTTGCAGCAGCTATGCAGCGCCTGGGTGGTTCAGTAGTGCACTTCAGTGAGTGCACGTCCTCCACCCAGAAAGGCGAGTCTTTGGGTGACTCTGTACAGACTATGAGCTGCTATGCTGATGTGATTGTACTGCGCCATCCAGAACCTGGAGCTGTAGAGGTGGGAACTTTTTTTTTTTTTTTTTTGCCTTTTTTCAATTAGTCTTTCTGTGTAATTGTTGACCTCTATTGTAATACTTAAAATGTTCTTTTTAAAGAGCAAATATCCTTTCATTAAATCCCACAGTATTTTCCATTTACAGTGACATAATTGGATCAAAGCATGAACATCCTGTTTAAGATCATGCCACAGCATCTCAATCAGACTTTGACTAGCCCATTCCAAAACCTTAATTTTTTTAAGCCATTCAGATGTGGATTTGTTTCAGATTCAGATGTGGATGTGGATTGTCCTGCTGCAGAACCCAAGTACGCCTAATCTTGAGGTCACAAACAGATAGCCAGACATCCTCATTCACTATTGTCTGGTAAACAACAGCAGAATTCATGGCCCCGAAGCAGCAAAGCAGCCCTAAACACACTTTCACATTATCGCGTGTGTGTGTGTGTGTGTGTGTGCGCATGTATATGTAGCCCCTGGTATATTTTGGATTTTATTTTATTTCATAAAGTGCTTATTGATAAAGTGTGTAAAAATATTTAAAAACGGTTTAATGCTGTTAAAAGGTTAAAATTTATAAGTTCATAGGTTAAAAATGTGCTTAAAAAAGTGTGTTAAAATACTGAGTATGAGACTTGTAAGTTGAAAAGGGTTTTCATTGGCTAAAAGAGTTGTCACTCATAGTGAGACTCTGCCTTTCCTGTTGATTGGTGTTTTCTCTGTAGGGAGCGGGGAGAAGAGTGAGTGTGTGTGTGTGAGAAGAGAGAGTGTGGGTGTAGAGGGAGAGAGCGAGAGAGAAGGGGAGTGAGAGAAACGGAGCAGCAAAATGAAGGAAAATAATGTAAAACACGTTACATTTGTTAGTTTCTCTGCAAGTCATACGCTGAGGTTGTCAACCTGAGAACCTAAAAGTGGACTGAGGAGCCAAAGAGTGAGAAACGAGAGAAATTCTCCCTCGTAAGAGTTCAGACCTGAAGAAAGTTCTGCTGCTGAGGTTCGCACGAGACTTCGCTAGCTTTAGCCCCATCGGCTAACAGCACCCAGGTCAGCTATAGTTCGCTTCCCCAGTGGACTGAACCGGCGAGACTGGGTACCAGGTACGAGTGCACAGTTTTCACCTTCATCACCAGATAGCGGTCTGAGCTGCCGCGTGGCTCAGACTTCCTCTGGCAACGCTGAATTTCCCTCTCAGAAGCAAGGTTGCAGCTCTCCACTCCACCTCACGGACCCCGAGCAGGCCAAGGTTTTCTCTTCTGGCGTGAAAGATTGTGAAGCGGCCATTAAGTTCGAGGCTACAACGTTCACAACAAGCAGCAATTCAGGCCTGCAATGCACACACGGACACACACACACTAAAGAAAAAGGGGTAAGTTACCCCGCATATATTTGTGTTTTCTCTAATTGTTCTAATTAATAACTCTAAACCTAAATTAGCTGTCTAAAAGGTTTATTGAATGTGGGCCCACAATAAGTCTGTTTGAAAATCTATAAGTCTGTTTGATAATTAACAAGTCTGATACTTATAAGTCTGGGTTATATCTGAAACTGCAGGGGTAGTGTAAATATCTATTTGTGTTTATATGCAAATTGTCTTGTTATAATCACATTATATATTGGTTCTGTGAATTAAAACATCTCATTTGAATCGCTAGATTGAGAGAACTCCAGTATATCCTGGGTTGGCTAGATTTAAAACAAATATACCAGCTACAGTTAGTCATTCCTGTTGTTTACTTTTTATTTCTAATAAAAGCTGGGTTTTTTATTTTGTTAAATCTATTACAGAGTCACATATTGAACAGTTTAAGTTGTATATACAAGTCACACAAGTTACATATATTTCTGGCAGAGGTTAGGTTTTACACATAGAGTTCAGGGTGATAAAATTTAGAAGTAATTAACTCCATATTATATAAACATGGTCTAACAGCTCATTAATTATATTATAGAGCACGTACCCAACTAACTCGTATAGCATAGTCTAGAGTTTAGGGGCGCTACATATATGTATGTGTATATATATGTGTATATATATGTGTGTGTGTGTGTGTGATATTGTGAAAGTGTGTTTAGGGCTGCTTTGCTGCTTTATTTATATATATATATATATATATATATATATATATATATATATATATATATATATATATATATATATATATATATATATAGTATGAAAAAAACGGAAAAACAAAAAAAATATCTGTAAGGGGCACATACTTGTTCATGCCACTGTATGTATTAGGGAAAGATATTCAACATCATGCCCCACTGTGTGGAAAATGTGACTGACTGCTCCCCTGCATATCATTTTTTTTTTTTTTTTTTTTGGTGTTGCCATTGCCTTTGTTAATCAGAGGTTACATTTCAATGTTAATAATTTCTGCCTTTTGGATTGGAGGTAAATTTCTCAATACCCTTTTCCCTACTGCAGAAAGCAGCAAAGCACTGTCGTAGGCCAATGATCAATGCTGGGGATGGGGTTGGGGAGCATCCTACACAGGCCCTTCTAGACATCTTCACCATTCGAGAGGAGCTGGGTACTGTGAATGGAATGACTGTAAGAACACAGCTTTATAAATATCTAATTTCTTAGCTAGTCTGCTGTAGCATGATTTATTTATTTTTTTATTTTCTAACATTAATTATTTAAGTAAGGCTCCTTTCAATGTGTCTGTTTTAAAGAAATACATTTTGTTGTCTGTCTTGTGTGCAGATCACCATGGTGGGTGATTTAAAGCATGGCAGGACCGTACATTCCCTGGCTAGGCTCCTCACTCAGTACCGGATCACGCTGCGCTATGTAGCTCCGAAAAACCTAAGCATGCCTGTTGAGATAGTTGACTTCGTTGCTTCTAAAGGAATAAAACAGGTGTGCATGTTGTGCGTTCTCCCAATTGTTTTCTTTCAGTTGGAATTATTTCTATAAATACAGTTTGTTTTTCATGCTTGATCCAACAATAGGAAGAGTTTAACAGCATTGAAGAGGCCCTCCCTGACACTGATGTCCTTTACATGACGAGGATTCAGAAGGAACGATTTGTCTCCAAGGAAGATTACAAAGCAGTAAGGGCTCTACGACTGCATTCTTAATTTGATTTCCATCATGGTAATAGTTTTGATGTCTATTTGTTTAATCACTTTTATTTTTTTTTACATAGTGTTTTGGTCAGTTTGTCTTGACCCCTCACATAATGACCGGAGCCAAGAGGAAAATGGTGGTCATGCACCCTCTTCCAAGAGTTAATGAAATAAGGTATGATCCAAGTAGAGCTGGGCGATTAATCGATTTTAATTCGAATTTACAGTTAAGGACGATGAGTTTGAATTTTCGCCACCGACGCTCCCCTGAGCTTAGCCCCGCCCCTCTGTCCTGCTCGCAGCCCCGCTCCTCTCCCCCCCCCAACACACACACACACAACATGACGGCAGAGCAGTGCTGCCAACTTTGATGCTATTTTTAGCGACTTTTCAGACCCTCTAGCGACTTTTTTTGTAAAAACGAGACTAGCAACAAATCTAGCGAGTTTTTGTGGTGTTATTGGAGACTTTTGGCGACTCTGAGATAAACACACGCTCTTCAGTCACGGACCTCCGCGCTGCAGCGGCTGCTGCCGTGAGCCCCTCCCCACAGTACTCACAGTGCAGTCTCACACTTAGCACACACACACCCCGCTCCACAAAGACACTGTGCGTGCTGACTGACCCCGCCCCGTATTTACAGAGCAGAAATATAAATATAAAAGTGTCTTCAGTGTGACACGAAAAAAAAAACTGAACTGAATTTAACTCACACAGTCTGTCAGTCACTCACCTCATTCACCACACAGCTTGTCACTCACCTCCTCCACAGTGTCTCCCTCTTTGTAAAAAGCTATTCAACAATGTGTCTATAATAGGTTTGAAAATAAAGAAAACTTAAGAAAGCTAAAACAAAATAAATAAATAAATAAACTGCTATAATAACATTTAACAACACGGCAAAACTGATTTATGTAATTTACATAAAAATAAAGTTATTTTGAGACGTGACTGCATATTTAAAAAGCAACAGAAGTTGTTCATTTGTTGGAGTTTTTGTGTATCATTTCTAACATATTTAGTGTTTTTTACTCCCTTTTTTCTCTCACAATGTTAATCCTTTACAGCTTCAAAAACATGTATTATGCAAATTAGGCGATGACATCATTTAGCGACTTTTAGGAGATTTTTTTTTTTGGGCTATATCGCCCAGCTCTAGATCCAAGTTGTAAATGAATAAGCCCCAGAAGATGTATGATGTGCTAATTTTTTTATATAATTTAACAAGGGCATAAATATTTTCGACCTTTTTTTGCTGTTTTGCCAAATGACTGATGTACAAATCAATTTTTGTGAAATTATTGTGAAAGTATGGCCAGTAAATTTTATTAAATTTAACGGGCTTGAGTTTAAAGCAGCAGTCTCAGTTTAGGACATTTGGAGACCACTGTAAAGAATGTGTATTTGTATAAAGCACGTGAAAGTCATTTTAAAACTTACATTGTAGCAGTGTGTTTGTTGATAGATAATTAACTATTGTTCTCTCTTGCTGTTTGAGTGTGCATGCCGGCACACGTACTAATGGTAGGAGTTGCACAATTGATGAGTAGTTAAGAAAATTAGTTGACAAGTCATAGCAAATCTTAAAGCAAAAAGGAAATCCAGAAGGTCTTTTTTTTGCTGTTTTGCCAAATGACTGATGTACAAGTCAATTTTTTTTTCTCTGCTTGAGCACACGTCAATTATTGTGAAAGTATGGACAGTAAAGTTTATGAAATTTGACATAAAAATTTAAATGAAGTTGGGACATTGTTTAAAACATGCATAAAAACAGAATACAATGGTTTGCAAATCCTTTTCCACCTATATTCAGTGAATACACTACAAAGACAATACTTATTTTTAATTTGATGGTGCACTTTCCCAGTCTTTTGTTCTTAAAATCACCTGTTTGGAACATTCCACAAGTGAATGTGTTAATTAGAAATGAGAGGGTCATGATTGGGTATAAAAGTAGCATCCATGAAAGCTTAGTTGTTTACAAGCAAGGATGGGATCAGTTTCACCACCTTCAACCCCTCAGGCACCATTAAAAACTGATATTCCAAAACAGCTGCAAATGTTTGTCACTCAGTCTACAAGTGCAAGATAAAACTTTTTAGATGGACAATGCCAAGCCACATCCTAGAGCAATATATCCATTAAAAACTGTCCTTCTGGATGACCTGACCTAGTTAAGGCTGCCAGCATCAAGGAATTAAAGAACTGTGGAATTGATGATAATTTTAGATAGGGAGGTACTTTCCAGTATTTGCATAGTGTTCCTAATAAAGTGCTCATTGAGTATTTTGGTCACCATAAAATTACATATGTAGCCATTTCAATAATTATTGTTACTGTGTTTTTTGTTTATCTTTATCCTACCATTAACACACGTCCTTTTATGCAGTGTGGAAGTGGATACGGATCCTCGTGCTGCATACTTCCGACAAGCTGAGAACGGCATGTACATCAGGATGGCACTGCTTGCCACTGTACTTGGCCGGTAAAATCAAGAAGGGACCAGATATGCCAAAGGATCGTCTTGGTAAAGGGGTATTCATGAGTGCTGCTTAGATACAATCTTGGTGTAACTTTGTCATTGTTTTAAAGTTTCATGGTCTTTTCAGTGCACAATGTCATATTTGTGCTCATCATGGTGTAACTGCTTTGCTGCTGTCAGCCCCATTTCCAACCCCCCCCACCCCCCCACCACCACCACCACCCCCTTTTCGGTGTGGCTCCACTTGCAGCAAAAACACTTTTGTAGTTCTTGTTGCTTTATTAATGCCGATTTCAATATTTAGTGTTGCTATATGACCACTGTAATTGTTTAAAAGTGCTGGTAATATTTGTTTGTCTGCTTTCGATTTATATTTTTAGACAATAAAAATGTATAATTTTCAGTTGCTGAGGTTTTCTTAAGTTATTCCTATTTTTTTTTCCTGTCCTTAACATCTGGATATAAAGCACACTGGTGTATTATTGTATGTTTAAATTAAGTGTAATTAACTACTAGATGTACAGAACACATTCCCTTCAGTAGCTATGGCAGTCATGATGGAATTGATGAATGAATTGGATACACTCATGTAATCAAGGTGTATCCATCTCTTTAAAAAAAAAGTTTCTTTTTACACCATTCATGTTACACAAATTAAATTTAACGGGCTTGAGTTTAAAGCAGCAGTCTCAGTTTAGGACATTTGGAGACCACTGTAAAGAATGTGTATTTGCATAAAGCACGTGAAAGTCATTTTAAAACGTACATTGTAGCAGTGTGTTTGTTGATAGATAAATAACTATTGTAGCATGCTCTGTTCTCTCTTGCTGTTTGAGTGTGCATGCCGGCATACCTACTAATGGTAGGAGTTGCACAATTGATGAGGAGTTAAGAAAATTAGTTGACAAGTCATAGCGAATCTTAAAGCAAAAAGAAAATCAAGAAGTTGCCATTTTTACGGTAGTTTGTTGTTAAAGTGACAAACTGTCTAGTGTGCAGTCAACAAATATAACTTACTGTCTTTCAGCATACTCGCAGCTCCATAGTGTAAGATGTTCATATATCAATAGTAAGTTTAGATATTTTTCATTTTACAGGAAAATGCTGCTGTTTTGTGTGTCTCTCTCCCACCCCCCCTCCTTTCAACTAGTCTGCAGCTTCCAACTGCGGTGATTTAGTGGATGTCCTAATTGACTGGTCAACTAAATAAATAAACAAACTTGTAATTTTTCTTTTCTATCTGTTTAATTTCCATTTACAAAACCTTTGTTGTAAAGCAGTGCTGGAATAGATTTACTGCTCTCTTCATTGCAGCACTTACACAACAGTTGCACATTCACTGGTACAGGGACATGGGTGTTTCCATAAGTCTCAGCTTAACATTGGATCTGAAAAGTGTAGCATGCATTTAAATTCAAGGTTTTATGTTCAAATCCAGTTGAAATCCAGTGTCCAGTTAATTTTAGAAGTGACCTAAATATTACACCTGTGTGTAATTTAATCTCTGTGTGTATCTATACAGCTGTTGTGTAATAGCCTCAAAGGAAACATTCGTGATTTAAACAGCATCATGAAAACCAAGAAATGCACCATACAGATAAAGCTGTCCATACACTATACAATTTTTTTTTATATATATATAATTTTATTTCTAATTTTTCCCCATTTTTCTCCCCAATTTACACGGTCAATTACCCAACTACGGTGGCCGAGAAAGCCCAACGCAGTGCAAATTGAAAAGCGCTGCAAAAGCACAAAACACATCCATCAAAATTACAACACAGGCGCAGCAACTAGAAAAACGCGCTGCAAATAGAACCACAACACAACGGAAGTGAGTCACAACACAACGGAATTTTCCCGGGGGACCTTAAAAGATGCTGTACCAGCTAAGCTGCGTCTTCAGTAACGTCTCGGACTTCACTATGTGTACAAAGGACAATAAGTGGCAAACAAGGCGTTTTGTGAAGCAGAACTTTTAATAATATGCACACAACCGTGGTAATCACAGGTAATAAACATAACTTACTTTTCAGAAGCTTGTTTGCCACTTATTGTCCTTTGTATACAGCTGGTACAGCATTTTTTTAAGGTCCCCCGGGAAAATTCCGTTGTGTTGTGGTTCTATTTGCAGCTCGTTTTTCTTTTTGCAGCGTGTTTTTCTTTTTGCAGCGCGTTTTTCTATTTGCTGCGCCTGTGTTGAAATTTTGATGGATGTGTTTTGTGCTTTTACAGCGCTTTTCAATTTGCACTGCGCTGGGCTTTCTCAGCCACCGTACCCAACCCACTCATTAGGACTCCCCTAATCACTAGTAATTCCACAACACACCAGGAGGGTGAAGACTAGCACATGCTTCCTCCGATACATGTGAAGCCAGCCACCGCTGATGCAGCATTGCCGAGCAGCCAGCGCGCTTGGAGGAAAGCACAGCGGCTCGGCTCCGGAACATCAGCTTACAGATGCCCTGTGCCACCTACCTATCCAGAGGGTGCAGGGGCAATTTTGCTCCCTCTGATGCTGGCAGCTTGGTGGCAAAGCTGCATGAGCTGGGGTTTGAACCTGCGACCTCCTGCTCATAGTGGCAGCGCCTTAGACCGCTGGACCACTCGGCACCCCCCACACTATACAACTTTTAAAAAGAATTTAAACAGACTGAAGTCTGACACCACCTCGCATCTAAAGACAACTAGATTCTTTCTGAGATTATTTCCCATCAAGCTTCTGGTGGAGTTTACATACAATTCATATTACATATTAAATTACGAATAATTAAATTACAGTTAATACTGTGATTTATCAGAGACTCAAAACATTTGTCCTCATTAGCAGTTTATTTTTTTGCCACACTGTTCTTGATATTTTTTAATAGAATATATTTTGTGTTAAACTTGTCCTATAAGCTTTTTTTCCCCCCCTTTTTTTGCTACACTCTTGTATAGCAAAGAATCACAGCTTCACTGTTATACATTTGCCTTTTTTATAGAATTAATGCAATAAAGATCACTCTAGCAAAATATCTATTTATTAAACTTGTTTGTATTAAAAATAACACTGCACAATAAGTCAAAGTAGTGCAAAATAAAATAACTATAAATATAATGACTTTAAAGTGCTACCTTCGTTTAAAATACTGTACATATTAAAAATCAAAAAGACCTATCAACTGCAAAATGTGTCCGTTTTTAAATAGTTTATACGTTTTTAAACAGTCACGTGAAATATATTCTAGCATCTTCCTGTAGCTCTCCTATTGGTTGTTGACATTGTTCACGTCACAATTTGCGTAAGTCAAGTCTTAAGACTTGCGGTAATAATAAACACGGTTGATTTTATCGCAGTGCCAGGACGCTAACCCAACTGACTAAATCTTTCAATCGTAACCACCTTACACTGAACGATCCAGATGACTCGACTCTAGCCAGACTCTCGTGATTTTTGTCTGCGACAGAGAAATCTCTAGAAAACCGTTAGGTGTATGGCCCGCCTTAGCTGGGCAAAAGTGTAAAGCAATGTTTGGTCATAAAACAAATAGCCTAAGTTATGAACATCTCACTGTTCAATCCATCATCCAAAAATTGAAGGAGAATGGTACAACTGCGAAACTACCAAGACTACTTGCTTGACGGGCCAGGCAAGGAGAGCACTAATTAGAGAGGCAAGAGGTGGTTCCTCTGGAGGAGCTGCAGAGATCCGTCACATATATATATTATATATGATATGATATGAAGCAAGCCATAAAAAGTCCTATTTAGCTCGGATGAGACCAAAATTGAACTTTCATGCTGTGGGGATGGTTTCTGTAGCTTGGACAGGGAAGGTCCAAGGTCAGAATTGATAGGAAGATGGATGGAGTTAAAAACGGCAATCCAGTAAGAAAACCTATTGGAGGCTGTGACTTATAAAAATGCATGCTACACTTTACAGATGTATATTTATTAAAAATCACAATTTCTTGCTACTTTGTGTTGGTCTATCATAAAGTCACAATAAAATAAATTTTGGTTTGTGGGAGTAATCTGGAAAACTGTAAGAAAGTAGACAAAAAAGGATTTTTTTGAAAAAACAATTTCAAGGTTGTGCGTGTTTGTGTTTTTCTTCAATGGTCAGGATCCCACAGGACCACCACAGAGCATCTATTATTTGGGTGGTGAGTTATTCTCAGCTCTGCAGTCGCACTGACATAATGGTGTGTTAGTGTGTGTTGTGCTGGTATGAGTATGTCAGACATAAATAATTTTTATGCTGAAATATGTTTTTTATTAACTAACTTTCATTTAAGAGTTAAGAGATATATAATTATAATTCCACATTACCAATTTTATCTTACATTCATTATTGTATTCACATTTAAATATCCACTGTTAAAAGTATTAAGAATGGGTGTGATTAATCAATCACAGAATATTATTATAGATAGATAGATATAGATTTCAAACCCATTTTTAAAAAATGTGAGTTCAGCGACCTAGAATCGACACCAACATAGGATATGTGTCGTTTAGGAGTCGATTCCTTTTGGGTGAACTTCTGATTCGAGTCAAGCTCCCATTGCTCGCTACTTAACAGTGCTACAGAGTGACCGAACGAGCGCGGAGTCGACTCTGACGTCGATGTGCAACGTCCAATGAGAACCTGCAGTTTCGGAAATGAGGAAGTGCAGAGAGAAGTCGTGAGGAATAATTTGGAGTTATCTATGATTCCGCGGCAAACTAAAGCATTATTACCCGCTGTTTTACGGTGAGTTCAGAGACTCGACATACAACAACAGTCTAACTGTTTTAGAGCGGAGTTCGGCTAGGCCACCGCACAGCCGGCTAAGCTAGCCGCTAGGCTATAACGCAGTGTGGCCGTGCTGTAGCGATATACATCCCTGCGCTGAAGACTTCAGAAGCGATAGTTTAGCTGTGGGTTGGATAAATCTGTAGTCGACTGGTGTCTTTTATTTGTCTGTTGTCTCAGGGCTGTTGAGTTTAAAGCAGCAGTCATGTTTTTTTCGTCCCGTCGTAAAGCTAACACATTACTGCTGTACAGACTCCAGTAATCGGTCAGGCTAACACGCGCGGATGTATTAAACCGGCAGTTTAGTGTGTTTTAAACAGCCTGGTTCCTGTTTTAACTGCCCCTCACACCGCACGCAGAATAACGTGTTTGGTAAAGGTTAATTTTATTTGACACGAGCTGAAATGGTAACTAAGTAATCTTTACTCGATGAGAGGATTAGAAGGGGATTATGGTGTTACAAGGACAAGGCGATGGGTCGCCGTCCAGACAGTTGTGTATCTAAATATGAAGACGGTTAATAATAATGCGACGAGAAACTGGGGAGGGGGGCTTCCAGTCAGTGTGGTCCGTAGCCTTCAATACACGCACTCGTTAGTGGTTTCTAAATTATCCGGGAGTTGAGAAGAAGGTGTTCGTTAAGACTCTTTATTCTTCTAGGTCCTGAGGAATGGATACTCTAGAACCAGAAATAAGACCGTGCCCGGTGTTTACTGCTTTTTCCACATGAGCAGCCCTTTAGAAAATCGTGATTGCGTGTTCACCTCAGTTTCTTTTGTGGAGGTCGTGGTTGAAAAGGGTTTGGGCCTCTTAAAGCTTAAAGTGGTGATTAATTGTTAGATCTTTTTTTCTTTTAAAACGACAGCAGTAGTGTTCCTGAGTGCGGAGGGGACACAATATTGTATAAATGGCGTCTGTGTGCTTCTGTTACCATTCCAGAAAAACACACATTTATTCTAAGGCCCCGGGACCTTTATCTAGTTAACGTTACCTGAGCAACCATGATACTGCTAATGCCACTCATATACAAGCGGCCATGGAGAAATCTAAAACAAACAGTCTTCTCATCTATAGATTGTTAAACCTAGGAAATGCAGAATTAGAACTGAAGAGAGCAGGTAAGGTTAAGAGAGGGCATAAAACTAAAGAGAGGGCACTAAAATTACCAGATTCATCTGAAAAGAATCTAGACGACCATGCTCGTTTTGAAAGTGCAACTGCACATTCACAAAAAAATAACTTATAGACTATCACTTTAAGCAAATTATATTACCTCTTAGGGTTGATGCTTATCCTTTTTTTCCTTGTAACTTTCAGAACATGTTTTAGTGTAACTGCAGATTTCAAACAGGGTCCAGAAGACTTCCTTGTCCCAATATTTATAACATGTAAAGCAAAGGGAATATAAAAATAAAAAACAAGGCCAAGCCCAACACTCTTATCTTCAGCAGCCCTGCCATGTCTACACTTGTTGTAAATGGTTAGTTTTATTTATTAATTTTTTTCAGTGTCTCAGCAAAATTTTCGGAGTAATCTGGAATCTTAGAACATTATGTGTGTCTTGTACTTACTTCTCTTTCTGATGGTATGACCCTAATAATTGGAGGGGAAGAAAATTTTGCTTCTACTGTCTGTTGGAGAAAGTGAAGCCATAACAACCTGTTAACATTTTTGGTCCCAACTTTCTTTGTTCTAAGTAACTCAATGACTCTAATTAATCTAATCCTTCAATACTGTTAATAATTTGTCTATCTAGAGCTTATGCCATTGAACATGTTTATCTAAATGACAATAAATGAAATTAAATTGTTTTTCAAATTCCTTTCCTTTCAAAATACTTTCTACATAAGGCATGTCATGCCTGATTTTGTTTATATACACCAGTTCCTGCGTTTTATGCTGTTACTGCTGCTGTCTTAATTTTTTGCTGGTTTGTGGGTCTTTTGCCTTTAATTTTCTCTTGAGCGGGTGTAATGCAGCTTGATCACACTGAGATCTGGTGATTGACTCTGCTATTGCACAATATTACACTCCTTACCTTTAAAAAAATCTTGGATTGCTTTTGCAGTATGATTTGCGTCATTGTCTATTGGTACAGCAAAATCCAAATCAAACTTGCTGCATTTGGTTGAATTTGAGCAGAAAATATATCCCTGCACAATTTAGAATTCATCTTTCTGCTTCTGTCTTATGTAACATCTTCAATAATCACTAGTGACCCATTAGAAGCCATGCAACCCACCACCATGTTTTACAGAAGATGTGGAGAGCTTTGTGTTGAGCTGTTCCAAGCCTTCTCCTTCCCATCCTTCTAATACAGGATGATCTTAGTTTCATCTGTCCAAAGAGTGCTGCTTCAGAGCTGAGCTGGCTTCTTTAGATGTTTTTTGGTAAAGTCTAAATTGATCTTTTTGTTAATTATTTAACTTTGTGCTGATTTTTTTTTTTAAATTTGCTTTCATGCAGTCTTCTCTTTATGGTCGACCGAGACACTAATACACCTCCTTTCTGGAGAGTAATCTTTACTTGGATGGATGCTGTGAAGGGTTTTTCTTCACCATAAAAACATTCTGTAATCATCTACCACTGTTGTTCTGTGGACATCCAAGACTTTCAGTTCCTATGCTCTCTACTGCGCTCTTTTTTCTTTTTTTTTTACCAGAATGTAACAAACTGTTGATTTGGCCACTCTTATCATTTTCACTCTCGCTGATGAATTTCTTCTTTTTTTCAACCTAATGATCTGTTTTTCTTATTTGACAACTTCTTTGACTGCATGTAGTGGGGTCACAACAACAGTTTCCAAATGCAGCTCCAGGTGTTTTACCTGCTTAATTAATGATGGATTAATAAGGGAATAGCCCATGCAGTCCATGAAAATGCATTCGAGATAATTGTCCAATTACCTTTGGCCCCTTGAAAGAGGACAGTATAGGTTTAAAGAGCTGTGATTCCCTTACCCTCTAATTAGAACGTGAATATCTTTTTAAGTTAGAGCTGAGAGTCTGCATTTAATCCCACATTGATTATATAACTGCATAAAAAAATGTTTTGGTAAACAGCGAAAATAAAAAAATAATAATTTGTTACTGTCCAAATATTTCTGGGCCTAACTGAATAGTCAATAGTAATCTTTTGTAATATTTTGTTAAAATGTGTAAAGACTTTAATTTACTTAAAATGTTTAAGCATTACACATGTCTGTTTTGTACAGCTTTTCCCTTTAAATGATGTATGCTCATATTTTTTTAATGGTGGAGTGGAGCTGAAACACATGCACACATACAGCACCAATCAAACATTTGGACACACCTCTTTTCATTCAGTATGTTGTTATTTTAAGTAATGTATTATTGAAGACATTAAAGCTATACAGGAACACATGCAAAACGAGTTGTCCCCCTGTCACAGGGGGACGTAGGGCCCTCGCACAACAGCGCAAATCGTACCGGGCCAAACCGAGAAACCGGTAAAAGTAATTTTGAGGTCTTATTGAGTGTGCCAATTTTCAAGAGTTTTCTATCCTGTTAAACATGTGAAATATCCATTTAAAATACAGGTGGCGCTATGGCGCTGTTAAAATACATGTATTTGAAATTCTAATTCTACATCAAACAACAGCCTTAGATAAGCAGGCTGGTCAAATTTTGTGAGTTTTTCTCCGTTAGAACCTCCTCAAAACACCTGGCATTACCTAGGTTTTCACCTCCTGTTTTGATGTGGGATCTCAAAAATTCAACCATCTGCCATTTCGTCCTTGTTTGAGATATCGACTATTCCTTCACAATTTATCATCAGATATGTTCAATGTTTATTTTTACCAAATATCAAGAGAATTCAACAAAATTTGCTAGGAGTAGTTTGACAATATACGCAAAAAAATGTATGTAAAATGCAGATATTTCAAAATGGCCGACTTCCTGTTGGGCGGAGTCAGTCCTACCAATGCTGAAAATGTGTGTAATGATGTCTTTTGTGTTTTTGCCAAGTTTCATGAATTTTCAATAATCTGTTTTCTGACCGTGTCATGGTTTCACATTGGTTTAGTGTTGCATCTCTAGTGAATCAATTGCTCGCCATTGGGTCACCGTTTTACCGATCAACTAATCCTTTGGCAGTTATCATCAAATATGTCTGTTGTTCATTTACAGCGAAATAAGAGGTAATCTGAGAAAGACTTTAGGAGCAGTTTAAATGAGTTTGTGAAAAATGTGTAAAAATATTACAAATTCCAATATGGCCGACTTCCTGTTGGGCGGAGCTAATACAAGCCAATTGCAAATATGTGCAGTGTGATACTATCTACACTCCTACCAAAATTTGAGAAGATTAGACAAATTTTGACACATCCACAGCTAATTTATTAACCGTACAAATTAGGGGGCGCTCTAGAGTCAGCTAGCTACACATGAAAAAATTATCACAATATTTGTAAAGTGTTTTAAGGTCTTATAGAATCTGACAATTTTCAAGAGTTTTTGAGCATTCCCGTAATGTCAAATATGCATTGAAACCTAGGTGGCGCTATAGAGCCAATGAAATACGTATATATGAAATTTGAATTTTTGATCCAAGTACCACTTAAATCAAGCAGGCCTGTAAAGTTTCGAGAGTTTTCAACCTTTTTAACCTCCTCAAACACCTACCAACACCAGAATGTATTCACTTCCTGTTTTAATGAGGTATCTCCAGCAACTCAACTGTCCGCCATTTCGTCGCCGTTTAAGATATCGACTATTCCTTCGCAATTTATCATCAGGTTTGTTAGTAGTTTATTACTGAAAAATATCAAGAGTATTCAATAAATTCCCTAGGAGGAGTTCGACAAAGTATGCAAAAAATGTGTGTAAAATGCACTTATTTCAAAATGGCCGACTTCCTGTTGGGCGGATTCAGTATTACCAATACTAAAAACGTGTCTTATGATGTCTCTTGTGTTTTTGCCAAGTTTCATGAATTTTCAATCATCTGTGTTATGACCGTGTCATGGTTTCACTTTTGTTTAGTGTTGCGTCTCCATTAAATTAATTGCCTGCCATTACATCATCGTTTCAGCTATCGACTATTCCTTCGCAATTTATCACCACGTATGTCTGGAGCCTACCCACGCCCAATTTAGAGATAATCTGACAAAGACTCTAGGAGGAGTTTGAATGAGTTCGTGAAAAATGTGTAAAAATTCCACAAATTTCAAAATGGCCGACTTCCTGTTGGGCGGAGCTAATACCAGCCAATGGGTAATATGTACGGGATGATACTTTCTATGTTGTTGCCAAAAATCGAGAATATTGGAGAAATTTTGAGACAGCTACAGCTAATTTAATGGCCTAAATAAAATAGGGGGCGCTGTAGAGTCATCTAGCTACACATGAGAAAAACGACAAAATATTTCTAAATCATTTCAAAGACTTATTGAATCTGCCAATTATCAAGAGGCTGAGAGCTTTTTATAAATGTGATATAAAATAGGTGGCGCTAGAGAGCTGATGAAACACGAATTTACGAAATTCCAACTTAAGGTCAAAGTTTGGCCTAAGCCAAATAGGTCTGTAAAATTTTAGGAGATTTCAAACATCTTAACCCCTCCGAAACCCAGCAGGAAACTTTTTATTTCGCAACTTCCTGTCAAAATGGCCGACTTCCTGTTGGGCGGAGTCAAATAAAACCAAGTGATTCTTGTTGTTTATGAGGAGGTCAATGAGCGTACCAAAGTTGGTGCACGTTGGACAAACTTCATCTCGGCCAATGCCGATGTTTGGTGGCGCTATAGAGCTCCTGAACCACGCCAAAGTCCAGCCTCTATGGAACTTTACAATTTTCGCCGAGTTTGAGGCCTGTGCCAAAATGCGTGAGTTTTCGAGTATCGGAAATGCCTCAAAAATGGACGCAAAGAGGCAGAATAATAATAACGAGTTGTCCCCCTGTCACAGGGGGACGTAGGGCCCTCGCACACCAGCGCAAATCGTACCGGGCCAAACCGAGAAACCGGTGAAAGTAATTTTGAGGTCTCATTGAGTGTGCCAATTTTCAAGAGTTTTCTATTCTGCCAAAAATGTCAAATATTCATTTAAAATATAGGTGGCGCTATAGAGCTGTGAAAACACATGTATTTGAATTTTTAATTCTACATCAAAGAACCGCCTCAGATAAGCAGGCCGGTCAAATTTTGTGAGTTTTCCTCAGTTATAACCTCCTCAAAACACCTTGCATTACCTAGGTGTCAACTTCCTGTTTTGAGCTGGCATCTCAAAAATTCAACCGTCCGTCATTTCGTCCTCGTTTAAGATATCGACTATTCCTTCACAATTTGTCATCAGATATGTTCAGTGTTTATTTTTACCAAATACCAAGAGAATTCAACAAAATTTCTAGGAGTAGTTTGACAACATACGCAAAAAATGTATGTAAAATGCAGATATTTCAAAATGGCAGACTTTCTGTTGGGCGGAGTCAGTCCTACCAATACTGAAAACGTGTGTAATGATGTCTCTTGTGTTTTTGCCAAGTTTCATGAATTTTCAATCATCTGTGTTCTGACCGTGTCATGGTTTCACTTTGGTTTAGTGTTGCGTCTCTAGTCAATCAATTGCCCGCCATTACGTCACTGTTTTAGCGATCAACTAATCCTTTGGCAGTTTTCATCAAATTTGTCGGTTGTTCATTTACAGTGAAATAAGAGGTAATCTGACAAAGACTTTAGGAGCAGTTTAAATGAGTTTGTGAAAAAAGTGTAAAAATCTTACAAATTCCAATATGGCCGACTTCCTGTTGGGTAGAGCTCATACAAGCCAATTACAAATATGTGCAGGGTCACAGTATCTACACTCCTACCAAAATTGGAGAACATTAGACCAATTTTGACACATCCAGAGCTAATTTATTAACTGAACACATTAGGGGGCGCTGTAGAGTCAGCTAGCTACACATGAAAAAATTATCACAATATTTGTAATGTGTTTTTAGGTCCTATGCAATCTGACAATTTTCAAGCGTTTTTGATTATTCCCGTAATGTCAAATATGCATTGAAACCTAGGTGGCGCTATAGAGCCAATGAAATGCGTATATATGAAATTTCAATTTCAGACCAAAGGACCACGTAAAACAAGCAGGCCTGTAAAGTTTTGTGAGTTTTCATCCATTTTAACCTCCTCAAACACCTACCAACACAAGAATGTATTCACTTCCTGTTTTAATGGGGTATCTCAAGCAATTCAACTGTCTGCCATTTCGTCCCCGTTTAAGATATCGACTATTCCTTCGCAATTTATCATCAGGTGTGTTAGTAGTTTATTGTTGACAAATATCAAGAGTATTCAACAAATTCCCTAGGAGGAGTTCGACAAAGCATGCAAAAAATGTGTGTAAAATGCACATATTTCAAAATGGCCGACTTCCTGTTGGGTGGAGTCAGTCCTACCAATACGGCAAACGTGTCTAATGATGTCTCTTGTGTTTTCGCCAAATTTCAGGAATTTCCAATCATCTGTGTTCTGACCGTGTCATGGTTTCACTTTGGTTTAGTGTTGCATCTCTAGTTAATCAATTGCCCGCCATTACGACACCGTTTCAGCTATTGACTATTCCTTCGCAATTTATCTCCACTTATGTCTGGAGCCTATCCACGCCCAATTTTGAGGTAATCTGACAAAGACTCTAGGAGGAGTTCGAATGAGTATGTGAAAAATGTGTAAAAATGTCACAAATTCCAATATGGCCGACTTCCTGTTGGGCGGAGCAAATGCATCCCTATTGGTAATATGTGCGGGATCATGTTGTCTATGTTTCTACCAAATATCATGAATATTGGAGAATTTTTGAGAAGGCCACAGTTAATTAATTAGCTAAAATAAATAGGGGGCGCTGTAGAGTCATTTAGCTACACACAAAAAAAATGACAAAAACGTTTCTAAATAATTTTGAGGCCATATTGAATCTGCCAATTATCAAGAGGCTGAGTGTTTTCCATAAATGTGATGTAAAAAAGGTGGCGCTAGAGAGCTGGTTAAAGATGAATTTACAAAATTCGAATTAATTCTCAAAGTACGGCCTAAGCCAGATAGGCCTGTCAAGTTTTATGAGTTTTCGAACATCATAACCCCTCCAAACCAGCACGGGAAACTTTTTATTTTGCGACTTCCTGTCAAAATGGCAGACTTCCTGTTGAGCGGAGTCTGATAAAACCGAGTGATTATTGTTCTGCATGAGGAGGTCAATGAGTGTACCAAAGTTGGTGCATATTGGACAAACTTCATCCCGGCCACTGGCAACGTTTGGGGGCGCTATAGAGCTCCTGAACCACGCCCAAACCCATGAACCATGGAATTTCAAATTTTTCACGGGTTTTGATGTCTGTGCCAAAATGCATGAGTTTTCGAGTATCAGAAAGGCCTCAAAAATGGGCGCGAAGTTTGTTATTAAAAATAATAATAATAATAATAATAATAATAACGAGTTGTCCCCCTGTCACAGGGGGACGTAGGGCCCTCGCACACCAGTGCAAATCGTACCGGGCCAAACCGAGAAACCGGTGAAAATAATTTAGAGGGCTTATTGAGTGTGACAATTTTTAAGAGTTTTCTATCCTGCCAAACATGTAAAATATTCATTTAAAATATAGGTGGCGCTATAGAGTTGTGAAAACACATGTGTTCGGAATTTTAATTCTAGATCAAACAACAGCCTCAGATAAGCAGGACGGTCAAATTTTCTTAGCTTTTCTCTGTTATAACCTCCTCAAAACGACTAGCATTACCTAGGTGTCAACTTCCTGTTTCGAGGTGGCATCTCAAAAATTCAACCATCTGCCATTTCGTCCTGGTTTGAGATATCGACTATTCCTTTACAATTTATCATCAGATATGTTAAATGTTTATTTTTACCAAATACCAAGAGAATTCATCAAATTTGCTAGGAGTAGTTTGACAATGTACACAAAAAATGTGTGTAAAATGCAGATATTTCAAAATGGCCGACTTCCTGTTGGGCGGAGTCAGTCCTACCAATGCTGAAAATGTGTGTAATGATGTCTTTTGTGTTTTTGCCAAGTTTCATGAATTTTCAATAATCTGTTTTCTGACCATGTCATGGTTTCACTTTGGTTTAGTGTTGCGTCTCTAGTGACTCAATTGCTCGCCATTGGGTCACCGTTTTAACGATCAACTAATCCTTTGGCAATTATCATCAAATATGTCTGTTGTTCATTTACAGCGAAATAAGAGGTAATCTGACAAAGACTTTAGGAGCAGTTTAAATTAGTTTGTGAAAAATTTGTAAAAATATTACAAATTCCAATATGGCCGACTTCCTGTTGGGCGGAGCTAATACAAGCCAATTGCAAATATGTGCAGGGTCATACTATCTACGATCCTACCAAAATTTGAGAAGATTAGACAAATTTTGACACATCCACAGCTAATTTATTAAACAAACGAATTAGGGGGCGCTGTAGAGTCTGCTAGCTACACATGAAAAAATTATCACAATATTTGTAAATTGTTTTAAGGTCTTATAGAATCTGACAATTTTCAAGAGTTTTTGAGCATTCCCGTAATGTCAAATATGCATTGAAACCTAGGTGGCGCTATAGAGCCAATGAAATACGTATATATGAAATTTGAATTTTTGATCCAAGTACCACTTAAATCAAGCAGGCCTGTAAAGTTTCGAGAGTTTTCAACCTTTTTAACCTCCTCAAACACCTACCAACACCAGAATGTATTCACTTCCTGTTTTAATGAGGTATCTCCAGCAACTCAACTGTCCGCCATTTCGTCGCCGTTTAAGATATCGACTATTCCTTCGCAATTTATCATCAGGTGTGTTAGTAGTTTATTACTGAAAAATATCAAGAGTATTCAACAAATTCCCTAGGAGGAGTTCGACAAAGTATGCAAAAAATGTGTGTAAAATGCACTTATTTCAAAATGGCCGACTTCCTGTTGGGCGGATTCAGTCTTACGAATACTAAAAACGTGTCTTATGATGTCTCTTGTGTTTTTGCCAAGTTTCATGAATTTTCAATCATCTGTGTTATGACCGTGTCATGGTTTCACTTTTGTTTAGTGTTGCGTCTCCATTAAATTAATTGCCTGCCATTACATCATCGTTTCAGCTATCGACTATTCCTTCGCAATTTATCACCATGTATGTCTGGAGCCTACCCACGCCCAATTTAGAGATAATCTGACAAAGACTCTAGGAGGAGTTTGAATGAGTTCGTGAAAAATGTGTAAAAATTCCACAAATTTCAAAATGGCCGACTTCCTGTTGGGCGGAGCTAATACCAGTCAATGGGTAATATGTGCGGGATGATACTTTCTATGTTGTTGCCAAAAATCGAGAATATTGGAGAAATTTTGAGACAGCTACAGCTAATTTAATGGCCTAAATAAAATAGGGGGCGCTGTAGAGTCATCTAGCTACACATGAGAAAAACGACAAAATATTTCTAAATCATTTCAAAGACTTATTGAATCTGCCAATTATCAAGAGGCTGAGAGCTTTTTATAAATGTGATATAAAATAGGTGGCGCTAGAGAGCTGATGAAACACGAATTTACGAAATTCCAACTTAAGGTCAAAGTTTGGCCTAAGCCAAATAGCTCTGTAAAATTTTAGGAGATTTCAAACATCTTAACCCCTCCGAAACTCAGCGGGAAACTTTTTATTTCGCAACTTCCTGTCAAAATGGCCGACTTCCTGTTGGGCGGAGTCAAATAAAACCAAGTGATTCTTGTTGTTTATGAGGAGGTCAATGAGCGTACCAAAGTTGGTGCACGTTGGACAAACTTCATCTCGGCCAATGCCGATGTTTGGTGGCGCTATAGAGCTCCTGAACCACGCCAAAGTCCAGCCTCTATGGAACTTTACAATTTTCGCCGAGTTTGAGGCCTGTGCCAAAATGCGTGAGTTTTCGAGTATCGGAAATGCCTCAAAAATGGACGCAAAGAGGCAGAATAATAATAATAATAATAACGAGTTGTCCCCCTGTCACAGGGGGACGTAGGGCCCTCGCACAACAGCGCAAATCGTACCGGGCCAAACCGAGAAACCGGTGAAAGTAATTTTGAGGTCTTATTAAGTGTGGTAATTTTCAAGAGTTTTCTATCCTGCCAAAAATGTGAAATACCCATTTAAAATACAGGTGGCGCTATAGAGCTGTTAAAACAAATATTTGAAATTCTAATTCTAGATCAAACAACAGCCTCAGATAAGCAGGCCGGTCAAAGTTTGTGAGCTTTTCTCTCTTATAACGTCCTCAAAACTCCTAGCATTACCTATGTGTCAACCTCCAGTTTTGATGTGGCATCTCAAACATTCAACCGTCCGTCATTCCCTTCTCGTTTAAGATATCGACTATTTCTTCACAATTTATCATCAGATATGTTCAATGTTTATTTTTACCAAATACCAAGAGAATTCAACAAAATTTCTAGGAGTAGTTTGACAACATACGCAAAAAATGTATGTAAAATTCAGATATTTCAAAATGGCCGACTTCCTGTTGGGCGGAGTCAGTCCTACCAATACTGAAAACGTGTCTAATGATGTCTCTTGTGTTTTTGCCAAGTTTCATGAATTTTTAATCAACTGTGTTCTGACTGTGTCATGGTTTCACTTTGGTTTAGTGTTGCGTCTCTAGTCAATCAATTGCTCGCCATTACGTCACCGTTTTAGCGATCAACTATTCCTTTGGCAATTTTCATCAACTGTGTCTGATGTTCATTCTCAGCTAATTTAGAGGTAATCTGACAAAGACTTTAGGAGCAGTTTAAATGAGTTTGTGAAAAAAAGGGTAAAAAAATTACAAAATCCAATATGGCCGACTTCCTGTTGGGCGGAGCTAATACAAACCAATTGCAAATATGTGCAGAGTCATAGTATCTACGCTCCTACCAAAATTTGAGAAGATTAGACAAATTGTGACACATCCACAGCTAATTTATTAAACGAATGAATTAGGGGGCGCTATAGAGTCCGCTAGCTACACATGAAAAAAATTATCACAATATTTGTAAAGTGTTTTTAGATCTTATGGAATCTGACAATTTTCAAGAGTTTTTGAGCATTTCCGTAATGTCAAATATGCATTGAAACCTAGGTGGCGCTATAGAGCCAATGAAATATGTATATATGAAATTTAAATTTTTAATCAAAGGACCGCTTAAATCAAGCAGGCCTGTAAAGTTTCGTGAGTGTTCAACCTGTTTAACCTCCTCAAACACCTACTAACACCAGAATGTATTTACTTCCTATTTTAATGGGGTATCTCAATCAATTCAACTGTCCGCCATTTCGTCCTCGTTTAAGATATCGACTATTCCTTCGCAATTTATCATCAAGGATGGTAGTAGTTTATTGCTGACAAATATCAAGAGTATTCAACAAATTCCCTAGGAGGAGTTCGACAAAGTATGCAAAAAATGTGTGTAAAATGCACGTTTTTCAAAATGGCCGACTTCCTGTTGGGCGGAGTCAATCATATCAACACTGAAAACGTGTGTAATGATGTCTTTTATGTTTTTGCCAAGTTTCATGAATTTCCAAGCAGCTGTATTCTGACCATGCTAATGTTTCTATTTGGTTTAGTGTTGTGTCTGTATTAAATCAACTGCCCGCCATTACGTCATCGTTTCAGCTATCGACTATTCCTTCGCAATTTAGCACCACGTATGTCTGGAGACTATCCACAGACAATTTAGTTGTAATCTGACAAAGACTCTAGGAGGAGTTCGAATGAGTTCGTGAAAAATGTATAAAAATTTAACATTTTTCAAAATGGCCGACTTCCTGTTGGGCGGAGCTCATACATGCCAATGGGTATTATGTGTGGCATCGTAATATCTATGTTTCTACCAAAAATCTTGAACATTGGGGAAAATTTGAGACAGCTACCGCTAATTTATTAGCCTAAACCAAATAGGGGGCGCTGTAGAGTCATTTAGCTCCACATTAGAAAAACGATTACATTTCTCGAAATCATTTAAAGGCATTATTGGGTCTGCTCATTTAGAAGAGGCTAAGAGCTTTCTATAAATGTCATATAAAATAGGTGGCGCTAGAGAGCTGATAAATTATGAATATGAAAAATTCCAATTTTACATCAAAGTACAGCCTATGCCCAATATGCCTGTGAAATTTTATGAGTTTTCGAACATCGTAACCCACCCAAAACACCACGGGAAACTTTTTATTTTGCGACTTCCTGCCAAAATGGCCGACTTCCTGTTAGGCGGAGTCAAATAAATCTAAGTGATTCTTGATCGGTATAATGAGGTCAATGAGCGTACCAAAGTTGGTGCACATTGGACAAACTTTATCCCGGCCACTAGCAACGTTTGGGGGCGCTATAGAGCTCCTGATCAACGCCCAAGCCCAGGAACTGTGAAATTTCAAATTTTTCACCGGCTTTGATGTCTGTGCCAAAATTCAAGAGTTTTTGAGTATCAGAAAGGCCTCAAAAATGGGCGCGAAGTTTAAAAATAAAAATAATAATAATAATAATAATAAACGGACCAAAAACAATAGGGCTTTGCACCTCCGGTGCAGGCTTCGCCTGCGCCTTCGGTGCTCGGGCCCTAATAATAATAAACGGACCAAAAACAATAGGGCTTTGCACCTCCGGTGCAGGCTTCGCCTGCGCCTTCGGTGCTCGGGCCCTAATAAACATTCCAAAAACAATAGGGCTTTGCACCTCCGGTGCAGGCTTCGCCTGCGCCTTCGGTGCTCGGGCCCTAATAATAACGAGTTGTCCCCCTGTCACAGGGGGACGTAGGGCCCTCGCACAACAGCGCAAATCGTACCGGGCCAAACCGAGAAACCGGTAAAAGTAATTTTGAGGTCTTATTGAGTGTGCCAATTTTCAAGAGTTTTCTATCCTGTTAAACATGTGAAATATCCATTTAAAATACAGGTGGCGCTATGGCGCTGTTAAAATACATGTATTTGAAATTCTAATTCTACATCAAACAACAGCCTTAGATAAGCAGGCTGGTCAAATTTTGTGAGTTTTTCTCCGTTATAACCTCCTCAAAACACCTGGCATTACCTAGGTTTTCACCTCCTGTTTTGATGTGGGATCTCAAAAATTCAACCATCTGCCATTTCGTCCTCGTTTGAGATATCGACTATTCCTTCACAATTTATCATCAGATATGTTCAATGTTTTTTTTTACCAAATACTAAGAGAATTCATCAAATTTGCTAGGAGTAGTTTGACAATGTACACAAAAAATGTGTGTAAAATGCAGATATTTCAAAATGGCCGACTTCCTGTTGGGCGGAGTCAGTCCTACCAATGCTGAAAATGTGTGTAATGATGTCTTTTGTGTTTTTGCCAAGTTTCATGAATTTTCAATATTCTGTTTTCTGACCATGTCATGGTTTCACTTTGGTTTAGTGTTGCGTCTCTAGTGACTCAATTGCTCGCCATTGGGTCACCGTTTTACCGATCAACTAATCCTTTGGCAATTATCATCAAATATGTCTGTTGTTCATTTACAGCGAAATAAGAGGTAATCTGACAAAGACTTTAGGAGCAGTTTAAATTAGTTTGTGAAAAATTTGTAAAAATATTACAAATTCCAATATGGCCGACTTCCTGTTGGGCGGAGCTAATACAAGCCAATTGCAAATATGTGCAGGGTCATACTATCTACGATCATACCAAAATTTGAGAAGATTAGACAAATTTTGACACATCCACAGCTAATTTATTAAACAAACGAATTAGGGGGCGCTGTAGAGTCTGCTAGCTATACATGAAAAAATTGTCAAAATATTTGTAAAGTGTTTTTAGGTCTTATGCAATCTGTCAATTTTCAAGAGGTTTTGAGCATTCCCGTAATGTCAAATATGCATTGAAACCTAGGTGGCGCTATAGAGCCAATGAAATACGTATACAAGAAATTTTAATTTCAGATGAAAGTACTGCTTAATTCAAGCAGGCCTGTAAATTTTCGAGAGTTTTCAACCTTTTTAACCTCCTCAAACACCTACTAACACCAGAATGTATTCACTTCCTGTTTTAATGGGGCATCTCAAGCAGTTCAACTGTCCGCCATTTCGTCCTCGTTTAAGATATCGACTATTCCTTCGCAATTTATCATCACGGATGGTAGTAGTTTATTGCTGACAAATATCAAGAGTATTCAACAAATTCCCTAGGAGGAGTTCGACAAAGTATTCAAAAAATGTGTGTAAAATGCACATATTTCAAAATGGCCGACTTCCTGTTGGGCGGAGTCAATCATTCCAATACTAAAAACGTGTCTTATGATGTCTCTTGTGTTTTTACCAAGTTTCATGATTTTTCAATCATCTGTTTTATGACCGTGTCATGGTTTCACTTTGGTCTAGTGTTGCGTCTCCATTAAATTAATTGTCCGCCATTACGTCATTGTTTCAGCTATCGACTATTCCTTCGCAATTTATCACCATGTATGTCTGGAGCCTATCCACACCAAATTTAGAGGTAATATGACAAAGACTCTAGGAGGAGTTTGAATGAGTTCGTGAAAAATGTGTAAAAATTCCACAAATTTCAAAATGGCCGACTTCCTGTTGGGCAGAGCTAGTACAAGCCAATGGGTAATATGTGCGGGATGATAGTTTCTATGTTGTTGCCAAAAATCGAGAATATTGGAGAAATTTTGAGACAGCTACAGCTAATTTAATGGCCTAAACAAAATAGGGGGCGCTGTAGAGTCCTCTAGCTACACATGAGAAAAACGACAAAATATTCCTAAATCATTTCAAAGACTTATTGAATCTGCCAATTATCAAGAGGCTGAGAGCTTTTCATAAATATGATATAAAATAGGTGGCGCTAGAGAGCTGATGAAAGACGAATTTACGAAATTCCAACTTACGGTCAAAGTATGGCCTAAGCCAAATAGCTCTGTAAAATTTTAGGAGTTTTCAAACATCCTAACCCCTCCGAAACCCAGCGGGAAACTTTTTATTTTGCAACTTCCTGTCAAAATGGCCGACTTCCTGTTGGGCGGAGTCAAATAAAACCTAGTGATTCTTGTTGTTTATGAGGAGGTCAATGAGCGTACCAAAGTTGGTGCACGTTGGACAAACTTCATCCCGGCCACTGCCGACGTTTGGGGGCGCTATAGAGCTCCTGAACCACGCCAAAGTCCAGCCTCTATGGAACTTTAAAATTTTCGCCGAGCTTGAGGTCTGTGCCAAAATGCGTGAGTTTTCGAGTATCGGAAATGCCTCAAAAATGGACGCAAAGAGGCAGAATAATAATAATAATAATAATAATAATAAACGGACCAAAAACAATAGGGCTTTGCACCTCCGGTGCAGGCTTCGCCTGCGCCTTCGGTGCTCGGGCCCTAATAACGAGTTGTCCCCCTGTCACAGGGGGACGTAGGGCCCTCGCACAACAGCGCAAATCGTACCGGGCCAAACCGAGAAACCGGTAAAAGTAATTTTAAGGTCTTATTGAGTGTGCCAATTTTCAAGAGTTTTCTATCCTGTTAAACACGTGAAATATCCATTTAAAATACAGGTGGCGCTTTAGCGCTGTTAAAATACCTGTATTTGAAATTCTAATTCTACATCAAAGAACAGCCTTAGATAAGCAGGCCAGTCAAATTTTGTGAGTTTTTCTCCGTTATAACCGTCTCAAAACACCTGGCTTACCTAGGTTTTGACCTCCTGTTTTGATGTGGCATCTCACAAATTCAACCATCTGCCATTTCGTCCTCGTTTGAGATATCGACTATTCCTTCACAATTTATCATCAGATATGTTCAATGTTTATTTTTACCAAATACCAAGAGAATTCATCAAATTTGCTAGGAGTAGTTTGACAATGTACACAAAAAATGTGTGTAAAATGCAGATATTTCAAAATGGCCGACTTCCTGTTGGGCGGAGTCAGTCCTACCAATGCTGAAAATGTGTGTAATGATGTCTTTTGTGTTTTTGCCAAGTTTCATGAATTTTCAAAAATCTGTTTTCTGACCGTGTCATGGTTTCACTTTGGTTTAGTGTTGCGTCTCTAGTGAATCAATTGCTCGCCATTGGGTCACCGTTTTACCGATCAACTAATCCTTTGGCAGTTATCATCAAATATGTCTGTTGTTCATTTACAGCGAAATAAGAGGTAATCTGACAAAGACTTTAGGAGCAGTTTAAATGAGTTTGTGAAAAATGTGTAAAAATATTACAAATTTCAATATGGCCGACTTCCTGTTGGGCGGAGCTAATACAAGCCAATTGCAAATATGTGCAGGGTCATACTATCTACACTCCTACCAAAATTTGAGAAGATTAGACAAATTTTGACACATCCACAGCTAATTTATTAAATGAACAAATTAGGGGGCGCTGTAGAGTCCGCTAGCTATACATGAAAAAATTGTCAAAATATTTGTAAAGTGTTTTTAGGTCTTATGCAATCTGTCAATTTTCAAGAGGTTTTGAGCATTCCCGTAATGTCAAATATGCATTGAAACCTAGGTGGCGCTATAGAGCCAATGAAATACGTATATATGAAATTTTAATTTCAGATCAAACTACTGCTTAAATCAAGCAGGCCTGTAAATTTTCGAGAGTTTTCAACCTTTTTAACCTCCTCAAACACCTACTAACACCAGAATGTATTCACTTCCTGTTTTAACGGGGTATCACAAGCAATTCAACTGTCCGCCATTTCGTCCTCGTTTAAGATATCGACTATTCCTTCGCAATTTACAATCAAGTATGTTAGCAGTTTATTACAGACAAATATCAAGAGTATTCAACAAATTCCCTAGGAGGAGTTCGACAAAGTATGCAAAAAATGTGTGTAAAACACACTTTTTTCAAAATGGCCGACTTCCTGTTGGGCGGAGTCAGTCTTACCAATACTAAAAACGTTTCTTATGATGTCTCTTGTGTTTTTGCCAAGTTTCATGAATTTTCAATCATCTGTGTTATGACCATGTCATGGTTTCACTTTTGTTTAGTGTTGCTTCTCCATTAAATTAATTGCCTGCCATTACGTCATCGTTTCAGCTATCGACTATTCCTTCGCAATTTATCACCACGTATGTCTGGAGCCTACCCACACCCAATTTAGAGATAATCTGACAAAGACTCTAGGAGGAGTTTGAATGAGTTCGTGAAAAATGTGTAAAAATTCCACAAATTTCAAAATGGCCGACTTCCTGTTGGGCGGAGCTAATACCAGCCAATGGGTAATATGTGCGGGATGATACTCTCTATGTTGTTGCCAAAAATCGAGAATATTGGAGAAATTTTGAGACAGCTACAGCTAATTTAATGGCCTAAATAAAATAGGGGGCGCTGTAGAGTCATCTAGCTACACATGAGAAAAACGACAAAATATTTCTAAATCATTTCAAAGACTTATTGAATCTGCCAATTATCAAGAGGCTGAGAGCTTTTTATAAATGTGATATAAAATAGGTGGCGCTAGAGAGCTGATGAAACACGAATTTACGAAATTCCAACTGAAGGTCAAAGTATGGCCTAAGTTAAATAGCTCTGTAAAATTTTAGGAGTTTTCAAACATCTTAACCCCTCCGAAACCCAGCGGGAAACTTTTTATTTTGCAACTTCCTGTCAAAATGGCCGACTTCCTGTTGGGCGGAGTCAAATAAAACCAAGTGATCCTTGTTCTTTATGAGGAGGTCAATGAGCGTACCAAAGTTGGTGTGCATTGGACAAACTTCATCCCAGCCACTGCCTACGTTTGGGGGCGCTATAGAGCTCCTGAACCACGCATAAGTCCAGCCTCTATGGAATTTTAAAATTTTCGCCGAGCTTAAGGCCTTTGCCAAAATGCGTGAGTTTTCGAGTATCGGAAATGCCTCAAAAATGGACGCAAAGAGGCAGAATAATAATAATAATAATAATAATAATAATAATAAACGGACCAAAAACAATAGGGCTTTGCACCTCCGGTGCAGGCTTCGCCTGCGCCTTCGGTGCTCGGGCCCTAATAATAACGAGTTGTCCCCCTGTCACAGGGGGACGTAGGGCCCTCGCACAACAGCGCAAATCGTACCGGGCCAAACCGAGAAACCGGTAAAAGTAATTTTAAGGTCTTATTGAGTGTGCCAATTTTCAAGAGTTTTCTATCCTGTTAAACACGTGAAATATCCATTTAAAATACAGGTGGCGCTTTAGCGTTGTTAAAATACATGTATTTGAAATTCTAATTCTACATCAAAGAACAGCCTTAGATAAGCAGGCCGGTCAAATTTTGCAAGTTTTTCTCCGTTATAACCTCCTCAAAACACCTGGCATTACCTAGGTTTTGACCTCCTGTTTTGATGTGGCATCTCACAAATTCAACCATCTGCCATTTCGTCCTCGTTTGAGATATCGACTATTCCTTCACAATTTATCATCAGATATGTTCAATGTTTATTTTTACCAAATACCAAGAGAATTCAACAAATTTGCTAGGAGTAGTTTGACAATGTACACAAAAAATGTGTGTAAAATGCAGATATTTCAAAATGGCCGACTTCCTGTTGGGCGGAGTCAGTCCTACCAATGCTGAAAATGTGTGTAATGATGTCTTTTGTGTTTTTGCCAAGTTTCATGAATTTTAAAAAATCTGTTTTCTGACCGTGTCATGGTTTCACTTTGGTTTAGTGTTGCATCTCTAGTGAATCAATTGCTCGCCATTGGGTCACCGTTTTACCGATCAACTAATCCTTTGGCAGTTATCATCAAATATGTCTGTTGTTCATTTACAGCGAAATAAGAGGTAATCTGAGAAAGACTTTAGGAGCAGTTTAAATGAGTTTGTGAAAAATGTGTAAAAATATTACAAATTCCAATATGGCCGACTTCCTGTTGGGCGGAGCTAATACAAGCCAATTGCAAATATGTGCAGGGTCATACTATCTACACTCCTACCAAAATTTGAGAAGATTAGACAAATTTTGACACATCCACAGCTAATTTATTAACCGTACAAATTAGGGGGCGCTCTAGAGTCAGCTAGCTACACATGAAAAAATTATCACAATATTTGTAAAGTGTTTTAAGGTCTTATAGAATCTGACAATTTTCAAGAGTTTTTGAGCATTCCCGTAATGTCAAATATGCATTGAAACCTAGGTGGCGCTATAGAGCCAATGAAATACGTATATATGAAATTTGAATTTTTGATCCAAGTACCACTTAAATCAAGCAGGCCTGTAAAGTTTCGAGAGTTTTCAACCTTTTTAACCTCCTCAAACACCTACCAACACCAGAATGTATTCACTTCCTGTTTTAATGAGGTATCTCCAGCAACTCAACTGTCCGCCATTTCGTCGCCGTTTAAGATATCGACTATTCCTTCGCAATTTATCATCAGGTTTGTTAGTAGTTTATTACTGAAGAATATCAAGAGTATTCAATAAATTCCCTAGGAGGAGTTCGACAAAGTATGCAAAAAATGTGTGTAAAATGCACTTATTTCAAAATGGCCGACTTCCTGTTGGGCGGATTCAGTATTACCAATACTAAAAACGTGTCTTATGATGTCTCTTGTGTTTTTGCCAAGTTTCATGAATTTTCAATCATCTGTGTTATGACCGTGTCATGGTTTCACTTTTGTTTAGTGTTGCGTCTCCATTAAATTAATTGCCTGCCATTACATCATCGTTTCAGCTATCGACTATTCCTTCGCAATTTATCACCATGTATGTCTGGAGCCTACCCACGCCCAATTTAGAGATAATCTGACAAAGACTCTAGGAGGAGTTTGAATGAGTTCGTGAAAAATGTGTAAAAATTCCACAAATTTCAAAATGGCCGACTTCCTGTTGGGCGGAGCTAATACCAGCCAATGGGTAATATGTACGGGATGATACTTTCTATGTTGTTGCCAAAAATCGAGAATATTGGAGAAATTTTGAGACAGCTACAGCTAATTTAATGGCCTAAATAAAATAGGGGGCGCTGTAGAGTCATCTAGCTACACATGAGAAAAACGACAAAATATTTCTAAATCATTTCAAAGACTTATTGAATCTGCCAATTATCAAGAGGCTGAGAGCTTTTTATAAATGTGATATAAAATAGGTGGCGCTAGAGAGCTGATGAAACACGAATTTACGAAATTCCAACTTAAGGTCAAAGTTTGGCCTAAGCCAAATAGCTCTGTAAAATTTTAGGAGATTTCAAACATCTTAACCCCTCCGAAACCCAGCGGGAAACTTTTTATTTCGCAACTTCCTGTCAAAATGGCCGACTTCCTGTTGGGCGGAGTCAAATAAAACCAAGTGATTCTTGTTGTTTATGAGGAGGTCAATGAGCGTACCAAAGTTGGTGCACGTTGGACAAACTTCATCTCGGCCAATGCCGATGTTTGGTGGCGCTATAGAGCTCCTGAACCACGCCAAAGTCCAGCCTCTATGGAACTTTACAATTTTCGCCGAGTTTGAGGCCTGTGCCAAAATGCGTGAGTTTTCGAGTATCGGAAATGCCTCAAAAATGGACGCAAAGAGGCAGAATAATAATAATAATAATAATAATAATAACGAGTTGTCCCCCTGTCACAGGGGGACGTAGGGCCCTCGCACAACAGCGCAAATCGTACCGGGCCAAACCGAGAAACCGGTGAAAGTAATTTTGAGGTCTTAATAAGTGTGGTAATTTTCAAGAGTTTTCTATCCTGCCAAAAATGTGAAATACCCATTTAAAATACAGGTGGCGCTATAGAGCTGTTAAAACACATATATTTGAAATTCTAATCCTACATCAAAGAACAGCCTCAGATAAGCAGGCCGGTCAAATTTTGTGAGCTTTTCTCCGTTATAACTTCCTCAAAACACCTAGCATTACCTAGGTGTCAACCACCTGTTTTGATGTGGCATCTCAAATATTCAACCGTCCGCCATTTCCTCCTCGTTTGAGATATCGATTATTCCTTCACAATTTATCATCAGATATGTTCAATGTTTATTTTTACCAAATACCAAGAGAATTCATTAAATTTTCTAGGAGTAGTTTGACAACATACGCAAAAAATGTATGTAGAATTCAGATATTTCAAAATGGCCGACTTCCTGTTGGGCGGAGTCAGTCCTACCAATAATGAAAACGTGTCTAAAGATGTCTCTTGTGTTTTTGCCAAGTTTCATGAATTTTTAATCATCTGTGTTCTGACTGTGTCATGGTTTCACTTTGGTTTAGTGTTGCGTCTCTAGTCAATCAATTGCTCGCCATTACGTCACCGTTTTAGCGATCAACTATTCCTTTGCCAATTTTCATCAACTTTGTCTGATGTTCATTCTCAGCTAATTTAGAGGTAATCTGACAAAGACTTTAGGAGCAGTTTAAATGAGTTTGTGAAAAAAAGTGTAAAAAAATAAAAAAATCCAATATGGCCGACTTCCTGTTGGGCGGAGCTAATACAAACCAATTGCAAATATGTGCAGAGTCATAGTATCTACGCTCCTACCAAAATTTGAGAAGATTAGACAAATTTTGAAACATCAACAGCTAATTTATTAAACAAACGAATTAGGGGGCGCTATAGAGTCCGCTAGCTACACATGAAAAAATTATCACAATATTTGTAAAGTGTTTTTAGATCTTATGGAATCTGACAGTTTTCAAGAGTTTTTGAGCATTTCCGTAATGTCAAATATGCATTGAAACCTAGGTGGCGCTATAGAGCCAATGAAATATGTATATATGAAATTTCAATTTTTAATCAAAGGACCGCTTAAATCAAGCAGGCCTGTAAAGTTTCGTGAGTGTTCAACCTGTTTAACCTCCTCAAACACCTACCAACACCAGAATGTATTTACTTCCTATTTTAATGGGGTATCTCCAGCAATTCAACTCTCTGCCATTTCGTCCTCGTTTAAGATATCGACTATTCCTTCGCAATTTATCATCACAGATGGTAGTAGTTTATTGCTGACAAATATCAAGAGTATTCAACAAATTCCCTAGGAGGAGTTCGACAAAGTATGCAAAAAATGTGTGTAAAATGCACGTTTTTCAAAATGGCCGACTTCCTGTTGGGCGGAGTCAATGATACCCATGGTGACAATGTGTGTAATGATGTCTATTATGTTTCTGTAAAGTTTCATGATTTTTCAAACACCTGTGTTCTGACCATGCTAATGTTTCTATTTGGGCTAGTGTTGCGTCTCCATTAAATCAATTGCCCGCCATTTTGTAATTGTTTAAGCTATCGACTATTCCTTCGCAATTTAGCACCAAGTATGTCTGGAGACTATACAAACCCAATTTTGAGGTAATCTGACGAAAACTCTAGGAGGAGTTTGAATGAGTATGTGAAAAATGTGTAAAAATTTCACAAATTCCAAAATGGCCGACTTCCTGTTGGGCGTGGCTAATGCATGCCAGTTGGTAATATGTGCGGAATCATATTTTGTATGTTTCTACCAAATATCAAGAATATCAGAGAATTTTTGAGAAGGCCACGGCTAATTTATTAGTCGAACCAAATAGGGGGCGCTGTAGAGTCATCTAGCTACACACGACAAAAATGACAATATATATCTCAATCATTTCGAGGCCTTATTGAATCTGCTAATTATCAAGAGGCTGAGGGCTTTCCAAAAATGTCATATGAAATAGGTGGCGCTAGAGAGCTAATTAAAACTGAATGTACAAAATTCGAGTTGATTATCAAAGTACGGCCTGAGTCAAATAGGCATGTCAAAATGTATGAGTTTTCGAACATCATAACCCCCCCAAAACACCATGGGAAACATTTTATTTTGCGAATTCATGTCAAAATGGCCGACTTCCTGTTGGGCGGAGTCAAATAAATCCAAGTGATCCTTGTTCTTTATGAGGAGGTCAATGAGCATACCAAAGTTGGTGCACATTGGACAAACTTCATCCCGGCCAATGCCGACGTTTGGGGGCGCTATGGAGCTCCTGAACCACGCCCATGCCAATGCTCTATGGAACTTTAACATTTTCGCCAAGTTTGAGGCCTGTGCCAAAATGAGTGAGTTTTCCAGTATCAGAAATGCCTCAAAAATGAGCGAAAGGGTCAAGAAGCGTAATAATAATAATAATAATAAACGGACCAAAAACAATAGGGCTTTGCACCTCCGGTGCAGGCTTCGCCTGCGCCTTCGGTGCTCGGGCCCTAATAATAACGAGTTGTCCCCCTGTCACAGGGGGACGTAGGGCCCTCGCATAACAGCGCAAATCGTACCGGGCCAAACCGAGAAACTGGTAAAAGTAATTTTGAGGTCTTATTGAGTGTGCCAATTTTCAAGAGTTTTCTATCCTGTTAAACATGTGAAATATCCATTTAAAATACAGGTGGCGCTATAGCACTGTTAAAATAAATGTATTTTAAATTCTAATTCTACATCAAACAACAGCCTTAGATAAGCAGGCTGGTCAAATTTTGTGAGTTTTTCTCCGTTATAACCTCCTCAAAACACCTGACATTACCTAGGTTTTCACCTCCTGTTTTGATGTGGGATCTCAAAAATTCAACCATCTGCCATTTCGTCCTCGTTTGAGATATCGACTATTCCTTCACAATTTATCATCAGATATGTTCAATGTTTATTTTTACCAAATACCAAGAGAATTCATCAAATTTGCTAGGAGTAGTTTGACAATGTACACAAAAAATGTGTGTAAAATGCAGATATTTCAAAATGGCCGACTTCCTGTTGGGCGGAGTCAGTCCTACCAATGCTGAAAATGTGTGTAATGATGTCTTTTGTGTTTTTGCCAAGTTTCATGAATTTTCAATAATCTGTTTTCTGACCATGTGATGGTTTCACTTTGGTTTAGTGTTGCGTCTCTAGTGACTCAATTGCTCGCCATTGGGTCACCGTTTTACCGATCAACTAATCCTTTGGCAGTTATCATCAAATATGTCTGCTGTTCATTTACAGCGAAATAAGAGGTAATCTGACAAAAACTTTAGGAGCAGTTTAAATTAGTTTGTGAAAAATTTGTAAAAATATTACAAATTCCAATATGGCCGACTTCCTGTTGGGCGGAGCTAATACAAGCCAATTGCAAATATGTGCAGGGTCATACTATCTACGATCCTACCAAAATTTGAGAAGATTAGACAGATTTTGACACATCCACAGCTAATTTATTAAACAAACGAATTAGGGGGCGCTGTAGAGTCTGCTAACTATACATGAAAAAATTGTCAAAATATTTGTAAAGTGTTTTTAGGTCTTATGCAATCTGTCAATTTTCAAGAGGTTTTGAGCTTTCCCGTAATGTCAAATATGCATTGAAACCTAGGTGGCGCTATAGAGCCAATGAAATACGTATACAAGAAATTTTAATTTCATATGAAAGTACTGCTTAATTCAAGCAGGCCTGTAAATTTTCGAGAGTTTTCAACCTTTTTAACCTCCTCAAACACCTACTAACACCAGAATGTATTCACTTCCTGTTTTAATGGGGCATCTCAAGCAATTCAACTGTCCGCCATTTCGTCCTAGTTTAAGATATCGACTATTCCTTCGCAATTTATCATCATGGATGGTAGTAGTTTTTTGCTGACAAATATCAAGAGTATTCAACAAATTCCCTAGGAGGAGTTCGACAAAGTATGCAAAAAATGTGTGTAAAATGCACATATTTCAAAATGGCCGACTTCCTGTTGGGCGGAGTCAATTGTTCCAATACTAAAAACGTGTCTTATGATGTCTCTTGTGTTTTTACCAAGTTTCATGATTTTTCAATAATCTGTTTTATGACTGTGTCATGGTTTCACTTTGGTCTAGTGTTGCGTCTCCATTAAATTAATTGTCCGCCATTACGTCATCGTTTCAGCTATCGACTATTCCTTCGCAATTTATCACCATGTATGTCTGGAGCCTATCCATACCAAATTTAGAGGTAATATGACAAAGACTCTAGGAGGAGTTTGAATGAGTTCGTGAAAAATGTGTAAAAATTCCACAAATTTCAAAATGGCCGACTTCCTGTTGGGCAGAGCTAGTACAAGCCAAAGGGTAATATGTGCGGGATGATAGTTTCTATGTTGTTGCCAAAAATCGAGAATATTGGAGAAATTTTGAGACAGCTACAGCTAATTTAATGGCCTAAACAAAATAGGGGGCGCTGTAGAGTCCTCTAGCTACACATGAGAAAAACGACAAAATATTCCTAAATCATTTCAAAGACTTATTGAATCTGCCAATCATCAAGAGGCTGAGAGCTTTTCATAAATATGATATAAAATAGGTGGCGCTAGAGAGCTGATGAAAGACGAATTAACGAAATTCCAACTTACGGTCAAAGTATGGCCAAGGCCAAATAGCTCTGTAAAATTTTAGGAGTTTTCAAACATCCTAACCACTCCGAAACCCAGCGGGAAACTTTTTATTTTGCAACTTCCTGTCAAAATGGCCGACTTCCTGTTGGGCGGAGTCAAATAAAACCTAGTGATTCTTGTTGTTTATGAGGAGGTCAATGAGCGTACCAAAGTTGGTGCACGTTGGACAAACTTCATCCCGGCCACTGCCGACGTTTGGGGGCGCTATAGAGCTCCTGAACAACGCCAAAGTCCAGCCTCTATGGAACTTTAAAATTTTCGCCAAGCTTGAGGCCTTTCCCAAAATGCGTGAGTTTTCGACTATCGGAAATGCCTCAAAAATGGACGCAAAGAGGCAGAATAATAATAATAATAATAATAATAATAACGAGTTGTCCCCCTGTCACAGGGGGACGTAGGGCCCTCGCACAACAGCGCAAATCGTACCGGGCCAAACCGAGAAACCGGTAAAAGTAATTTTAAGGTCTTATTGAGTGTGCCAATTTTCAAGAGTTTTCTATCCTGTTAAACATGTGAAATATCCATTTAAAATACAGGTGGCGCTATAGCGCTGTTAAAATACATGTATTTGAAATTCTAATTCTACATCAAACAACAGCCTCAGATAAGCAGGCCGGTCAAATTTTGTGAGTTTTTCTCCGTTATAACCTCCTCAAAACACCTGGCATTACCTAGGTTTTGACCTCCTGTTTTGATGTGGCATCTCACAAATTCAACCATCAGCCATTTCGTCCTCGTTTGAGATATCGACTATTCCTTCACATTTTATCATCAGATATGTTTATTGTTTATTTTTACCAAATACCAAGAGAATTCAAGAAAATTTCTAGGAGTAGTTTGACAATATACACAACAAATGTATGTAAAATTCAGATATTTCAAAATGGCCGACTTCCTGTTGGGCGGAGTCAGTCCTACCAATACTGAAAACGTGTCTAATGATGTCTCTTGTGTTTTTGCCAAGTTTCATGAATTTTTAATCATCTGTGTTCTGACTGTGTCATGGTTTCACTTTGGTTTAGTGTTGTGTCTCTAGTCAATCAATTGCTCGCCATTACGTCACCGTTTTAGCGATCAACTAATCCTTTGGCAATTTTCATCAACTGTGTCTGATGTTCATTCTCAGCTAATTTAGAGGTAATCTGACAAAGACTTTAGGAGCAGTTTAAATGAGTTTGTGAAAAAAAGTGTAAAAAAATTACAAAATCCAATATGGCCGACTTCCTGTTGGGCGGAGCTAATACAAACCAATTGCAAATATGTGCAGAGTCATAGTATCTACGCTCCTACCAAAATTTGAGAAGATTAGACAAATTGTGACACATCCACAGCTAATTTATTAAACGAATGAATTAGGGGGCGCTATAGAGTCCGCTAGCTACACATGAAAAAATTATCACAATTTTTGTAAAGTGTTTTTAGATCTTATGGAATCTGACAGTTTTCAAGAGTTTTTGAGCATTTCCGTAATGTCAAATATGCATTGAAACCTAGGTGGCGCTATAGAGCCAATGAAATATGTATATATGAAATTTCAGTTTTTGATCCAAGAACCACTTAAGTCAAGCAGGCCTGTAAAGTTTCGTGAGTGTTCAACCTTTTAAACCTCCTCAAACACCTACCAACACCAGAATGTATTCACTTCCTGTTTTAATGGGGTATCTCCAGCAATTCAACTGTCCGCCATTTCGTCCCTGTTTAAGATATCGACTATTCCTTCGCAATTTATCATCAGGTGTGTTAGTAGTTTATTACTGACAAATATCAAGAGTATTCAACAAATTCCCTAGGAGGAGTTTGACAAAGTATGCAAAAAATGTGTGTAAAATGCACTTTTTTCAAAATGGCCCACTTCCTGTTGGGCGGAGTCAGTCTTACCAATACTAAAAACGTTTCTTATGATGTCTATTATGTTTCTGTAAAGTTTCATGAATTTTCAATCATCTGTGTTATGATCGTGTCATGGTTTCACTTTGGTCTAGTGTTGCGTCTCCATTAAATTAATTGCCTGCCATTACGCCATCGTTTCAGCTATCGACTATTCCTTCGCAATTTATCACCATGTATGTCTGGAGCCTATCCACGCCCAATTTAGAGATAATCTGACAAAGACTCTAGGAGGAGTTCGAATGAGTTCGTCAAAAATGTGTAAAAATTCCACAAATTTCAAAATGGCCGACTTCCTGTTGGGCGGAGCTAATACCAGCCAATGGGTAATATGTGCGGGATGATACTTTCTATGTTGTTGCCAAAAATCGAGAACATTGGAGAAATTTTGAGACAGCTACAGCTAATTTAATGGAATAAACAATATAGGGGGCGCTGTAGAGTCCTCTAGCTACACATGAGAAAAACGACAAAATATTTCTAAATCATTTCAAGGACTTATTGAATCTGCCAATCATCAAGAGGCTGAGAGCTTTTTATAAATGTGAGATAAAATAGGTGGCGCTAGAGAGCTGATGAAACACGAATTTACGAAATTCCAACTTAAGGTCAAAGTTTGGCCTAAGCCAAATAGCTCTGTAAAATTTTAGGAGTTTTCAAACATCTTAACCCCTCCGAAACTTAGCCGGAAACTTTTTATTTTGCAACTTCCTGTCAAAATGGCCGACTTCCTGTTGGGCGGAGTCAAATAAAACCAAGTGATCCTTGTTCTTTATGAGGAGGTCAATGAGCGTACCAAAGTTGGTGTACATTGGACAAACTTCATCCCAGCCACTGCCGACGTTTGGGGGCGCTATAGAGCTCCTGAACCACGCCAAAGTCCAGCCTCTATGGAACTTTAAAATTTTCGCCGAGTTTGAGGCCTATGCCAATTTGTATGAGTTTTCGAGTATCGGAAATGCCTCAAAAATGGGCGAAAATGTCCGGAATAATAATAATAATAATAATAATAATAATCCTTCCAAAAACAATAGGGCTTTGCACCTCCGGTGCAGGCTCCGCCTGCGCCTTCGGTGCTCGGGCCCTAATAAACGGACCAAAAACAATAGGGCTTTGCACCTCCGGTGCAGGCTTCGCCTGCGCCTTCGGTGCTCGGGCCCCCCTGTCACAGGGGGACGTAGGGCCCTCGCACAACAGCGCAAATCGTACTGGGCCAAACCGAGAAACCGGTGAAAGTAATTTTGAGGTCTTATTAAGTGTGGTAATTTTCAAGAGTTTTCTATCCTGCCAAAAATGTGAAATACCCATTTAAAATACAGGTGGCGCTATAGAGCTGTTAAAACACATATATTTGAAATTCTAATTCTAGATCAAACAACAGCCTCAGATAAGCAGGCCGGTCAAAGTTTGTGAGCTTTTCTCTCTTATAACGTCCTCAAAACTCCTAGCATTACCTATGTGTCAACCTCCAGTTTTGATGTGGCATCTCAAACATTTGGTTTATATTTACCAAATACCAAGAGAATTCAAAAAAAATTCTAGGAGTAGTTTGACAACATACGCAAAAAATGTATGCAAAATTCAGATATTTCAAAATGGCCGACTTCCTGTTGGGCGGAGTCAGTCCTACCAATACTGAAAACGTGTCTAATGATGTCTCTTGTGTTTTTGCCAAGTTTCATGAATTTTTAATCATCTGTGTTCTGACTGTGTCATGGTTTCACTTTGGTTTAGTGTTGCGTCTCTATTCAATCAATTGCTCGCCATTACGTCACCGTTTTAGCGATCAACTATTCCTTTGGCAATTTTCATCAACTGTGTCTGATGTTCATTCTCAGCTAATTTAGAGGTAATCTGACAAAGACTTTAGGAGCAGTTTAAATGAGTTTGTGAAAAAAAGTGTAAAAAAATTACAAAATCCAATATGGCCGACTTCCTGTTGGGCGGAGCTAATACAAACCAATTGCAAATATGTGCAGAGTCATAGTATCTACGCTCCTACCAAAATTTGAGAAGATTAGACAAATTGTGACACATCCACAGCTAATTTATTAAACGAATGAATTAGGGGGCGCTATAGAGTCCGCTAGCTACACATGAAAAAATTATCACAATATTTGTAAAGTGTTTTTAGATCTTATGGAATCTGACAATTTTCAAGAGTTTTTGAGCATTTCCGTAATGTCAAATATGCATTGAAACCTAGGTGGCGCTATAGAGCCAATGAAATATGTATATATGAAATTTCAATTTTTAATCAAAGGACCGCTTAAATCAAGCAGGCCTGTAAAGTTTCGAGAGTTTTCAACCTGTTTAACCTCCTCAAACACCTACCAACACCAGAATGTATTTACTTCCTATTTTAATGGGGTATCTCCAGCAATTCAACTGTCCGCCATTTCATCCCCGTTTAAGATATCGACAATTCCTTCGCAATTTATCATCACGGATGGTAGTAGTTTATTGCTGACAAATATCAAGAGTATTCAACAAATTCCCTAGGAGGAGTTCGACAAAGTATGCAAAAAATGTGTGTAAAATGCACGTTTTTCAAAATGGCCGACTTCCTGTTGGGCGGAGTCAATCATATCAACACTGAAAATGTGTGTAATGATGTCTTTTATGTTTTTGCCAAGTTTCATGAATTTCCAAGCAGCTGTATTCTGACCATGCTAATGTTTCTATTTGGTTTAGTGTTGTGTCTCCATTAAATCAATTGCCCGCCATTACGTCATCGTTTCAGCTATCGACTATTCCTTCGCAATTTAGCACCATGTATGTCTGGAGACTATCCACAGACCATTTAGTTGTAATCTGACAAAGACTCTAGGAGGAGTTCGAATGAGTATGTGAAAAATGTTAAAAAAAATTAACATTTTTCAAAATGGCCGACTTCCTGTTGGGCGGAGCTAATACATGCCAATGGGTATTATGTGTGGCATCGTAATATCTATGTTTCTACCAAAAATTTTGAACATTGGGGAAAATTTGAGACAGCTACCGCTAATTTATTAGCCTAAACCAAATAGGGGGCGCTGTAGAGTCATTTAGCACCACATTAGAAAAATGATTACATTTCTCGAAATCATTTAAAGGCATTATTGGGTCTGCTAATGTAGAAGAGGCTACGAGCTTTCTATAAATGTCATATAAAATAGGTGGCGCTAGAGAGCTGATAAATTATGAATATGAAAAATTCCAATTTTACATCAAAGTACATCCTATGCCCAATAGGCCTGTGAAATTTTATGAGTTTTCGAACATCGTAACCCACCCAAAACACCACGGGAAACTTTTTATTTTGCGACTTCCTGCCAAAATGTCTGACTTCCTGTTAGGCGGAGTCAAATAAATCCAAGTGATTCTTGATCAGTATAATGAGGTCAATGAGCGTACCAAAGTTGGTGCACATTGGACAAACTTTATCCCGGCCACTGGCAACGTTTGGGGGCGCTATAGAGCTCCTGATCCACGCCCAAACCTGTGAACAATGTAATTTAAAATTTTTCACCAGCTTTGACGTCTGTGCCAAAATGCAAGAGTTTTCGAGTATCGGAAAGGCCTCAAAAATGGGCGCGAAGTTTGTAAATAAAAATAATAATAAACGGACCAAAAACAATAGGGCTTTGCACCTCCGGTGCAGGCTTCGCCTGCGCCTTCGGTGCTCGGGCCCTAATAATAAACGGACCAAAAACAATAGGGCTTTGCACCTCCGGTGCAGGCTTCGCCTGCGCCTTCGGTGCTCGGGCCCTAATAATAATAATAATAAACGGACCAAAAACAATAGGGCTTTGCACCTCCGGTGCAGGCTTCGCCTGCGCCTTCGGTGCTCGGGCCCTAATAATAATAATAACGAGTTGTCCCCCTGTCACAGGGGGACGTAGGGCCCTCGCACACCAGCGCAAATCGTACCGGGCCAAACCGAGAAACCGGTGAAAGTAATTTTGAGGTCTCATTGAGTGTGCCAATTTTCAAGAGTTTTCTATCCTGCCAAAAATGTCAAATATTCATTTAAAATATAGGTGGCGCTATAGAGCTGTGAAAACACATGTATTTGAATTTTTAATTCTACATCAAACAACAGCCTCAGATAAGCAGGCCGGTCAAATTTTGTGAGTTTTCCTCAGTTATAACCTCCTCAAAACACCTGGCATTACCTAGGTGTCAACTTCCTGTTTTGAGGTGGCATCTCACAAATTCAACCATCTGCCATTTCGTCCTCGTTTGAGATATCGACTGTTCCTTCACAATTTATCATCAGATATGTTCACTGTTTATTTTTACCAAATACCAAGAGAATTCAACAAAATTTCTAGGAGTAGTTTGACAATATACACAAAAAATATGTGTAAAATGCAGATATTTCAAAATGGCCGACTTCCTGTTGGGCGGAGTCAGTTCTACCAATGCTGAAAATGTGTGTAATGATGTCTTTTGTGTTTTTGCCAAGTTTCATGAATTTTCAATAATCTGTTTTCTGACAGTGTCATGGTTTCACTTTGGTTTAGTGTTGCGTCTCTAGTGAATCAATTGCTCGCCATTGGGTCACTGTTTTACCGATCAACTAATCCTTTGGCAGTTATCATCAAATATGTCTGTTGTTCATTTACAGTGAAATAAGAGGTAATCTGACAAAGACTTTAGGAGCAGTTTAAATGAGTTTGTGAAAAAAGTGTAAAAATCTTACAAATTCCAATATGGCCGACTTCCTGTTGGGCAGAGCTAATACAAGCCAATTGCAAATATGTGCAGGGTCAAAGTATCTACATTCCTACCAAAATTGGAGAACATTAGACCAATTTTGACACATCCAGAGCTAATTTATTAACTGAACAAATTAGGGGGTGCTGTAGAGTCAGCTAGCTACACATGAAAAAATTATCACAATATTTGTAAAGTGTTTTTAGGTCTTATGCAATCTGTCAATTTTCAAGAGGTTTTGAGCATTCCCGTAATGTCAAATATGCATTGAAACCTAGGTGGCGCTATAGAGCCAATGAAATACGTATATATGAAATTTTAATTTCAGATCAAAGTACTGCTTAAATCAAGCAGGCCTGTAAATTTTTGAGAGTTTTTAACCTTTTTAACCTCCTCAAACACCTACCAACACAAGAATGTATTCACTTCCTGTTTTAATGGGGTATCTCAAGCAATTCAACTGTCTGCCATTTCGTCCCTGTTTAAGATATTGACTATTCCTTCGCAATTTATCATCAGGTGTGTTAGTAGTTTATTGTTGACAAATATCAAGAGTATTCAACAAATTCCCTAGGAGGAGTTCGACAAAGTATGCAAAAAATGTGTGTAAAATGCACATATTTCAAAATGGCCGACTTCCTGTTGGGTGGAGTCAGTCCTACCAATACGGCAAACGTGTCTAATGATGTCTCTTGTGTTTTCGCCAAATTTCAGGAATTTCCAATCATCTGTGTTCTGACCGTGTCATGGTTTCACTTTGGTTTAGTGTTGCATCTCTAGTTAATCAATTGCCCGCCATTACGACACCGTTTCAGCTATTGACTATTTCTTCGCAATTTATCTCCATTTATGTCTGGAGCCTGTCCACGCCCAATTTTGAGGTAATCTGACAAAGACTCTAGGAGGAGTTCGAATGAGTATGTGAAAAATGTGTAAAAATGTCACAAATTCCAATATGGCCGACTTCCTGTTGGGCGGAGCAAATGCATGCCTATTGGTAATATGTGCGGGATCATGTTGTCTATGTTTCTACCAAATATCATGAATATTGGAGAATTTTTGAGAAGGCCACAGTTAATTAATTAGCTAAAATAAATAGGGGGCGCTGTAGAGTCATTTAGCTACACACAAAAAAAATTACAAAACATTTCTAAATAATTTTGAGGCCTTATTGAATCTGCCAATTATCAAGAGGCTGAGTGCTTTCCATAAATGTGATGTAAAATAGGTGGCGCTAGAGAGCTGGTTAAAGATGAATTTACAAAATTCGAATTAATTCTCAAAGTACGGCCTACGCCAGATAGGCCTGTCAAGTTTTGTGAGTTTTCGAACATCATAACCCCTCCAAACCAGCACGGGAAACTTTTTATTTTGCGACTTCCTGTCAAAATGGCAGACTTCCTGTTGAGCGGAGTCTGATAAAACCGAGTGATTATTGTTCTGCATGAGGAGGTCAATGAGTGTACCAAAGTTGGTTCATATTGGACAAACTTCATCCCGGCCACTGGCAACGTTTGGGGGCGCTATAGAGCTCCTGAACCACGCCCAAACCCATGAAACATGGAATTTCAAATTTTTCACGGGTTTTGATGTCTGTGCCAAAATGCATGAGTTTTCGAGTATCGGAAAGGCCTCAAAAATGGGCGTGAAGTTTGTAAATAAAAATAATAATAATAATAATAATAATAATAACGAGTTGTCCCCCTGTCACAGGGGGACGTAGGGCCCTCGCACAACAGAGCAAATCGTACCGGGCCAAACCGAGAAACCGGTAAAAGTAATTTTAAGGTCTTATTGAGTGTGCCAATTTTCAAGAGTTTTCTATCCTGTTAAACATGTGAAATATCCATTTAAAATACAGGTGGCGCTATGGCGCTGTTAAAATACATGTATTTGAAATTCTAATTCTACATCAAACCACAGCCTTAGATAAGCAGGCTGGTCAAATTTTGTGAGTATTTCTCCGTTATAACCTCCTCAAAACACCTGGCATTACCTAGGTTTTCACCTCCTGTTTTGATGTGGGATCTCAAAAATTCAACCATCTGCCATTTCGTCCTCGTTTGAGATATCGACTATTCCTTCACAATTTATCATCAGATATGTTCATTGTTTATTTTTACCAAATACCAAGATAATTCAACAAATTTGCTAGGAGTAGTTTGACAATGTACACAAAAAATGTGTGTAAAATGCAGATATTTCAAAATGGCCGACTTCCTGTTGGGCGGAGTCAGTCCTACCAATGCTGAAAATGTGTGTAATGATGTCTTTTGTGTTTTTGCCAAGTTTCATGAATTTTCAATGATCTGTTTTCTGACCGTGTCATGGTTTCACTTTGGTTTAGTGTTGCGTCTCTAGTGAATCAATTGCTCGCCATTGGGTCACCGTTTTACCGATCAACTAATCCTTTGGCAGTTATCATCAAATATGTCTGTTGTTCATTTACAGCGAAATAAGAGGTAATCTGACAAAGACTTTAGGAGCAGTTTAAATGAGTTTGTGAAAAATGTGTAAAAATATTACAAATTCCAATATGGCCGACTTCCTGTTGGGCGGAGCTAATACAAGCCAATTGCAAATATGTTCAGGGTCATACTATCTACACTCCTACCAAAATTTGAGAAGATTAGACAAATTTTGACACATCCACAGCTAATTTATTAAACAAACGAATTAGGGGGCGCTGTAGAGTCTGCTAGCTATACATGAAAAAATTGTCAAAGTATTTGTAAAGTGTTTTTAGGTCTTATGCAATCTGTCAATTTTCAAGAGGTTTTGAGCATTCCCGTAATGTCAAATATGCATTGAAACCTAGGTGGCGCTATAGAGCCAATGAAATACGTATACAAGAAATTTTAATTTCAGATGAAAGTACTGCTTAATTCAAGCAGGCCTGTAAATTTTCGAGAGTTTACAACCTTTTTAACCTCCTCAAACGCCTACTAACACCAGAATGTATTCACTTCCTGTTTTAATGGGGCATCTCAAGCAGTTCAACTGTCCGCCATTTCGTCCTCGTTTAAGATATCGACTATTCCTTCGCAATTTATCATCACGGATGGTAGTAGTTTTTTGCTGACAAATATCAAGAGTATTCAACAAATTCCCTAGGAGGAGTTCGACAAAGTATGCAAAAAATGTGTGTAAAATGCACATTTTTCAAAATGGCCGACTTCCTGTTGGGCGGAGTCAATCATTCCAATACTAAAAACGTGTCTTATGATGTCTCTTGTGTTTTTACCAAGTTTCATGATTTTTCAATCATCTGTTTTATGACCGTGTCATGGTTTCGCTTTGGTCTAGTGTTGCGTCTCCATTAAATTAATTGTCCGCCATTACGTCATCGTTTCAGCTATCGACTATTCCTTCGCAATTTATCACCATGTATGTCTGGAGCCTATCCACACCAAATTTAGAGGTAATATGACAAAGACTCTAGGAGGAGTTTGAATGAGTTTGTGAAAAATGTGTAAAAATTCCACAAATTTCAAAATGGCCGACTTCCTGTTGGGCAGAGCTAGTACAAGCCAATGGGTAATATGTGCGGGATGATAGTTTCTATGTTGTTGCCAAAAATCGAGAATATTGGAGAAATTTTGAGACAGCTACAGCTAATTTAATGGCCTAAACAAAATAGGGGGCGCTGTAGAGTCCTCTAGCTACACATGAGAAAAACGACAAAATATTCCTAAATCATTTCAAAGACTTATTGAATCTGCCAATTATCAAGAGGCTGAGAGCTTTTCATAAATATGATATAAAATAGGTGGCGCTAGAGAGCTGATGAAAGACAAATTTACGAAATTCCAACTTACGGTCAAAGTATGGCCTAAGCCAAATAGCTCTGTAAAATTTTAGGAGTTTTCAAACATCCTAACCACTCCGAAACCCAGCGGGAAACTTTTTATTTTGCAACTTCCTGTCAAAATGGCCGACTTCCTGTTGGGCGGAGTCAAATAAATTCTAGTGATTCTTGTTGTTTATGAGGAGGTCAATGAGCGTACCAAAGTTGGTGCACGTTGGACAAACTTCATCCCGGCCACTGCCGACGTTTGGGGGCGCTATAGAGCTCCTGAACAACGCCAAAGTCCAGCCTCTATGGAACTTTAAAATTTTCGCCGAGCTTGAGGCCTGTGCCAAAATGCGTGAGTTTTCGAGTATCGGAAATGCCTCAAAAATGGACGCAAAGAGGCAGAATAATAATAATAATAATAATAATAAACGGACCAAAAACAATAGGGCTTTGCACCTCCGGTGCAGGCTTCGCCTGCGCCTTCGGTGCTCGGGCCCTAATAATAAACATTCCAAAAACAATAGGGCTTTGCACCTCCGGTGCAGGCTTCGCCTGCGCCTTCGGTGCTCGGGCCCTAATAACGAGTTGTCCCCCTGTCACAGGGGGACGTAGGGCCCTCGCACAACAGCGCAAATCGTACCGGGCCAAACCGAGAAACCGGTAGAAGTAATTTTAAGGTCTTATTGAGTGTGCCAATTTTCAAGAGTTTTCTATCCTGTTAAACACGTGAAATATCCATTTAAAATACAGGTGGCGCTTTAGCGCTGTTAAAACACATGTATTTGAAATTCTAATTCTACATCAAAGAACAGCCTTAGATAAGCAGGCCGGTCAAATTTTGTGAGTTTTTCTCCATTATAACCTCCTCAAAACACCTGGCATTACCTAGGTTTTGACCTACTGTTTTGATGTGGCATCTCACAAATTCAACCATCTGCCATTTCGTCCTCGTTTGAGATATCGACTATTCCTTCACAATTTATCATCAGATATGTTCAATGTTTATTTTTACCAAATACCAAGAGAATTCAACAAATCTGCTAGGAGTAGTTTGACAATGTACACAAAAAATGTGTGTAAAATGCAGATATTTCAAAATGGCCGACTTCCTGCTGGGCGGAGTCAGTCCTACCAATGCTGAAAATGTGTGTAATGATGTCTTTTGTGTTTTTGCCAAGTTTCATGAATTTTCAATAATCTGTTTTCTGACCGTGTCATGGTTTCACTTTGGTTTAGTGTTGCGTCTCTAGTGAATCAATTGCTCGCCATTGGGTCACCGTTTTACCGATCAACTAATCCTTTGGAAGTTATCATCAAATATGTCTGTTGTTCATTTACAGCGAAATAAGAGGTAATCTGACAAAGACTTTAGGAGCAGTTTAAATGAGTTTGTGAAAAATGTGTAAAAATATTACAAATTCCAATATGGCCGACTTCCTGTTGGGCGGAGCTAATACAAGCCAATTGCAAATATGTGCAGGGTCATACTATCTACACTCCTACCAAAATTTGAGAAGATTAGACAAATTTTGACACATCCACAGCTAATTTATTAAATGAACAAATTAGGGGGCGCTGTAGAGTCCGCTAGCTATACATGAAAAAATTGTCAAAATATTTGTAAAGTGTTTTTAGGTCTTATGCAATCTGTCAATTTTCAAGAGGTTTTGAGCATTCCCGTAATGTCAAATATGCATTGAAACCTAGGTGGCGCTATAGAGCCAATGAAATACGTATATATGAAATTTTAATTTCAGATCAAACTACTGCTTAAATCAAGCAGGCCTGTAAATTTTCGAGAGTTTTCAACCTTTTTAACCTCCTCAAACACCTACTAACACCAGAATGTATTCACTTCCTGTTTTAACGGGGCATCTCAAGCAATTCAACTGTCCGCCATTTCGTCCTCGTTTAAGATATCGACTATTCCTTCGCAATTTACAATCAAGTATGTTAGCAGTTTATTACAGACAAATATCAAGAGTATTCAACAAATTCCCTAGGAGGAGTTCGACAAAGTATGCAAAAAATGTGTGTAAAACACACTTTTTTCAAAATGGCCGACTTCCTGTTGGGCAGAGTCAGTCTTACCAATACTAAAAACGTGTCTTATGATGTCTCTTGTGTTTTTGCCAAGTTTCATGAATTTTCAATCATCTGTTTTATGACCGTGTCATGGTTTCACTTTTGTTTAGTGTTGCTTCTCCATTAAATTAATTGCCTGCCATTACGTCATCGTTTCAGCTATCGACTATTACTTCGCAATTTATCACCATGTATGTCTGGAGCCTATCCATACCAAATTTAGAGCTAATATGACAAAGACTCTAGGAGGAGTTTGAATGAGTTCGTGAAAAATGTGTAAAAATTCCACAAATTTCAAAATGGCCGACTTCCTGTTGGGCAGAGCTAGTACAAGCCAAAGGGTAATATGTGCGGGATGATAGTTTCTATGTTGTTGCCAAAAATCGAGAATATTGGAGAAATTTTGAGACAGCTACAGCTAATTTAATGGCCTAAACAAAATAGGGGGCGCTGTAGAGTCCTCTAGCTACACATGAGAAAAACGACAAAGTATTCCTAAATCATTTCAAAGACTTATTGAATCTACCAATCATCAAGAGGCTGAGAGCTTTTCATAAATATGATATAAAATAGGTGGCGCTAGAGAGCTGATGAAAGACGAATTTACGAAATTCCAACTTACGGTCAAAGTATGGCCAAGGCCAAATAGCTCTGTAAAATTTTAGGAGTTTTCAAACATCCTAACCACTCCGAAACCCAGCGGGAAACTTTTTATTTTGCAACTTCCTGTCAAAATGGCTGACTTCCTGTTGGGCGGAGTCAAATAAAACCTAGTGATTCTTGTTGTTTATGAGGAGGTCAATGAGTGTACCAAAGTTGGTGCACGTTGGACAAACTTCATCCCGGCCACTGCCAACGTTTGGGGGCGCTATAGAGCTCCTGAACAACGCCAAAGTCCAGCCTCTATGGAACTTTAAAATTTTCGCCGAGCTTGAGGCCTGTGCCAAAATGCGTGAGTTTTCGAGTATCGGAAAGGCCTCAAAAATGGACGCAAAGAGGCAGAATAATAATAATAATAAACGGACCAAAAACAATAGGGCTTTGCACCTCCGGTGCAGGCTTCGCCTGCGCCTTCGGTGCTCGGGCCCTAATAAACGGACCAAAAACAATAGGGCTTTGCACCTCCGGTGCAGGCTTCGCCTGCGCCTTCGGTGCTCGGGCCCTAATAATAATAATAATAATAATAATAAACGGACCAAAAACAATAGGGCTTTGCACCTCCGGTGCAGGCTTCGCCTGCGCCTTCGGTGCTCGGGCCCTAATTATTTTGTAAACAAAGTGTTAAACCAAAGTATGTGCCACGTTTAGCTTTAAGGACAGATCTAAACACTTGGTATTTAAATCTCAGTATCTTCATGAGGGAGAGTCACTTGCAATAGTTTTCTCAGCCTCTTAAAGGAGTTGGGTTTAGGTCTGGAGATTGTAAACAAAAAACACTACGTTGTTTACTACATAATTTCATATGTGTCCCTTAATTTTTTGATGTTTTTAATATTAATCTACATTAAAGAAAAGAAATAAAATTCAGAAAAATGAGTGATATAGCTACATATATAGTCAAAAAATACAGTTTGGGCAAACCTATTAATAATAATATTAATTAACATTTCAAAGTCTGTTTTAAAGTTATAGATACTAAACAAAAATAGTTTATGGTTACAGAACTTGGTAAATACTGACCTGTCTTTGTTTTTTAGGATTCGCACCTGAGTAACCACAGTGTGAAAGTTACCAACAATCATAAGTAGCGTGTGTGACCAAATCACCTTTCATACTTAATTTTTGTGTCAATATAAAAATTAACACAATCAGTTGTTTGCGATTGAAATATCTGCTATTAATAGACACTTTTCTTTTCTCCTGGTGTGTCTGACAGGTTAAGTGGTTGTGATTGATATAAAACTATATCTTTAGTTGTCTCTACTAAATAATTAGTGTTTTTCCTTTTTAGACTGTAATGACCATCTCTCCCTGTCTCTTTCTCGGGAGGAGTTTGGCTATAGTAGTAAATTTACTGATGGTCAGGGATGGTTTGGAGAGACATGTCATCTGCTGGTGTCAGTGCAGTGTTTTCCCGGAAAATCTTTCAGCACTTCATACTTTCCTCCGCTGACAACTTTTGTGGAGATGCAGATTTTCATGTGATTCATGAGATGCATGAATCACATGAATCATTTTGATGTGGATTTTTGTTTTTGTCCTTGTCTTCACTATTTCTGGGCGGTATGACCAAAAATCTAGATAAATTGTTTTGAAGATTCTGGCGATTTCACAGTATTTTGCATGACTGAGTTTTTATATAAGTTTGTGGCTTATTCTACTGTCAGGAGTACATAGAATATAAAACATTAGGGTTTAAATGAAGGCTTTGATTAAAATTTGGTTTACTTTGTCCCACAAAATTACACAGTATTTCAAAGAATCGGTCTGCATTTACAAAAAAAATTAATGCTGTATCCTTTACAGAAAAAAAAAATTAAATAGTTCTATAACCATTATAAATTAATATAAATTTACCTGTCGTTCTTGAAGCCAAAGCATTAAAGTATTAAAATCCCTGTTTATCAGTCACAATTCCCTTGGTTCTCCAGTTAATAAATGAAACGTTAAAAATTTCATTGATCATTAATATTATCCTTTAGGCTACAGTGTTAAAATATTTAAAAGGGCTATAGTGCTCTAGAAGTATTTTCACCAGTAAGACATTTTTTAAATCCAGAATTTTAGGGTGTTTTATCACAAATAAATGATTTCACACCAGAACTATTTTTGGGCTTGTCTAGGGTAAAGTGTGCCTGTGTTGCCTTTTTCCGAGCTGTGGATTGATTGCGCAATCCCATTTGTCTGTGTGAATAATTGCAAAAGCTTTCGTCCGTTTGCTGTTGTTTTTCTATTTTACTTGGAAAAAAACACTTATGAGGTGAAAAACAGCACCTCAAAACATGTTTTCTTCACATATCAGATGAGACAAGCATTTATGCTGTCGGTATATTAATTCCACAGAAGTGAGCTTATTACACTACCCTCGCTCCAGTCCAGTGAAGTTGTGTTTTAATAAGCATTTAATGATTAAAGAGGAGAGAACACAATAAGAAGAAGCAGTCATGTTACAAAACAGAGATCTGGGCAATAAAACTGGGTCCCTTTTATTTATGAGAGCCATTTATCACAAATGTACAAACTACACATATTTGGCTTGCACTAAAATGGACCGCTCCAGAGTTCACACGTGTGATTTCTTGTACATATAAACAAATGACCCTAAGGGTGATACATACCAAGTAATTTATCTGGCCAGAAGAGTGCAGGGGTGAAAGCATTCTCTGAGAAAAGTTAAGTGACTCGTACGAGCTGTGTGGCAGGCAGGATTGCAACTGTATGAGATTTTACAAGAACTCAAGAAGTGGCAATGTCTGGAGTATTTTGTGAAGAAACGTGCCTATGCCACCACCTTCTTGGTCTATATGTATGTATTTATTTTTTGTCCTCAATAAAAACCCTATCTTTGTTCTAGGGATATCCAATGTAGTCCTGTACTGCTTATTTATTTTTTTTTACCCATGTTTTTATTTAAACATGGGTAAAATCAGTTTTCCTTTTCTGTGCCAGCGAGGATTTGTTTAAAGGATTATTGCTGTGATTATTATTACTATAATATTTTGTATAATGTATTGTTTTTTTCTTCTTTTTCTTTTGTTATTAACAGTAAGTCATGGCAGAACACAGGCAACCCGCTGACAGGCCTCAGAGGAAGATGTCCACCTCAGGAGATAGTCTATATAAAGTGCTAGGACTGGAGAAAGGGGCTTCAGCTGAGGACATTAAGCGAGCCTACAGGTAAGGTGCCTTATTACTAAAACACTACTTGTGAAGTCCAATGAAATTTTTGATTTTGCCTTTTTCTGTGCTTTTAAACAGAGCCAGAATCTCCAAATTTTCACTCTTTCTATTTTTCTGCTCCCTGTTCATTTTTGTGTTCTCCAATTCTTCTTCTTCTTCCTGCTATACTTTGTATTTTTTTGTGAACATGAACAGACTAGGATGTACCTAGAAACCCAAACCTATTTGCTGTGCTAATCTTCTTGAACAAGGTCAAACATTACTCTCTTCTTTTTTCTGTATAGGAAACTTGCCCTGAAATACCACCCAGACAAAAATCCAGACAATCCGGAAGCTGCTGAGAAGTTCAAAGAGATTAATAATGCCAACTCCATCCTCAATGATGAGACCAAGAGAAGGATTTATGACGAATATGGCACCATGGGTCTATATGTCTCTGAGCAATTTGGAGAGGAGAGTGTCAAATACTACTTCCTCATGTCAAAGTGGTGGTTCAAGGTAAAATTACCCTAATTCCAATACACTATATGTAAATGTTTATGGACAAAACTCCTAATATATTTAAGCAATATTTAAAGGAATTTACAAAACCAGATGCAGAATGTAAATATTTTTTATTATGCAAACTGAAGCGTATTAAAATAGAACTTTAAAAAGAGATATGCCAAAAAATGTAATGCTACATTTCCTTTTCAAAATAAAATATTTGGAATAGTTCTAATAACATTATTGCTGCTCTAGAAGTATTTTGGCTGGTTGAGCTGGTTCTTTACCTCTTTGATCTTGGCTTTTCACTGTCCTGCCTATTTCTGAATGATACTGATTCAGGAACTTGATCCAAGTAGAAGGCTTTCAGATTTAGACACCACATTCTTCCTTCCATCTGGAACAAAAGGTTTGCTCTCTGAGACAAGGGCCAAGAAGGTCTGTAGGTGAGAGTATATAATACTGTACTGTATATGTATATAATATATATAATATATATAATATAGTACTGTATATGAACAGTTTGGCAGGCCATAGTGAGCAGCACCCTGTGACTGTGGAGGCACAGTACATTTGAGGGTGTTTAATATCAGCGGAAAAATGGGGGGAATAAACTTGTCTGTGCTAAGGCAAGCATACCCGAGGCCTCTACTCTGCTGTGACGGATTCTTCTCCTAGCTGGGGAAATAGGTCTAGTAAGGGTACTGCATAGACCCTGTCTCCTCTCTGTTCTAGTAAATGATATATTAAAAATGTAAATATTGTGGAAAAAGGTAGCGCGGCCTTCTCACAGCCCGATAACCCAGAATGCACCTCGCAGCGTAATGGCAGAGGAGAAGGTACATAACTGTAAGCACCTGTACATTTTCAAAATAGTACTTCTGTTCCAAAAAAAGGTTTAGATTATTTTTAGGTGAGAACGTATGGGTTTAGACTTCAGATATGTGTTTTTTTTATATATATTTTTTTTTATTAAGGAAGCTGGTAGGTGAAAATGTGCTCCTATGTTTTTGCATTGAGAAACGGCTCTTTAAACGGGTAAGGCTCCATTACATTATTGGGGATAGTTTTCAACCACTTGAAACATTTGAAGGATGAGCTGAGGTTAATTCATTGTGCCTGCACGGCTGTGAGGCCGCAGCCCCAAAACAGCTAGAACGAAAGTGCATGAAGGACTAATTCACCCACAGGAGGTGACCTTTGCCGATAAAGGAACAGAAGATACCAAAGGCCAGTTATAAGGCAATAGCACTTGAGATGCAGTCCAATTTAAAATCCCCAAATCCTAAATTGCTGCTCAAGGTGAGCTGAGTGAGGTCTCAAAAAGTGGCTGAGTGACATGTTCAGCCCTTATTCTATCTAGGTGTCCTGGTGTCACATGTTACTGTGTTGGTATTTGGATTGTGACACACGCCAAGCATGGGATTCTCATCCACTCCCTAGCTGCTCTGGTGTAAACTTCTTGTAAACTTCTTTCAGAACAGCCCGCATATTACATTGTCTATTAGAGTGGCCTTTGATCCAAATGGGTACATTCTGTAGCATTTTTGTACTTTCATGTACTTGGTAAGACAATAGAGATTGAAATAAGGACTTAACTTTGCTTTGATCTATACAGCTGAAACTCTTAATAGAAATCCTAGGTGCTACACACAGTTCTTGTACTGACCTTGTTCTAAAAGTTCTCAGAGAAGACATGCTTTAAATTGCAGTTGACAATAAGGTGAGAAACTCATTGGGCAGTAGCACTGAGCAAGCTTGCCCTCTTGGCCGACTGGGTGCACATTGTAGCTGATATATTCTGTTAAGTCTTCCTGAGAAAATGATGGTTAATCTGGGGTTAATGTCTGTTCCACAGGCAATGGCATTGTGCTGCACAGTTTTCACCTGCTGCTTCTGTTGCTGCTGCTGCTGTTTTTGCTGCGGGAAGTGTAAGCCTCCCGAGGATGATGAGAACTACCAGTATGTGGACCCAGAGGACCTTGAGGCTCAGATCAAAGCAGAACAAGATGGAGGTGAGTGTATATATATAATCATGTTTCTGTTTTCTGTATTTTAAAGACCATCCTACCTAGCTGCTTCTCCTTGTAAATTTAATGTCGGAGACAAAACACATCTGTTACTGTCGTGGTCTAAACAACATCAATTGGACTTCCAGGAAGAAAGTGTAACACCAGTTGTTTAAAATAAATAATTAAGGCCAAGTATCAAAAAAGATTGTCTTTATTGAGAATAGATGTTTATTGGCCAGCTTCCCCAGACTCTCTGGGTCTTACAGGCAAATATACACACATTTATACACATACAACAGAGCGGAGTAAGGGGGCTTTCTAACCTAAGTACCATTCCGTTCCACCAAGTAACTCTCCCAAGCATGCTTACTGGCAGTTCAAGGCTAAGCACATGGTGAGCTATGTCTAAATGTTTTCATTATTTCTCTGGGAAAAGATGGTCTCAGCGAATCCCGCATTCCATTGGGATAGTGTTGGTGTGTTTTGTGTCAGGTGTTTGGCCTTTGCACTAGAGCTTAGATTCTCTGCCCGAACCCGACCTGACCCGAGGACCGACCCGAAATCGGGCCGAGATTTCCCACCTCATTCCTCGGGCCGGGCCGGGTCGGGTCGGGTTCCAGAAAATAATCCAAGATGTAGGCATCTGTTTTTTAATTAAATTTTTATTTTATACAAAGCTCTGGTATGATAATCACAATGTTGCTAAGTAACCAATTGTTATTGTTCATGAAAGCGAGCGAAATAGCGAAAACTGAAAGTGAAAAAACGTTTGCGTTAACTGAATCTAATAAAAACGGTAAATAAAAAGAAAAAACAGAACTAACTCGAACTGTATTATGTGTTTATGAAACTAACTAAAACAAACTGAAATTACTGATAGAATACCCTCATTTTCGTGTTTAATTTATTTATAAGCGCTGTTGTACAGCGGAGTTGTACAGCGGGCGGTGTTGTGCCGATTCTGTTTGCGAAGCGGAGCAGCAGCGCGCGGCAGCAGCAGCGCGGCACCTCGTGGTCCGTGGCATTTGTTCTTGTTTAAAGCGCTCGCGCTAGCCGCAAAATACGACAGAAAACACTGAGAGACTGCAGAGTTATGTATGGGATTACAACATGAGCGCGAGGCAGATGAAAGGAGATACAGTGTGTGAGAACATTTACCTGTGAGTAGCTCATACCAGAACACGCAAATCTCTCTCTCTCTCTCGTTTCTTAGATTGATCTCTCTGATGAGATGTGTGAAAACTAATAAAAACTAGCAAGCCCACTCCAACACCAATTTAATAGTGCCTGCAACCCCCGAGCTCTGCAGCTCCACGGGCAGTAAAAAAAAATGCAGGTAAAATAGAGAAACTAACTACAAAACGCTGCTTTCCTCCATGCTGACTATTGAAGAACAGGGTGAAAGTAGGGTAATAAAGGAAACAAACAAACAAGGACTACAGTCTGTAATTATACAATATATTTACTACTTATAAATGGCTTCTATTTAACCAGTGGAGCTGTAAAAAAAACCATCAGTGAGTATAGTAACAAGGAGGTGGTCACAATATTTAGATTGACACACAGTAGTGGATGATAGCAAAGCAAATGTAATTGTATGTTGTTGTTTTTTTTTGTTTGTTTTTTTCCCCTCAAGCTTTTGGCTTGTGTGCATAAAAACGTAACATCTAACTGAAAAGCCTGACACATGACTGGGTACATTGTGCCCAAACAAAGTTTTGAACTTTGTTTGACGTTTTGTTAAAAATCAATGAAACATCATAACAGTTAAAAAGTCTACATAATATAAAAAGATGAAATATAGTAAAGAAAACCTCAAGTACAAGGTTTGTGTACTTCATCCATCACTGATATACACATACTGAAAAACATGTATACGGAAATACACATACTGAGATGCAGTGGTGCTTAAAAGTTTGTGAGTATACAGTTGCTTACATTCATACTCCTTAAACATTTTGTGATCTTACAACTACAAACTTAAATGTATTTTATTAAAATTTTAAGTGATGGACAAACACAAAGTAGCTAAAATCTGAAATGTCTGATGTGCAAAATAATTCACACCCCCATATCAATGCTTAGAAGAGCCATCTTTCACTGCAATTACAGCTCCAAATCTTTTGGGGTTTGTCGCTACCAGCTTTGCACACCTAGATTCTGAGATTTTTACTCATACTTTTGCCCATTGCCACAGAAGCTCAATGGGATTTAGGTCATGACTGGGCCATCCTAGCGCATGAATATTCTCTGATCTAAACCATTTCACTGTAGCTCTGGCTGTATGTTTGGGGTCATTGTCTTACTGCAAGGTGAATCTCCTCCTGTATTTACCTCCATCTATCTTCCCATCAACTTTGACCAGATCCCTGTCTTTGCTGAAAAAAGTAAAGATGCCGCAACCATCATGTTTCACAGTGGCGAAGGTGTGTTCATTGTGATGAGCAGTGTTACTTTCCACCACACATTTTTTTTTGCTAAGTATCGAATCAGATCAGGAGATACTCAAAATCAAATGATTTGGACTCGATTGGGGGTGTGGGGGAATGAGTTTGGGACATCCCTAGTGACCATGGGCCTCTTGGCTGTTTCTCTGAATAGTGATTTCCTTGCTTGATCAGTTTGGGTGGACGGCCATGTTTTGGTTTGCAGTTGTAGAATACTTTTTCCATGTTTGGATGATGGATTAAAATGTGCTCCTTGGGATGCTCATTGCACTGGATTTTATTAAGGGGTTTCAGAGTAAAAGGGGCTGAATATGTCACACTTTTTAGATTTTTATTTGATTAAAATCAAATTTATTTTTGTTCCAGTTTACAATTATGTGCTTTTTTGTGTTGGAAAAATTAAAAGATTTAAAGTGTGCCTTATAGTGTGAAAAAATACAGTACATGTAAACAAATACATTGTTTTGTGGTTATAAAATGACATTGTGCAAAAACTCAAAGGATTTAATACTTTTGCAACATGCTGTATATGCATTATTTTAAGTATGTATTCACATATTCTGTGTGCTTTGAGTAATGTGTGTGAGAAAGACGAGGTCATCTTATTCAAAGAGTAACATCATAAGCTATAGAAATAGTACCACTTTCCAATGGGACAACCTGTCCTTAATTATTTGTTTGTTCATTATTTGTTGTTTTGTTCAAACTTCTTACAACTGATAATGATGCAGATATTCAAATTTGGTTAAAACTAATTTGGTTATTTATAGATTGTTATTAAAATCATACTGGAAATGCACATATTTCAAACTTAAAACAAATTGCAAGGACAAAAATGTACTGTGTTGTTCTCTTTCACTGGACAGGTGAAACCATTATAATTGTTCAACCCATGCCAGGTCCAGCTCCAGAGAACAGCGGTGACATGACAGATTCAAAGTGACTCGTAAGACTAGCTTATTTAAATATCACATACCTCTCAGCATGATCTTACCATCTCTTTCAGAACATATTTATTTTTACTCATTTGCATGTTTTCTTTCCAGTCTGTCCCAATTTTTTTCGTGTTGTTTACTTGTCCTTGAATGTAAACTGGCAAGCAGTAAAGATAAATTGGCATGGTACATTCTTGCTTCTAACCATTATTTGTAGCCAGTATAAAATGAGAAAGTCTGCGTGGATCATTTTTAGTAAAAGCACTGATTAGTTGATCTTATTGATGATGATGCTGCTGTTCGCATTAGTTCACAGTTAGTACTATAATTAATTTAATAAAACCTCTCACTCAGATGTGTAACAAAGTTAATGGCCTATTTTTCTTTAGAATTCTTTAGAGTGCAAAATTTTTATGAAGCAACAAAATTACTTAGTAAGCCTCCTATTTGTTTTTTAAGAATTGTTGAGCATGGAGACTTAGATTAAAATTAGAGGAACAGAAACTAATTTCACACAGGGATGCTACTGTCCTGTCAGAGCCAATCATCTGTTGCACCCAAGCATACCCAGTTTAATACCAACCACCGTTTTGTTTAGTCTAGTTCTGAACTTTCCTTCTTTAGTACCCTTTACTTTTTCCTTATTTTATGACCTTCTGTGATGTTGCAGTGCATTGGCTGAAGCTTAATACTGGTCCGGGCACCCCTTCCCTTGCATTTCCCAGCACACAGCAATTCTACTCAGTTCAGTTTATTAAAACACAATATGCAGGGCTGTGTTAAAGCAGGCAATCCTCTAATATGAGCAGTTCTGGGGGCAACAAAGACCAGAATTAAGAAACACTGGTTTAATGAAAAATTATATTTCAATTTGTGCTCATCATAAATCCTTTGTGTTCTAACCCTTTGCTGTGCTTGGATGGTGGCCATTAGCAGGGCGATGAGCTAGATGAGCTGCATCAGGGAAGAAGAGGTAGGTTACTTTTGGGGTTTGTGTTTATTCATCCTACAGATTGAGATATGTTGTGGTTTCAACCAACATTTTTGTTAACACAGTTTAAAAGATTGTGCATTCATTATTTCATTAATTGTCTGTAAAACTGGTTAAACCTTGTGAAAGAATTACATTTGCACGTCTAACAACAAACATAATTGCAGTTGGCACTATTTTAATAAGCACCTCAGAAATTATCTTTTTTTGACACGTTATAGTTTTAAAGTACATTTTTGTGTGTGCGCGTGTGTGAGTGAGCCTCAAAGAATAATTTTCCTGCTTACTGTTCTTGCAGGCTCAAGTGCCTCAATTGTGATCCAACCACATTCCACCAACACATTGAAAACCACCCACTTTGCAGCCAGCCAGCCTGCCCACATACTTCTTCCAGCAGTGAGCCACTGGCCCACTCCAGGGATGAGGGCTTCCACCTTGGGCTCCTCACTACCACTAATGGAATAGAGAGTTTCAAACTGTGGCCTCTGCCCCAGTCCTCAGTATTGACTTTTGAAGTTTGCCAAAAGATGCAAAACTTTTGCTGAGCTCAACTGAATTGTTTGTCTAGTGTCTGTTACTCTCATCCAGAAATATTCCAGACTGTGAGCCTGGTAGCATTTGAATGAAACGGGTTTGACTCATGTCATGACCCTTTTTCCTGGGTCAATTATTTTTCTTTTATTAGGTACTTTTTTTAGTAATCAGTGCTGGAACTATCATGGAGTTCAACCAGGTGCATGACACGCAATATCTGCATGCCCTTTTTTTTCAGCACTTGTGCACAATAAACATGCTCCCATTAACATTCCACAACCTCCAATCGACAACTTTTACACCTCAGTCCTGATTTCAAACTAAATCTAAATGGCCACAACATATCTAAATTGACTTTAAACTGGAGCATCCATTTATCACAAACGCATGTGTGCTTTTTTTTTTTTTTTGGAAGTCCTAATCCACTACAAGCTGCTATTGCAGCAAACTGAGCCAGATTGTTTCATTTTTAGTTTTGTCTTGTGGTTTTCTGTAAATCACAAGTCGTGTTCATGTTAAGCTGAGATGCAATATCTAGTGCTGGATTCTCTGTCCAGGGATATCACATCTCAACGGCATACAATGACATACAACTATTGGTCAGAGATATTTATGGCTATGCACTTTTCCTGAACTAGTAAAAGCAAAACTAAAAGCTAATAGATTTAAAGCTTAAATCAGTTTTAGTGTTTAATGCAGCAAATGGACTGAAATAAGACCAGTTCCAGTTTAGGTGGACGCTATGCCAAACCATGCAAAATTCTATTAATTTGTTTTAATAGAAGCATCAATTACAAGCATCTTTTTAAATGTTTTTTTTTTTTTAAAGAAATGTTATATATTAGCTGTTAAATTTGTTACAGATATGTTTTGCTACAAATTATAACTCAGATCAAGCTTTCTCAACACAAGAGATGCTCAGAATAATGTAATAGAAAATTGTAAATATCATTGTTCTGTTTGTTTTTTACTACAGCTGTACAGTTGGACAGTCCATATCATTTAGATTTATTGCCAATGTTTATCTTTTATTGCACTGTTGATTCTGATTATTGTTTTTATTCTCTCACCATAACATATTAACAGTATTAAGATTTTGTAATTCCTATACTGCGTTCACACTGGCTGGCAACAAGTCACTTGTGTCACACCACATTTTCTCTTTGGATGGGGTTTGAGGCTCGTCATGCTTTTTGGAGTAGGAGTTTAGCATGTTAGCATGCTGATAAGCTACCTGTTGAGCTATCCACTACTTTCTTTCAAACTTAATTTTTTTTTTCAAACTGCCCTATATTTGTGCAAAAATGCATCCTATAACAAATCAGTGGCTATAATCATCTCTGTCATCTTCAGAACCACACTGCTGGGATATAAACAAACAATGTTAGGAATCAAGCAGAAGCTGCAGTCCTCTGGCCACTGCACCATAATTTATTTGCATAAAGTTGAAAAGGTCTTAACCCTATTTGTCGCTTGCCATTTGTTGTGTGTCGTTGCTTAGAATGGCGTCCTTCATTAGGAAATGCCTGCCAGTGTAAAAGCAGTATTAAATATTGGGGGAGGATGCCAAAAAAATATATACAATTTTGTAGCATTTCCAGGTATGTTTACCTTAGTTTGCTACACTTGTGTTTTAAAATAATTGAACTCTCTCTGCAGTAAAGTGTTTTAGCAAGTTGAACGTTTTTTTTTTATCTTGTTCACAATTAAATCAAATATATAATAAACAATTAAATAACATTATTTTTTTAATATATCAACTTGAACCTTTTATGTCTTTCTCATTGACAAAATAATTCAACCCCTTAAAGATTATCACTCTCAAGAGCAGAAGGTTCAATCAGGTGTTTTCAAACAGGCATTGAAAGCACCTGTAGATGTGAACAGAACCATATTAAGCAGCAATTAAGCAGATTTTAAAGGACTTAAGATACTCAGCTCCTTCTATACAGTTAATAGTGTCTTTGCAACATGATGAAGTCCAGGGTATTTGCTCCGTATAAGAAAGGAAATGGAAATAAAAAAGATAGCAAAGAGACCATATTAGAAGCATAATTCCCAAGTTGGAAATGTGGACACGCTACCTGGGTGTGGCAGAAAGAGGATGCTGTCAGCCACTGCTGTCTGGTACCTTAAACGAGTAGGTACGAAAATTCCTGCACAGGACTTGTCGGAAGGGAGGTATCCAGGTTTCAGACCAGACAAAAAGGCGCACGCTTCTGGCCTCCAGGCCAGAACTCCCAGGTGCACCTACCTCTCTGCTGACTCTGAAGCATAAGAAGAGTCAACTACAGTAAAAAAACATGTGGAGAACCTCAAAGGTTTTGGAATATTGTTCTCTGGAGCAACAAGACAAAATTGGACATACTTGGGCCTATGGCTCAGCGATGTGTCTGGAAGAGGAAGAACAAGCCTTATACAGAAAAGTCATGCTCTGGGGCTGTTTCACTTCTTCAGGTACAGGGAATCTCCACCATGTAGAAGATACCATAAATTCAGTTAACTACCAGGAGATCTTGGGTGGAAATGTCAAGCAGTCAGTGACAAAGCTGGAGGAGGTTGGACCTTCCAACAGGACAACAATCCCAAGCATAAATCCTATTCTACCATGACTTGGTTACAAAAGAAGAGTCTGGAGTGGCCATCGAAATCGCCCGACTTAAATCTTTTAGAAAATCTGAAGTGGTTCTTGAAGAAGGCAGTTGCAACACGCAAGCTCAAGAAAGTCAAAGAGCTGGAGGTTTTTGCCTGTGAGAAATAAGCTAAGAAACATGTTGATCACTGCAAAAAAATTGTCAAGCTATGTTTCACGTCTGAAGGACGTTATTACAGCCAAAAGGAGTTGTACTAAAGTTTTTTTGGTATATTAGAAAACTATTTTTGTAATTTAAGTTGCGTTTGTCTATTATACAAGTCCTTATTTGATTTGATTGTGAACAAGATAAAAAAATAAATGTTAAATTTGCTAAGACACTTTACTGCAGTGGGGGGTTGACTAATCTTGAACACAACTGTATGTTGACTCTAGCTTTAAATTTCATATAAAAACTCATAGCTCCTGCCTTTTTTTTTATTGCCCTGAACTTTTAAGGATTTCGCAAACATTGTCCTCAGTTACCTTAGCAGAACTGCTTTTTGTGCTTTAGCCTACTGGTTTTAAAATCACAAAAGATCTGCCAGGATGCTGGTAGGTATATTCCGTGCAGATACTGGTGAACTTGGTTTTTGAAACACCCAATTATTTTCAATTTAAATAAAGTTTAGTTTTCAATTATCTGGTATGCTTCTGGACTTCTTTGGCCTATTTTTGGAAGTATATTACATCATACATCATTACAGATGTTTGATTTATGTGCTGTTTTTTAAATAGTGTGGCAAACAGAAGAAGGATTGAGCCAAGTGAAATACAGCCACTGCAGTAGCCCATATGTCTTCCGGTGTACACCTCTGGGACAAGAACTTATTGCTTTATTTTTATGCTCAAAACTCATTGCTTTCTTTAAATTACTGTTCAACATGCTTTTATTACTGAAATCTCTATTTATATTGTTGAAACTAACTTAATTAAATGAAAAAGAAAGAGATTTGTAAATGGCTGCTTTGTGTTTTGTCTTTTTTAAATGTGTCTACTTTGCAGGGAACTGGAAGTTTCCCATAAAAAATAAGAAATTTCCTTGTGCCCTCTACGCATCTGGTACATTTGGTCAGTGCTCAAGTACTGACCTTATTGACATTATGCTCAGAAAGCATACTTTGACAGAATATAACAGCATACTGTGCTGTCCATTCATGTCTACCCTCATTTTAGCTGAATTAAAAACTATCCAAGTTTGAAAACAAAAAGTTCTACTTAGATAAATGGCAATAAAACCGTTTTGTATGTGGGGCTAGTGGACTCCATATACTAGCTCTGTGCTATAGATTCACTGATAAGCTTTTAATCAGATTTGCCCTCAGCCCTCTTCAAAAGCTTATTAATAGTTGTGTTGCTTTGTTTCAACAACTAACACAGTCCCAGATTTCTCTAGTGTGTTTGCCTACAGTGTACACTTGCCTGGCAGATACCAGGTACTGGCTTTCTTCATTATTGTAATGTCTTTGGATAGTAAAATAACCAAAAATACATTGCTCAACTCCATGTGGTCTTTATCTAATAAGATAATAACACGAAATATAAATAATGTAATTGGTTAATTATTTATTTTTCTTTGTGTGTAAACTTGTGTTATTAAGTCAGTAGAGTTGTTCTCTGATTGTATTTTTTTTTCTTTGATGGATTATGCTGAAATGAGATGTTAAAAGTTATACTGATAAGGTTAAGTTATATATATGTCTAGACGAGACTAGCTTCAATAAGTGTCCTTAAAGCAACCTCTGGAACTTTACACACTGCACTATGGAAAGTTCTACAGAAAGATTTTGTCTCTTTATTTGTTTGTTTAGATTATACATATATTTTATACACTTTACACAAGGAGAGGCTGTATGGGATAGTAATGCTGAAGAAGCCTTTTCTGAGCACACAAACAGAGTCACTTGAGGTATGCTAAAGCACATTTGAATAAGCCATCTTAGTTTTGGAACAAGGTGCTGTGGACTGATGAAGATAAAATAGAGTTATTTGGAGGGGAAAAAAAACAGAATTCCAAGACAAACACTTTCTCCCCACAGTAAAATCTGGTGGTGGTTCATCATGCTGTGGGGCTGTGTGATCAGTGCAGGGACTGGGGATTTTGTTAAAGTTGAGGGTCTCATGGATTCCAGTCAATACAACAGAATCAGTGAGAAAGTTGAAGTTGTGCCGGGGCTGGATACTTCAACAAGACAACAACCCAACCCAACTCAAAATCTACTAAATCATTCATGCAGAGAAACAAGTACAACATTCAGAAATGATCATCTCAGTCCCCAGACCTGAATATTATTCAAATCTGTGGTGTGATTTAAAGCAGCCTGTTCATAATCAGAAACCATCAAACCTGACTGAACTGGAGATGTTTTGTAAAGAAGAATGTACCTTCTCATTGGAAGCTGTAGGAAGAGTTTAGAGGCTGTTATTTCTGAAAAAGGAAGATCTACTAAATACTGATGTCATTTTTTTATTGGGATGCCCAAATTTATGCACCTGCCTAATTTTGTTTAAAGAATTATTGCACACTTTCTGTAAATCGTATAAGCTTAATTTCACTTCTCAAATATTACTGTGTTCATCTGCTATATGATATTTTTAACTGAATTTGCTGATCTGAACAACTAATGAAAGTCAAGAAAATTATCAGGGGTTCTCAAACTTTTTCTTACCACTGTATTTATCTCCCTTGTCCTGGCTTTACTTTCCCTCTCTGGTTAGTCACTGTGTGCCTCTTTTAGTCTTTTATTACTTGACTTTTTGTTTTTGCATTAAGATAACTGCCCTCAGCTCACTTTTATCAATATCTACCAGCCACCAAATAAACAATGACTAACAGTGTCTCTTACAACACTGTAACGGCATGCGTGTAGGACACTATATGTCCCTGTGTCACGTGCAATGGTACTCAGCAAAAAAGGTCAATTTACATGACTAGCAGAAATCCACTTCTCATGTCTGCTCCTGTGGTGAGAGAGACCTGTTTGGTTTATCAAGGAAGGCATGATATAATGCCAGCCTGAGCCAAAATGAAGCTCAAACAGCTGTGGCTGCAGCAATCAACAGTCCCATTAACAGTCTTGATTTCACAAAGTGACTTTTTTGCTTTACAGTGTATCATAAATTACAAAGGCAAATGAGCAAATTTGAAAGATGACACTTAATGACAGTCATGTTCATAAAGCTCGGTTACTCACATTTGTTTCAGACTGAGCTATGTGACAGCTTGCCGTTTGGGTCACAGGAAATGATAGAGGTTAGAGCTTGATCAATAGCTCTAACATGACCTCTAACATGACCATCAAATTGAGAATGAAACACATTCGTTTACAGTCCATGACAACCTGCTTCACCAAAATTCCCGTAGATCATAATGAAGAAAACATGCTGTGGTGGGAAGTGCTGGTAACAAAATTAAAATTCTATTCAATGAAGGTTACCAGCAACAATAAGTGATTAAAATGTATATATATTTACAATATGTACTGTTACACATACTGAAATAGTGTTCAATGAGTAATGCATGTGTCATCTCAGCATGACATATAATTGAGTCTACAAATATCTGTTGACCCCACTTTCTCCAAATGACTTGATACTGTGCCTGTCCTCAGCCAACATGTGGTGGAACATGAGGCACAAAAAAACCCCATGCCTTTTTAGAGTAATTTTGGTAGGCTGGTCACAATGACTTTTTCACATAGGGCCAGATTTGTTAGGATTGCTTTTTTACCCTTAATAAATACAGTGAGGGAAATAAGTATTTGAACCACCTGCGACTTTGCAAGTTCTTCCATTTTTCATCTTAGCTGCATTTCCACTGTGAGAGACATAATCTAAAAAAAAAAAATCCAGAAATCACAATGTATGATTTTTTAAAATATTTTTTTGTGTTGCTGCTGCTGCAAATAAGTATTTGAACAACTGCCAATCAGCAAACATTCTGGCCCTGATTTTTAACCTGTTTAATACGTCTCTAAATTATTCTAAATTAGAAGCACCTGTTTGAGGTCTTTAGCTGCATAAAGACACCTGTCCACCCCACACAATCAGAAAGACTCCAACTACTAACATGGCTAAGACCACAGAGCTGTCCAAAGACAACAGATACAAAAATGTAGACTTTCACAAGGCTGGAAAGGACTACAGGGCAAATGTCAAGCAGCTTGGTGAAAAAAGATCAACTGTTGAAGCAATTGTTAAATGGAAGAAGCTTAACATAAATATGAATCTCCCTCTGACTGGGGCTTCATGCAAGATCTCACCTCGTGGCGCATCAATGATCCTAAGAAAGGTGAGGAAACAGCCCAGAACTACAGAACAACTGCACGGTATTAAGGAGAGGATGACTGGGGTCATGTATTGCGAGATTTTGGGGAACAACCTCCTTCCCTCAGTTAGAGCATTCAAGATGTGTTGTGGCTGGTTCTTCCAACATGACAGTGACCCAAAGCACACAGCCAGAGTGGCTCAGTAAGAAGCATATCAAGGTTCTGGAGTGGCCTAGCCAATCTCCAGACCGAAACCCTATAGAAAATCTTTGGAGGGAGCTCAAACTCTGTGTTTCTCAGCAGCAGCCCAGAAACCTGGCTGATCTGGAGAAGATCTGTGTTAAGGAGTGGGCAAAAATCCCTGCTGCAGTGTGTGCAAAGTTGGTGAAAAACTACCGTAAATGTTTGACCTCTGTAATTGCAAACAAAGGCTACTGTACCAAATATTAACACTGATTTTTACAGCTGTTTAAATACTTATCTGCAGCAGTAACACACACATACATTTCTAAGTGGAAGAAATTGCAGGATGTTCAAATACTTATTTTCTGCTTTTCATATTTACTCAGGTTATATTTGTCTAATATTAAATTTTGTTTGATAATCTGAAAATGTAAGTATGACAAAAGGCACGTAATTTGGCCCTCTATAACAGCACAACAGGAAACACATTGGTTACTGTAATTTTTATTTCTAAGACACTCTTGGTCATTTGCCAAAATACATCTATTTATTGATGAATACAGATTATCAAATTATATAACTATCGGACTCACTCTAGTGAGTGGATCAGCTGCCAGGTACCAAGAATTTACACTAAATTGGGAAAATCTGCTTTTAGCTGCAGTGCACCAGCGAGCTGAAATTCACTACAGGAAACTCTAAAACTCAGCACACTTTAGAGCTTTTATTTCTACCTTCAGACAGCCTGTACCTGTTTTAGTAAATCTTATTTATTCTTAACTTTTATTTCTTGTTTTACGAGTTCATTTAGGTTATTTCTTTATTTTTTTTTATTTTTAATAGTTTTGTATTATTACTATTTAACTTATTTTAATTTGTTTTATGTATTATTATTATTATTGTTATTATTATTATAATTACATATAATAATTAATATTTTATTGTACTGTGTAAGTATTTTCTCCCAATTTACACAGCTCATTAGGACTCCCCCTATCACTATTGATGCCCAACTCCAGGAGGGTGAAGTCTAGCACATGCCTCCTCTGATGCATGAGAAGTCAACCACCACCTTTTTTCCAACTGCTGCTGATGCAGCATTACTGAGTAGCATCACAGTGCACTCGGTTCCGGTACATCAGCTCACAGATGGCTCATGCTGAACGACCTAGTCACCTATGGTGTCATATCAGTGTCAAAATCGGGGGGTTTAACATTGTGTGTGTAAATTACAAATGAGCACAAATGTGAAATTTACGAGCAAAAAAAGGGAATTGTTTGTGCGCTGAACATAATATCGTTCTTGAGCCTCTCGGGTGTTTTTTTCCTCTCAAATTTATAGTTCTCCTCGCATGCCATGCATGTACCTGCGGCTACAGTTTTCGCTCGAGTGAGTTTTTTGCGCTGGAGGTTTAAAGGGGGTGGTTTTGACAGTTTGGGGGCGGAGTCAGGCTCACCTCCCTCAGCGAATGTTACTGGCCAATATCTCCAGGGTTTGTGACGGACCGCCTACTAACAACAGCTGGAGGTGGGCGGAGAAAGAAGGACAGAAAGAGAGTTAGCTAACTGGATATGGTAACATCCAAACAACCCACTCTCTGGTGGCTTTCAGTGCCAGAAACTATCGGGGCGCCGGCCCTGTCTGCCCGTGTTGGCACCTATCTTTGTTCAGACAGAGGCAGACAGAGCCGGCGAGGCGATCACTCCAGACGAGAGCCGGTCGATCCGTGCACTACCGGGCATACAGAGCCGACGAGCTGATCGCACCAGACGCTTACCCGGGCAGACAGAGCCGGCCAGTCGATCGCTCCAGTCGAGAGCCGGTCGCTCCAGGCAAAAGCCCATTGCTCCAGGCGCTAACACTGGCAGATAGAGCCGGTGTTGTGCCGAAATCCGACTCCTCGCAGAATCCGACTCCCCTTCGCGGGCGCGCGCATGACGTTAACTTGTGGGCGCAACTAAGAGACTCGCGATTTTGGTCACTTCTGTGTGTAAATTACGCTTTATCTTTCATTTTCCTTCACATCAAACAGCACAGTGTAATCAAAAGTTGTGATTAGTTTGGGTAAACCAGGTCAGTTTAATATAAGGAACTATACACAATGTTTCTCGCAGCATGCTTTTTAGTCATAAAGATGAGTTTTACATATTAAACACTGTTTTAATCCACAACTGTGAAGTGAAAACACAGCCGACGGTGTGTCATTGCACTATACACAGACTTTTTTTTATTCTAGTTAACACTTTACTGCATAACAAAGTCGCCTGAACCTAAAAATGATAGTAGAAGATTTATATAAATAGATTTGTGTTGAAATGCTAGTAGCTTTCACATTCACTAGGATAACTTGTTAAAATGATGTTCATCTTTTGCATTAACATATGAATGATTCACTTCTGGTGTCTTATCTTTCCTTGTATAGTAAACAATACATACCAAAGGCTTTATTGGGGGTTGTATAATTTTGGCAGTAGAGTATGTCCTGTGATGCACTTTACTCTTTAACAGGGGGGCTTCAAATGGGGAGAGTATAATTTTGGCAGCATTATTTTTATGCCTGCCGAAATCATACTCCCCCTATGATCTCAGCAATGCAAGGTCTCAATGTCCTGTAATTTATTTTACATACATGTCCTGGTGTGGAGAGTAAGTCCTGTGATGCATTTCACTCTATCAGGACATACTCTACTGCCAAAATTATACAACCCCCAATAAAGCCTTTGGTATGTAATGTTTACTGTACAAGGAAAGATAAGACCCCAAAAGTGAATCATTCATATGTTAATGCAAAAGATGAACATCATTTTAACAAGTTATCCTAGTGAATGTGAAAGCTACTAGCATTTCAACACAAATCTATTTATATAAATCTGCTACTATCATTTTTAGGTTCAGGCGACTTTGTTATGCAGTAAAGTGTGAACTAGAATAAAAATAAGTCTGTGTATAGTGCAATGACACACCGTCGGCTGTGTTTTCACTTCATAGTTGTGGATTAAAACAGTGTTTAATATGTAAAACTCATCTTTATGACTAAAAAGCATGCTGCGAGAAACATTGTGTATAGTTCCTTATATTAAACTGACATGGTTTACCCAAACTAATCACAATGAGAGTCCTCATTTGGCTTTTGATTACACTGTGCTGTTTGATGTGAAGGAAAATGAAAGATAAAGCGTAATTAACACACAGAAGTGACCAAAATCGCGAGTCTCTTAGTTGCGCCCACAAGTTAACGTCATGCGCGCGCCCGCGAAGGGGAGTCGGATTTCGGCACAACACCGGCAAGCTAACAGCTCCAGGCGTTATACCCGGGCTAACAGCGCCGGAGAGCAGGTTGTTCGGATGTTAGCATAGCCAGTTAGCTAACTCTCCTTCTGTCCTTCTTTCTCTGCCCTCCTTCGTAGAGGTAGGCAGTCCGTCACAAACCCTGGAGATATGAGGTATCAGCCAAAAGCATTCGCTGAGGAAGGTGATCCTGACCCCAAACTGTCAAAACCATCCCTTTTAAAACTCAAGCGCAAACTGTTACCGCAGGTAATTTGCATGGTGTGCGAGGAGAACTGTAAATTCGAGAGGAAAAAACACCCGAGAGGAGAAAAATGAAGCTCGAGAACGATATTCTGTTCAGCGTGCACAGAATTCCCTTTTTATCGCTCGCGACTTTCACATTTGTGCTCACGAGAAGTTTACACACAAAATTCTAAAACACGCTGGTTAATTTTTTTTCACCTGTTATTTTTGGGCCCCCGACTTTTGACATTGATGTGACGCCATAATCACCCTTTGGAGTGATGTGGGGAGAGAGAACCATCTACATCTGCAGAGAGAGCAAGGCGCTCTTTCTGGGCTCTGGTAGCGGATGACAAGCAACACGAACAGCATTCGATCCAGCAATCTCCTGATCATAGTGGCAGCGCCTTAGTCCGCTGGACCACTCGGAGCCCCGTAAGTTCATTTTGGTTACATTTTTATTGTTTTATTATTTTATTAATCTCTTATCTTCTTTTTGTCTTCATTTTTTTCAATTAAACCTCACATTGTTTTTGTTTACAAATTTGTTTATTTTATTTACTGTTATTTTAAATTTAAAACTATTAAATGTAGTCATCATTTTTATTGGCATGTCAATCCCTGTTCTGGTAAATGCTCAGCTACACTGAAAATGAGGGTTGCCCTCAATGTTCTGAGTCAAAATAAAGACTGATTTATTGATTGATTGATTGATTGATTGATTGCAATAATTTTGTTAAATCGCTATGATTATATCTTCTACATTTCAAATCAGTTGAGGTAGTGTGCTGAGGCAAAATCACAAAACTTGTTCACTCTCATGGTCCTGACCTAATGAATAATTTATAAATAATTTATAAATAATTTAGTGCTTGTTTCTTAACTGGACAATGACTGATGCAGCAATACAAATCTTTCCATCAACATAGCTGTATATTAAACAGTAAAACTGAAAATTATACCTACGTTCCATTTGGTTTTGTAAATGTGTGTTGCTTCTTATTTATAACAAAATGTAAAAAATAAACTACTTTACTGCCCAATAGTTTTACACCAGAGATTATGTTTATATGTTATTGAGTTAACTTAACTTTAAACTGCAAATGTCAAACAATTTAGGGTACACCTTCAACAAGGAGCGGGATTTAAACCCTAGAAACGTGATCAACCAAATAAATGTGGTTTCTTTACTTTTGCTTAACTTGTTTAGAGGGTTTATTGGTTTTAATTGTTCACTCTCCAGTGTGAATTGCAAATGACATGTTACGTATATTCATGGTGGAAATACAAATCTATTTTATGTCATTTTTTCCATGTCAAGCTGAGCTGAACATCATTGACGTAAAGGAGGTAATTTATCGATTTTCCGAAGTACCACCCTTCTCCCCCACACACTTTGTTAATAAAGGAGGGTTAAGAAAGTGGTACCAGGCTGCTTTCAGAAAGAAGGTCGACACACACATAGCCTCCCCAAAAATGATATCCTTCCTGCTCAGCTCAGCTGTACTATTAATGAGGAGCCAGCAGCAGCTGGGGTTAAAAGTAATCTGGATATACAGGGATTTTTCTAAAAGAAAGGTAACAGTAGGCTAAACTGTGATGACACTGTTTCTGATAACTGGTTAAAAATACACGTCTGAATCAAAACACAGATCAAACCCATTTTGTGCTCAATAAAATGTAGTTTATGACTAGTAAGTTAAATTAACTTTAGAATTAGATAGATTTGAGAAAAAAGGTATATATGTAATGTTCAACCTGCCCTGATGTGCCTGATCTTAACCAGTTATCTAGAAGCTGGATATTTTATGTTGGTAGTTTAAACAGTTTCTTAACCCTGATTACTGGCCTAAAATTGTGCTTTCTGTACAAAAAAGCAGGACCCAACGCATTTTTTAAGAGTGGAGTAAAAAAAATTGATATGCCAATACATAATAATAATAATAATAATAATAATAATAATAATAATAATAACCAAATCTGTTATATTATTTTAAATATTAGTTGATAACAGATCGTTTGTTATATATATAATTCAGACATTGCATGCTCGGATGTAATTAATAACAAACAGGAGTACAGAAAAAAAAGTTTTATTTGTGATTAAAAGTAATTCCACAAATGTTGTTCTAAGTCACTATAGGGTGAGCTTTAATTCATATCAGCAAATGTGCGCCCCCTCCCAAAATATCAAACCCGCTCCTACGCCCTCCTACGCACACACACACACACACCGTGGCAGAATCTAAAGAGGGGACCCATACAATCACAATAAGGCCACAAATGAGCTTTTGTTGTTGATCTTGTTATTGTAACAGTGATTAAAAATTTTAGTTTCTCGCACAAGCCGCTGCTGCTGAACAGTCCCCCAAACTCCTTGCCTATGGGACCGAAACATTCTATCACGCCGGATTTTGGAATATCTTTTGTTTACGTGAATACTTTTGAAACATTTCAGCACTTTTCACGAGTTTAAAGGGGCTTGAGTACAGAGAGTTTTGTATTTATTGATGTGGCACACTTTGTCTGAGGAGTGTCCCAAAGAAGGATAGAAGTTTTTCCTCAGTGAAGGTTCTCAACAGCGCGTGCTTTGCTTTTGTTTAGTTCTATATTATTTATTGACGTATTTCTTCGCAGAGACCTGGGGAAAGCGAGTTGAGGTGGGAGCAGCGGGCGCGCATTTTCTTCCTCTTACTTGCCCACCTCGTCCAGATACTTGCGATTGAGCTCTGCCTGCTCCCTCTGATTTTCGATTCGCGCCATTTCGATCATATTGCGCAGCAGATGGAATGTCAGGTCGATGGAGATAGGCGGCTCCTCGTTTCTCTTGGAAAAGCCCACGAGCTCCTCCTGTGAGGCGTCCTCATCCTCTCGCCAGCGTCCTTTCTCTGGAGCCTCGGCGCCCAGCCCCGGTCCGAGTCCCTGGCCCGGCCGCAGCCCCAGCCCCGCTGAAATAGGCTGGATGAAGGTGGCGCTCCTGTGCGCCTCGGGCTTCCTCTGCTGCAGGTACTGCAGGAGTTTCGCTCCCAGCAAGGAAGACACGGCGCTGTCCTCCGCCTGCAGAAGCACCTCGTCCAGCTGCTGCTTGAATCCACGGTCGTCCACAACACGCAGGCCCCGCGCTCGACATTCGAGGAGGGGCAGGTGAGTGGTCAGGAGGATGGCGGTCAGCAGAATGGCGATGGGCAGTGGCTTCATGCTGGACGCAGTGAAGGCTAGAACAGGAAAGCCCTGGATTAGGTTAAACAGGTAAACAGTGGACTGAGTCTGGAGTTCCTCAGGAGTTATTTAATAATCGATACATCAACATTGGATGACTCAAATAACCATTTACAGGCTCTAGTGATTTTCACTTAAAACATTCTGGGTATATTCCGCCGAATCAGTGGCATTTCTGTCTCCAGGAAATTACATGTATAAATGTGTGCACAAAATAACTTTAAAATACATTTTTTTTTATTAATCATAGTGTCTTGTACATTGACCTAATTGCAAAAGTTAGATATGTAATTATACAAAAATAAATACTAATTTAACGTAGATTATAAAAATAGCATTTCTTACCTGTCCCCACTCTCTAACTATAAACTTTACCAATAAATTTAATTAATAAAATCCTTTAGAGAATGCATTTTTGCATTGTTGTGTGACTTTAAATCTATTTTTTATTATAAATCCATGATAATTAAGTTAAAATACGCATTTTCCTCGGGTTTCCTGGGTTTCACTTGTTCAGTGTTGTTACCGTACCACATTACCCCTGAAAAATCTGTAACATTCTGCAGGTAGCATCTACAACAGGAAGTTACATCAGCTGGTTCTTCTGAATATTTGATCTTATTGTAACTATGACCGAGGAGGTCAATCTCAACACTCATTGCTGTTACCTAAATTAATTCTTAGATATTGTTTTTTTATTTTTTAAATACATAATTTTTTTGGGGAAAATCACTATTATGTGATCACTGTTCTCATGCTATTAGCACAGCCGCCATTTAGCTATTTCATGTTTTTGCTAATTCTATGCAAAAAAAAAAAACTAATTTCTGTTACTTTCAGTCTTGTTACTCATAACATAAAGAGTAACAGGACTGAGTGCCAGTAACAGGAGTGAGTATTGTCCCTTGGTTTATTTATTTAGTTTTATTCATTAATGTGCATATTAATTCTGTTCTGTTGGTACATCATTTATCCATATGTTTAATAATGATAATGAACTTTGAAATGATAATGAACTTGATAAATTTCAGCTTTGCATATTTTAGAAAAATACAATGTGCATGCATGTCACATTGTCATACATTTCAATTATTTGAATATCCATTTATTTTAAATGAACTAGTGGACTTGCTGCTAAACATGCTATTTAAAAGTCACAAAAGTTTTGGTAACAGAACTGAGAAAAATGTAACCATCTTGGGCTTAGAAACCTTGTACAAATTAAGTAAAGCTGCCTGGGATTGACCAGCACATGTTTTGAATAGATAAATATATATGTTATTAGATTCAGAGTTGAAAAAAGAAAAAAAAAGTTTAATTTGGAAGAGTTACAACAAGCAAATGTCATTAATTTGGTGAAATGGCCCTCAACAGAAAAATTAGTTATTTATTAGTAGTGTGGCCGCACAGTTTATTCGCGTGTAAAAAAAGTGGACCTCGTTAAGCCAGAAACACTGCAGCTGCCATGAAGTGAAAAATAGAACTTACCTCCCCTAGTCTTCAAAATTCTAACAGACAGGAGATCTGACCGGGATTCGGAGAGGACGAGCTCTTCCAGAAAGCTCTGGGAGTGGACGGTTATATACATCCATGACTGCTCCTTTGACGTCAGTGCAAGTGCATAAACCCGCTTGTAAATGAAGCAGCTCCAAAGTGGACGGAAAATCCGCGGCTCTGTGGACAACGTTAAGTTTAACACGCAGAACGGAGATTTAATTCAAGATGGGGGTTTGGCGCGCAGGCTCACGTCATGCGAGCTTTGGCTACACAAGCCACAGGATAAAGTAACTCTCTGTGAATGCATGAAGCGTGCGCGTGCGTGAGAGCGACTGAGATATCTTCTGTCGTGATGCGTTTCTGCATCAGTGGCCACCGCGTCCGAGAGGAGAGAGCGCGCAGCGGGGGCGCGCGGAGCTGTTTGCAGTGCTGAAACCGACACCGCATCCAAATGACCCTAACTAACCACCAAACCACTTCACAGACTGCAGCAAAATAGTACAAAATTATTGTGAAATTCAGGTGGTATAAACCTTTAATATGAACGTGCTCTAAATCTATCTGAAAAGTGTGATGGGCAAAAGTATTCAGCATCCTTTACTCTAAAACCCCAGTTTAGTTAGTTGCCTACTTAACTCCTAGATGCATAAGTGGGGTCAAAAATGACCCGAGAGTTGTTATTCTTTAAAATATCTGAAATTAAAGTTTTTTACCCTTCCATATTCCAGGTATTCCTCATAAAACGTGTTTGTGATTTGAGTCCATTTGAATTTTCAAAAATGTTTTTATACATTTTAAGAAATTGCAGTTTTTGTGTCACTACACCAGTTTTTCATAAGCGGGGTCAAATCTTTGATTCTTACCAACTGTGACTGTCAGGATACATGTTCTGTCCCACTTAACATCTGTCACATTTATCAACTCCATGCCTTTTATTGTCAAAAAGTATCATGTTGGTCAACAAAGTAGACAATAGTTAGCTACAAAATAATCTTTACTGCAAAATAATCTTAGTAGTAATGTTAGTACTGTGTTAGCTGGCGTACTTAGCTAGCTAACATTACACTAGCTTAGTGAGCTAGCTGATATTACTGCATTTGTAATCATGATCCTTGTAATAAAAGCTAACATCTTAGGTAACCTATTATATCATTATTGATTGTGTGTCTGTGTGTATTTATGTGTGTGGGTACACACATGCATGTCTGTACTTTTACTTACATATAAATGCACAGATGTTTACTTAGATAGCTACATATTGATTTATTGTTTTGTGTGTCTTTGTCTGTTTTATGTTTTTTTCATCTAGACTATCATGGCTACTCGGAGGCCAGCTAGGATACCCGAAGACCTTGCTCGAGATATGATTCTGAACGAATGGGATGAAGAGCCCATCGGTGGGATTGACTCAGGATCGGACATCTCAGATGTAGAGGATGCAGAATATTGTCCCCTGAATTTTCCATAGGAATCACCAACGCACGGCAACATTTTCTCACAGAGCTCTTAAAGGAGCTTGCAACTCCTAACATGAAAAGTCGACTGGAAGTTACCCCGAACCTACCAACCTACATCACTGAAGCAATGGAAAGGTGTGGAGTGACAAAAACTGGTGCCAGATGTGTCCAAGAAACAAAGATTGCAAAGCCACCAATTGCTGTTGGAAATGCAGGACCCAAGTGTGATCACAGCCAAAAGCAAATAGTTTGTGACAATTGCACACAGGTAATAGAGAAAATAATTTTGTCTGGGCAAATGTAAGTGGCCAGTGTTCTGATATTATGTATGTTCATTTTCTTTTTTGTCCTGCTATATACTATATACTAAATATACTAAAAATATTTTCTTTAAGTTTTTGATGTTATTGTATATTTATAACTTTTATAACATTTTTTCACAAATAATATGTTAAATATAAAAGCAGTCTTTAGTTGACCCACATCTAATAAACAAATCACCTTTAACCAAAATAAAAGGCATTTTTTTTATTCATTGCAAAAAAACACTGATTCTAATTGGGGAGGAGTGTAGGTATTGGTTGTCCATGCATCCAAGGTTTAATTACTTAATAGTCCAGTTGTTGAGTGCAGTTGTGTGTAATTTAGTCTCAGTATAAATACACCTGTTCTGTGAAGACCTCAGTGGTTTGTTAGACAACACAAGTAAACAAAAAGCATCATAAAAACCACATAACTCACTAGACAGGTCAGAGATCAAGTTGTAGAAAAGTTTAAAGCAGACCTACCAAACCTACCAAAACATGTGCTGGTACTGGTCAGAGAAGCAGTCCATAGCTCACAATTATGTGCTACTTTGTGTTACTCTAACACTTAAAATCTCAAAATAATACATTTTATGGTTGTGGTTGTAAGGTGAAAAAATATGAAAAGGTTCAAGGGGCCTGTCAGTGATTCACATTTTTGTAAAGCACTGTATCTATTGTTTTCCAAGTCTAAGGAATTTGTTCTTTCTTTTGGACAAGGATCAACTTTTTTTTCTCATGCAACTTAGTGACTTGATAGGACATTAGAACGTGTTACAATGTGGAAAAAGTTCATTTAATGCTGAAAACATACTAATTATCAGAGCTCTTACATACAATAGTAAATGTTTATTTATCCACACAATGGACAGGTCTATTGAATGGATGGAAATTCACTTGTGTGCTTATTAAAATAGACACAGCACATGTGTGTGTGTGTGTGAGAGAGAGAGAGAGAGAGAGAAAGAGGGAGAGATGAAATATAGATTTTGTTGCAAACTTTTCATTACACTGCAAGACTTTTGAACAGACCGCTTTAATGTTCATGTCTGGGGACTGAGATGATCATTCCAGAACGTTGTACTTGTTCCTCTGCATGAATGCTTTAGTAGATTTTGAGCAGTGTTTAGGGTCGTTGTCTTGTTGAAGTATCCAGCCCCAGTGAAACTTTAACTTGAACATTGTTCTCAAGAATCTGCTGATATTGACTGGAATCCACGAGAACCTTAACTATAACAAGATTCCCAGTACCTGCACTGATCACACAGCCCCACAGCATGATGAACCACCACCACATTTTACTGTGTACACTCTGTTTCCCTTGGAATATTGTGTTTTTTTTCCTCCATGCATACCGTCCTCCTAATAACTCAATTTTAGTTTCATTAAACCACAGCACCTTATTCCAAAATGAAGCTGACTCCTCCAAATGAACAGCGACTCTGTTTGTGTGCTCAGAAAAGGCTTCTTCTGCATTACTCTCCCATACAGCCTCTCCTTGTGTAAAGTGCGCTGCATAGCTGAACGTCACAGTAAGCAGTAAGATGATGATGTAGGTGTTTGGAGCTGACCTTTGGGTTGATTATGACTGTTCTCACCATCCTTCTCCTTTGATTATCTGAGATTTTTCTTGTTCTGCCACTTCAGGTCTTAACTAGAAGAACTGTTGTCTGTGGTCTTCCATTTGCTCACTCTGTTCCTCACAGTGAAAACTGACAGCTGAAATCTCTGAGATAGCTTTTTATATTCTTCCTGTAAACCATGATGTTGAAAAGTCTTTGTTTTCAGGTCATTTGAGAGTTGTTTTAAAGGCATCATGTTGCCACTCTTCAGAGAAAAAGCAAAGAGAGAAAAACTTGCGTCTTTCTCATAATTGGATTCACCTGTGCACAGTTGCAAGAAAAAGTATGTGAATCCTTTGGGTAGGCTAGTACGATAGTACAATAGTTTTTTTAATCGCAATAATTTTTGCCGGCGTTGATAATAGCCATTAGGTTTCCGCGTGAGACTGTTTATTACATGAGAACGAGTCCCAGCGAGTTTCCACGCTGTGCTGCTCTCTCACAGAATCTGTCATCCATCTATCTGGCACTGTCAGCGTCATCTATCGGTTAACAGTTAATGTGTCTCCACACACACACACACACACACAAGCATGTGTGCGCTTAAATGCACACAGCGGAGATTGTGGGTGTGTGTGCCCAGAAGCAGAAAAAAAAAAAATTTTTCTAAGTGGCGCTTTAAAATGACAAAATTATCGTTTATCGCAATAATTCCTTCTGAACATTCCTGAATATTTTGTTATTGTGAAAGGCCTACCTTACTTGGATTTCTGCATTAATTGGTGATTAAATGTGTTCTGATCTTAAGTCACACTTACTTATTGTCAATAAAAATGTAGTGTGTGTTTTAATAGGGCAGGGCAGCTTTAACCAACACATCCAAACTCATCACATCCTGACTCCAATAAGCTCTTAGAAAAGTCATTAATCTAGGGGTTTACATACTTTCCCCCCTCACTGTGAATGTTAACATGTTGTGTTCAATTAAACCATGCAAACATATTTTTGTGTGGTATTAGTTGCAACTGTCAAGGGTTAATGAGCTTACCAAACATTTTTTATGCACCCTTTGTTTAAAGAATTATTGCACACTTTCCGTAAGTCTTATAATTCACTGCTCAAATATCACTGTGTTCATCTGCTATATATAATTTAACTAAAATTGCTAATCCGAACAACCAATAATTTTTTAACGAAAATCATGAAAATTATCAGGGGTGCACAACCATTTTCATACCACTGTATGTAAGACTGCCCACCTAGTCAAAAGTTAGAAACAGCACCAGTATTATCTGTCTAAAAATCATTGTTATAACTTCTGGCTGGGTGTCTTGCACATTTAAACACAATCTCTAAAGAGTGATAATCCAATTTGTAGTTGAGTTCAAGTACTTTGACGGTAAGCCTGTTAAAAAGTCTCAAGGAACTGAAACTGTACAAAAACAGAAAAATAATTCTGCAAACCTACCATGTCATGGCCATTCACCAAAACTGTTTGGTAATCGAGCAAAGAGAGCACTGGTTAGAGAAACTGCCAAGAGGCCAATGGACACTCTGGAGAAGTCTGTGTAGAAGGAGCTTACTCAAAAAGGGGTGACTGCTGTACAAACCTGGATTGCTGCTTTGCAAATAATACTGAAACAGTAAATTACGGATATCAGTAACCAAATAAAAACTACAAAAGATTACACAGCACAGTGTACAAAACAGTACATGTATCAAGTCTGTGTCAGAATTTAAACAAAGCAATAAAAAAAACCCTTAATAATATCAGCTGAGTACACGTTGTACACAAATCATAACATTTATTTAATTGCAAATATTACAGCAAAAATACAGGTTATGTAATATCAAATAATTTGTAAACACTGAATATATATTTGACAGTTTCTGCTTTAAAGTTAATTTTAGCCACTTTAGCAAATATTTATTTTACTGTATATGCAGAGCTTAGAGCATGGAAAACAAAACTATAATTTATTAGCTTTCCAAGAAAGGTAAGAATTCCAAACCACAGCAACAACCTGGACCACTGCCAATCTGCAAAAGACAAAATTACAAAGTTAGAGATTTTGGAAATTGATAGAAATAATTTTACTTGTTGAACAAAGAAAACTCTGCCTCTGTACTCCACATTTGTTGGAAACAGTCACTCACCTGTGGTGAAGTGGGATAAAATAAAAATTAGCAATCTGAACAGCTGGCCATAACTGTTTAAGAGAAAAGCAGAAATAAAGGTAGACTTTACAAATCTATGTATTCCACACACACACACATGCTTGCAAAAGTATTCATACCCCTTGAACTTTTTCACATTTGCTGCACAAACAAAAAAATATTTTATTGAGATTTTAAGTGATAAGCCAAAAAAATGTGGCACATAATTAGGAAGTGGAGCGAAAATGATCAGAATGTTAAATCAAATACAAATCTAAAAAGTGTGATGTCAAACCTCTAAATAGAATCCCAAAGAGCACTGTACAAAAACAGAAAAATAATTCTACAACTGCAAACCTACCATGTCATGGCCATTCACCAAAACTGTTTGGTAATCGAGCAAAGAGAGCACTGGTTAGAGAAACTGCCAAGAGGCCAATGGACACTCTGGAGAAGCTTCAAAAATCCACAGTTTAGGTGGGAAAATCTGTCCAGTGTAATTTACAGTTTGGCTGTTTAAGCCAAGAAGGTGATGTGGTCAGATGAAACCATAATTTAACTTTGTGTGGCAGAAAAGTAACACTGCTCATTACCCTAAACTCACCATCCACAGTGAGAAACATGGTGGTGGTAGGATGCTTTTCTTCAGCAGAGACAGAGAAGCTGGTCAGAGTTGATGGGAAGATGGATGGAACTATATACAGGACAATCCTCGAATAAAACCTGTTGGAGGCTGCAAAATACTTGAGACTGGGGAGGAGATTCACCTTCCAGCAAGACAATGACTCTAAACATACAGCCAGAGGTACAGTAGAATAGTTTAGATCAAAGAATGTAGCAAGACATGAACACTGCTGTTCACAGACGCTCTCCATCCAACCTGACTAAGCTTGAGCTATTTTGCAAAAAAGAATGGGCAAAAAAAAAAAAATCCCCAAAAAAACATATAGTTGTAATTGCAGTAAAAGGTACTGATACTGAATACTTTTGCAAATCACACTTTTCAGATTTTTATTTGAATAAAATTGTGAAAACTATGTATAATTGTCCTTCCACTTCACAATTATGTGCTAGTCTGTGCTACTCTGTCTCTATCGCTTAAAATCTCAATAAAATACATTTAAATTTGTGGTTGTAGGTTGTGACAAAACTGTAACTTCATTTCACTTCTCAAATATCAGTGTTCTTCTGATATATCATATATTTAACTGAAAAAAGCACTTTAATTCATGTTTTCATTTATTAAGGAAAAAAATTACAAACCAATCTAGCCCTTTGTGAAAATGTGTTTGCTCCCTATCAATTAACTTTATCACACTTTTCAATTAATCACACTTTTTCACTAACCACAACCAGGGCTGATTACTGCCAGAACTGGCACTTAAATAGAACCTCTGACAACATGAAGCAGCTAAAGCTCGATGACTCGATTTGAAGAAATTCAAAAAGAGAAGAAAAAATAAAATCATTGACATCTGTCAGTCTAGAAAATGTTTTGGGACTCCAGCAGACCACAGTGAGAGCTTATATTCACAAATAGATAAAACATGGAACACCGGTAACCCTTTCCAGGAGTGACCAGCCTACCAGAATTACTCCAAAAAGGGCATGACCATGCAGAGCATGAGAATGCAGGTTCTTGCATTCTTGCAGGACAATAACCCAAAACACACAAACACGTCTGAATGTCAAAAAAAACTGAAATGAAGGTTTGGAATGGCCTAGTCAAAGTCTGATTGAGATGTTGTGGTATGATCTTAAACAAGCAGTTTATGCTCAAAAATGTGTCTGAATCAAAACAATTCTGCAAAGAAGACTGAGCCAAAATTCCACAGAGATGTGAAAGACGGTTGCCAGTTATTGCTAAAGATTGATAGCAGTTGTTTGTGCACTCATTTCAAGCACTAATGTACTCACATAGTAATTGGAAATCAAGGCATCCACATAATCCTAAGAAAAAGATGAAAGAGCACATAGTAAATGCATGTCACATGTGAGAAAGTATTTTATAACTTATTATTTAAAATAAAACATTGTAATTTTACCCAGCTCTACACCCGCAATGTATGTGATAGCCTGCAAAGGGTTGATAATCAGCACCTCCTCAACTATTTTATAAAGAGTCAGCTGAGTAGAATTGGTTGAACATCATATGTCAAAATATGCAATGCTGGATCATTTTCCTCAAATAAACAGCCAGGTGTAATATTTGTGTCTTATTTGTTTGATTTGGTTTTCCTTAATATTTATGTTTTTGATAAAGATGTAGGTACAAGTATAGAAATATAAAATAAAATCTAAAGGGTTCACAAAGTTCCAAGCACAAACGCAGATGGTCACCCTTAACTCACTAATACTTTTGACAGTGAATGCAATCAAATAATCACAGCAACAAATCTAGCAGAAAGACTTAAACTATAAAAGAAAGCTGTATCAGAGAGTTATAATTTTGTGGCTCATACTTCTTTTGTGAACAAGCAAACAAGATCGTGACCACCTAAGGTGAGATGGTACAATGCTGTTAACATTTGTCTTTTCTGACATTTACATGATTGTCTCATTAAAATGACTCATCCTTACATAAAAATTAAGCATAGCCACTGACAGGAAGGATGTACCCAGGCTCAAAGACAGGGCAACATTCATCCTGTTGACCATGTCACATTCATCATTATAGCAATAGAAGCTGTGGTGGCCTAAGCTTCTGGAAAAATGCTGCTGGAGCAAAAACATGGCTCCCAAATGAGTCATTGCTCCTTCGATATTCTCCATTTGTTTATTAGAGAGCAGCTTCAACTTTAGGATTTTACCTTGAGGTTCACCTTCAAGGTTAAGCAAGGACCTGATTCACGCAATCTGCTGGCAGCTGGGGCCCCAGATAGGGATACAAGGCTTGTATGCACTCAGGTCTCAAGTAGAGCACAGCTAGGCTACAAACACACTAACCAAGCCCAGGCGAGGAATTCACCAAGAAATGAACTTTGTCACAGACAAACAGAAACAGACAAATCCAAAACACCTCTAAATCAACAGCAGCGGAGGGCAAGTGATGTGTAATTTGAGATCTGGTATTCAGATCTCAAAATATGCTATGTATGGGAATATCATGCACTTTGCTGGATTTTTTGGGGGCTATGGATAACTGGCATATCTGGAAGAGACATGTTGTAAAGCATCTGACCAGATTAGGGTGAAGCATTGAAAAGAACATATTACACACTGACCCTCTGGAGCTTAGCCACATTCTCTTCCACAGTCAGACCATTGAGAGTTCCAGAGATTCCTAGGAAGGTGGCAAGAAAACAAGGAGCAAAGCACACCTGTTGGAGGGTGAAAGAGAAGTGTGAGAAAAAAAAAACACAGATGAGGACTTATCTAATTGTTACTTTTATTATCTTATAATGTAATTTTTTTTACAATCTAAATTTACAGTGCTGTGGTACAAATAAATGGTTTGATTGACTAGGTTTAGGTGGCAGTTCCTGGCCATTCACAGTAAGTACAATGGTGTGAAAAAGTGTTTGTCCCTTCATGATTTCTTATTCCTTGCATGTTTGTCACTCTTAAATGTTTCAGATCATCAAACAAATTTAAATATAAGTCATAGACAACCCAAATAAACATGAAATGCAGTTTTAAAATTAAGTGTGTAAACAAGTGTTTAATTTCTTAGCCACACCCAGGCCTGATTACTGCCACACCTGTTCTCAATCAAGAAATCACTTAAATAGGACCTGTCTGACAAAGTGAAGTAGACCAAAAGATACTTAAAAGCTAGACCTTATGCCAATATTCAAAGAAATTTAGGAACAAATGAGGAAAAAAAGTATATGAGATCTAACATTCTGGAAAAGCCAGATGGTGAAAACGTGAGGTATCAGAGGTCTCTGATCTCCTCTGAACATCACAAAGGCCAGGTTATTATTCACTGATTCCAGTTTACTTCCAAACTTTAAATTTCAGCCGTCCATGAACATCACAAATTTACAAAAAGCAGAGCTTTTACAGCCCTGTTTTCCTTAAAACATCTCCTAATCTCTCCTCATCTGAGTTTAATAAAGTTATTTCTCATCACGCTAGTTTGGTAAATTACTGGTAAATGTGGTAATCAGGTGAGCTGCTGACGGAACTGAACATGCTGGCTGAGGAGCATCCAGGAGAAATCTGGAACTACACTTTGTTCTTCAGCTTGGTTCACAAGATACAACATACTTAGTTAAAAAATCTCATAGCGACACCAAAAGTGACACAAATATCCGGGACGGAGTGAACACTTAAAATAGAAACGTACGTGCAGAAGTTTTACTTAACATGTTTATCATATTTGTCATAATATCTGATGATACATTGTATCATTTACTACAGAAAATTTGTTACATATTGGTCCTTTAAATTTGTTTGATTATCAGAAACATTTAGGAGTGAAAAACATGCAAAGAATAAGAAATAAAAGCAAACGCCTGTGTGTGTGTGTGTGTGTGTGTGTGTGTGTGTAAAGGAGTGGGAAAAACAGAGAATAAATAAGAAGAAATGACAATATCCAAAAAAGTTACAAATAAATCATATCTTTTTTCCCAGCATAATTTTGTCATACTATTGAACGTTCTAGCAGAAAAACATCGAACACTGTCATCAGTGTTTTGGTCTCACATTTGGTCACGCATGCATTATAAAAAAAAGTCCTGTGGACTGTTAAAGTTCAAATTTTAACTTTAACAGTCCACAAGACTTTTCCAAAATGCACAAGCCTTGTTTTTTTTTTTTTTTATGTAGATAGGAAGCAATATTTGTGGTGTGACTGTGCATAACCACTAAAGAGACTGCTAAGACTTCCTGAAGGTAATTGGAGTGAAAAAGAGCATGTAGTTTGCCTTTTTCTAGCAATCTTTCAAGTCGTTATCTCAGTTTAGTTCTTTTAAGAACATAATTAATTCAGCTACCGGACAATGCTTTATCTTTATATGCAGCTGCTTATAGAAACTTATGATTTGTAAAGTGTGAATATTAATTGTTCCCAAAACGTTGTATGTCTGGAACTGAAATCTGCTTTAAACCATTATGTCCTGATCCAAACCAGTGACCCAATACCTGATCCAAGCATATTTTGTTGGATCAGGGATCAGTTCTTTTAATTCCAATCCAGTTCTGAGCTACTTTCTGCTAACTGGCAGTTAAGGAGGTGCTCTCTCTAGTTCTAATAAAGTTGCATAGGGAGTATTAGCCTTTTTAGTCTGCCCTACAATATTTAAACAATTGCAGAAACACTGCTTTGCCAGTAGGACAACCTCCTTCATTGCTCCAGGACATTAAAAATGGGTCATGGCTGGGTCTTCCAGCACAACAATGACCCAAAACCATTTTGGGTCAAAGGCAACAAAGGAGTGCACAAACCTCATAATCAACTACAAAAAAATCTGATTGCTGTGCTTCCCAACACAGGTTTTGTAACCAAGTATTAAGTCTTGTTTGCCAGAGGGATCAAATACTTATTTCTCTCTGCAAAATGCAAATACATTTAAACAATGTTTTTTGGATTTTATTTTTGATACGCTATCTCTCCCTGTTAACTACCTTTAAAATTAAAAACTGTTCCTGTCTTTGTCAGTGGGCTAAATTACAAAATCAGCAAGGGATGGAATAATTATTTCCTTCAGTGTACACATTATTGCAGGGTTCACCTCTCCACTCACAGCTCCGTCATTAGGGAGAAAAGTGTTCTAAACTCCAAACAGAGTGCTGCCTTTTAGAAACCACGGTGTGGAAAGATCAAGGTGATCAAAATGCTGTTGTTTGACCTTTAAAGCAGCAAGTGTTTTGGAACATGTTTAGCAGCAGGCAGTCAAGTAAAGGCACTCAATGGTACTCAAAATTGCAAACACTGAGTGTGCCAACATGCACTCAAAATCTGTCTGGATTACTGTAGTTATCTGATTCCTTAAGTAGTCATGTAAACACCATACAGAGTAAGGTTTTAAAAATCACAGAACTGCATTTTAGTTTAGTAATGGTATTTCTCAGTGCACTTAAGTGTAGTATTGTCAGATTGTCTGTGCATAAATGAAAACAGACCATGATACCAAAAATAAGTGAGCAGCATCCAACACCGCACCCAGGAGATTAACTTAATGTTTACGTCACTTAATGCTTATTGTGTGAGCTTACTGTCTGGTTGCAAATCTAATTATTTCCTGACTGAATTTGGAGTTTTCCCATTATCTGACTATCCAAGTTAAAGTAAATGCATAGATCAGATTGCTGACAAACTAAAATGCAAGAAAATATGCTCACTTTTTATAGTATGCAGGTCTGGACAACTTATTTAGTGAAAGAGTTGCTTCTTTGGCAATTTAACAAACAATAGTCCAACAAGTACTGAAGCCACTTAAAGTGATAACATAAAAAAATACAACCATAGATGCATCATAGACGCACTAAAAAACTGACTCTACAGTTCTACCTGATCAACCAGCATTTTCTTTAGTGCAGCTTGTTTGGTCCCTCCGGTGATAAGTTGGTCTAGTACTTTGTACCATCCTCCAACAACTGGTCCCTGGAGAAGATAAACAGGTGTTGTTTAGCATCCAATAATGATGGACATTAGACAAAAAAGCCTTAAGTCAATACCAATGGAAAGACACTTAAGGTGGTCATAGAAACAACATTAATCTGTGTAAGAAGGTCAAAATATTAGCATGCATGTAGCAGATATATCATATAAGATTATTGAAACTACAAAAAATTGTCCATTGTATTTTTAAGAAGTGGAAAGACAGTGGATAAACATGCAAAGATGGAGAAAGGAATGCAAAGTTAATTATGGTGATGTGTTTATTGTTTGGTGAAACCAAATCATAGAAAAAACAAAATTAGAACACAGGGATATGTTTAATAGTAAAAGTAAGAGCATTTAAAAAAAGTGTAGCCTTAAAAAACACAGTTGTCAGTGAGGGAAACCAGCATGACCGCTTCAAGATTGAACTCTGGATTAATGGAAGAAGGTCATTTGGCTTTTACTTTCTCTATTAAACATATCTCTGAGTTCTAGTGTTTGTTTCCTTGTTTCTTTCACAATGTGCGTTTGATTTCACCAAAGGTTTAAGTGATTGCTCATTGAGGTTTTTTCCGACCACATTCCTTTCTTGAAAATGATGTTTCCCCACTGTCCTTCTACTGTTTAATAATGCACTGGACCGTTCTAACATGATTTTATTAGTTTCAGCAATCTCCTTAGAGCATTTCTCTTATTGTTATATCATAAATCTTTTAAAAAGCCATTTAAAAACGTGAATGAAATGAAAACGTTAAATGATTTACTTTTAAGTTACTGCCGCATCAAAAAAAAAAAGAAAAAAAAAAAAGCCAAAACTCACTTTACTGGAAGCTTTGCTCCACTTTTGGGACTTGTTCTGTAAGTGTGCCTCTAAAACGTTTCTTCAGTTGTGTTTTTGAAGCTATTACTTTATCTCCAGCACAGAGGGAAAAACCAACCTTGATATTGATTATCTTTAGCGGATACAAACTCAGAATATTGTCTGTATTTCCAGCTAGAAAACGGGTATCCAGTGTATCCTGCCTCCAGTGTTTGTGTTGCTTTGTGGTGTGTCACTCTCCGAGACGCAAAAAGAAAGTAAAAACTGTAGCAAATCTGCAGTAACGTTCTATGACTGTTAAAACTGTCTGCTGTGCTTAAGGTATCTGAAAATGTCAAAAAAGTAACGCATAGTGACTTGAGTCATTTTAATCTGATTTAATCTAATTTTAATCTGATTACTGGATTCGAAGTAAAGTAATAGATAACTCGTTACTGAAATAAAAAAGGGTCAGATTAGAGTAACATGTTACTAAATAACGCCTGGTGAAAAATCAACCTCCTTGTTTGTTTAAAGTGAATGCAGAAACACAGACTGTATGGGGCGGCAATTCTGCTTTCCACTTTTTTGCATGCCAATATCTGTACCTTATCAATTAACATGAAAAAAGTATTTTTTTTTTTTATACTTTATACGCATCCACATCAAAATGCATCCCCCCACCTCTAGTACGCATCTTACTGTGCAAACTAAAAACCTTACTGCCTACTGCCACCAAATCTTTTTGTGTCACAGGAAGATTTTTGACCTCCTGTCTCCTAAGGAATCCAGTGGCAGCTAGTGGTAGTTTCCACTCTGCCAAGTCCAGGTCATGTAGCCAACGGTCCTTTAACTTTGAACTTGTGAACTGTTTCCAACTGTGTTTTGTTTACTTGCATATTTGTGCTCGTATAAGTGATTCTTTTCAGGTTGTTGAATAATTCTGAGGGTGTAGTAGTTATTCAAATTTGTGTTTAATTTACAGAAGCAGCCTGTTGTATTAGCTGAGGTGAGGCTATTTAAACTAATTAATTGGTTTACTGCTTGGCTTTCAATTGAAAATGAAATGAAAAAACAATATAAAAAAATAAAATTAGAAAAAAAAGTAAGACTTACAACAAAGAAGAAACCAATGCTCATCATCTTAGCAGTGCGTTTTACACAGTGATTTGAAAGGCCTCTTCTCTCGATCAGCTGCTGGGAAATAACATCACCCACTCCCACCAGAGAGCCTAGGTAAAAGGACAAAAGAAACAACGTGTGTGACAAACGGAATGTAAGAAAGAGAAAAAGAGAGATAGCGACGCACACAGAAAATAGAAAAAGGCATCCATTTGGGCCATATTCTAGCATGAGTGTTAGGGCTGATGTAAACATGCCAACAGTTAAATGAAAGAGAGTAAACATATATATATATATATATAAAATGACAAGGAGAGGGAGGGCTTGGTTGTTTTAGAATAGGTGTAACAGTGTTAGATACACTGGTATAAAAAGTTTGGGCACCCCTGATAACTTTCATGAATTTCCTTCATAAATCATTGGTTATTGGGATCAGCAATTTCAGTTAAATATATCATATAGCATACGAACACAGTGATATTTGAGAAGTGAATTGAAGTTTATAGGATTTACAGAAAGAGTGCAATAATTCTTTAAAAAAAATTAGGCAGGTGCATAAATGTGGGAACTCTTATTTTTTTTATTTGAATATCTTTAACACTAATTGTTGAAACACAGAATTTGTTTGGTAAGCTTATTGACTGTTGACCAACATACACAGGTGAATCCAACTAACAAAAAAGTCATAGTTAACCCACAGATCAGCTTCAAACACCTCTTCATCATCTTACTGCAGATGGAGTCACTGTGCATCGTTCATCGTGTGCTCAAAAAAGGCTTCTTCTGCATACTTCTCCCATACAGCCTCTCCTTGTGTAAAGTGCGCTGAATGCGCACTTTACACAAGGAGAGGCTGTATGGGAGAAGTATGCAGAAGAAGCCTTTTTTGAGCACACGCCACAAACAGAGTCGCTTGAGGTATGCTAAACCACATTTGTACAAACCAGCTTTATTTTGTAATAAGGTTCTGAGGACTGATGAAGATAAAATTGACTTATTTGGTGGAAGAAGAAGACAGCATTCCAAACACTTTCTCCCCACAGTAAAATCTGGTGGTGGTTCATCATGCTGTGGGGCTGTGTGATCAGTGCAGGTACTGGGAAGCTTGTTAAAGTTGAGGGTCTCATGGATTCCAGTCAATTTCAGCAGATTCTTGAGAACAATGTTAAAGAATCAGTGAGAAAGTTAAAGTTTCACTGGGGCTGGATACTTCAACAAGACAACGACCCTAAACACTTTTCAAAATCTACTAAAGCATTCATGCAGAGGAACAAATACAACCTTCAGAAATGATCTCAGTCCCCAGACCTGAATATTATTCAATGTGGTGTGATTTAAAGCAGCCTGTTCATAATCAGAAACCATCAAACCTGACTGAACTGGAGATGTTTTGTTAAAAAAAATGATCCAAAATACCTTCAACCAGAGGTCAGACTCTCATTGGAAGCATTCAGAGACTAAAGAGCATCTACTAAATATTGAAGTAATTTTTCTGTTGGGGTGCCCAAATTTATACACCTGCCTAAATTAGTTTAAATAATTATTGCACTCTTTCAGTAAATACTATAAACTTCATTTCACTTCTCATATCAATGTGTTCATCTGCTATATAATATATTTAACTGAAATTGATTTTCTTCATGTTGACACTGGAAAAGATAAAAAAAAAAAGCTAGAAGAAATTATGAGCAGGGGTTCCCAAACCTTTATATGCCACTGTATAATACCCAACTAATTAGTATTTAATAACTCAAATAATCAAATTAATCAATATCAGCTTGCTAGAGGCAAGAGGCAATTAAAACTTCCTTTGACTACTTTTCTATTTATTCATGTCAGCTGCTGCAGACCAGAAATGTTTTCAAGTACAATACTAGCTCTTTTACTTAAAAGAAAAAGTCATCTTTGTGTCCTTCATCTGTTTAATTTGCAGTTGATAAAGAATGAAATGTTTTCCGAATGTTTTAATTTCTTTATTTTTACATACCGATGCCACCTTAGGTCAATGGAATAATAAATTATACATACATTATATGATGTTACAGTGTAGAAATCATATATTTGCCATTGAAGTTCCGACACTGTAATTTGATTGGCTACGAGGCTCCATTATTAGCTGGTAATGAACTGCCACTAAAGCTCTCCATGTATTACTCCACCACATACTACTATCAATGATGCAGCGCTTACAAACCAAACAGCACAGCTACAGCTGGAGCAGCAATGGGACTATTTTAATTCGCGGGGTTTTTATAACCAAACAGATTGTATTTTCTCTTCCTCTTTAACTCAAACTCTTTCAATAAACAGTGATACTGGAACAGTGGTATAATCACAATAATACACTCAAGGTTCATGCTATATATTACAGCAGTGCCAATATTACACCTATAGCACTCCCTCTCGTGTATCATTGCTAAATAGATGATAGTTACTGATGAAAGTGCACAGCACACTCGGGAGGAAATTCAGATCATGCCTTTTACATTAGAAGTCTATTCTGAATCATTTGGCCAAATCAGTAAAATGTAAAAGAAGAAAGATAACTGCCCTGAAACACACAGGAAAGCCGGCTGCGCCACCAAATTATCATGGTTTACAAAGGACAATGTGTCTTAATGGCAGGCCTAAGTGAGGCAAGATAGTCTATTTATGTGATCTAACCTTTTCTTAAAATGTCAGGGAAGAACTAATAGCACAGTGGAAAGACCCTGAAACCTTTGTCATGTTTTACTGGCTTGTCTTATTGATCAAAGACAAAGTACACTGTCTACTGCACTAAGACAAATGCAGGCAATGTGGAAAACAGCAGCAGAAGCAGCAGCGTCTGGAGTTGCAAATATATACTTGTATTTACCACTTTTTACCAGTAACTGACATCCACAGAGCTGGAGTTTAGCTAAAGTCTCACCGACACACAGCTTTCATATTATGCCAATGTCACTACAGAAAATAATAAAATAAAATATAATTCTCTATTGTGTCAAATAGGTGTTTATTACAAGTTGTGTTACTAGAATAGATTTGGCCATTTAAGTCTTTATATCATTTATTCCACAAACGGTTTACCCATAAAAAGTTTTCTGATTAAAGTTGTAAAGACTGGGGTTCTGTAAAAGGGACCTATAGAAATGTAATGAACTTTTCCTGCTTTTGGTTGTTTTGTTATTGTGTGTATGAAATGGAGGATACTGTTTAGAAAGATAAGTGCCAAACACTGGAATTTGATTTCAAGATTCATTTAAAACCTGAAAAAATAAGAAATTGTTCCTGTTGTATAAAATGAATAACGTGTGTGGCATTTATCTGCATAGAGTTCACAAACCTATCACCTCATGAGCAATAAAATCAGCAGTGTTTATAAATGTGCAACTGGGGGCTAACTGCCCTGACTTGTAGGGTCACACCCACAGATTCACCAAATGGATAAAAGTGTCGGGACACCTCTTAATCACTGACACTCCTCTATCTGGCAGTCTGATGGACGACTGCACTCTGACAACTCTAAAGTTTGGTGGTGCAAACTTTGAAATGACTAACTAGATGCAGAAAGTTCTTTACATCTCCTATTTCTGTTTATTTTTCCAATGTATGTAGACTTATTATATTTCTGTTCTATGTTGTGGAAATAACAAAAACACATTAAAACTGTAAACTTAGGGAGGGAAAAAAATGGGTGTTGTTTTTTTATCAGGGATTGGCCTAGACCTTTTAGGTTTTTTTGAGGGGAAACTGGATAAATGCTTCCAACTTTGTGGAAACCTTTTGGGGAATATTCTTTTTTGTTTTCGGCGTGCATGGAACACTGACCCAATCGAACACCTTTGGAATGAACTAGAAAGAAGTATGCAGAGACAAATCTAAAATCTTGCAGAAATCATTTCCTGAAGAGTGGAAGCAGTTTTAGCTGAAAACGGTTGACCAACTAGATATGAATATCTAAGGATTTAATATTACATGTTATAAAAGCCTATGTAATAATAGTGTTCATACAGTGTATGATCAATGTTTTGGTGAATTATTGGAGCTGCCAGTTATGACCAAGGCTCAGAAGATACAATGGTTCTAGTATTGTTTGACAACCCTAAGCCTTTTAAACATCCAGTCTCTGAGTCCACATCAACCAGACTGCAATTTGTCTCTGAAGGCCTTCACTGTGTTGCATAAGGGTTGGAGCTAAACTCTGCAAAGATGACTGATTGATTTTTTTTTTTTTTTTTTTTTTATAATTTTATTTCTAATTTTTTCCCATTTTCTCCCCAATTTACACGGCCAATTACCCAACCCATTCATTAGGACTCCCCCTATCACTAGTGATACCTCAACACACCAGGAGGGTGAAGACTAGCACATGCTTCCTCCGATACATGAGAAGTCAGCCACCGCTTCTTTTCGAGCTGCTGCTGATGCAACATTGCCGAGCAGCCAGCGCGCTTGGAGGAAAGCACAGCGGCTCGGCTCCAGTACATCAGCTCACAGACGCCCTGTGCTGCAGACATCCCCGTAGGAGTGATGTGGGGAGAGAGCGCCATCTACCCACCCAGAGGGAGCAGGGCCAATTTTGCTCCCTCTGACGCCGGCAGCTTGATGGCAAAGCTGCATGAGCTGGGGTTCGAACCGGCGACCTCCTGCTCATAGTGGCAGCGCTTTAGACCGCTGGACCACTCGGCGCCCCCGACTGATTGATTACCTCTTGTGTTCCATGCAGGCCGAAAACAAAAAAGAATATTCCCCAAAAGGTTTTCCCCTCAAAAAAAACTAAAAGGTCTAGGCCAATCCCTGATAAAAAAAACAACACCCATTTTTTCCCTCCCTAAGTTTACAGTTTTAATGTGTTTTTGTTATTTCCACAACATGTTGCGACATTCATGTATTGAAATGCGTGTGGTAATGCTCAAGCAATGAGATAAAATAAATGTTTACAAAAGGACATTCAGGCTTCTATTTTTTCCATCTATTTTTGAAGTATGGGAAACCACCCTAAACTTATGTGGGTATTAATGATGCTGGGGCCAGGTAAATGTTTACTTACAGCAAATGACATGGCTGTTGAGATAGAACTGACCCAAAGGGCACTGAAAAACCCATGACAAACGTTATCTTAAGAGAAGTGGAGGTGGAAATTGAATTATGCTGGCGAAGGAGCTTACCAGCTGTTAAGATTTGCACAGTCCATGGACGTCTGGCCATTAATAACTGGTAAGATCTCCAGAGACCTGCCATGCTCTTCTCACTCACACAGAAGCTGGTGAAGATCTGTATGCAAAAATTACTGGAAGCTAAAGACATTAAAGCGTCAACAACATAAAACAATACATAATTTATAACAATGAAAAACAACGGCACACCAAAAATATAGCCACTGTGTAGTTTTGTTTTAAAAATAGGCTTTCTGAGAAAGTTGATCAAAGAGAACTGACTATTAAGACTTATATGCCTTAAACAACATCTACAGGGTCTTGAAAAAGTATTCGGCCCCCTTGAACTTTTCAACCTTTTGACACATTTCAGGCTACAAACATAAAGATATGACATTTTATTTTTTTGTGAAGAATCAACAACAAGTGGGACACAATTGTGAAGTGGAACGGAATTTATTGGATATTTAAGCCTTTTTTTAAAATAAAAAACTGAAAATATTATTATTATATTATTCGGCCCCTTTACTTTCAGTGCAGCAAACTCACTCCAGAAGTCCAGTGAGGATCTTTGAATGATCCAATGTTGACCTAAATGACTGATGATGATAAACCTGTGTGTAATCAAGTCTCCGTATAAATGCACCTGCTCTGTGATAGTCTCAGAGTTCTGTTTAAAATACTGTTAATACTGTTCTGGAGAAGTTTTTAATTTAAAGTTTTTTAGATTTAAATGCAAAAAGATTTCTCACACTTTAAACAGCTCAAGGAGCACTGTGCAAGTGATCATATTGAAATGGAAGGAGTATCAGACCACTGCAACTCTACCAAAACCCGGCTGTCCCTCTGACAATCAGTCATACACTACACAAATCTGGCCTTTATGGAAGAGTGGCAGGAAAAAAGCCACTGTTGAAGGAAAGACATAAGAAGTGCTGTTTGTACAGCAAGCATGTGGAAGAAGGTTCGGTGGTCAGATCAGAATGATTTTGCCTAAATACAACATGCTTTGTGTGGCTGAAAAGTAACACAGTAACTCACAACCTGAACGCACCATCCCCACTGTTAAACATGGTGGTGGCAGCATCATGGTTTGGGCCTGATTTTCTTCAGCAGGGACAGGGAAGATGGTTAAAATTGATGGGAAGATGGATGAAGCCAAATACAGGACCATTCTGGAAGAAAACCTGTTGGAGTCTGCAAAAGACCTGAGACTCGGACGGAGATTCCAACAAGACAATGATTCAAAAAAATAAAGCAAAATCTACAATGGAATGGTTTACAAATAAACGTATCCAGGTGTTAGAATGGCCAAGTAAAAGTCCAGACCTGAATCCAATGGAGAATCTGTGGAAAGAGCTAAAAATGCTGTTCACAAAGCTCTCCATCCAACCTCACTGAGCTCCAGCTGTTTTGCAAGGAAGAATGGGCAAAAATGTCAGTCACACGATGTGCAAAACTGAGACATACCCCAAGCGACTTGCAGCTGTAATCGCAGCAAAAGGTGGCACTACAAAGTATGAATGCAAGGGGGCTGAATAATATTGCACGGCCCACTTTTTAGTTTTTTATTTCTAAAAAAAGTTTAAAATATCCAATAAATTTCATTCCACTTTACGATTGTGACCCACTTGAAATGACAATTTCATATCTTTATGTTTGAAGCCTAAAATGTAGCAAAAGGTTGAAAAGTTCAAGGGGGCCAAATACTTTTGCAAGGCACTGTAATACTTACTGTAGGTGTCAAACAATGAATAACATAACAATGTATCATTTAATATTTAAATGAAGCCACTTAAAATGGTCCTATTTGTATTCATTACACTCTATATTTAGACTGCTATGCACATGATCATGACTTTTTAAAGCCTTAATTATTTATTTGAATTCATTTAATTTGCAAAAAGAAATAGACCAAATACATAATTAATGTAGTTTATAATGCTATGTTAGTTAATGTTAAAGTAATGTATTTTTATTTGTTTATTCATAATGATTATTTTTGTATGAATTTATTCAGTCATTCATTATTGTTATCTAACGGATATATTTGAAGAAAGGGAAAACACCAGCTGTAAAATAGTGGTGACTTCTATTTTGAAATCGGTTTCCCTGTCCGGTTCTGTCCATAATGGCGGCGGCGCTGTAAGGGACTGACTGTACAGTACTGTATAAGTGGGGTATTCTACTGAGTTTCTTCTCTCTGTCCTCTCTGCCAGAGGCCGCAGTGAACTGCCTGATGGGCGAACTGTCCTGCAGCGTATCGCTAAGTGATTAAACACAGTTTCCTCCTCCAGCTGTGGTTTAAACCACATTGTAAATCTTCAGCTCTTGTGGATCTTATTGGGCGACAGGAGTGTAACAGTAACGTTAATAGCGCAGCCTGTTTCAGAGACTGACTACCAATTAGCAGAAACCCCAAACAAACAGAACTAATCCTAGATCTGGCGTTACACAGCCAGTACAGCACAGACACCACCGGCTACATATAATCTGCACTATACTCATTTAACTAGTTAACTAACTGAGCTACTTTGGGAGTTTTTCAGGGGGTTAGCTAAATTAGTTACAAAACTATTTCCAGTACACTGGCAGGTCAATGACACGTGTGTATTTGTCGGCTTCACCCTAAATGAATCGGTTAAAACTGTAATAAAATCTCTGTTTTGATGCGTTTGTCGGCCTCATGTGACAAGCTAATCGAGTTAACAGAGTCGATGCTAAAAGTAGCTGATAAAAGCGGGTTAGTGAAGAGAACAGAAGGCGTTCACCAGATTAACCATCTGGCCACAGAGAGATGATAACTAGGTGAAATCGTTTTCAGAAGAAACAGACAGCGTGTCCTACCTTATGTAAAAACTGGTGAGTTCAACTCCAGCTAACCCAGGCTCTAAAGTTAGATTAGTGCGCTGCGTGTAAGTAAGGTCGCCAGTGATGAAGTGAAGCAGCTGATTTCTTCCAGACTGAACGCTAATAAAAAGTTTAGAAGATTATTTTGTAGAGATATTATCTATCTATATGACTGAGGTTTGACAGCTACTGTCCGTGTTTTACTCCTGAACCACTCCGCTGGTTTGCACCGATTCTTTCACTGATTCAGTGGATCTTCCTGAGTCAGAATTCGTAATCAGACAGGGCACTGCCCCAATTCTCAGCCTAAGCATGTAAGTGCACTTTGACGAAGGGCGGATAAAAGAGCGTGTACTTGTCTGAGAATTTAGAGCAGAATTGGGACACACGTCTCATATTCTTTCATCTGTATATCACACCAAACAGGCTACTGCAGTTCCCCGGACTCTTGGGAAAAAATACAGCCAAAAATAAAACTGAACTAAAATTGCTAAAACAAAGACACTTTTTGGGCATTTATTTTTTCCATACATGTGTTAACACTTCATTACACAATTAAAAATCTACTGAAAAGACATAGCTTGCTAATTTATTTATAATTTAATTTCTTTACATTACGGGTAATTTTTCACAAAAATAAAAGAGCTATTCCATTTTATTTTTATTACCACCACAGACAGCACATGCACTGTGCTCACAGCTCCGTGGTTTGTAGTCGTTTGTTTATTTGGGGTCGTCGTTCGTAATTTCATTCCGCTCTCTGTTTACTCCGCCTCCGCTTTCTGTTCACGCAAAACCTTCAAGGCTCTCCGTGTGGTTGGGGTGGAGGGGAGTGGGCTATAAAACCCTCCAATAGCGAGGCAGCACAGCAGCACACTCAACTAGAGAATCTCTACAGAGGAGAATACCCTGTACTCTCACTGTTACACATAAAAATTTAATCAAATTTCAATTTCAAAAATGTAATGTAATGTAATATGATAGCCATGTGTCAAAAGCTATATGTGTATATGAGCAATTCATTCATGCAACAACAAAGTCTAGCAGCCGAACCGAATCTAACATTTTCCAGTAAACTTAAAAATAATAATAATAATAATAATAATAACCTTTGGAATCAAAGGGACCTATGTATTTATGGCCGAGTCATTTTATCTGAGGCAGGGAGCCTGTCTCGCTTTATGTATCCTGGCTTATCTGTTTTTGACATTAAAAACCTATAATATCTAACTGTAGAGCAGAAGGTGGGTCGGAAGTTATAGATTTTCATAATGTATTAAATTCTCTTAGAATTTTTTGGTTTAAAAATGTTTAATAGATCCTTACTCGATTTAGTACTTCATTACCAATTATATTTTTAGCAACACTTGAGGGCTATTATTTATTTTAAAATGCCATTATTTGCCAAATAAGCTCCAAATATGAGTTATTTTATATAGTTTTCTTTGATCTAGCTTTCATTATTATTAAACTACTTTAAATTATAATTTTAAGTTTGTTCAGAGAGACTGACTCACTGAACAGGCTTGTTTTGTTAACCGACTCTTTTGAACTGTTCATTTGAATGAATGTGAGCACGTTAATTAAGTTAACTCGACATTTTTCAGCGTCTGATATATACTGTTTTGCTCACAAATTAAGCCATACTCAGGTTAGCCAAACAGTTTCAGTCCAGACTCATGTTCCGAAATAAGTGAAACGTCAAATCCAGATAGTCTCAAAACATTAATTAACATTACCACATATCTTTGCTATTATAAAACCTAATATAAAAACGATATTGGGAATAAATAAAACAGTTTTTTATGTAACAAACATAAATAGGCATATAAAAAAAAAAAAAAAAAAAAACTAACTTTAGATCAGACTGTGGTGAAATATTTGTATACGTATATATATATATATATATATATATATACGTATACATATACACATACATATATATAATACAGGCCAAAAGTTTGGACACACCTTCTCATTCAAAGTGTTTTCTTTATTTTCATGACTATTTACATTGTATTCTCACTGAAGACATCAAAACTATGAATTAACACGTGGAGTTTTATATACTTAACAAAAAAAGGTGAAATAACTGAAAACGTGTTTTATTTTATAGTTTCTTCAAAATAGCAAATGGATTTCAGGTGTGCCTTCTCAGGGTTAATTAGTGGAATTTCTTGCTTTATCAGTGGGGTTGGGACCGTCAGTTGTGTTATGCAGAAATCAGGTTACTATACAGCAGACTGCCCTATTGGACAAATTCTAAAAAATATATTATGGCAAGAACCAATCAGCTAAAGAAAAATGAGTGGCCATCGTTACTTTAAGAAATGAAGGTCAGTCAGTCCAAAAAATTGCAAAAACTTTAAATGTGTCCCCAAGTGAGTCGCAAAAACTGGCACACATGAGGACCAACCAAAAAAAGGAAGACCAAGAGTCATCTTAGTTAATCCGAGTCACCAGCCACAGAAAGTTAACAGCAGCTCAGATCAGAGACCAGTTGAATGCAACGCAGAGTTCTAGCAGCAGACCCATCTCTAAAACAACTGATAAGAGGAGACTGCACAAATCAGGCCTTTACGATCAATCAACCTTTATTTAAACTCGGAGTTCATTGGGGGTGGCCCTCATTTACAATGCAGCCGAGCAATTACATAGGGAAGGGATTGACAGAAACAACAACAACAAAAAGTAGATATAATAAAATAAGTAATAAAAAACATAAAAAAACAGCATTATAATAAGGTATAAGAATTATTAAAAAAATATAAAATAATAAAAAATATATATTAAGATATAAAACATATAAGGTAAAAATAATAATTTAAGGGTAGAAATCATAAAATCATAGGTAAAAAAGGTAGAACTAGTAGAACTAAAAATAAAAATTCTAAAACAAACCAACATTACAAAAAGCTCAAAAGCTACAGTCATATGAAAAAGTTTGGGCACCTCTATTAATCTAAATCATTTTAGTTCTAAATATTTGGGTGTTTGCAACAGTCATTTCAGTTTGATATATCTAATAACTGATGGACACAGTAATATTTCAGGATTGAAATGAGGTTTATTGTACTGAAAATGTGCAATATGCATTAAACCAAAATTTGACCGGTGCAAAAGTATGGACACCCTTATCACTTTATTGATTTGAATACTCCTAACTACTTTTTACTGACTTACTGAAGCACAAAATTGGTTTGGTAACCTCACTGAGCTTTGAACTTCATAGTCAGGTGTATCCAATCATGAGAAAAGGTATTTAAGGTGGCCAATTGCAAGTTGTTCTCCTATTTGAATCTCCTCTGAAGAGTGGCATCATGGGCTCATTGAAACAACTCTCAAATGATCTAAAAACAAAGATTGTTCAACATAGTTGTTCATAGGATTTAACCTGTCTCAGATTTAACCTGTCAGTTTCCACTTTGAGGAGCATAGTTAGGAAATGGAAGACCACAGGGACAGTTCTGTGCATCAGTCAAGAATACAGCGCACTTTACACAAGGAGAATCTGTATAGGAGAGTGATGCGAAAGAAGCCATTTCTGCAAGCACGCCACAAACAGAGTCGCCTGAGGTGTGCTTTCGCATTTTACTCTGTTTGTGGCGTGCTTTTCCTTACTATGGTCTTCCATTTCCTTACTATGTTCCTCACAGTGGAAACTGACAGGTTAAATCTCTGAGACAACTTTTTGTATCCTTCCCCTGAACAACTATGTTGAACAATCTTTGTTTTTAGATCATTTGAGAGTTGTTTAGATGAGCCCATTATGCCACTCTTCAGAGGAGATTCAAAACTTGCAATTGGTCACCTTAAATACCTTTTCTCATGATTGGATACACCTGGCTATGAAGTTCAAAGCTCAATGAAAAGAAAGAAACTAGGAGTTTAAAATGATTAAGTGACACCAGCGAGCTGAGCTTTAGAGTTTCCTGTGGTGAATTCCAGCTCGCTGGTGCACTGTGGCTAAAAGCTGATTTTCCCTGTTCAGTTAAAACTCTTGGTACCTGAAGGGTGATCCGCATACAAATGTATTTTACAGTACACAATGGAGGTGACAATATCATTAATGTATATATTAAATAATATTGATCCTTGTGGGACACCTTTAGAGATGGGTAGCGCTTCATCTTTATTGTCCCAGGACTACACACTGCTTTCTATGAGATAAGTAATTTCTAAACCATTCTAGGGCATTGTGGTCGAAGCCGATGTTTTGTTTTTTAGCTAGGCATGACAGTTTAGAGATTGGTCTAAGGTTGTTGAGGTCTACAACGTCACCTCCTTTGTGGAGTGGTATTACTTGGGCTGTTTTCCAGATCCTGGGAATTCTGCTTGATAAAATGGAGAGATTAAAAATGTATGTGATATGTTTAAGGATGACTGGGGATGCAAGCTTCAGAAAGAAGGGGTCAAGCCTGTCCTCTCCTGTGCCTTGTTTTTGTGTTAATAGTGCTGAGGGCTTTAGCTACTATATGGTGAGGGATAGGGTGGATGGTAAAAAGGCCATGGCTTACAGCAGGTGGCGCGTGTATTTAATTGTTTGGTATTGTTGTATTAATTTGATCAAATACATGTCCAGCTGCTACAAAATGATTATTAAATGTTTGGCGGAAATTTGGTGTTTATTTACTAACATCTGGGTGGGAGTAAGCTCTGATTTGTGTTTAAGTGAATTTGCAACTTTCCAAAATGTGACAGGGTTTGAAGCAGATTTTGAGAATTCATCCACATAGTATTCTGCTTTAGCCTTTCTAATGTGAGAGGTACATTTATTCCTTAACTGCCTAAAAATAAGCCATTGGTCTCTATCATCACATTTTCTAGCAGAGGTCTATGCTTTGTTTCTAGCATTTAGCAAGGAAGATATTTCATTAGTCATCCAGGGGTTAGATCTATCACGTATTCTCATGATTTTTTAGGGGGCATGCTTGTTTACTACTGCTAGAAATGTTTGGGTAAAATGATCTAGTGCCAAGTCAACATCCAGGATTTCTGAGGTATAGTGAATGTTGCTGAGCCCTAGATCATTTAAAAAAGCTTGAAATTAAAATGTTTAAGATTTCTTCTAACCACCATCCGAGAGCCTGACTTCTTTATGCTGGTGTCCTTAATGCATCCGATAGGACAGTGGTCACTTATACCAGGGTCAAATACACCTGTAGTGGTTATTTTGTCAGATCTATTTGGTTGACTTGTTGGGGTCATGCAAGTTTGGTCGTGTTGGCTCAGTAATTAATTGCTTAAGCGACGGATTACCACACACTTCTCATAGATAATCGAATGCATTAGTTAACCAGTTCGGATTTAAATCACCTAGGATCAGCATTTCTGAATTAGTGTATAGAGATAAAAGCCCAGCTAACTTATCTATAGATTGAGAGGGAGCAGAAGGAGGTCTATAAACACCAGCAACCACAAAACTGTTATTGCGTCCAACACACACTTGCAGAGCTAACAATTCAAAATAGGCTTTCTTGGATAGCGTATTTAAAATTTTTACTTGTATGTTGCATTTAACATAAATAGCAACACCCCCACCCCTTGCTTTCCTGTCAGCTCTGTAGAGATTGTAATCTGTTAATCAATACTAAAATATCCGGATCAGACTGTGAAATTAAAAATTTCAACTGATCCAGTTTATCCCGCTGAAGGAGGCTTCTTATGTTCAGATGAATAATGCCCATGCCTTTTCTTTGACTAAAGCTTATGGGATATGTCAGTAGTATTGCATTTGTTGCTTGTGAGGAGACAGGATAGCAGCAGGGGGTGTTTGTGATGGGTTAATGTGGATGAGATTGGCTGGGTTGATAAATAGATTATAATTACATTTCTTATTAGAGGTCAGTGAGGACATGCTGATCCTAGATCGATTGCTAACAATTACTGGGATAGCTGTGTTTTCAAGACTGGTATCTGGTAGTCATTTTAGCTTAAGAACAGAGTAAGATAAATTGTGGCTTAAAATCTGTGAACCAAGTCTACTGGGATGAATACTATCATGGTGGTTAAAAGACGGACGGTTCCAGAACAGATTAAAATTATCAATGTAAAGTAAGTTTGTTTGGCAAGTTTTCTGTAGTCAGTTGTGGAGGCTCAGCAAACGGCTAAACGCTCCATACCTCTTCCTAGGGAGGGGATCGGGTCAGAGAGGAAAGTCTTTTTGCCACAGTTTTGTAAGAAGTGAAACAAGCTGGTAAAGTCTTTTTCATAAGTTTAGACTGTCTGTCTCTAGTATTATTACAGCCAACATGATTGCTGTAGTTTACCTTAGCACCAGAGAAGGAGTAGGTGATGGCTGAGGGACAGTGCAGATATTTGGCAATGGAGTCCCCAACAATCAGCGTGGTTGGTGGAGTATGCAGCGTGTTGGTGTCCAGCGGTGGCGGCCGGTGTGAATGCCGAGCGTTAGAGTCCAGCGGTGTGGGCCTGCGTGAATGCAAGGAGTTGGAGTCCAGTGGTATGGGCCGGCGTGAATGCCGCACGTTGGTGTCCAGCTGGGGGGGACTGGCGTGGCTGCAGCTGACGCACGCTGCTATCCAGATCCGAAGACCGGCGTGGCTGATGGCTTGTGGTGGCGGGGAGCGCCATTTATGCAGCTATTTATGATCAAATAGGTGCTAGGAAAGCACTGCTAAGGAGAGGCAACAAGCAGAAGAGATTTGTTTGGGCCAAGAAACACAAGGAATGGACATTAGTACAAATTTGAGATCTTTGGTTCCAACCATTGTTACTTTGTGAGACGCAGAAAAGGTGAATGGATGGATTCCACATGCCTGGTTCCCACTGTGAAGCATGGTGGAGGAGGAGCTGTGATGATGTGGAGGTGTTTTGCTGGTGACACTGTTGGGGATTTATTCAAAATTGAAGGCACACTGAACCAGCATGGCTACTACAGCATCCTGCAGCGACATGCCAGCCCATCTGGTTTGCATTTAGTTAGACGATAATTTAAATTTTCATCAGGACAACGACCCCAAACACACATCCAGGCTGTGTAAGGGCTATCTGACCAAGAAGGAGAGTGATGGAGTGCTGCGGCAGATGACCTGGCCTAAACCCAATCAAAATTGTTTGGGGTGAGCTGGACCGCAGAGTGAAGGTAAATGGGAAACAAGTGCTAAACACCTCTGGGAACTCCTTCAAGACTCTTGGAAAACCATTTCAGGTGACCACCTATTGAAGCTCATTGAGAGAATGATGCCAAGAGTGTGCAAAGCAGTAATCAGAGCAAAGAGTGGCTATTTTGAAGAAACTAGAAAATAAAACACGTTTTCAGTTATTTCACCTTTTTTTTTGTTAAGTACATAAAACTCCACATTGTGTTCATTCATAGTTTTGATGCCTTCAGTGAGAATCTACAATGTAAACAATCTTAAAAATAAAAAAACACATTGAATGAGGTGTCCAAACTTTTGGCGTGTACTGTATATATATATATATATATATATATATATATATATATATATATATATATATATATATATATATATATATATATCTCGGACACATTTTGAGCAACCAGAAAATAATAGTAAATATTGTTTAAAACTCAGTGTTTTTATATACATTACAATCTACTATTTCATGTATTAGATATAATTGGATTGAATAATTACTATACTATACTATACTGAGACTAAATAAACAAATTAAGTGACTTGATTTTATTAAGGGGGTCAGAGTAAAAGGGCCGGATTCTTTTGAATACATGTCACACTTTTTAGATTTTTATTTGATTACAATTTTGAAAACCATGTATGATTTTTGTTTCACTTCTCAATTATATGATTCTTTGTGTTGGCCTATCACTTAAAGGTGCACAGTCTTCATCTATCTGCACAACAGCAGGGTCTATATTAAACCACAGTACAGCAATATCTCATTTACAATTATATTTCTCTCAGGCTGAGAAAGCATTCTTTTAATAAACATGCAAATGTAAATAAATAGACAAAGTACAAATAATGTGAAAATAAAAATCTGTCACAATAATCGGTGGGGATCGGTGTCTGTTACAGCTCCACTGTCCTCCACTGCTCATCACCCACTCTGATTATAACTTAGAAGGACTTCGTATTAAAGTCAACTGACTCAGGTGATGAGTAGAAGCTGTATGCAGATTAATCACACTGCTTCAGCACAGGCTCTGATCTAGGTGCACGAAGAAATAAACGTTACTATATGTTCAGATCCCTATACGTTTTCTGTGCATATTTTCCTCTGAACATCACTGGATCCTCTGAATTACGAGATTGTTTAATAGTAATAATTAGAATAATGCTAGCTTTTAGCTGCACACTGAATTGACACCATGGGGCAGCAGGACAGAACGAATGTTAACAAATGTGTCCCTGACACGTGCACATTGATACATATATAAACGTTGCTTTCTTTACCAACAACAAAAAAGATCATATTTGAGAGACGACTTTATAGCTTTATATAAGAAAATGGATGCGTTAGAAGCTCATATGTAGAGCATCTTTTGCCGGAGTGGAGAGTAAACAGCTGGTCTGAAGTTCATTATCAGGTCGAGGAGGTGAAAAAAGGCCAGGTGGTTTGCTGTTGCTGTTTTTTTCATGTCGCATGTCCATGAATTGGATCCTATCTGATTTAGGACCACATATAAAAGGGACTCTAATCTGATTTGAAACAAAATCAGATTTGGCACATTCACTCAGCCATTAAAAAAAATCTTATCTGAGCCACATTGAGCAAAAAAAATCAGATTTGAGTCACTTCAGCCTGGTGATGTAAATGTAGGCAAAAGTAACAGGCTGCACTGCTCACCATGGCTAGACTGTAAAGGGGTTTTCACCCGTTTTAAAACTGTACTGATTTTCTGAGAAGAATAAGAATCAAATATGTGATAAACCTGTTGCTCTGTTCTGAGCTGTTGAGAAATTCAGCTTAGACACAGAACAACAAATATGTGCATAAACAACGTTGTGCAGACTGCAGTGGTCTATAGAAGCCTAAAAGGGAAAAAAAATCTACTGAATGCTCTATAATAACAGTCTTCAACAGAACTGAAATTACAAATGTCAAATTACACATTAAACAGTAAACAGTAATAGAGGTCCAAATCAAATGAACAGTATTAGACTTCAAATAGTAACAAAATCTAAATCATCAGTTGTAACTGTGTGAGAGAAGAGATTGAGATTTTGTGGTTTCATAAGGGCAACTTCAACACTGGATTCTTGTTTAAATTGAATTCTTATAAAGACTTCTAAGCCAGATTTTAATGAAAGTGACTGGTTGATCCATGTACTTCAAATGATTTTACTTATTCCACAGAACAAGCCCATATGCTGTACTGGGCTCAGAACTAATATTAAAACAAATGCAAATACATACTGTAAAAAGTAATGTCAACGATTAAAAAAAGTTTACAAATTGTTTTTAATGTAAGCACTATGAAGCAATGTAGAATAAAGTAAGTAAACTTTCAAATTTATTAAACTCATAAAGCCCCCACCTTTGAAATAATCTTCCAGAAAATGTTTAGGAAATGTTTTGCCCGATACCGATGGATGTTTGACTTCAGATTCTCCTGTCACCTGTTTGGCCATTTTGATGGAAGTCTCTGGATGTCAGGCTTCCCCATCACCCACCACAGATCAGCTGCCCATCATCCAGTTTAATCACCTGCCTCGGACTAGTTACTTACTCTCCACTACCAACTATATTTAGGACTCTATAAGTTTACAACTCTAACTGGCATTTTTCTAATTGCTTCCGTCATATTCACTTAAATATATTAGACCTATGCGCATGTATGATGACTTTACCATTCAATTAAAAGTAGTCTGAGCAGAGGACTGCCCCTGATTTTTTTTTTTTTTTAAATAGATGCTAGACAAATATTTTTTTTTAAAAACACAACAGCCATGCACAAGACCACAATCTCAGAATCAAACCGAACTTATATACATACTGTTAGCACATAAAATATAAAATAGTTTGCATGTTAAATTATGTCTCAAAAATCAAACTCCCTTCGACTACTTTTCCAGTAATGCCATCCATCAACACTAGGAAATATTACATTTAATGTCTACATTTAAATCATTTAAATAGTTCAAGTACATTTAGCTGAAAATGGCAGCAGGGAACAATTAATACACACACAAATGTTTTTTCTCAAGTGGTACTAAGCATTACTGTAACTAAAAAAATACCTTTTCTTTTGGAAACTATTTCAGAACTATTTCATACCCTTTTTTAAAATATCAATTTCCTAGCAAGCAACACAAAGGCACATCTAGTTATGAAGTAAGATATTTTTAATTGAACTTCACCTAAGATTTGCATCTAAAAGTAGGCTATTATGCTCAAAATTCTCAAATTCAGTAGATAAACATGGATAACAATGTGACATCTCAGAGCAGGTGTGTGCTATTTTCACTGCTTCATATCCTTTTCTCCTCTGAAATTCAAAGTGTTCTGCTGATAAAGACCCTTTAGCAATACCCACTGATACAGGTATGGTATTTCTGATTGCAAAACAAGATAAAATATTCATCTCTCATTAGTTTATAGAATTATATTCTAGAACTCAATCCCAATGTAACTTTGTATTTGATATTAGTTCCTTCATTTACTATACAACACTGTTCGCTGAAGGTTTCTCTGTCGAACATGCCAGTGCCCTCTTTGATTGACAGCCAAGCAGAATCAATGCTAAGCTAGTTTATGTTTCCTTGCAGATGAGACCTGAAAAAATAAACCCTTACTCTACATGAACTCAGGCACTTTGAGAAGCAGCGAGACAAAAGGAGATGTGGAGCATCTCACAGCTGAACCAAAACCAAAAACAATACGGACAGAAAAACAAACACACAAAAAAAAAAAAAAAACGCATTCTGTGATTAAGCATTAGTAGTCCATCCCTTCATCACTTTCGTACCAGTCTGAAGGGGTATCTGTTCCAAAGTAACGATCTCCGAAATTACCTGTAAAACACAAAGTTGCTTCAAACACATCATACTGAGTGATGTACATGACAAAGAGAGGCTTCTCAATCATTTTGAAAGTCTAAAAAAATCATAAAGGGCCCAAAACATATGTTACCCTACTTAGAAACAGCCCCCTTGGCAATAATCAACATCAGGAGGCCACATTGTGAATTCTGAGATGCGTCAATATCCTGCTTTACTAAACCTTCTCATTTCATCTTCTGCTGTCTACACAATGTGATGTCTACTTTTAGAATTTGCTGGTATGTCCTTGAATTCAGATTTACATATTTTTTTGTTGAGGTGATGCTGAACAGTAGCATAGAGCACTGGCAGCAGTTCTCTCTGAAGGTTTTCTTGATCTTCCAGTAACTGCTACTTCCCTTTTACATTATATAATACATTTATTGTATTTTTATATATTTATCCTCCTTTATGTGCATCACAGAAATGGAGTTGGAATAATCCTCTGTCTGTGCATAATCCTAATAAGAGGTTTTTACATATGGAGAGGGAGATAGCAACTTTAGAGAATCTAAAACCAGACAGAATGTATTCAGATTGATGAAAATCTCAGTGTAGCCACTGTTTGCCAGTGTAATGTATGTTTGTAAAGCATTTCATGAATAAAGCACAAAAGCTCACCAATGCCAGGGATGATGTGAAACTCGTCATTGACCTTCTTGTCAACAGCTGTGGTGATGATTCGCACCTTAGGAAAGGCATAGGCTACTGAATGGACACCCATTTCTGCCATAAGCAGAGACAGCAAGAAAATCTTATCTTCCTGAACATCATGGTCCTGGAAAGTACATGGTTACAAACACATTAGTACTCACTGACCAGGGCTATACCTACCCTGACATCATTTAATAAAAGGCTGTTAAAAGTCTGTAAGGCAGAGTAGGTGATGAAGCAAATGCAAATGCAAAAAAAACCTTGAATATCATATAGGAATCATTTTAGGTTTTCAGGAATTTCTTTTCTATGTACGTAACAGTCTTAAAATCAACATTATGTTTAATCATTATAAGTATTGAACTCCAGCTCTTGTGCCTCGTCCATGGTGACCACAAACTCGACCTCCACCACATTCACATTTTCGAAGGAATTCTCTTAAATTGGATTTTGAGAAGAGAAATGTTGACATGAAATTCATGATGTTTTTAAACCGCAGAATCATTCTAAGCTATGACATTTTCTACCTTTAAGAGTATTTCTTCCGCTTTTGTGTTTTCGGTCATAACATACAGTATGAAAGTAAGAACTCTCCTCATATTTCTGAATATTTTTTCACTAAAGATACGACACACAAATAGTCTTAGAACAGAGTAGTCAAGTGTACAGCTTGTATAGCGATATAGATTTACCTGTTTCTGAAAATAACTCAAAGCCTTTAATGTCCAAAAAGCTGTACACCTCACAGTAAACATGTTTAAAATGTGCCCACTTTTGTCATTGTTCCTCACTGGTGTCATATGACTTGTTAGTGTTTCAGGTGTGAATGTAGAGCAAGTGTGGTAATTTTGGTGTTTTTGCTGCAATTCTCTAATCTTTGCAACGATTCACAAGTCTTTTTTTTGCAGGCCAAATATCAAGTCTTTGTGAGGTGTCGAGTCACGAGTCAAAGTCAAGTGTTGAGCCTCTAAAAAATAAAAGCCTCATGTCTCTTGCCTTCTATTGCCTGATGTTAACCAATCTGCTTACAATATTATGATTCTATTATACTACTATTGCTAACATTTGTATGTGTGTGACAGCTATTCTAATCAAGTTTCTAAGTTTCTGAATATAGAGAGGATAACATTAGTAATTCAAAGATGACTTATAATCCAATATCAATTATAATAGGCTACATCTCCTGGACAAAAATTAAAACCATTTACCATTACTGGTAAACAATGCAGGTAAAATTTCAGCATTCTCTAAGTAAGCCATTTGGCCTAAACGGCAAAAGCCATTCAAAATCTAAAACTGTAGATTTCTTTCCCTGAAATTGTATTCATATATTACAAAAAAAAACAAAACTGAATTTTTACTTCAAGGTTGTACATCAGTGTAGTATTTACGGCATAAGTATTTGACAGGATATCTGCAGACCCTTAAAAATTCTTGAATTAATTTATCTAAAACTACAGCTTTACTTTTTCATAAAATGTCTTAAATCTGTTAGACAGTAAATAGTTTTGTTTTCATTTTCACACATTGCATTTTGAAGTGTTCAGATTTGATAAGCAAGTTAGTTGTGTTTAAAATATTGGTTAAAATACAATAATTAAAAAAAAAAAGTTAATTTACATTATATTACATAATGTAATATGTTTTATGTTATTTTGAAAATGGTGTAAATATCTTTGAGTGATATTACAAACTGCATGCGTAAACGTTACAAAATAGTGAGGATGCTATCCGAGTTTCTTTAATGTTAATACGACAAAAAGAGTCAATTCTGAAGTCTTTTGAGCTCAAGTCCGAGTCGAGCTTGAAGTACAGCACGTTGTGCCTCGAGAGGTACAGCACGATGGCCAGGATTCCCAAAAAGTTAAGGCTGTGCTGAATAATAATGGTGGTCACACAAAATATTGACCATATACGGACAGTTTGGTGTACTCACGTGTGTTGGCAGCTTTTCAGACATTAATGGCTAAGTATTGATTTATTGATTTTAGAGGACAGTAAATCTATATTGCTATACAAGCTGTATACTAGTTTTGTTTCTATAGTTTTGGAGCTGTATTTCTATTGTTCATAAACATGCTTCCATTACTGTTTAAGCAGTCCGTGTATCAAAAAAAATTGATTAGTTAACAGCCAATTAAAATATCCAGTCTGCTGTTAAAGTTTGTGCCAAATCAAATTAAAGGTGTTTTTCAAATTTCCAAGGGAAAATATGCTTAAATTGTGTTATATTGTCTAAAAGTTTACTTTTATGTAGAGGATTTGTTTACCTTTTTGCAAATAAGTCTTTTAATTTTGTTACCATTATACCCAACTTAACGCATATCCTAAGCTAATAAGATTCAACCCAGAAAAGTGATGTCATTTTGTAGTCATATGTGGCACTCCATGTCAAATAAATTTGTTTGGCCGAGCTGGTCTTTACTAGTGGACCGACTACTGTGGTAAACAACTGCTTTTCAAATTGAATTAGCTAATACCACTCGACTACACAGATGAAGAGTTCTGGTGTGTGCGATTGTTTGGAGGAGTAGATTAGCTTACAAGTAATACTCGGACAGCCATTAGAGCAGCAGCCCCTGTGGACACAGTGCTGTCCATCAGGATCACATAGTCCTCACTGATGTCCTTTGGCAAGCGAAGGTAATGAAGCTGAGGAGCAAATTAGACAATGACAGAATAAAATCAGACATAATTTTGTTTAAGCTGCCAGGAACCAGTAAAAACAAATCTTGACAAATGAGAATGCCAACAGAATGTGACATTTTCAACTGGATAATCTTTAAAGCAAATGTGCTAAAAGATAAGTGACAGAACAAGAAAAACTCATTCTTTTGAAAGGGGGTTCCTAAATTTGCAATCAATTTTAGTAAGTGGAAGACATGTTTTGTACACTCCCTGAATTTACACTCAAACGATCGTGGACACAGCTTCTAATTAATGCATTCGGGTACTTTAACTCATTGTTGACAGATATTTAAATTCAATCCCTCACAGCCTGTCTGGAGCAGCAGAACTGTGTTGTCTGAAATGATGTTGCTCCATCCAATGATGGCGCGCCCGCATTTTGGGATGAGTGGCGTAGTTAGGAACAAGGTGCGGAGGTGATCATCCAATATCCTGACCTCACTAATGCTCTTGTAGCTGAATGCACTCAAATCCTCATAGTAGTGCTCCACAGTCTACTAGAGTATTTCCTGATTAGTGGAGACAGTTACTACAACTATAAAAAGATCAAATATTTTAATACACTTCAAAACAAACAATGAATATCCTCATAATCCTTATAGTGTAGGCAATTACATAAACAGTGTGAGAAAAAAACAGCAATATTCTTTGGCTTAGTGCTGAATGTAGTGTACTAAACTCAACTGAACATCACAAAAGTCTAACAGGCAGCAGGGGGCACTGTCTGCACACCACCAGCAAGAAGTATTGGTAAGGTGATCAAAAGTCAGCAAAAGATTCATATATTCATATACAGTATCTCATAAAAGTGAGTAAATCCATCACATTTTTGTTAATGTTTTAATTTTTTAATGGGAGAGCACTGAAGATACAAGGCACTTTCATACAACATAACATAGGCAGTGTACAGCTTGTATAACAGTGCAAATTTACTGTGCCCTCAAAATGACTCAACACACAGCCATTAGTATCTAAACCACTGGCAAAAAAAGAGTACACCTCTAAGTGAAAATGGCCAAATTTTGCCCAAAATATTAAGTGTGGACACCATTTTGTTTCAGCACTGCCTAGTTCACTAGAGCTTTACAGGTTATAATCAATAAACATATAGAATAAAATATTTACAAAAGCGTGATGGTTGTACTCACTTTTGTGAGATACTGTATCTGCAAAAGGGAAAAGTATGTGAACCTTTGCTTTCAGTGTCTGGTGTGTTTGTTTTCAATATGTGCAGCACTAACTGCAACTACACATTTCTAGTAACTGCTAATTATAGTCCAGCACATCAGCTTTTCTGCACATCAGAAATTATTAATCCCTTCATACAAAACAGCTTCAACTCAGATATGTTTGTGGGTTTCCTCCCATAGACTGATTGCATCTTGTCCAACAACTACAATTCCTCTGGGTTAAGGTCAGAACAGGATAAATGCCATTAAAGACTAAAGCTTAGGCTGTGCCACAAGATCCTAAAGCGCACTAGCCCCCTTCCCTTCCCAAACACATTTTCCTAAAAGCCATAATGATTATAATATGTTATATTAAAATGTTAATGTTCATGCATTTGGGATACAGTAGGCTCTCTGGTTCAGCTGCATATATGCCCATTGAAAATGAATGCATTTTAGTAAAATGTATATATATTAAAAAGGCTTAGTTGGAAGTTTGTCTCGACTTCCTGAGTCCTGAGTAATTTGATGCGCAGGTGTGATGGATCGTGTCAGAATGTTATGTTTATACTTCTCCTCCAACCACAATCAAATTAACTCTGCATCGTTTTTCTGAATGACGAAAAGCCGTAATGAAAACAAGCTGAAATGACTATTTCTATGACTATGTAAAAATATAGTATAAATAATATAGTATATATTTTTACATTTAGAAAAAAAATATTTAAGCACCACCATATTTATATTGTTTTCATATAAAATGTTTCCATACAGCTGAGCTCTTCACTGCTTTAGAGCGGATAAAAAGAACCATTCACTCTGGAGTCTTAGCTGTAAGACTCTAGGCTGTATTTCCACATTCAGTCCCTATCCCAGAATAGCTAAATACCCAAACTGAAAGCCAAAGAATATCTGAGCATTTAGATATTCATTGGTCCAGCTCTCCCTTTTCGGTTTAATACCTCAGGCTCTCCAGTGTCATGGTTCGTCTGGATAAGAATCTTTCCCAGTCGAATGTCTTTACACACTGCCATCAAGGCCTGCTCCATGGTCTCTCCTGCACGCAGAATGGACACCCCAGTGATCTACACACAAACATACACACACTTTATACTTTAATACTTTCCATTTTTTAATATACATCAACAGAAAACAAAATATTCTAAATAACTTCCAACATTATTTTGTACAAATCCAAAGCACATAACGTTTCATAAATGCCTGGTTCACAGAACATTCACTTTTTGAGTCATCAGGTCCATGTGCCGTTCAACACTACACAACGTTACATAATCATTCGTTACCGTATTTCGCCTACACAATTTTTCACTGTGGGAAATCGGACTCCTCTGGCTGTTTTGTCACGAGAACACACCAGAACTAAACACATGATAGAGCTAGCGATTACATGCCAGAGAATTCCTATTTTAATTAGATTTTTTTATTTTAGCTCCATTAACCCAAGTTCAAAGAGGACTCTTTAGTGTTTAAAAGCCATTTCCTGATTTAACAGAGGAAACAGAATGTAATCCTATCGGCTGTAGGCAGTTACTGCTCTTGACTCCCAGCTGTCGAAAGGATCAGATATTTAGTGTGCCAAATATTTGCTGGATGACTCGTCTGTGATCCCCCTGTGATGTGTCAGTCAGCGTTTTTTACCACAAGACTGAGCAAGCTCTGAGAAATCACTGGTTTGACTGCAAGCAGACGTTTTTGTTGGTGATCAAAGAAGAATTGTCGACTACTGAAAAACTCTTCTAAAATGGTGTTATGTAAACCTGCCACACAGCCCTCCTCTGACTCTGCTAAACACGGATATCTGGTGTACGGGCAAAAACTCAGATGTTACATTAAACCACTCCCATCTAACTGTGGATTCCTAAATACTATTCATTTCTTCAGTGTAGACCCTGAGAAGTTCTCAGCTTCCATATATTGCAAAAAGTATTTGCTCATCCATCCAAATCATTGAACTCAGTTGTTCCAGTCACTTCCATGTATATAAAACCAAATACCTAGACATGCAGACTGCTTCTACTAACATTAGTGCAAGAATGTGTCCCCCTCAGGACCTTAGTGAATTCCAGTGAGGTACTGTAATAGGATTCCTGTGCAACAAATCCACTTGTGAAATTTCCTCACTATAAAAAATTCCATGGCCAGCTGGCAGTGATATTATAACAAAGTGGAAGCAACACCACAAACTCACTCTGTCAAATAACAGAGCCAGCGGATCCTGAGAGTCCATCACTACAGACCTTCAAACTTCACGTAGCTTTAGATTAGTTCAAGAACAGTAGAGCGTAGACAGCAATAGGTTTCCATGGCAGAGCAGCTCCATCCAAGCCTTGCATCACCAATCATAATGCAGACAAGCGAATGTGTTTAGCAATATAGTCTATCTTTCCACGTTTGTCATGTCAGGCAGTGTACAGGCTTTTAAAAGAACTACAAGTATAAAGAATATGCGCCACAGACAGTTGTCATGCAGCAGACAGAAAGAAGTTCGAATGGATGGATACCAAAGTGAAAAGTAAAATATTTACAGTTATAAGAAAAAGTATGTGAACCCTTTGGGATTACTTGGATTTCTGCATAAATTGGTCATTAAATGTGTTCTGAGCTGCCCTGCCCTATGAAAACACACACCAGTTTTGAGTTTGCTGTTTTTAAGAAGCATTGCTTGATGTGAATCATGCCTTGCACAAAAGAGCTCTTAGAAGACCTACGTTTAAGAGTTGCTGACTTGCATGAAGCTGGAAAGGATTACAAAAGTATCTCTAAAAGCCTTGATGTTCATGTGTGCACGGTAAGACAGACGGTCTACAAATGGAGAAAGTTCAGCACTGTTGCTACTCTCTCTAGGCGTGGTCGTCCTGTAAAGATGACTGCAAGAGCACAGCGCAGAATGATCAATGAGGTGAGGAAGAATCCTAGAGTGTCAACTGAACTTACAGAAATCTCACATGGCACATGCTCACATTTTTGTTGACAAATCTGCAATAAGAAAAACAATAATAGAGTTCATGGGAGGACACCACGGAGGAAGCCACTGATGTCCAAAAAAAAAAAAAAAAAAAAAAAAAAAAAAAACATGTTTGGAAAAGAGCACCTGGATGTTCCACAGCACTACTGGCATAATTATACTGTGGACAGATTAAACCTCGAACCTCTGGGACCTCGAACTGCACCAATACTGTAGTTGCTTGTTCTTTAGACATCCAGCAGAATTTCCCCTGATGTTTTAACCTGCAGCTGATAGGATATTCCATTACTGTTGTTAACACAAGCCTCAACCATGAGTGATGGATCCTTAACTACTATTTTAAACATTTACAGATTCCTAATGATGCTATCCATTTTAGTTCTGTATTTGTACTCAATGGCCAAAATTTCCTTTGCATCTAGATTTACATTATCCTTTTTCTAAATCCTGAAAATTGATCCTACTGAAATATTTTGCTGTTGTGCAAAAACAATGTTCTCACCATTTTCTGCACAGATTTCTCATCACCATTCAGCTTTGTGATGAATGCGATTCTTGGGTGGCAATATATATACACAAGTATAATCTTGGGCACCCAAGTCTCCCATCTTTTCAGCTTGTGATTGTGTACTTAAATTAAGGCACTTTCTCACAAATTGCATGCACATTAGCCAATATAGTTTCTCTTATTACTTCTAGATTAATTATACCTAGAAGAGGATAAGCAACAGCACGTTGAAATCTAAAAATCAAAAGATTCAGTGTTTGCTTGACCTGGTGACCCCAGTCTCCTGCAATGTTAATTTTTGTGGCCAAAATAGCTTTAACTTTACCTTTTCACCAGTACATGAAAGCATGTTCTATAGCAGCTTCATCTCTTTTTTTTATATTATTATTATTAGTATTATTAAAAAAACAGGGGAGATCATGTAGAGATTTGGTTAGCAATTTCACACACTAGGGTGTGCAATAAAAATAATGTTGTAAGTTTACTCAGTCTAAGGTGATGTTTTCCATATTTTCAAAGTGAGATAATACTGGGTTCCAAATTCTGTAAAAGTTTTTAGTTGATCCTCTAAGTGAATGCTTGATCTTTTCTAATTTAAGAAATAGTAAAAGGTCACTTTGGGTAGGCCGATTTCCAATCTTGCAAAATATTTCTCCTTGCTAAGAGAGTAGCAAAAGCAATGACTTCTTTCTTTTTGTTATTAACTGGGCCAGCGTTTTCTAGAACCCCAAAAATAGTTGTTTCCAAACTGGGTTGTACATCAACGTCAAGTGCTTCTGATAAAAAAAAATAAAAATAGCTGTCCAGAACTCTGACAATCTGGGACAAGCCCAGAACATGTGTGTCAAATCAGCCTTGTCAGCATGACAACGGTCACATGTATCACAGGTGTTGGGATAAATTTTAGCCAATTTAACTTTACTATAATGCACTCTGTGCAGCACTTTGAACTGAATTAAACTGAGACGAGCACAGGATGATGTTCCATTGACTCTACCTAGTGCATCATCCCAGGTTGTATCGGATATTTACATTCCAATCTCCTTCTCCCACTCTGAGCGTACTCTCCTCTGTGTTGAATTTTCAAAAGACAAAATGGTATTATATACACGTGAGATCAGGCCCCTAGATTCTGAGAAGATTTCTAAAATTGTGTCTAGTCGAGAACTTGGAGGCAGATATGGAAAAGTTGGACATTCCTTTTGGATGAAATGTCGTAATTGGAAATAACGAAATAAACTAGTGTTGTAGAGCTTAAATTTTATGGAGACATCTGTAAAACTAGCAAATATGTCCTCTATAAACAAGTCACTAAATTTGGTTAAACCGAGCTCCTGCCATTTTGCAAACGTAGAATCTAATTTAGCTGGAGGGAATTGATGATTATTGCATATAGGAGCTTGTAACGATAAGTGTAATAGTTTAAAATTTCGACGAAATTGCACCCAAATTTTTAGGGTAGATTTAACGACTGGACAAGTTGTGTACTGTACAATCGGAAGAGGTAGTTTGGCAGTAACTAGCGCAGCAAGAGATGTTGACGAGCAAGAGCGGGATTCCATTTTACACCATTGTGCCTGTGGAGACTGTATCCAAAGTATTATTTTTTTATAAGTTTGCTGCCCAATAATAGAACATAAAATTGGGGAGTGCTAATCCACCCTGAGGCCTTGGTCTTTGAAGAAGCTCTTTTCGTACTCTAGGGACCTTATCACACCATAAAAATGATGTAATTATTTTGTCTATTTTAAAAAAAAATGATTTTGAGAGAAAGATTGGGAGACTCTGAAACAGGTATAAAAACCTGGGCAGTACGTTCATTTTGACACAATTGATTCTACCTGCAAGAGTTAATCCTAAAATATTCCATTTCTGAAAATCAAGTTTGAGCTTATTAAAGCTCACCTTCCGCGAAAATCCGATTTTTCTTGTTTTTTGTGGAATACAGTAGGTCTCTCCGAGTTGAATGTGTACACCTGCACATTAAACTGTTTTGCAGCCCCCATTGTCTGCAGGAGCCAAGCAAAGAAATCCCCCCTCCCCCCCTCCGAAAAACGGGTGAATTTTGAATTATCTTTCTGCCTACGTAGGCAGAAACTCACAGACCAGCCCACCTTGGCTCGAGAAACTCCCAGAGGCGGAGCTGAAGCGACGCAACATCACCGCTCATCAGTTAGGAGGTGGGAGGCAGTGAGCGGCAGAGCGGTGGAGGGGCGTCGCAGTGCTCCTAGCCAATCAGAGGAGAGATATTTGCATGCTGTTTGCATATATGAATATTCATGAGCAAAGCTGGAATCCGGTCATTTTGGACACACCCATTAAAAACAGTCCATTAAAAAAGAGCTATACAGAGACAACTGAACACTTTTTTTTTTACAAAAACGGCTCACATGTCATTCATTCATACTAGAGACCACAACTAGACATTTTAAAATGAAAGAAAAAACGACGGAAGGTGAGCTTTAAGCAAAGGTAGGAAATTATGTGCATAAAGGCTGGCCATGGTACGTGTAATGTTAATCCCCAGATATCTGAAACCTGATTCGTTTATGCGGAAGGGCAGGTCTGAGCTTGGTATTAGTAAAGCTAGACCATTTATAGGAAAGCATGTACTCTTCGAAAAATTTAGTTTATATCCTGAAAAACTTCCAAATGTATTTAATACTTGGACTAGATTGTGAATAACAATAACTGGGTCTGAAATAAATAATAAGAGATTATCAGCATAAAGGCTTACTTTATGTTCCATGCCCCTTCTACAAATTCCATGGATAGATTGGGAAGCTTTGAGCATGATAGACAGGGGCTCAATAGCCAGAGCAAAAAGGAGCAGGCTAAGAGGGCATCCCTGCCTAGTGCCTCTCCTGAGAGGGAAGACTTGTGAGCGTGATTTGTTTGTGATAACTGATGCCTTTGGTGCTGTGTATAATAGACGGATCCATGAAAGAATGTTTGGCCCGAAGTTAAATCTTTCCAAAACTGTGTACAAATAATTCCACTCTACTTTGTCAAAGGCCTTTTCTGCGTCTAAAGACAATTATTTCGGGAATATCTGAGGACGCAGGGGAATGAATAACTCCCAACAGCCTACGAATATTAGTAAAGGAATGTCGGTTTCTCATGAACCCAGTCTGGTCTGGTGAAATCAATTCAGACATTATGGTATCCATCCTATATGCTATAGTCTTTGCAAATATTTTGACATCTGTATTTAAAAGTGATATTGGGGCGCCGAGTGGTCCAGCGGTCTAAAGCGCTGCCACTATGAGCAGGAGGTCGCCGGTTCGAACCCCAGCTCATGCAGCTTTGCCATCAAGCTGCCGGCGTCAGAGGGAGCAAAATTGGCCCTGCTCCCTCTGGGTGGGTAGATGGCGCTCTCTCCCCACATCACTCCCACGGGGATGTCTGCAGCACAGGGCGTCTGTGAGCTGATGTACTGGAGCCGAGCCGCTGCGCTTTCCTCCAAGCGCGCTGGCTGCTCGGTAATGCTGCATCAGCAGCAGCTCGAAAAGAAGCGGTGGCTGACTTCACATGTATCGGAGGAAGCATGTGCTAGTCTTCACCCTCCTGGTGTGTTGAGGTATCACTAGTGATAGGGGGAGTCCTAATGAATGGGTTGGGTAATTGGCCGTGTAAATTGGGGAGAAAATGGGAAAAAATTAGAAATAAAATTATAAAAAAAAAAAAAAAAAAAAAAAAAAAAAAAAAAAGTGATATTGGTCTATATGAGCTACACTCCAACGGGTCTTTATCTGGTTTTAAAATGAGCGTAATCGATGCTTCAGTGAGGGTTTGAGGTAAGAATCCTTTGCTTTGAGAGTGCTCAAACATTTCTAAAAGAAGGGGGGCTAATTTAGCTGAGAATTTTTTTAAAAATTCGACTGGGAAGCCACCCGGGCCCGGTGACTTGCCACTTTGCATTGCTGTTATGGATGCCAAAATTTCTTCAAGCTCCAAAGGCCTATCCAGGGTTTCCTTTACTTCTGAGTTCATTTTAGGGACATTTATATTGTTTAAAAATGTAAGCATTGTTGATTCGTCGGAAGGGAATTCAGAAGAGTACAGGTTTGAATAATATTTATGAAAAGTGGAATTAATTTCACACGGATCTACCGTAAGGTCCCCAGAGGTGCTACGAATCTGTGGAATAATGCGGGAAGCAGATTTGCATTTTAACTGTTGAGCTAACAGTCTACCAGGCTTTTCCCCATGTTCATACATGTAACCGCGTAACCGAAGTAAATTTTGTTCTGTCTTTTCTGTGGATATTAAGTTGTATTGTGTTTGAAGACTCAAACTTTCCTTGTAAAGTGCTGGTGAAGGTCCAATTGCTTTATTGCTTCAATGAGTTCTTTCTGCCTAAAACTTCTTGCTCTGTTGAGTGAAATACTGTAGAATATAATTTCCCCTCTAATTACTGCCTTAAGTGTCTCACATAATGTAGAGGGTGACACAGAGTACGATTTGTTGGTTAACAGAAAATCGTTAATTTTACTAGATATCAACGTGCAGAAATATTCATCTGCAAGCAGAGCTGTGTCAAATCTCCATGTCAGATGATTTGTTTGATGTTGTGCGAAGGCCATATCCAATATAACAGGTGCATGGTCTGATTCTACTATAGCTGAATATTCTGTATTCTTGACCATGGGGAGAAGAAGTTTATCAATAAAAAAGTAGTCAATTCTTGAATATGAATGGTGTACATGCGAGAAATAGGAGAATTCCTTATTATGAGGGTAAAAAAAACTCCATGGATCTATACAACCAGACTGCTTCATAAACGCTGCCAGGGATCGAGCCATTCTAGAACTGTAGGACACTTTAGAATTTGATCTGTCTAATATTGGATCAATCACACAGTTCAAATCCCCACCAAGAATCAAACAATGTGTGTTTAAATTGGGTAATAAAGAAATAATCTTGCTGATAAATCCTCATCATCCCAGTTAGGAGCGTAGATGTTAACAAGGGCTACAGGAGTTTGGAAAAGAAATCCAGATACAATAACAAATCTTCCCTGGGGATCAGAGGTAACTTTAGAGGGAGAAAACTGAATATTTTTATGAGTTAATATTGCCGTACCTCTTGCTCTACTATTGAAACAGGAATGGAAGGCTTGTCCTACCCATGTTTTTTAAGCTTGTTATGATCTATTACTCGTAGATGTGTTTCCTGTAAGAAAATTAGCTCAGTTTTTAATTTTTTAAGGTGTGAGAATATTTTTGCCCTTTTAATTGGACCCCCAAGACCTTTAACATTCCAACTGACAAAGCGAACTGGAGAGCCCTTAGCTATGTTCATAGCTAAATTGTCACCCGTTATTATAATTGCTACTACTAGATATCCACATAAAACGTGGATAATATGTAAAGGTATTTAACTTAGTTATTTCTAGGTAACAGTGTAAACTTTCATCCATAGCAAGTATCTCCCTATTCAAATAAAGAAAAACAGTGGACCACAAGGCAGTAAACATAAAATGTAAAAAGAAAAAGGAAAAACCCCTGAACAACTGAAAAGTTGGGCTTGTGAACTGAGCCCAACAGCAATTCCTCAATAAGTTACCCAACTTCCAACTGGCTACTCCTTGAGTTATTAACTCTAATGATAGGGGACTCCTGAGAAACTCTCAGGTACGTTATCATTTAACAGCTAAAACACAATTATTATCCAAAGAAACTGCGAAACACAAAAGCAATCAGCCGTATTGTCTGTACTTTGTAAAAAGTCTTACTGAATAATAAAACTCCATCCATAAACCAAAAGTGGACCTAAGGCATTAACTCAGTCAATATTAAGTAAACGTAATGGTAACGTGCCCACGGTGTGCGCAGACGTTATAAGCCGGAGTATCCATCGTGCGTAAAGTCGACTGGGTAAAGTTAGTTTTATGTTTGACATTCGTGAGAGATTCGGAATTTCGGACTTTCTCCCCCTTAATCAAAACGGAGATTCATCACTGTAATTGTGGTTTCTTGCTATAATGAGGGAACACAACAAACTACAACCACAGTTTTTACTGAAGATTGTATATTTTACATCATATTTAACAAAAATAGAGCCGCACTGATAGCGCTCTCTCCCCGCTTCTCTTCCCAACAGCGTGCTGCTCTCTTAGGGACCCTGGCACAATTACGGACCACAGCAAAAAACGAAAAAAACTATTAAACTCTCTTAAATGTGATTCCATGATGGCAAAACTAACAGTACGTTATACAAACATATATTGCCTATATATTACAAGCCTTAAAAATAAATAGTTAATTTATTACTTCTTTATACAACTTTATTTCTCAAATAAATGCATTAAACCATACCTGTCAAGTCTCCCGTTTTGGCCGGGAAACTACCGTATTTTAACTCCTCTTTCCCGCCGTCCTCCCGTATTAGTATTTTCCCGTAAATTTCCCGTATTATACTAAATAAAAAAATATATAGGCCACAGGCGACAATGCACTGACCGCTGTGTGTCTCTTAACCAATCGTGGTGCCGGTTCAAGGAGAAAGTCCCGCCTTTCAGGAGATACAGCCAATCAGCTAGCTGGTTTTGCGGAGCGCAGTTTAGTGTGCGGGAAGCCCCGCCCCTCCCCTCGCTGTGAGTTCAGGCAGCTAGTCGGAGCAGCTGACGTTAAAACTAACCTGGATATACGGAGATTTTTCTAAAAGAAAGGTAATTAACCAAAAGACTCTTCTCTGAATCAAAACATAAATTAAACCCACTGTGTGTTTAATAAAATACAGCTTGTGAGCTTAACTTTAGAATTAGCTAGATAGATATTCAGGGTTTGAGAAAAATCTACACACATATATATATATATATATATATATATATATATTATATATATATATATATATATATAATATAATTATATATTATATTATATTATATTATATATAATATTATATAATATTATATAATATATATTATAATATATTATATTATATATAATATAATATAATATAATATAATATAATATATATATATATATATATATATATATATATATATATATATATATATATATATATATTAGAGGTGTGCCAAAAAATCGATTCACATAAGAATCTTGATTCTCATTTACTACGATTCAGAATCGATTTAAAATGTCCCAAAATCGATTCTGAGGGGCGGGTTTTAGACTGATTTTGGGCTGGGTATTTTTGTTGGACCTGGCAACCCTGGGGATAGCGCTTGTCCTTTCAAACGGAGATCTTCCAGACACACACAGAGCGTAGGTGTTTGAGAATCACCGGTAAGATGGCAGAACAAGCACTATATTACATTAGATTAACGTGTAGTTTCAATGTTTTATGGCAGAATGCTTCATAACAAGCATAAAAAAGATCGCTAGTAGTTAGTTTCAGTAACTGTTAGCTAGCTAACTAGCTAACTTTCCAGTTCCACCTTAAATAACGCTACAGGTGGCAGCGGGCTGCAGCATTTAAGGCGGAACGGAAAAATACAATAAGCTAATCAGAGCTAATTTCAGCTCCTCATCACAGAGGAATTAAGGAATGGACCATATGAATTAATTTCTCCACCTCCTGCCCCCTTTCTGAAGAAATACAACGACCTTAAATTAACTAGTTAATCAGCAGCTGCTCCTGAACTTTAGCGCTCCACTGCTATCATCACATCAGCCCAGCAGCGTCACCTACACACCACCTCTAGTAGCCTGGTAATAAAGCAGTGTTATTTATTATTTATTTATTGTTCATTAACGTCATTGTGATATCCCAGTGATTCCTCTGTCACTGAGGACCCACATTCCTGCACATTTTATTGTTTTTGTAACACATTACCTGCTCCAGGACCAGTGTATATTATGGAGGGTTTTTTTCAATAAGATTCATAAGCCAGAAGCAGAAATTTTTATAATTCAAATCGTTTTGAATCAAAAATCGATTTTGAATCGAATCGTGGCCCCCAAAATCGGAATCGAATCGAATCGTGAGATAGTAAACGATTCCCACCCCTAATATATATATATATATATATATATATATATATATATATATATATATATATATAATGCCCTGCCCTGATGTGCCTGATTAGCCAATAACTATCATTTCCAAACTCTATTAGTTCAGGGCTAGTTTTAGGGTTTGTTAGAATTTGTTTAAATCTCAAGTATTGTGGTATAATGTATTATTTAGAAGGGGTAGAAGAGATGGTTGAGCTGGAGAGAGAGAAAATGTGGAGAGGGCTGAAATTAACTGAACTGATCAGGAGTGGACTGAACGATAGAAAGAAGTATTGAAGTAATGAAAGATTATTAATTGTGTAGGCCCCTTAGGACTATTATTTACTTATGGAATATATCTGATCCATGTCCTTTTTGTAAATTTGTGCACCCTTCAATTTCAATTTTAAATCTTTTAAATTAAAAAAAAAAAAAAAAAAAAAAAAATATATATATATATATATATATATATATATATATATATATATATATTTTTCCCTCGTTTGGGCTGTTGGGGCGGCGGAAAAAATCCCTTATTTTTAAGTCCAAAACTTGACAGGTATGTTAAACTCAGTTATCAATGAATGTAATAGTCTCAAATCAACTTTGTCATGTACATATACATCATCCTTACATATTACAAAGCTTATTTTTTAAGAGTCTGTTAATTTATTTTAAAATAGAATTTCCTTACATGTTACAAAGCTTATTTTTTTTAATTAGTCGGTTTATATATTTTATATTAAATTAATTATCAAATAAATGCATTTAACTCAATCATCGTTAGAAGTATTTATTTGAAACCAACTTTATCATGTACAGATATATATATTCCTTACATGTTACAAGACTTATTTTTTTAATTAGTCGGTTTATTTATTTTATATGAAATTAATTATCAAATAAATGCATTAAACTCAATCATTGTTAGAAGTAATCTATTCAAATCAACTTTATCATGTACAGATATATATTCCTTACATGTTACAAGACTTATTTTAATTATTTAGTTTATTTACTTTATATTAAATTAATTATCAAATTAATGCATTAAACTCAATCATCGTTAGAAGTAATCATTTCAAATCAACGTTATCATGTACAGATATATATTCCTTACATGTTACAAGACTTATTTTTTTAATTAGTCGGTTTATTTATTTTATATTAAATTAATTATCAAATAAATGCATTAAACTCAATCATTGTTAGAAGTAATAATTTCAAATCAACTTTATCATGTACAGATATATATAAGGGTTGAAAATGAAAAGGTGCTGATGAGATTACAGTAAAATACTAGCCAGGAGTGGATTTCCTAAGAGATTCTTGGCACCAAGATGATTCTTAGATGGTCAAGCAAGCTTCACACTGAGCACTCTCTGCAAATAAATAAATGAATGAAACAAAATAAATAGAAAACACACAAAAACATTTAAAACTGAGTTATTTATTTGACTTCAAAATGTATTGTTAAATAAATAAACAGAATAAATGTAGTTTCAAAATATTACAAGTGATAATTTAGTAGTTTAATGCATTTATTTAACTATAAAACATATAAAATAAATTAACTGACCACCTTAAAAATAAGTCTTGTAACATGTAAAGAATATAAAGCTTTACATGACAAAGTTAATTTGAAATTAATACTTCTAACGATGATTGAGTTTAATGCATATATTTGCCAATTAATTTAATATAAAATAAATGAACTAACTAATTAAAAAAATAATTCTTGTAACATGTAAGGAATATATATCTGTACATGATAAAGTTGGTTTGAAATAAATACTTCTAACGATAATTGAGTTTAATGCATTTATTTGATAATTAATTTAATATAAAAATATAGCCGCAAGCGGCAATCATCGGGTTCAAGCACCAACTTGCACAAGGGTGCCTACTAGAGCATTGAATGGTGATGTGTAAGAACGTCTAATATGATTGGAGATGCCCTGTCACATTTAGAAATTATCAAGTTTTTCACCTGTTATTAATGTTGAGCAGAGGCCTTTCAACCTGATCAGTGCTTAAATTCACATGTAAATCTAGTGAACTTTGTAGGATATTCATTAAGTGAGTTAGAACTAGTCAAAAGGTGTCTACATGTTATTGGTATTGATCAGGTGGCTTCAACCAGAATGTTCACAAAGTGGTATTCAGATTGACCTTTGAACCTTTGCAGAACAAGCTGAAATGTTTGACCAAACAAGTTTAAATTAACACAAAGGAGTGAATGTTCTGATATGACATGTAATTACGAAGTTATTATAAATCTAGTTCTGAATTAAATGGCGCTTCATCAAGCACCAACTAGCACAATGGTGCCTACTAGAGCATAGGATGGTGATGTGTAAGAAGGTCTAACACAATTGGAGACATTCTGTCACATTTAGAAATGATCAAAAGTCTTTCACCTGTTATTAATGTTGAGCAGAGGCCCAAAGGAGTGCATGTTCTGATATGACATGTAATGTCAAGTTATTCTTAATCTAGTTCTGTATTAAATGGCGCTTCATCAGAGTGATATTGTACAGAGGTCTTTAACATTGTGAGATTACAGCAAATACTGCAGAGTTACAGCAATTTAGGTTAGAAATTCCAAGGACGCACAGATTGCTTGATGCCTGGAGAGTATTGTATGTGAAATTTTCACAAATGTTTTTAATGAACATTTACCTAGAGACTCTACAGTGTGCAGCAAGACTGAAATGGAGGTGATAGGCCAGATATCCAGAGAGTAGTTTCAATATAGCTATTTTCAAACAATTAGCAATTATGAATGAACAAAGCACTTTTTAAACATAGTTGTATTGAGAAATTTGTCAGAGCCACTGTACTAAATATGGCAAAAATAATTAGATGTCAAAATAGTACAGCATGATTGACATATACTCGTTTTTTTGGAACAGCGCCGGCCAGTGGGCGGATTGTTTCAGCACTTTGCAGGTCACTACAGTGTCTCCACCTGAACATAACTGCCAAATATCATCCAGATTGGGCAACATTCAGCCTGCCAAAATGTCTGCTGAATGCTGATTGGCTGATGGTGTTCAGCCATGTTGATTGATTAAGTTGCCCTTTGAACATCCTTTAGAGGCTGTATGATAGATTCTGCATGCAAAGTTTCAACTTGCTAGGTTGCACGGTTGCTGAGAAACAGTGCTCCAAATTTACCTCTTGAAGTGAATGGGGCATATATCCGGAAGGACTAATTTGCATATGGCGGCCATATTGTTTACATATTTCAACTTTTTCTTAATGAATATTGAAGCGCATGCTCTCATGAGTGTTTTGATACCAAACATGCCAGGATTGGTCAACATTCCTAGGACTAGTTTGCAAAAGTAGGTTTTGCATATTATGCAAATTAGCACAAAATCTATATAGACGGAAGTGCATGTTCCAAATTGGAAAGTTGTTGGTATTGACCCAAGGAATCCATCAAAAAAAGAATTTTGAATGTAGGTCTTATGGTTTTTGAGTTATTGAGAAAATTGTGAAAAATTAATTTCCTTGTTTATAGCGCCACCACTTGACCAATCAGTGCCATTTTTGTTGTCCACCGAGATGCACTGATCCTACATCTACCTACCAAGTTTCATTTCTCTATGACTTACGGTTTAGGCTGCACAACTGTTTTTTCAGGAGAAAAAGAATAATAATAAATATAGCCGCAAGCGGCGATTTACGGGGTTCGAGCGTTACAGTCAAAGAGGCCCCTGGAGGCTTAAAACATGTTGCTGGTTGACTGGCATCACCAAACTGGCTGACCAGCATGGCAAAGGTGTTTGGCCAGTATGAACAAGCTGGAAGACCACCATTACTATGAGGACAAAGCTGAATGACCAGCAGGACCATAATGACCAATGTGAATGGCCAGCATGACCAAGCTGGATGGCCAGCATAACCAAGCTGGGTGACCAGCGTGACCATAAAGACCATAATGGCAATGCTAGATGAGTGGTGTGAGTAAACTAGTTGAAAAGCATTGATAAATTGAGCTGTAGTGTTCATCAGGTTTTATGTGGTGTCTTACTGCACTCTAGTGGGCATTTGATGAAACAAATTCAGTTCTTAAATTGAAAAAACACAAGGCATAAAAAGGGCATATAAATAACCCGTATATAGTATATAAGTTTTGACCTGATTAACATTCCGCCTGTTAAAAGCTTGCTGGAATGTGATTGGCTAATAGTGACCACAAAAGTGTCCATATCAAATTTTCATTTGGTGTACCATTAGTGCATGGGCCATAGATGATAATTGGCAAGGATGACCTTGATAGCTTGTATGGTTCTAGAGAAACAGCTATCGAGCATTGGCCCCGCCCCCTGGGGGGGTGTATGTCTACTTCAACTGACAGGGTATCTGAGAATCATGTAATGATCAAAGGACTGAAGTGGTATTAGTGTCAGGTTAAGCATTCAAAAGTTCTAAGTGTTAAAGACATTTTACTGCACCATGGTAAAACTAATTTGCATATGGTGGCCATATTGTTTATAAATGTAAAGATTTTTTTTATAATTGTTGAGGAGTAAGCTCTGCTGAACTGTTTGACACCAAACATGTCATGATTGGTCAAGGAGGCAAAGACAAGATCTCAAAAGTAGGTTTTGCATATTATGCAAATTAAAAAAAAATTATTGGGTGGAGCATAAACAAGAATGACCCAGGTGGCTGAGCAGCATGACCAAGAAGGATAAAGATGTTCAATTAAGCCAGACAAGCAAGATTAAATAAGTTCAGCAGAGCTTTAATTTAGAATAATTCACCTGTAGCTGTTTCACCAAATGACCACCAGAGCGCAGCAAGAGACCACATATAACCTGCTGGAAATCTATCACTCTATAAGTAAGACAGAACATTCCCTATCAGTGTGTTTCTATTTATTAAAAAGAGAAGAAAAGTCCGATTGGGCTCCAAATTGGTACTCATGATCAAGTGGTCTGTATATACATGTATGTAAATTTGTGTGTTGATAGGGTCAAAGGTTCCTGACTTCTGACCATTTAGGTTTGAAAAAAGTGATAATACAGGCTTATGGCCTACAAAATGGCTGTTGCTCTTTGGCCATATTAGAGGCAAAAAATATCTGATTTGGCTCAAAATTTGCAATCAAGATCACAATATCAGTCTATATATGTATGTCAATTTCTGTGTCAATAGGGTCAAAGGTTCCTGACTTCTGTCCATTTAGATTTGAAAAAAGCGATAATACAGGCTTGAGGCCTACAAAATCGCTGTAGTTTTCCAGCCGTTGTAGAGGCAAAACATGTCCGATTTGGCTGAAAATTTGCAATCAAGATCAGATTATCAGTCTATATACGTGTATAAATTTGTGTGTTGATAGGGTGAAAGGTTCCTGTCTTCTGTCCATTTAGGTTGGAAAATAGCGATAAATAGAATAAATTGAAAATAGTTATTTTTTCACTGTAGAGCCTACTGACGACTTATTTGGCCTTATTTGGCCTGCTCTGCTTTGCCCTGCTCTGCTCTCTACTACTCTGGTCTGCTGCTGTGCTGGTTTGCTGCTGTGCTGCTCTGCTGCTGAAAGCTTGCTTTAATCTTCAGCTTCTACACTTTTCTCTGTTTTCTTCTCTTTTACTCTCTTCACACTTACTAATCCACTTTTAGTCTGCTTCCTCTTTGCTCTACACACCTATTAATCCACTCTCAGTCTACTTTTATAGACTTTTTCCTCAGGTTTGCTGGATTAGCTGTTTGCTGCTGCAGTTTGTTTGTGTAAGTTTCTAATTTCAACTGAAACAAGGTGAGTGCTTTTTTTCTCCATGGCTTCTGCTCAGGTTTACACCTGTTTAGAGTGTGGCATGTATAGCTTAGATCCCTTATCCACCGATACTGGTAACAATAGTGGTATTTGTACTAAGTGTGAGATAGTTAGCTCCTTGGTGGATAAGGTGAATAAGTTAGAGCTGCACGTCCGGGGTTTAATAAGGGATAGACAGCAGGATTCACTGTTAGCAGCCCCGGGTGTCTCAGGGAGAGTTAGTACCCCCTCGACTCCGGCCTTAGAGCCCTCACAGCGGGGCGAATGGGTAACGTCTCGGCGGCATAGTCGAAAGGCTAAGGCTAATGCTACCGCAAAGGCCACAGCCAGCCCACCTGAACACCACGCTCCCCCAGTTCACGTGTCAAACAGGTTTGCCCCGCTCAGTGAAGCACCAACTGAGGAGCCTGTTAAAGGTACTCTGGTGATAGGAGACTCTATCGTCCGACACGTGAAATTAGCTACTCCTTTAGGGGCACCAGCGGCAACAGTTACTTGTTTACCGGGAGCCAGAGCACCGGACATTAGTGGCAACCTTAGGTTAGGGAATAGGAGATATTCGAGGGTAGTAATTCATGTAGGGGCCAATGATATTCGTCTGCGGCAGTCTGAAGTAACTAAGGCTAATATTAAAGAGGTGATTAAACAGGCCCAGATGCTGTCCGAGGAGGTAATCTGCTCTGGCCCCATCCCAATGAGGCGTGGTGATGAAGCTTACAGCAGGCTTTCTTCGCTGAACCGCTGGATGTCCAAGTGGTGTGCAGAAAATCATGTGGGCTTTATAGATAACTGGCTACACTTTGAGGGCAAGCCTGGTCTTTTAGGTAGGGATGGTGTCCACCCCACGCGGGAGGGTGCTGCCTTACTTTCATGCAGCATAGCTCATAGTCTTTTAGTTAGTCGGCAGAGTAGTATTAGAAGCTGCTGACAATCCAGAGCCGGGACCAGGCCGCAGACAGAGAGGCTTAACCGACCGTCTGCGAGCTGCAAAGAGACGTTACCTAGATACCAATGTATTCAGACTGTGTCTGTCCCCCGAGTCAAACAAAAACATCAAAAAACTAAAACAGTAAATCTAAATAACTTAACTTATATTAAACAATCATATCCAGACTGTAGTACTAACATTTCAAGCCTAAAGATTGGTTTACTTAATATTAGATCTCTAAATTCAAAAACAGTTCTGGTGAATGAAATGATAACTGATCAGAAATTCGATGTTCTGTGTCTGACAGAAACCTGGATTAGGCCAAATGAATATGTAGCATTAAATGAAGCCACCCCTGCAGGCTATAATTATATACACAATCCGAGATTGTCCGGTAGAGGAGGTGGGGTCTGCATACTTTTCCAAAGTACCTTAGTTAGCAATCAGAAACACTATGAAAATTTTACTTCTTTTGAGCTTCTTTACACCAGTATAATTAATCCAGTTACAAAAAAGAATGCGTTTTCTTTAATTAACATCTACAGACCACCAGGGCCCTATTTAGAATTTTTAAAAGAATTTAGTGATTTTGTCACAGACTTAGCAGTAAGTAATGATAAAGTGATTATAGTTGGAGACTTCAACATTCATTTCGAAAAATTGGATGATCCATTAAAAAAGGCATTCACATCGATTTTAGACTCAGTTGGTATTATTCAAAATATAACAGGACCTACTCATTACTGTAATCATACTCTGGATTTAGTTTTGACCCTGGGTGTGAGCATAGATAACCCGAATATTCGTTCTCAAACCTCCGCAATTTCAGATCATTACCTTATTTCATTTAAATTACATCTTAGTCATAATATACGTACATCCCCTAGCTACTCTGTAAAACGTTCAATTACGCCTTTTACAGCCCAACAATTTACAGATAAGCTTCCAGACTTATCAACTCTAATGTACTCTCCTGTAGACCCAGTAGAACTAGACAAACTAACCGAAGGTTTAGAAAATACCTTTCGCTCTACCTTAGATGTTGTAGCACCCCTTAAACACAAAATAGAGAGACAGAAAAAGCTCGCACCGTGGTACAATGATCAAACTCGTACCTTAAAGCAGTTAGTACGAAATTTAGAGCGTAAATATCGATCAACTAAACTGGAAGTGTTTCACTCTGCGTGGAAAGACAGTCTTGTTAAATATAGAAAAGAACTTAATAAAGCCCGCTCAGCATATCTGGCCTCACAGATCGAGATAAATAAAAATAATCCTAGAGTTCTCTTTAGTGTTATTTCCAAATTAACTAAAAACCAGGCAGGTACTGAACCTCAGATTCCAGCCATTTACACCAGCAACGATTTTATGGACTTCTTCAATAGTAAAATTGAAAACATTCGGGATAAAATTAAACAGATAAATATTACATCCTCTCTGTCATCTGGTCTGGCTGATCTAGAACAAAACTCTGTTACTGAAGTTAGGTTGGAAGTCTTTAACCCACTTCCACAGCTAGAACTAGAGAAAATTATCTCCTCTTCAAACAGCACAACCTGCACACTTGATGCTGTTCCCACAAAATTATTAAAACAGGTACTGCCAGATATAATTAAACCTCTGTTAATGATAGTAAACTCATCGCTCGCCCTGGGCCATGTACCCAAAGCCTTTAAAACAGCTGTAATTAAACCTCTGATCAAGAAACCAAATCTTGATCCTAGTGTACTGTCTAACTATAGACCTATTTCAAACTTACCGTTTATTTCTAAGATTTTAGAAAAAGCTGTAGCCCAACAACTTTGCTCTTACCTGCAAAGAAACCAGATCTATGAAAAATTTCAATCTGGATTTAGGCCTTATCATAGCACTGAGACAGCTTTAGTTAGAATAACAAACGATCTACTTATAGCCGCCGACCAAGGCTGTGTTTCCTTACTCGTACTTCTCGATCTGAGCGCAGCCTTTGATACAATAGATCATACTATCCTTTTAGAAAGACTAGAGAACATGGTCAGTGTAACCGGAACTGCCTTAGCATGGTTTAAATCGTACTTAACCGATCGCTATCAGTTTGTGAGGATAAATGATATGTCTTCCAGTTATACCAAGGTAAGATATGGAATTCCACAAGGCTCTATATTAGGACCGTTATTATTTACATTATATATGCTCCCACTGGGCAAAGTTATTAGAAAACACAATGTGAATTTTCATTGTTATGCGGATGACACGCAGCTCTTCATATCAGCCAAACCTGATGATAGAGTGAGATTAAAGAAAATCGAGGATTGTGTAGAAGATGTAAAATCATGGATGTCGCACAACTTCCTCCTATTAAATAGTGATAAAACAGAAGTTCTCCTATTAGGCCCCAAAGCTGCTAGAAATAAATTATCAGACTTAATGCTAAATCTGGCTGACTTCTCAGCCACCCCTGGTTCAGCAGCTAAAAACCTTGGAGTTATCATAGATTCAGATCTAGCATTCGATAAACACATATCTAATGTTACTAGAACAGCTTTTCTACACCTCCGTAACATCGCCAAGCTAAGAAATGCCCTATCACTGCATGACGCAGAAAAATTAGTACATGCCTTTATTACCTCAAGGCTAGATTATTGTAATGCGCTACTGTCTGGATGTTCCGGCAGTAACTTAAATAAACTTCAGCTAGTTCAAAATGCTGCAGCCAGGGTCCTTACTAAAACTAGAAAATTTGACCATATTAGTCCAGTACTATCAGCACTGCACTGGCTTCCAGTCAAATTCCGCATAGACTATAAAATTCTCCTGTTAACGTATAAAGCCCTACACAGACTCGCTCCTGAGTATTTACAAGACCTCATCTCCTGTTATGAACCACCGCGATTACTCAGATCTCAGGGTGCTGGTTTATTAGTAGTGCCTAAAATTCAGAGGAGCTCTGCAGGAGGAAGAGCTTTCTCTTATAAAGCGCCTCAACTCTGGAATAATCTCCCCGAATATGTTCGGGACTCAGACACAGTCTCAATCTTTAAGTCTAGACTGAAAACTTACTTGTTTAGTTTAGCTTTTGGTAATTAATGTTTTTCCCTTTAGATAAGGCTGCAGATTCAGGGGTTCATGGACAGAGGAAATTGTGGTAAACTGAGATGCTGGTGCTGTTGTTCTCCCACTGCACACGGTCACTCAGGTTTGTGGACGGTGGAGTGGGTGAATGCCAGTGTTTCAGGGAGCCTCCATGTCTATGTTACCTTCTGGCTCTCTGCCTTTAGTTAGGCTGTTTTATTCAGTTCTGCCGGAGTCATTTGCCACACTCTGATAATGTTTTAATATTCTCAGTTTTGCATAAATCCAGTCAAAACTAATTCCATCTCTCTGCCTTCCTCCGAGTTACTGACTGCCCACCTGTCTGACCCGATACCGATGTTGGACCCTCAGGCTCTCGCGTCTCCTGTCCGGCCAGACTGATGGAAGTTTCTGAAGTCAGCTCTTCTCCACCACCACCACAGATCAGCTGCTCATCGACCATCTTACTCTCCACTACAGATTACATCCAAGCCATTAGTGGCGCTATTACACTCCTGAGTACATAAAACCTATATAGATGTATAAAAGACTTTTTAAATTTCTATTTAAAAGCCGTTTGACCAGTGGTAGGATGGTCCCCCCTTTAATGTGAGTCTTGGTCCTCCCAAGGTTTCTTCCTCCTCCTGCAGCTCTGAGGGAGTTTTTCCTTGCCTCCGCGCTCACTGGGGGTTCTGTATTCTGTATTTTCTATGTGTAATGTTTTGCCTGATTCTTTGTCCTGTAATCATGTTTCTGTAAAGCTGCTTTGTGCCAACACCTGTTGTAAAAAGCGCTATACAAATAAATTTGATTTGATGATTTGATTTGACTCATACTTGGCACATGTGCTTCAAATGTCATTGTTAATTAGTAGCTTCAACAGTTTTGGCATGTTTTAAACTTTGACAGAGTTTTGGCCAAATAACTCTGAAAAGGCTTTCACGTACATGTTTGATCAAGGTTTATGGGCCTCAAATAGTTAAAATGTCAAGATTTTTTTGATAATTATTTACCTACAGGGTCTCAAGATTGCATCAAGACCAAATTTGTTTTGATTGATTAAGGACTTAAAGACAAGTTCGAAAAGAGCAATTTTTACTCTTTTGGCCACTGATGAAAATCTTTGCATTTTTGGTAAACACATGTAATTACAAAGTTGTAAAGGCTACAGCAAAGTATACAACTAAAAAAGAATAACAAGCCTAGGCCACTTGTACCTTTAGATATAACTGATTTTCTGCTATAGTGCCCCCTTGAGGCCAATCAACGCCATATTTTAATGGATGATAGAAGGCCCTGAGATACATGTAGGGTATAAGTATCGTCCTGATTGGTCATTGTTTAGCATGTCAAAAGCTTGCTGGAATCTGATTGGCTAATAACGATCGCAAAAATTTGCATATCAAATTTTCCTTCTGTAAAACATTAGGACATAGGCCATAGATGATACATGTCAAAGGAGAGCTTCATAGCTTGTACGGTTCCTGAGAAACAGATTTTTAGCTTTGGCTCCGCCCCCTGGGGGCGTATGTCTACACAGATTGACGGGCTACCTCAGAATCATGTTGGCATCAAAGTTGTAAAGTGGCATTAGTGTAGGTTTAAGCATTCAAAAGTTACAGCTGTTAGAGTAAATGTGGGTGTGCCACGGTAAGATTAATTTGCATATGGTGGCCATATTGTTTACAAATTTCACAATTTTTTCGATAATTATTGAGGTTGGGACTCTGCTGAGTTGTTTGACACCAAATATGACAGGATTGGTCAATGACCCTAGGACAAGTTCTCAAAAGTAGGTTTTGCATATTATGCTAAATAGCAAAAAATCTAAGTGGGCGGAGCTTAGTGGTTCTATTGACCTTTTTGATTTGCCATTAACCAAGGAATCATATAATGCAAGAATTTTTGCTCTAGCTATCAGGGCGTAGGAGTTACGAGGCCAAACGCGTTGACCTTCGCCATAGCGCCCCCTTGAGGCCGATCGGGCTCATCTTTTGAATCTGAGTAGCGGTGAGAAGTACTACCATATGACCAAGTCTCAGCCCTGTAGGCCTTACGGTTTCTTCTGCCCAATCACTTCTATGGCAGAAAAAGAATAAGAACTATAATAATAATAATAATAATAATAATAATCAGAACAATTACAATAGGGTTTCTAGCACTACGTGCTCGAACCCCTAATAAATATAGCCGCAAGCGGCGATTTACGGGGTTCGAGCGTCACAGGCAAAGAGGCCCCTGGAGGCCAGTTAGGCTTAAAACCTGTTGCTGGTTGACCGTCATCACCAAACTGGATAACCAAGCTGGGTAACCAGCGTGACCATAAAGACCAAAATGACAATGCTAGATGAGTGGTGTGAGTAAACTAGTTGAAAAGCATTGATAAATTGAGCTGTAGTGTTCATCAGGTTTTATGTGGTGTCTTGCTGCACTCTAGTGGGCATTTGGTGAAACAACTTCAGTTCTTAAATTCAAAAAACACAAGGCATAAAAAGGGCATATAAATAACCCATATATAGTGTATAAGTTTTGACCTGATAAACATTCTGCCTGTCAAAAGCTTGCTGAAATGTGATTGGCTAATAGTGACCACAAAAGTGTCCATATCAAATTTTCATTTGGTGTACCATTAGTGCATGGGCCATAGATGATAATTGGCAAGGATGACCTTGATAGCTTGTATGGTTGTAGAGAAACAGCTATCGAGCATTGGCCCCGCCCCCTGGGGCGGTGTATGTCTACTTAAACCCACAGGGTATCTGAGAATCATGTAATGATCAAAGGACTGAAGTGGTATTAGTGTCAGGTTAAGCATTCAAAAGTTATAAGTGTTAAAGACATTTTACTGCACCATGGTAAAACTAATTTGCATATGGCGGCCATATTGTTTATAAATGTAAAGATTTTTTTTTATAATTATTGAGGAGTAAGCTCTGCTGAACTGTTTGACACCAAACATGTCATGATTGGTCAAGGAGGCAAAGACAAGATCTCAAAAGTAGGTTTTGCATATTATGCAAATTAAAAAAAAATTAAGTGGGTGGAGCATAAATAAGAATGACCCAGGTGGCTGACTAGCATGACCAAGAAGGATAAATATGTTCAATTAAGCAAGACAAAAATGATTAAATAAGTTCAGCAGAGCTTTAATTTAGAATAATTCAAATGTAGCTGTTTCACCAAATGACCACCAGAGCGCAGCAAGAGACCACATATAACCTGCTGGAAATCTATCACTCTAAAAGTAAGACAGAACATTCCCTATCAGTGTGTTTCTATTTATTAAAAAGAGAAGAAAAGTCCGATTGGGCTCCAAATTGGTACTCATGATCAAGTGGTCTGCATATATATGTGTGTAAATTTGTGTGTTGATAGGGTCAAAGGTTCCTGACTTCTGTCCATTTAGGTTTGAAAAAAGCGATAATACAGGCTTATGGCCTACAAAATGGCTGTTGCTCTTTGGCCATATTAGAGGCAAAAAATATCTGATTTGGCTCAAAATTTGCAATCAAGATCACAATATCAGTCTATATATGTATGTCAATTTCTGTGTCGATAGGGTCAAAGGTTCCTGACTTATGTCCATTTAGGTTTGAAAAAAGCGATAATACAGGCTTGAGGCCTACAAAATCGCTGTAGTTTTCCAGCCGTTGTAGAGGGAAAACATGTCCGATTTGGCTGAAAATTTGCAATCAAGATCAGATTATCAGTCTATATATGTGTATAAATTTGTGTGTTGATAGGGTGAAAGGTTCCTGTCTTCTGTCCATTTAGGTTGGAAAATAGCGATAAATAGAATAAATTGAAAATAGTTATTTTTTCACTGTAGAGCCTACTGAAGACTTATTTGGCTCATACTTGGCAAATGTGCTTCAAATGTCATTGTTAATTAGTAGCTTCAACAGTTTTGGCATGTTTTAAACTTTGACAGAGTTTTGGCCAAATAACTCTGAAAAGGCTTTCACGTACATGTTTGATCAAGGTTTATGGGCCTCAAATAGTTAAAATGTCAAGATTTTTTTGATAATTATTTACCTACAGGGTCTCAAGATTGCATCAAGACCAAAGTTATTTTGATTGATTAAGGACTTAAAGACAAGTTCGAAAAGAGCAATTTTTACTCTTTTGGCCACTGATGAAAATCTTTCCATTTTTGGTAAATACATGTAATTACAAAGTTGTAAAGGCTACAGCAAAGTATACAACTAAAAAAGAATAACAAGCCTAGGCCACTTGTACCTTTAGATATAACTGATTTTCTGCTATAGCGCCCCCTTGAGGCCAATCAACGCCATATTTTAATGGATGATAGAAGGCCCTGAGATACATGTAGGGTATAAGTATCGTCCTGATTGGTCATTGTTTAGCATGTCAAAAGCTTGCTGGAAACTGATTGGCTAATAACGATCGCAAAAATTTGCATATCAAATTTTCCTTCTGTAAAACATTAGGACATAGGCCATAGATGATACATGCCAAAGGAGAGCTTCATAGCTTGTACGGTTCCTGAGAAACAGATTTTTAGCTTTGGCTCCGCCCCCTGGGGGCGTATGTCTACACAGATTGACGGGCTACCTCAGAATCATGTTGGCATCAACGGTCTAAAGTGGCATTAGTGTAGGTTTAAGCATTCAAAAGTTACAGCTGTTAGAGTAAATTTGGGTGTGCCACGGTAAGATTAATTTGCATATGGCGGCCATATTGTTTACAAATTTCACAATTTTTTTGATAATTATTGAGGTTTGGACTCTGCTGAGTTGTTTGACACCAAATATGACAGGATTGGTCAATGACCCTAGGACAAGTTCTCAAAAGTAGGTTTTGCATATTATGCTAAATAGCAAAAAATCTAAGTGGGCGGAGCTTAGTGGTTCTATTGACCTTTTTGATTTGCCATTAACCAAGGAATCATATAATGCAAGAATTTTTGCTCTAGCTATCAGGGCGTGGCAGTTACGAGGCCTAACGCGTTGACCTTCGCCATAGCGCCCCCTTGAGGCCGATCGGGCTCATCTTTTGAATCTGAGTAGCGGTGAGAAGTACTACCATATGACCAAGTCTCAGCCCTGTAGGCCTTACGGTTTCTTCTGCCCGATCACTTCTATGGCAGAAAAAGAATAAGAATAATAATAATAATAATAAATATAGCCGCAAGCGGCGATTTACGGGGTTCGAGCGTTACAGGCAAAGAGACCCCTGGAGTCCAGTTAGGCTTAAAACATGTTGCCGGTTGACCGGCATCACCAAACTGGATGAGGATGACCAGCATGACCGTGAAGACCAAGCTAGATTATCAGCATGACTAATCTGGATGACAAACTTGTTGATCATATTGACCAAGCTGGAAGACCATAATGACCAAACTGGATGACCAGCATGGCAAAGGTGGTTGGCCAGTATGACCAAGCTGGAAGACCACCATTACTATGAGGACAAAGCTGAATGACCAGCAGGACCATAATGACCAATGTGAATGGCCAGCATGACCAAGCTGGATGGCCAGCATAACCAAGCTGGGTGACCAGCGTGACCATAAAGACCATAATGGCAATGCTAGATGAGTGGTGTGAGTAAACTAGTTGAAAAGCATTGATAAATTGAGCTGTAGTGTTCATCAGGTTTTATGTGGTGTCTTACTGCACTCTAGTGCGCATTTGGTGAAACAAATTCAGTTCTTAAATTGAAAAAACACAAGGCATAAAAAGGGCATATAAATAACACGTATATAGTATATAAGTTTTGACCTGATTAACATTCCACCTGTTAAAAGCTTGCTGGAATGTGATTGGCTAATAGTGACCACAAAAGTGTCCATATCAAATTTTCATTTGGTGTACCATTAGTGCATGGGCCATAGATGATAATTGGCTAGGATGACCTTGATAGCTTGTATGCTTCTAGAGAAACAGCTATCAAGCATTGGCCCCGCCCCCTGGGGGTGTATGTCTACTTAAACTGACAGGGTATCTGAGAATCATGTAATGATCAAAGGACTGAAGTGGTATTAGTGTCAGGTTAAGCATTCAAAAGTTATAAGTGTTAAAGACATTTTACTGCACCATGGTAAAACTAATTTGCATATGTTGGCCATAATGTTTATAAATGTAAAGATTTTTTTTAATAATTATTGAGGAGTAAACTCTGCTGAACTGTTTGACACCAAACATGTCATGATTGGTCAAGGAGGCAAAGACAAGATCTCAAAAGTAGGTTTTGCATATTATGCAAATTAAAAAAAAATTAAGTGGGTGGAGCATAAATAAGAATGACCCAGGTGGCTGAGCAGCATGTCCAAGAAGGATAAATATGTTCAATTAAGCAAGATTGAATAAGTTCAGCAGAGCTTTAATTTAGAATAATTCACCTGTAGCTGTTTCACCAAATGACCACCAGAGCGCAGCAAGAGACCACATATAACCTGCTGGAAATCTATCACTCTATAAGTAAGACAGAACATTCCCTATCAGTGTGTTTCTATTTATTAAAAAGAGAAGAAAAGTCCGATTGGGCTCCAAATTGGTACTCATGATCAAGTGGTCTGTATATACATGTATGTAAATTTGTGTGTTGATAGGGTCAAAGGTTCCTGACTTCTGACCATTTAGGTTTGAAAAAAGTGATAATACAGGCTTATGGCCTACAAAATGGCTGTTGCTCTTTGGCCATATTAGAGGCAAAAAATATCTGATTTGGCTCAAAATTTGCAATCAAGGTCACAATATCAGTCTATATATGTATGTCAATTTCTGTGTCAATAGGGTCAAAGGTTCCTGACTTCTGTCAATTTAGATTTGAAAAAAGCGATAATACAGGCTTGAGGCCTACAAAATCGCTGTAGTTTTCCAGCCGTTGTAGAGGCAAAACATGTCCGATTTGGATGAAAATTTGCAATCAAGATCACAATATCAGTCTATATATGTGTATAAATTTGTGTGTTGATAGGGTGAAAGGTTCCTGTCTTCTGTCCATTTAGGTTGGAAAATAGCGATAAATAGAATAAATTGAAAATAGTTATTTTTTCACTGTAGAGCCTACTGAAGACTTATTTGGCTCATACTTGGCACATGTACTTCAAATGTCATTGTTAATTAGTAGCTTCAACAGTTTTGGCATGTTTTAAACTTTGACAGAGTTTTGGCCAAATAACTCTGAAAAGGCTTTCACGTACATGTTTGATCAAGGTTTATGGGCCTCAAATAGTTAAAATGTCAAGATTTTTTTGATAATTATTTACCTACAGGGTCTCAAGATTGCATCAAGACCAAATTTGTTTTGATTGATTAAGGACTTAAAGACAAGTTCGAAAAGAGCAATTTTTACTCTTTTGGCCACTGATGAAAATCTTTGCATTTTTGGTAAACACATGTAATTACAAAGTTGTAAAGGCTACAGCAAAGTATACAACTAAGAAAGAATAACAAGCCTAGGCCACTTGTACCTTTAGATATAACTGATTTTCTGCTATAGCGCCCCCTTGAGGCCAATCAACGCCATATTTTAACTGATGATACAAGGCCCTGAGATACATGTAGGGTATAAGTATCGTCCTGATTGGTCATAGTTTAGCCTGTCAAAAGCTTGCTGGAAACTGATTGGCTAATAACGATCGCAAAAATTTGCATATCAAATTTTCCTTCTGTAAAACATTAGGACATAGGCCATAGATGATACATGCCAAAGCAGAGCTTCATAGCTTGTACGGTTCCTGAGAAACAGATTTTTAGCTTTGGCTCCGCCCCCTGGGGGCGTATGTCTACACAGATTGACGGGCTACCTCAGAGTCATGTTCGCATCAAAGTTGTAAAGTGGCATTAGTGTAGGTTTAAGCATTCAAAAGTTACATCTGTTAGAGTAAATTTGGGTGTGCCACGGTAAGATTAATTTGCATATGGCGGCCATATTGTTTACAAATTTCACAATTTTTTCGATAATTATTGAGGTTGGGACTCTGCTGAGTTGTTTGACAGCAAATATGACAGGATTGGTCAATGACCCTAGGACAAGTTCTCAAAAGTAGGTTTTGCATATTATGCTAAATAGCAAAAAATCTAAGTGGGCGGAGCTTAGTGGTTCTATTGACCTTTTTGATTTGCCATTAACCAAGGAATCATATAATGCAAGAATTTTTGCTCTAGCTATCAGGGCGTAGGAGTTACGGGGCCAAACGCGTTGAGCTTCGCCATAGCGCCCCCTTGAGGCCGATCGGGCTCATCTTTTGAATCTGAGTAGCGGTGAGAAGTACTACCATATGACCAAGTCTCAGCCCTGTAGGCCTTACGGTTTCTTCTGCCCGATCACTTCTATGGCAGAAAAAGAATAAGAATAATAATCGGAACAATTACAATAGGGTTTCTAGCACTACGTGCTCGAACCCCTAATAATAATAATAATAATAATAATCAGAACAATTACAATAGGGTTTCTAGCACTACGTGCTCGAACCCCTAATAATCAGAACAATTACAATAGGGTTTCTAGCACTACGTGCTCGAACCCCTAATAAATATAGCCGCAAGCGGCGATTTACGGGGTTCGAGCGTTACAGGCAAAGAGACCTCTGGAGGCCAGTTAGGCTTAAAACATGTTGCCGGTTGACCGGCATCGCCAAACTGGATGAGGATGACCAGCATGACCGTGAAGACCAAGCTAGATTACCAGCATGACTAATCTGGATGACAAACTTGTTGACCATATTGACCAAGCTGGAAGACCATAATGACCAAACTGGATGACCAGCATGGCAAAGGTGGTTGGCCAGTATGACCAAGCTGGAAGACCACCATTACTATGAGGACAAAGCTGAATGACCAGCAGGACCATAATGACCAATGAGAATGGCCAGCATGACCAAGCTGGATGGCCAGCATAACCAAGCTGGGTGACCAGCGTGACCATAAAGACCATAATGGCAATGCTAGATGAGTGGTGTGAGTAAACTAGTTGAAAAGCATTGATAAATTGAGCTGTAGTGTTCATCAGGTTTTATGTGGTGTCTTACTGCACTCTAGTGCGCATTTGGTGAAACAAATTCAGTTCTTAAAATGAAAAAACACAAGGCATAAAAAGGGCATATAAATAACCCGTATATAGTATATAAGTTTTGACCTGATTAACATTCCGCCTGTTAAAAGCTTGCTGGAATGTGATTGGCTAATAGTGACCACAAAAGTGTCCATATCAAATTTTCATTTGGTGTACCATTAGTGCATGGGCCATAGATGATAATTGGCTAGGATGACCTTGATAGCTTGTATGGTTCTAGAGAAACAGCTATCGAGCATTGGCCCCGCCCCCTGGGGGGGTGTATGTCTACTTAAACTGACAGGGTATCTGAGAATCATGTAATGATCAAAGGACTGAAGTGGTATTAGTGTCAGGTTAAGCATTCAAAAGTTATAAGTGTTAAAGACATTTTACTGCACCATGGTAGAACTCATTTGCATATGGCGGCCATATTGTTTATAAATGTAAAGATTTTTTTAATAAATATTGAGGAGTAAGCTCTGCTGAACTGTTTGACACCAAACATGTAATGATTGGTCAAGGATCCAAGGACAAGATCTCAAAAGTAGGTTTTGCATATTATGCAAATTAAAAAAAAATTAAGTGGGTGGAGCATAAACAAGAATGACCCAGGCGGCTGACCAGCACGAACAAGAAGGATAAATATGTTCAATTAAGCAAGACAAGCAAGATTGAATAAGTTCAGCAGAGCTTTAATTTAGAATAATTCACCTGTAGCTGTTTCACCAAATGACCACCAGAGCGCAGCAAGAGACCACATATAACCTGCTGGAAATCTATCACTCTATAAGTAAGACAGAACATTCCCTATCAGTGTGTTTCTATTTATTAAAAAGAGAAGAAAAGTCCGATTGGGCTCCAAATTGGTACTCATGATCAAGTGGTCTGCATATATATGTGTGTAAATTTGTGTGTTGATAGGGTCAAAGGTTCCTGACTTCTGTCCATTTAGGTTTGAAAAAAGCGATAATACAGGCTTATGGCCTACAAAATGGCTGTTGCTCTTTGGCCATATTAGAGGCAAAAAATATCTGATTTGGCTCAAAATTTGCAATCAAGATCACAATATCAGTCTATATATGTATGTAAATTTCTGTGTCAATAGGGTCAAAGGTTCCTGACTTCTGTCCATTTAGATTTGAAAAAAGCGATAATACAGGCTTGAGGCCTACAAAATTGCTGTAGTTTTCCAGCCGTTGTAGAGGGAAAACATGTCCGATTTGGCTGAAAATTTGCAATCAAGATCAGATTATCAGTCTATATATGGGTATAAATTTGTGTGTTGATAGGGTGAAAGGTTCCTGTCTTCTGTCCATTTAGGTTGGAAAATAGCGATAAATAGAATAAACTGAAAATAGTTATTTTTTCACTGTAGAGCCTACTGAAGACTTATTTGGCTCATACTTGGCACATGTGCTTCAAATGTCATTGTTAATTAGTAGCTTCAACAGTTTTGGCATGTTTTAAACTTTGACAGAGTTTTGGCCAAATAACTCTGAAAAGGCTTTCACGTACATGTTTGATCAAGGTTTATGGGCCTCAAATAGTTAAAATGTCAAGATTTTTTTGATAATTATTTACCTACAGGGTCTCAAGATTGCATCAAGACCAAATTTGTTTTGATTGATTAAGGACTTAAAGACAAGTTCGAAAAGAGCAATTTTTACTCTTTTGGCCACTGATGAAAATCTTTGCATTTTTGGTAAATACATGTAATTACAAAGTTGTAAAGGCTATAGCAAAGTATACAATTCAAAAAGAATAACAAGCTTAGGCCACTTGTACCTTTAGATATAACTGATTTTCTGCTATAGCGCCCCCTTGAGGCCAATCAACGCCATATTTTAATGGATGATAGAAGGCCCTCATATACATGTAGGGTATAAGTATCGTCCTGATTGGTGATTGTTTAGCCTGTCAAAAGCTTGCTGGAAGCTGATTGGCTAATAGCGATCACAAAAATTTGCATATCAAATTTTCCTTCTGTGAAACATTAGAACATAGGCCATAGATGATACATGCCAAAGGAGAGCTTCGTAGCTTGTACGGTTCCTGAGAAACAGATTTTTAGCTTTGGCTCCGCCCCCTGGAGGCGTATGTCTACACAGATTGACACGTTACCTCAGAATCATGTTGGCATCAAAGGTCTAAAGTGGCATTAGTGTCGGTTTAAGCATTCAAAAGTTACAGCTGTTAGAGTAAATTTGGGTGTGCTACGGTAAGATTAATTTGCATATGGCGGCCATATTGTTTACAAATTTCACAATTTTTTCGATAATTATTAAGGTTGGGACTCTGCTGAGTTGTTTGACACCAAATATGACAGGATTGGTCAATGACCCTAGGACAAGTTCTCAAAAGTAGGTTTTGCATATTATGCTAAATAGCAAAAAATCTAAGTGGGCGGAGCTTAGTGGTTCTATTGACCTTTTTGATTTGCCATTAACCAAGGAATCATATAATGCAAGAATTTTTGCTCTAGCTATCAGGGCGTGGGAGTTACAAGGCCAAACGCGTTGACCTTCGCCATAGCGCCCCCTTGAGGCCGATCGGGCTCATCTTTTGAATCTGAGTAGCGGTGAGAAGTACTACCATATGACCAAGTCTCAGCCCTGTAGGCCTTACGGTTTCTTCTGCCCAATCACTTCTATGGCAGAAAAAGAATAAGAACTATAATAATAATAAATATAGCCGCAAGCGGCGATTTACGGGGTTCGAGCGTTACAGGCAAAGAGACCCCTGGAGGCCAGTTAGGCTTAAAACATGTTGCCGGTTGACCGGCATCGCCAAACTGGATGAGGATGACCAGCATGACCGTGAAGACCAAGCTAGATTACCAGCATGACTAATCTGGATGACAAACTTGTTGACCATATTGACCAAGCTGGAAGACCATAATGACCAAACTGGATGACCAGCATGGCAAAGGTGGTTGGCCAGTATGACCAAGCTGGAAGACCACCATTACTATGAGGACAAAGCTGAATGACCAGCAGAACCATAATGACCAATGTGAATGGCCAGCATGACCAAGCTGGATGGCCAGCATAACCAAGCTGGGTGACCAGCGTGACCATAAAGACCATAATGGCAATGCTAGATGAGTGGTGTGAGTAAACTAGTTGAAAAGCATTGATAAATTGAGCTGTAGTGTTCATCAGGTTTTATGTGGTGTCTTACTGCACTCTAGTGCGCATTTGGTGAAACAAATTCAGTTCTTAAATTGAAAAAACACAAGGCATAAAAAGGGCAAATAAATAACCCGTATATAGTATATAAGTTTTGACCTGATTAACATTCCGCCTGTTAAAAGCTTGCTGGAATGTGATTGGCTAATAGTGACCACAAAAGTGTCCATATCAAATTTTCATTTTGTGTACCATTAGTGCATTAGTGCCATAGATGATAATTGGCTAGGATGACCTTGATAGCTTGTATGGTTCTAGAGAAACAGCTATCGAGCATTGGCCTCGCCCCCTGGGGGTTTATGTCTACTTAAACTGACAGGGTATCTGAGAATCATGTAATGATCAAAGGACTGAAGTGGTATTAGTGTCAGGTTAAGCATTCAAAAGTTATAAGTGTTAAAGACATTTCACTGCACCATGGTAGAACTCATTTGCATATGGCGGCCATATTGTTTATAAATGTAAAGATTTTTTTAATAATCATTGAGGAGTAAGCTCTGCTGAACTGTTTGATACCAAACATGTCATGATTGGTCAAGGATCCAAGGACAAGATCTCAAAAGTAGGTTTTGCATATTATGCAAATTAAAAAAAAAAAATAAGGGGGTGGAGCATAAACAAGAATGACCCAGGCGGCTGACCAGCATGAACAAGAAGGATAAATATGTTCAATTAAGCAAGACAAGCAAGATTGAATAAGTTCAGCAGAGCCTTAATTTAGAATAATTCACCTGTAGCTGTTTCACCAAATGACCACCAGAGCGCAGCAAGAGACCACATATAACCTGCTGGAAATCTATCACTCTATCAGAAAGACAAAACATTCCCTATCAGTGTGTTTCTATTTATTAAAAAGAGAAGAAAAGTCCGATTGGGCTCCAAATTGGTATTCATGATCAAGTGGTCTGTATATACATGTATGTAAATTTGTGTGTTGATAGGGTCAAAGGTTCCTGACTTCTGACCATTTAGGTTTGAAAAAAGTGATAATACAGGCTTATGGCCTACAAAATGGCTGTTGCTCTTTGGCCATATTAGAGGCAAAAAATATCTGATTTGGCTCAAAATTTGCAATCAAGATCACAATATCAGTCTATATATGTATGTCAATTTCTGTGTCAATAGGGTCAAAGGTTCCTGACTTCTGTCCATTTAGATTTGAAAAAAGCGATAATACAGGCTTGAGGCCTACAAAATCGCTGTAGTTTTCCAGCCGTTGTAGAGGCAAAACATGTCCGATTTGGCTGAAAATTTGCAATCAAGATCAGATTATCAGTCTATATATGTGTATAAATTTGTGTGTTGATAGGGTGAAAGGTTCCTGTCTTCTGTCCATTTAGGTTGGAAAATAGCGATAAATAGAATAAATTGAAAATATTTATTTTTTCACTGTAGAGCCTACTGAAGACTTATTTGGCTCATACTTGGCACATGTACTTCAAATGTCATTGTTAATTAGTAGCTTCAACAGTTTTGGCATGTTTTAAACTTTGACAGAGTTTTGGCCAAATAACTCTGAAAAGGCTTTCACGTACATGTTTGATCAAGGTTTATGGGCCTCAAATAGTTAAATTGTCAAGATTTTTTTGATAATTATTTACCTACAGGGTCTCAAGATTGCATCAAGATCAAATTTGTTTTGATTGATTAAGGACTTAAAGACAAGTTCGAAAAGAGCAATTTTTACTCTTTTGCCAACTGATGAAAATCTTTGCATTTTTGGTAAACACATGTAATTACAAAGTTGTAAAGGCTACAGCAAAGTATACAAATAAAAAAGAATAACAAGCCTAGGCCACTTGTACCTTTAGATATAACTGATTTTCTGCTATAGCGCCCCCTTGAGGCCAATCAACGCCATATTTTAATGGATGATAGAAGGCCCTGAGATACATGTAGGGTATAAGTATCGTCCTGATTGGTCATTGTTTAGCCTGTCAAAAGCTTGCTGGAATCTGATTGGCTAATAACGATCGCAAAAATTTGCATATCAAATTTTCCTTCTGTAAAACATTAGGACATAGGCCATAGATGATACTTGCCAAAGGAGAGCTTCATAGCTTGTACGGTTCCTGAGAAACAGATTTTTAGCTTTGGCTCCGCCCCCTGGGGGCGTATGTCTACACAGATTGACATGCTACCTCAGAATCATGTTGGCATCGTAGGTCTAAAGTGGCATTAGTGTCGGTTTAAGAATTCAAAAGTTACAGCTGTTAAAGTAAATTTGGGTGTGCCACGGTAAGATTAATTTGCATATGGCGGCCATATTTTTTGCAAATTTCAAGATTTTTTTAATAATTATTGAGGTTGGGACTCTGCTGAGTTGTTTGACACCAAACATGTCAGGATTGGTCAATGAGTTTAGGACAAGTTCTCAAAAGTAGGTTTTGCATATTATGCTAAATAGCAAAAAATCTAAGTGGGCGGAGCTTAGTGGTTCTATTGACCTTTTTGATTTGCCATTAACCAAGGAATCATATAATGCAAGAATTTTTGCTCTAGCTATCAGGGCGTAGGAGTTACGAGGCCAAACGCGTTGACCTTTGTCATAGCGCCCCCTTGAGGCCGATCGGGCTCATCTTTTGAATCTGAGTAGCGGTGAGAAGTACTACCATATGACCAAGTCTCAGCCCTGTAGGCCTTACGGTTTCTTCTGCCCAATCACTTCTATGGCAGAAAAAGAATAAGAACTATAATAATAATAATAAATATAGCCGCAAGCGGCGATTTACGGGGTTCGAGCGTTACAGGCAAAGAGACCCCTGGAGGCCAGTTAGGCTTAAAACATGTTGCCGGTTGACCGGCATCGCCAAACTGGATGAGGATGACCAGCATGACCGTGAAGACCAAGCTAGATTACCAGCATGACTAATCTGGATGACAAACTTGTTGACCATATTGACCAAGCTGGAAGACCATAATGACCAAACTGGATGACCAGCATGGCAAAGGTGGTTGGCCAGTATGACCAAGCTGGAAGACCACCATTACTATGAGGACAAAGCTGAATGACCAGCAGGACCATAATGACCAATGTGAATGGCCAGCATGACCAAGCTGGATGGCCAGCATAACCAAGCTGGGTGACCAGCGTGACCATAAAGACCATAATGGCAATGCTAGATGAGTGGTGTGAGTAAACTAGTTGAAAAGCATTGATAAATTGAGCTGTAGTGTTCATCAGGTTTTATGTGGTGTCTTACTGCACTCTAGTGCGCATTTGGTGAAACAAATTCAGTTCTTAAATTGAAAAAACACAAGGCATAAAAAGGGCATATAAATAACCCGTATATAGTATATAGGTTTTGACCTGATTAACATTCCGCCTGTTAAAAGCTTGCTGGAATGTGATTGGCTAATAGTGACCACAAAAGTGTCCATATCAAATTTTCATTTGGTGTACCATTAGTGCATGGGCCATAGATGATAATTGGCTAGGATGACCTTGATAGCTTGTATGGTTCTAGAGAAACAGCTATCGAGCATTGGCCCCGCCCCCTGGGGGGGTGTATGTCTACTTAAACTGACAGGGTATCTGAGAATCATGTAATGATCAAAGGACTGAAGTGGTATTAGTGTCAGGTTAAGCATTCAAAAGTTATAAGTGTTAAAGACATTTTACTGCACCATGGTAGAACTCATTTGCATATGGCGGCCATATTGTTTATAAATGTAAAGATTTTTTTAATAATTATTGAGGAGTAAGCTCTGCTGAACTGTTTGACACCAAACATGTCATGATTGGTCAAGGATCCAAGGACAAGATCTCAAAAGTAGGTTTTGCATATTATGCAAATTAAAAAAAAAATTAAGTGGGTGGAGCATAAACAAGAATGACCCAGGCGGCTGACTAGCATGAACAAGAAGGATAAATATGTTCAATTAAGCAAGACAAGCAAGATTGAATAAGTTCAGCAGAGCTTTAATTTAGAATAATTCACCTGTAGCTGTTTCACCAAATGACCACCAGAGCGAAGCAAGAGACCACATATAACCTGCTGGAAATCTATTACTCTATCAGAAAGACAGAACATTCCCTATCAGTGTGTTTCTATTTATTAAAAAGAGAAGAAAAGTCCGATTGGGCTCCAAATTGGTACTCATGATCAAGTGGTCTGCATATATATGTGTGTAAATTTGTGTGTTGATAGGGTCAAAGGTTCCTGACTTCTGTCCATTTAGGTTTGAAAAAAGCGATAATACAGGCTTATGGCCTACAAAATGGCTGTTGCTCTTTGGCCATATTAGAGGCAAAAAATATCTGATTTGGCTCAAAATTTGCAATCAGGATCACAATATCAGTCTATATATGTATGTAAATTTCTGTGTCAATAGGGTCAAAGGTTCCTGACTTCTGTCCATTTAGATTTGAAAAAAGCGATAATACAGGCTTGAGGCCTACAAAATTGCTGTAGTTTTCCAGCCGTTGTAGAGGGAAAACATGTCCGATTTGGCTGAAAATTTGCAATCAAGATCAGATTATCAGTCTATATATGTGTATAAATTTGTGTGTTGATAGGGTGAAAGGTTCCTGTCTTCTGTCCATTTAGGTTGGAAAATAGCGATAAATAGAATAAACTGAAAATAGTTATTTTTTCACTGTAGAGCCTACTGAAGACTTATTTGGCTCATACTTGGCACATGTGCTTCAAATGTCATTGTTAATTAGTAGCTTCAACAGTTTTGGCATGTTTTAAACTTTGACAGAGTTTTGGCCAAATAACTCTGAAAAGGCTTTCACGTACATGTTTGATCAAGGTTTATGGGCCTCAAATAGTTAAAATGTCAAGATTTTTTTGATAATTATTTACCTACAGGGTCTCAAGATTGCATCAAGACCAAATTTGTTTTGATTGATTAAGGACTTAAAGACAAGTTCGAAAAGAGCAATTTTTACTCTTTTGGCCACTGATGAAAATCTTTCCATTTTTGGTAAATACATGTAATTACAAAGTTGTAAAGGCTACAGCAAAGTATACAACTAAAAAAGAATAACAAGCCTAGGCCACTTGTACCTTTAGATATAACTGATTTTCTGCTATAGCGCCCCCTTGAGGCCAATCAACGCCATATTTTAATGGATGATAGAAGGCCCTGAGATACATGTAGGGTATAAGTATCGTCCTGATTGGTCATTGTTTAGCATGTCAAAAGCTTGCTGGAAACTGATTGGCTAATAACGATCGCAAAAATTTGCATATCAAATTTTCCTTCTGTAAAACATTAGGACATAGGCCATAGATGATACATGCCAAAGGAGAGCTTCATAGCTTGTACGGTTCCTGAGAAACAGATTTTTAGCTTTGGCTCCGCCCCCTGGGGGCGTATGTCTACACAGATTGACGGGCTACCTCAGAATCATGTTGGCATCAACGGTCTAAAGTGGCATTAGTGTAGGTTTAAGCATTCAAAAGTTACAGCTGTTAGAGTAAATTTGGGTGTGCCACGGTAAGATTAATTTGCATATGGCGGCCATATTGTTTACAAATTTTACAATTTTTTTGATAATTATTGAGGTTGGGACTCTGCTGAGTTGTTTGACACCAAATATGACAGGATTGGTCAATGACCCTAGGACAAGTTCTCAAAAGTAGGTTTTGCATATTATGCTAAATAGCAAAAAATCTAAGTGGGCGGAGCTTAGTGGTTCTATTGACCTTTTTGATTTGCCATTAACCAAGGAATCATATTATGCAAGAATTTTTGCTCTAGCTATCAGGGCGTGGCAGTTACGAGGCCTAACGCGTTGACCTTCGCCATAGCGCCCCCTTGAGGCCGATCGGGCTCATCTTTTGAATCTGAGTAGCGGTGAGAAGTACTACCATATGACCAAGTCTCAGCCCTGTAGGCCTTACGGTTTCTTCTGCCCGATCACTTCTATGGCAGAAAAAGAATAAGAATAATAATAATAATAAATATAGCCGCAAGCGGCGATTTACGGGGTTCGAGCGTTACAGGCAAAGAGACCCCTGGAGGCCAGTTAGGCTTAAAACATGTTACCGGTTGACCGGCATCGCCAAACTGGATGAGGATGACCAGCATGACCGTGCAGACCAAGCTAGATTACCAGCATGACTAATCTGGATGACAAACTTGTTGACCATATTGACCAACCTGGAAGACCATAGTGACCAAACTGGATGACCAGCATGGCAAAGGTGGTTGGCCAGTATGACCAAGCTGGAAGACCACCATTACTATGAGGACAAAGCTGAATGACCAGCAGGACCATAATGACCAATGTGAATGGCCAGCATGACCAAGCTGGATGGCCAGCATAACCAAGCTGGGTGACCAGCGTGACAATAAAGACCATAATGGCAATGCTAGATGAGTGGTGTGAGTAAACTAATTGAAAAGCATTGATAAATTGGGCTGTAGTGTTCATCAGGTTTTATGTGGTGTCTTACTGCACTCTAGTGGGCATTTGGTGAAACAAATTCAGTTCTTAAATTGAAAAAACACAAGGCATAAAAAGGGCATGTAAATAACCTGTATATAGTATATAAGTTTTGACCTGATTAACATTCCGCCTGTTAAAAGCTTGCTGGAATGTGATTGGCTAATAGTGACCACAAAAGTGTCCATATCAAATTTTCATTTGGTGTACCATTAGTGCATGGGCCATAGATGATAATTGGCTAGGATGACCTTGATAGCTTGTATGGTTCTAGAGAAACAGCTATCGAGCATTGGCCCCGCCCCCTGGGGGTGTATGTCTACTTAAACTGACAGGGTATCTGAGAATCATGTAATGATCAAAGGACTGAAGTGGTATTAATGTCAGGTTAAGCATTCAAAAGTTATAAGTGTTAGAAGGCATTTTACTGCACCATGGTAAAACTAATTTGCATATGGCGGCCATATTGTTTATAAATGTAAAGATTTTTTAAAATAATTATTGAGGAGTAAGCTCTGCTGAACTGTTTGACACCAAACATGTCATGATTGGTCAAGGATCCAAGGACAAGATCTCAAAAGTAGGTTTTGCATATTATGCAAATTTAAAAAAAAATTAAGTGGGTGGAGCATAAACAAGAATGACCCAGGCGGCTTACCAGCATGAACAAGAAGGATAAATATGTTCAATTAAGCAAGACAAGCAAGATTGAATAAGTTCAGCAGAGCTTTAATTTAGAATAATTCACCTGTAGCTGTTTCACCAAATGACCACCAGAGCGCAGCAAGAGACCACATATAACCTGCTGGAAATCTATCACTCTATCAGAAAGACAAAACATTCCCTATCAGTGTGTTTCTATTTATTAAAAACAGAAGAAAAGTCCGATTGGGCTCCAAATTGGAACTCATGATCAAGTGGTCTGTATATACATGTATGTAAATTTGTGTGTTGATAGGGTCAAAGGTTCCTGACTTTTGACCATTTAGGTTTGAAAAAAGTGATAATACAGGCTTATGGCCTACAAAATGGCTGTTGCTCTTTGGCCATATTAGAGGCAAAAAATATCTGATTTGGCTCAAAATTTGCAATCAGGATCACAATATCAGTCTATATATGTATGTCAATTTCTGTGTCAATAGGGTCAAAGGTTCCTGACTTCTGTCCATTTAGATTTGAAAAAAGCGATAATACAGGCTTGAGGCCTACAAAATCGCTGTAGTTTTCCAGCCGTTGTAGAGGCAAAACATGTCCGATTTGGCTGAAAATTTGCAATCAAGATCAGATTATCAGTCTATATATGTGTATAAATTTGTGTGTTGATAGGGTGAAAGGTTCATGTCTTCTGTCCATTTAGGTTGGAAAATAGCGATAAATGGAATAAATTGAAAATAGTTATTTTTTCACTGTAGAGCCTACTGAAGACTTATTTGGCTCATACATGGCACATGTGCTTCAAATGTCATTGTTAATTAGTAGCTTCAACAGTTTTGGCATGTTTTAAACTTTGACAGAGTTTTGGCCAAATAACTCTGAAAAGGCTTTCACGTACATGTTTGATCAAGGTGTTGGGGCCATAAAAAGTTAAAATTCTAACATTTTTTTGATAATTATTTACCTACACGGTCTCAAGATTGTGAAAAGACCAAAGTTGATTTAATTGGTTGAATATCCAGGGACTAGTTCAAAAAGTGCAATTTTTACTCTACTGGCCACTGATGCAAAACAATACATTTTTGGTAAAGACATGTAATTACAAAGTTGTAAAGGTTACAGCAAAGCATAAAACTCAAAAAGAATAACAAGCCTAGGCCACTTGTACCTTTAGATATAACTGATTTTCTGCTATAGCGCCCCCTAGAGGCCAATCAACGCCATATTTTAATGGATGATAGAAGGCCCTCATATACATGTACAATATAAGTATCGTCCTGATTGGTGATTGTTTAGCCTGTCAAAAGCTTGCTGTAATCTGATTGGCTAATAGCGACCACAAAAATTCACACATCAAAATATCCTTCAGTAGTCCATTAGGACATAGGCCACAGAGGATACATGCCAAACGAGAGCTTGATAGCTTGTACGGTTCCTGAGAAACAGATTTTTAGCTTTGGCTCCGCCCCCTGGGGGCGTATGTCTACACAGATTGACGGGCTACCTCAGAATCATGTTGGCATCAAAGTTGTAAAGTGGCATTAGTGTAGGTTTAAGCATTCAAAAGTTACAGCTGTTAGAGTAAATTTGGGTGTGCCACGGTAAGATTAATTTGCATATGGCGGCCATATTGTTTACAAATTTCACAATTTTTTCGATAATTATTGAGGTTGGGACTCTGCTGAGTTGTTTGACACCAAATATGACAGGATTGGTCAATGACCCTAGGACAAGTTCTCAAAAGTAGGTTTTGCATATTCTGCTAAATAGCAAAAAATCTAAGTGGGCGGAGCTTAGTGGTTCTATTGACCTTTTTGATTTGCCATTAACCAAGGAATCATATAATGCAAGAATTTTTGCTCTAGCTATCAGGGCGTAGGAGTTACGAGGCCAAACACGTTGACCTTCCCCATAGCGCCCCCTTGAGGCCGATCGGGCTCATCTTTTGAATCTGAGTAGCGGTGAGAAGTACTACCATATGACCAAGTCTCAGCCCTGTAGGCCTTACGGTTTCTTCTGCCCAATCACTTCTATGGCAGAAAAAGAATAAGAACTATAATAATAATAATAATAATAATCAGAACAATTACAATAGGGTTTCTAGCACTACGTGCTCGAACCCCTAATAATAATAATAAATATAGCCGCAAGCGGCGATTTACGGGGTTCGAGCGTTACAGGCAAAGAGACCCCTGGAGGCCAGTTAGGCTTAAAACATGTTGCCGCTTGACCGGCATCGCCAAACTGGATGAGGATGACCAGCATGACCGTGAAGACCAAGATAGATTACCAGCATGACTAATCTGGATGACAAACTTGTTGACCATATTGACCAAGCTGGAAGACCATAATGACCAAACTGGATGATCAGCATGGCAAAGGTGGTTGGCCAGTATGACCAAGCTGGAAGACCACCATTACTATGAGGACAAAGCTGAATGACCAGCAGGACCATAATGACCAATGTGAATGGCCAGCATGACCAAGCTGGATGGCCAGCATAACCAAGCTGGGTGACCAGCGTGACCATAAAGACCATAATGGCAATGCTAGATGAGTGGTGTGAGTAAACTAGTTGAAAAGCATTGATAAATTGAGCTGTAGTGTTCATCAGGTTTTATGTGGTCTCTTACTGCACTCTAGTGGGCATTTGGTGAAACAAATTCAGTTCTTAAATTGAAAAAACACAAGGCATAAAAAGGGCATATAAATAACCCGTATATAGTATATAAGTTTTGACCTGATTAACATTCTGCCTGTTAAAAGCTTGGTGGAATGCGATTGGCTAATATTGACCACAAAAGTGTCCATATCAAATTTTCATTTGGTGTACCATTAGTGCATGGGCCATAGATGATAATTGGCAAGGACGACCTTGATAGCTTGTATGGTTCTTGAGAAACAGCTATCGAGCATTGGCCCCGCCCCCTGGGGGGGTGTATGTCTACTTAAACTCACAGGGTATCTGAGAATCATGTAATGATCAAAGGACTGAAGTGGTATTAATGTCAGGTTAAGCATTCAAAAGTTATAAGTGTTAGAAGACATTTTACTGCACCATGGTAAAACTAATTTGCATATGGCGGCCATATTGTTTATAAATGTAAAGATTTTTTTTAATAATTATTGAGGAGTAAGCTCTGCTGAACTGTTTGACACCAAACATGTCATGATTGGTCAAGGAGGCAAAGACAAGATCTCAAAAGTAGGTTTTGCATATTATGCAAATTAAAAAAAAATTAAGTGGGTGGAGCATAAATAAGAATGACTCAGGTGGCTGACTAGCATGACCAAGAAGGATAAATATGTTCAATTAAGTAAGACAAAAACGATTAAATAAGTTCAGCAGAGCTTTAATTTAGAATAATTCACCTGTAGCTGTTTCACCAAATGACCACCAGAGCGCAGCAAGAGACCACATATAACCTGCTGGAAATCTATCACTCTATAAGTAAGACAGAACATTCCCTATCAGTGTGTTTCTATTTATTAAAAAGAGAAGAAAAGTCCGATTGGGCTCCAAATTGGTACTCATGATCAAGTGGTCTGCATATATATGTGTGTAAATTTGTGTGTTGATAGGGTCAAAGGTTCCTGACTTCTGTCCATTTAGGTTTGAAAAAAGCGATAATACAGGCTTATGGCCTACAAAATGGCTGTTGCTCTTTGGCCATATTAGAGGCAAAAAATATCTGATTTGGCTCAAAATTTGCAATCAAGATCACAATATCAGTCTATATATGTATGTCAATTTCTGTGTCGATAGGGTCAAAGGTTCCTGACTTATGTCCATTTAGGTTTGAAAAAAGCGATAATACAGGCTTGAGGCCTACAAAATCGCTGTAGTTTTCCAGCCGTTGTAGAGGCAAAACATGTCCGATTTGGCTGAAAATTTGCAATCAAGATCAGATTATCAGTCTATATATGTGTATAAATGTGTGTGTTGATAGGGTGAAAGGTTCCTGTCTTCTGTCCATTTAGGTTGGAAAATAGCGATAAATAGAATAAATTGAAAATAGTTATTTTTTCACTGTAGAGCCTACTGAAGACTTATTTGGCTCATACTTGGCAAATGTGCTTCAAATGTCATTGTTAATTAGTAGCTTCAACAGTTTTGGCATGTTTTAAACTTTGACAGAGTTTTGGCCAAATAACTCTGAAAAGGCTTTCACGTACATGTTTGATCAAGGTTTATGGGCCTCAAATAGTAAAAATGTCAAGATTTTTTTGATAATTATTTACCTACAGTGTCTCAAGATTGCATCAAGACCAAATTTGTTTTGATTAATTAAGGACTTAAAGACAAGTTCGAAAAGAGCAATTTTTACTCTTTTGGCCACTGATGAAAATCTTTGCATTTTTGGTAAATACATGTAATTACAAAGTTGTAAAGGCTACAGCAAAGTATACAACTAAAAAAGAATAACAAGCCTAGGCCACTTGTACCTTTAGATATAACTGATTTTCTGCTATAGCGCCCCCTTGAGGCCAGTCAACGCCATATTTTAATGGATGATAGAAGGCCCTGAGATACATGTAGGGTATAAGTATCGTCCTGATTGGTCATTGTTTAGCATGTCAAAAGCTTGCTGGAAACTGATTGGCTAATAACGATCGCAAAAATTTGCATATCAAATTTTCCTTCTGTAAAACATTAGGACATAGGCCATAGATGATACATGCCAAAGGAGAGCTTCATAGCTTGTACGGTTCCTGAGAAACAGATTTTTAGCTTTGGCTCCGCCCCCTGGGGGCGTATGTCTACACAGATTGACGGGCTAACTCAGAATCATATTGGCATCAAAGTTGTAAAGTGGCATTAGTGTAGGTTTAAGCATTCAAAAGTTACAGCTGTTAGAGTAAATTTGGGTGTGCCACGGTAAGATTAATTTGCATATGGCGGCCATATTGTTTAAAAAATTCTCAATTTTTTCGATAATTATTGAGCTTGGGACTCTGCTGAGTTGTTTGACACCAAATATGACAGGATTGGTCAATGACCCTAGGACAAGTTCTCAAAAGTAGGTTTTGCATATTATGCTAAATAGCAAAAAATCTAAGTGGGCGGAGCTTAGTGGTTCTATTGACCTTTTTGATTTGCCATTAACCAAGGAATCATATAATGCAAGAATTTTTGCTCTAGCTATCAGGGCGTAGGAGTTACGGGGCCAAACGCGTTGACCTTCGCCATAGCGCCCCCTTGAGGCCGATCGGGCTCATCTTTTGAATCTGAGTAGCGGTGAGAAGTACTACCATATGACCAAGTCTCAGCCCTGTAGGCCTTACGGTTTCTTCTGCCCGATCACTTCTATGGCAGAAAAAGAATAAGAACTATAATAATAATAATAATAATAATCAGAACAATTACAATAGGGTTTCTAGCACTACGTGCTCGAACCCCTAATAATAAATATAGCCGCAAGCGGCGATTTACGGGGTTCGAGCGTTACAGGCAAAGAGGCCCCTGGAGGCCAGTTAGGCTTAAAACATGTTGCTGGTTGACCGGCATCACCAAACTGGATGACCAGCATGGCAAATGTTGTTGTCCAGTAGGACCAAGCTGGATGACCAGCATTGCTATGATGAAAAGGCGTAATGACCAGCAGGACCATAATGACCAATGTGAATGACCAGAATGACCTAGCTGGATGGGCAGCATAACCAATCTAGGTGACCAGCGTGACCATAATGACAATGCTAGATGAGTGGTGTGAGTAAACTAGTTGAAATGCATTAATAAATTGAGCTGTTGTGTTCATCAGGTTTTATGTGGTCTCTTGCTGCACTCTAGTGGGCATTTGGTGAAACAACTTCAGTTCTTATGTTGAAATATACAAGCCACAATAATCCTGCTGAGAGCCCAGCAGTGAGGCATGACAAGGGCACATATTAATAACCAATATCATCAATAATAGTACATAAGTTTTGACCTGATTAACATTGAGCCTGTCAAAAGCTTGCTGGAATGTGATTGGCTAATAGTGACCACAAAAGTGTCCATATCAAATTTTCATTTGGTGTACCATTAGTGCATGGGCCATAGATGATAATTGGCTAGGATGACCTTGATAGCTTGTATGGTTCTAGAGAAACAGCTATCGAGCTTTGGCCCCGCCCCGTAGGGGTGTATGTCTACTTAAACTGACAGGGTATCTGAGAATCATGTAATGATCAAAGGACTGAAGTGGTATTAGTGTCAGGTTAAGCATTCAAAAGTTATAAGTGTTAAAGACATTTTACTGCACCATGGTAGAACTCATTTGCATATGGCGGCCATATTGTTTATAAATGTAAAGATTTTTTTAATAATTATTGAGGATTAAGCTCTGCTGAACTGTTTGACACCAAACATGTCATGATTGGTCAAGGATCCAAGGACAAGATCTCAAAAGTAGGTTTTGCATATTATGCAAATTAAAAAAAAAATTTAGTGGCTGGAGCATAAACAAGAATGACCCAGGCGGCTGACCAACATGAACAAAAAGGATAAATATGTTCAATTAAGCAAGACAAGCAAGATTGAATAAGTTCAGTAGAGCTTTAATTTAGAATAATTCACCTGTAGCTGTTTCACCAAATGACCACCAGAGCGCAGCAAGAGACCACATATAACCTGCTGGAAATCTATCACTCTATCAAAAAGACAGAACATTCCCTATCAGTGTGTTTCTATTTATTAAAAAGAGAAGAAAAGTCCGATTGGGCTCCAAATTGGTATTCATGATCAAGTGGTCTGTATATACATGTATGTAAATTTGTGTGTTGATAGGCTCAAAGGTTCCTGACTTCTGACCATTTAGGTTTGAAAAAAGTGATAATACAGGCTTATGGCCTACAAAATGGCTGTTGCTCTTTGGCCATATTAGAGGCAAAAAATATCTGATTTGGCTCAAAATTTGCAATCAAGATCACAATATCAGTCTATATATGTATGTCAATTTCTGTGTCGATAGGGTCAAAGGTTCCTGACTTCTGTCCATTTAGATTTGAAAAAAGCGATAATACAGGCTTGAGGCCTACAAAATCGCTGTAGTTTTCCAGCCGTTGTAGAGGCAAAACATGTCCTATTTGGCTGAAAATTTGCAATCAAGATCAGATTATCAGTCTATATATGTGTATAAATTTGTGTGTTGATAGGGTGAAAGGTTCCTGTCTTCTGTCCATTTAGGTTGGAAAATAGCGATAAATAGAATAAATTGAAAATAGTTATTTTTTCACTGTAGAGCCTACTGAAGACTTATTTGGCTCATACTTGGCACATGTACTTCAAATGTCATTGTTAATTAGTAGCTTCAACAGTTTTGGCATGTTTTAAACTTTGACAGAGTTTTGGCCAAATAACTCTGAAAAGGCTTTCACATACATGTTTGTTCAAGGTTTATGGGCCTCAAATAGTTAAAATGTCAAGATTTTTTTGATAATTATTTACCTACAGGGTCTCAAGATTGCATCAAGACCAAATTTGTTTTGATTGATTAAGGACTTAAAGACAAGTTCGAAAAGAGCAATTTTTACTCTTTTGGCCACTGATGAAAATCTTTGCATTTTTGGTAAACACATGTAATTACAAAGTTGTAAAGGCTACAGCAAAGTATACAAATAAAAAAGAATAACAAGCCTAGGCCACTTGTACCTTTAGATATAACTGATTTTCTGCTATAGCGCCCCCTTGAGGCCAATCAACGCCATATTTTAATGGATGATAGAAGGCCCTGAGATACATGTAGGGTATAAGTATCGTCCTGATTGGTCATTGTTTAGCCTGTCAAAAGCTTGCTGGAATCTGATTGGCTAATAACGATCGCAAAAATTTGCATATCAAATTTTCCTTCTGTAAAACATTAGGACATAGGCCATAGATGATACATGCCAAAGGAGAGCTTCATAGCTTGTACGGTTCCTGAGAAACAGATTTTTAGCTTTGGCTCCGCCCCCTGGGGGCGTATGTCTACACAGCTTAATGGGCTACCTCAGAATCATGTTGGCATCAAAGTTGTAAAGTGGCATTAGTGTAGGTTTAAGCATTCAAAAGTTACAGCTGTTAGAGTAAATTTGGGTGTGCCACGGTAAGATTAATTTGCATATGGCGGCCATATTGTTTAAAAAGTTCTCAATTTTTTCGATAATTATTGAGGTTGAGACTCTGCTGAATTGTTTGACACCAAATATGACAGGATTGGTCAATGACCCTAGGACAAGTTCTCAAAAGTAGGTTTTGCATATTATGCTAAATAGCAAAAAATCTAAGTGGGCGGAGCTTAGTGGTTCTATTGACCTTTTTGATTTGCCATTAACCAAGGAATCATATAATGCAAGAATTTTTGCTCTAGCTATCAGGACGTGGGAGTTACGAGGCCAAACGCGTTGACCTTCGCCATAGCGCCCCCTTGAGGCCGATCGGGCTCATCTTTTGAATCTGAGTAGCGGTGAGAAGTACTACCATATGACCAAGTCTCAGCCCTGTAGGCCTTACGGTTTCTTCTGCCCAATCACTTCTATGGCAGAAAAAGAATAAGAACTATAATAATAATAATAATAATAATAATAATAATAATAATAATAATAATAATAATAATAATAATCAGAACAATTACAATAGGGTTTCTAGCACTACGTGCTCGAACCCCTAATAATAATAATAATAAATATAGCCGCAAGCGGCGATTTACGGGGTTCGAGCGTTACAGGCAAAGAGACCCCTGGAGGCCAGTTAGGCTTAAAACATGTTGCCGGTTGACCGGCATCGCCAAACTGGATGAGGATGACCAGCATGACCGTGAAGACCAAGCTAGATTACCAGCATGACTAATCTGGATGACAAACTTGTTGACCATATTGACCAAGCTGGAAGACCATAATGACCAAACTGGATGACCAGCATGGCAAAGGTGGTTGGCCAGTATGACCAAGCTGGAAGACCACCATTACTATGAGGACAAAGCTGAATGACCAGCAGGACCATAATGACCAATGTGAATGGCCAGCATGACCAAGCTGGATGGCCAGCATAACCAAGCTGGGTGACCAGCGTGACCATAAAGACCATAATGGCAATGCTAGATGAGTGGTGTGAGTAAACTAGTTGAAAAGCATTGATAAATTGAGCTGTAGTGTTCATCAGGTTTTATGTGGTGTCTTACTGCACTCTAGTGCGCATTTGGTGAAACAAATTCAGTTCTTAAATTGAAAAAACACAAGGCATAAAAAGGGCATATAAATAACCCGTATATAGTATATAAGTTTTGACCTGATTAACATTCCGCCTGTTAAAAGCTTGCTGGAATGTGATTGGCTAATAGTGACCACAAAAGTGTCCATATCAAATTTTCATTTGGTGTACCATTAGTGCATGGGCCATAGATGATAATTGGCTAGGATGACCTTGATAGCTTGTATGGTTCTAGAGAAACAGCTATCGAGCATTGGCCCCGCCCCCTGGGGGTGTATGTCTACTTAAACTGACAGGGTATCTGAGAATCATGTAATGATCAAAGGACAGAAGTGGTATTAGTGTCAGGTTAAGCATTCAAAAGTTATAAGTGTTAAAGACATTTTACTGCACCATGGTAGAACTCATTTGCATATGGCGGCCATATTTTTTATAAATGTAAAGATTTTTTTAATAATTATTGAGGAGTAAGCTCTGCTGAACTGTTTGACACCAAACATGTCATGATTGGTCAAGGATGCAAGGACAAGATCTCAAAAGTAGGTTTTGCATATTATGCAAATTTAAAAAAAATTAAGTGGGTGGAGCATAAACAAGAATGACCCAGGCAGCTGACCAACATGAACAAGAAGGATAAATATGTTCAATTAAGCAAGACAAGCAAGATTGAATAAGTTCAGCAGAGCTTTAATTTAGAATAATTCACCTGTAGCTGTTTCACCAAATGACCACCAGAGCGCAGTAAGAGACCACATATAACCTGCTGGAAATCTATCACTCTATAAGTAAGACAGAACATTCCCTATCAGTGTGTTTCTATTTATTAAAAAGAGAAGAAAAGTCCGATTGGGCTCCAAATTGGTACTCATGATCAAGTGGTCTGTATATACATGTATGTAAATTTGTGTGTTGATAGGGTCAAAGGTTCCTGACTTCTGACCATTTAGGTTTGAAAAAAGTGATAATACAGGCTTATGGCCTACAAAATGGCTGTTGCTCTTTGGCCATATTAGAGGCAAAAAATATCTGATTTGGCTCAAACTTTGCAGTCTTGATCAGGTGGTCTGTATATACATGTATGTAAATTTGTGTGTTGATAGGGTCAAAGGTTCCTGACTTCTGACTATTTAGGTTTGAAAAAAGTGATAATACAGGCTTATGGCCTACAAAATGGCTGTAGCTCTTTGGCCATATTAGAGGCAAAAAATATCTGATTTGGCTCAAAATTTGCAATCAGGATCACAATATCAGTCTATATATGTATGTCAATTTCTGTGTCAATAGGGTCAAAGGTTCCTGACTTCTGTCCATTTAGATTTGAAAAAAGCGATAATACAGGCTTGAGGCCTACAAAATCGCTGTAGTTTTCCAGCCGTTGTAGAGGCAAAACATGTCCGATTTGGCTGAAAATTTGCAATCAAGATCAGATTATCAGTCTATATATGTGTATAAATTTGTGTGTTGATAGGGTGAAAGGTTCCTGTCTTCTGTCCATTTAGGTTGGAAAATAGCGATAAATAGAATAAATTGAAAATAGTTATTTTTTCACTGTAGAGCCTACTGAAGACTTATTTGGCTCATACTTGGCACATGTACTTCAAATGTCATTGTTAATTAGTAGCTTCAACAGTTTTGGAATGTTTTAAACTTTGACAGAGTTTTGGCCAAATAACTCTGAAAAGGCTTTCACGTACATGTTTGATCAAGGTTTATGGGCCTCAAATAGTTAAAATGTCATGATTTTTTTGATAATTATTTACCTACAGGGTCTCAAGATTGCATCAAGACCAAATTTGTTTTGATTGATTAAGGACTTAAAGACAAGTTCGAAAAGAGCAATTTTTACTCTTTTGGCCACTGATGAAAATCTTTGCATTTTTGGTAAACACATGTAATTACAAAGTTGTAAAGGCTACAGCAAAGTATACAACTAAAAAAGAATAACAAGCCTAGGCCACTTGTACCTTTAGATATAACTGATTTTCTGCTATAGCGCCCCCTTGAGGCCAATCAACGCCATATTTTAATGGATGATAGAAGGCCCTGAGATACATGGAGGGTATAAGTATCGTCCTGATTGGTCATTGTTTAGCCTGTCAAAAGCTTGCTGGAAACTGATTGGCTAATAACGATCGCAAAAATTTGCATATCAAATTTTCCTTCTGTAAAACATTAGGACATAGGCCATAGATGATACATGCCAAAGGAGAGCTTCATAGCTTGTACGGTTCCTGAGAAACAGATTTTTAGCTTTGGCTCCGCCCCCTGGGGGCGTATGGCTACACAGATTGACGGGCTACCTCAGAATCATGTTGGCATCAAAGTTGTAAAGTGGCATTAGTGTAGGTTTAAGCATTCAAAAGTTACAGCTGTTAGAGTAAATTTGGGTGTGCCACGGTAAGATTAATGTGCATATGGCGGCCATATTGTTTACAAATTTCACAATTTTTTCGATAATTATTGAGGTTGGGACTCTGCTGAGTTGTTTGACACCAAAAATGACAGGATTGGTCAATGACCCTAGGACAAGTTCTCAAAAGTAGGTTTTGCATATTATGCTAAATAGCAAAAAATCTAAGTGGGCGGAGCTTAGTGGTTCTATTGACCTTTTTGATTTGCCATTAACCAAGGAATCATACAATGCAAGAATTTTTGCTCTAGCTATCAGGGTGTAGGAGTTACGAGGCCAAACGCGTTGACAATCGCCATAGCGCCCCCTTGAGGCCGATCGGGCTCATGTTTTGAATCTGAGTAGCGGTGAGAAGTACTACCATATGACCAAGTCTCAGCCCTGTAGGCCTTACGGTTTCTTCTGCCCAATCACTTCTATGGCAGAAAAAGAATAAGAACTATAATAATAATAATAATAAATATAGCCGCAAGCGGCGATTTACGGGGTTCGAGCGTTACAGGCAAAGAGGCCCCTGGAGGCCAGTTAGGCTTAAAACCTGTTGCTAGTTGACCGTCATCACCAAACTGGATAACCAAGGTGGGTGACCAGTATGACCATAAAGACCCAGGTGTTAGACCAGCATGACCATAAAGACCCAGCTGGTAGACCAGCATGACCATAAAGACCCAGCTGATTGACCAGCATGAACATAAAGACCCAGCTGGTTGACTAGCATGAACATAAAGACCCAGCTGGTTGACCAGCATGACCAAAATACCCAGCTGGTTGACCAGCATGACCAAAATACCCAGCTAGTTGACCAGAATGAAAATAAGGACCAAGCTGGTTGACTAGCATGACCATAATAACCATGCTAGATGAGTGATGTGAGTAAACTAGTTGTAAAAAGCATTGATAAATTGAGCTGTAGTGTTCAGCAGGTTTTATGTGGTGTTTTTCTGCACTCTAGTGGGCATTTGGTGAAACAACATCAGTTCTTAAATTGAAAAATACAAACCACATTAATCCTGATGGGAGCCTAGTGGTGAGGCATAAAAAGGCCACATATAAATAACTCACATATGGTGTATAAGTTTTGACCTGATTAACATTTCGCCTGTTAAAAGCTTGCTGGAATGTGATTGGCTAATAGTGACCACAAAAGTGTCCATATCAAATTTTCATTTGGTGTACCATTAGTGCATGGGCCATAGATGATAATTGGCTAGGATGACCTTGATAGCTTGTATGGTTCTAGAGAAACAGCTATCGAGCATTGGCCCCGCCCCCTGGGGGTGTATGTCTACTTAAACTGACAGGGTATCTGAGAATCATGTAATGATCAAAGGACTGAAGTGGTATTAGTGTCAGGTTAAGCATTCAAAAGTTATAAGTGTTAAAGACATTTTACTGCACCATGGTAGAACTCATTTGCATATGGCGGCCATATTGTTTATAAATGTAAAGTTTTTTTTTTATAATTATTGAGGAGTAAGCTCTGCTGAACTGTTTGACACCAAACATGTCATGATTGGTCAAGGAGGCAAAGACAAGATCTCAAAAGTAGGTTTTGCATATTATGCAAATTAAAAAAAAATTAAGTGGGTGGAGCATAAATAAGAATGACCCAGGTGGCTGACTAGCATGACCAAGAAGGATAAATATGTTCAATTAAGCAAGACAAAAATGATTAAATAAGTTCAGCAGAGCTTTAATTTAGAATAATTCAAATGTAGCTGTTTCACCAAATGACCACCAGAGCGCAGCAAGAGACCACATATAACCTGCTGGAAATCTATCACTCTATAAGTAAGACAGAACATTCCCTATCAGTGTGTTTCTATTTATTAAAAAGAGAAGAAAAGTCCGATTGGGCTCCAAATTGGTACTCATGATCAAGTGGTCTGCATATATATGTGTTTAAATTTGTGTGTTGATAGGGTCAAATGTTCCTGACTTCTGTCCATTTAGGTTTGAAAAAAGCGATAATACAGGCTTATGGCCTACAAAATGGCTGTTGCTCTTTGGCCATATTAGAGGCAAAAAATATCTGATTTGGCTCAAAATTTGCAATCAAGATCACAATATCAGTCTATATATGTATGTCAATTTCTGTGTCGATAGGGTCAAAGGTTCCTGACTTATGTCCATTTAGGTTTGAAAAAAGCGATAATACAGGCTTGAGGCCTACAAAATCGCTGTAGTTTTCCAGCCGTTGTAGAGGGAAAACATGTCCGATTTGGCTGAAAATTTGCAATCAAGATCAGATTATCAGTCTATATATGTGTATAAATTTGTGTGTTGATAGGGTGAAAGGTTCCTGTCTTCTGTCCATTTAGGTTGGAAAATAGCGATAAATAGAATAAATTGAAAATAGTTATTTTTTCACTGTAGAGCCTACTGAAGACTTATTTGGCTCATACTTGGCAAATGTGCTTCAAATGTCATTGTTAATTAGTAGCTTCAACAGTTTTGGCATGTTTTAAACTTTGACAGAGTTTTGGCCAAATAACTCTGAAAAGGCTTTCACGTACATGTTTGATCAAGGTTTATGGGCCTCAAATAGTTAAAATGTCAAGATTTTTTTGATAATTATTTACCTACAGGGTCTCAAGATTGCATCAAGACCAAAGTTATTTTGATTGATTAAGGACTTAAAGACAAGTTCGAAAAGAGCAATTTTTACTCTTTTGGCCACTGATGAAAATCTTTCCATTTTTGGTAAATACATGTAATTACAAAGTTGTAAAGGCTACAGCAAAGTATACAACTAAAAAAGAATAACAAGCCTAGGCCACTTGTACCTTTAGATATAACTGATTTTCTGCTATAGCGCCCCCTTGAGGCCAATCAACGCCATATTTTAATGGATGATAGAAGGCCCTGAGATACATGTAGGGTATAAGTATCGTCCTGATTGGTCATTGTTTAGCCTGTCAAAAGCTTGCTGGAAACTGATTGGCTAATAACGATCGCAAAAATTTGCATATCAAATTTTCCTTCTGTAAAACATTAGGACATAGGCCATAGATGATACATGCCAAAGGAGAGCTTCATAGCTTGTACGGTTCCTGAGAAACAGATTTTTAGCTTTGGCTCCACCCCCTGGGGGCGTATGTCTACACAGATTGACGGGCTACCTCAGAATCATGTTGGCATCAACGGTCTAAAGAGGCATTAGTGTAGGTTTAAGCATTCAAAAGTTACAGCTGTTAGAGTAAATTTGGGTGTGCCACGGTAAGATTAATTTGCATATGGCGGCCATATTGTTTACAAATTTCACAATTTTTTTGATAATTATTGAGGTTGGGACTCTGCTGAGTTGTTTGACACCAAATATGACAGGATTGGTCAATGACCCTAGGACAAGTTCTCAAAAGTAGGTTTCGCATATTATGCTAAATAGCAAAAAATCTAAGTGGGCGGAGCTTAGTGGTTCTATTGACCTTTTTGATTTGCCATTAACCAAGGAATCATATAATGCAAGAATTTTTGCTCTAGCTATCAGGGCGTGGCAGTTACGAGGCCTAACGCGTTGACCTTCGCCATAGCGCCCCCTTGAGGCCGATCGGGCTCATCTTTTGAATCTGAGTAGCGGTGAGAAGTACTACCATATGACCAAGTCTCAGCCCTGTAGGCCTTACGGTTTCTTCTGCCCGATCACTTCTATGGCAGAAAAAGAATAATAATAATAATAATAATAATAATAATAATAATAATAATAATAATCAGAACAATTACAATAGGGTTTCTAGCACTACGTGCTCGAACCCCTAATAATAATAATCAGAACAATTACAATAGGGTTTCTAGCACTACGTGCTCGAACCCCTAAATATAGCCGCAAGCGGCGATTTACGGGGTTCGAGCGTTACAGGCAAAGAGACCCCTGGAGGCCAGTTAGGCTTAAAACATGTTGCCGGTTGACCGGCATCGCCAAACTGGATGAGGATGACCAGCATGACCGTGAAGACCAAGCTAGATTACCAGCATGACTAATCTGGATGACAAACTTGTTGACCATATTGACCAAGCTGGAAGACCATAATGACCAAACTGGATGACCAGCATGGCAAAGGTGGTTGGCCAGTATGAACAAGCTGGAAGACCACCATTACTATGAGGACAAACCTGAATGACCAGCAGGACCATAATGACCAATGTGAATGGCCAGCATGACCAAGCTGGATGGCCAGCATAACCAAGCTGGGTGACCAACGTGACCATAAAGACCATAATGGCAATGCTAGATGAGTGGTGTGAGTAAACTAGTTGAAAAGCATTGATAAATTGAGCTGTAGTGTTCATCAGGTTTTATGTGGTGTCTTACTGCACTCTAGTGCGCATTTGGTGAAACAAATTCAGTTCTTAAATTGAAAAAACACAAGGCATAAAAAGGGCATATAAATAACCCGTATATAGTATATAAGTTTTGACCTGATTAACATTCCGCCTGTTAAAAGCTTGCTGGAAAGTGATTGGCTAATAGTGACCACAAAAGTGTCCATATCAAATTTTCATTTGGTGTACCATTAGTGCATGGGCCATAGATGATAATTGGCTAGGATGACCTTGATAGCTTGTATGGTTCTAGAGAAACAGCTATCGAGCATTGGCCCCGCCCCCCTGGGGGTGTATGTCTACTTAAACTGACAGGGTATCTGAGAATCATGTAATGATCAAAGGACTGAAGTGGTATTAGTGTCAGGTTAAGCATTCAAAAGTTATAAGTGTTACAGACATTTTACTGCACCATGGTAGAACTCATTTGCATATGGCGGCCATATTGTTCATAAATGTAAAGATTTTTTTAATAATTATTGAGGAGTAAGCTCTGCTGAACTGTTTGACACCAAACATGTCATGATTGGTCAAGGATCCAAGGACAAGATCTCAAAAGTAGGTTTTGCATATTATGCAAATTAAAAAAAAAATGAAGTGGGTGGAGCATAAACAAGAATGACCCAGGCGGCTGACCAGCATGAACAAGAAGGATAAATATGTTCAATTAAGCAAGACAAGCAAGATTGAATAAGTTCAGCAGAGCTTTAATTTAGAATAATTCACCTGTAGCTGTTTCACCAAATGACCACCAGAGCGCAGCAAGAGACCACATATAACCTGCTGGATATATATCACTCTATCAGAAAGACAGAACATTCCCTATCAGTGTGTTTCTATTTATTAAAAAGAGAAGAAAAGTCCGATTGGGCTCCAAATTGGTACTCATGATCAAGTGGTCTATATATACATGTATGTAAATTTGTGTGTTGATAGGGTCAAAGGTTCCTGACTTCTGACCATTTAGGTTTGAAAAAAGTGATAATACAGGCTTATGGCCTACAAAATGGCTGTTGCTCTTTGGCCATATTAGAGGCAAAAAATATCTGATTTGGCTCAAAATTTGCAATCAGGATCACAATATCAGTCTATATATGTATGTCAATTTCTGTGTCAATAGGGTCAAAGGTTCCTGACTTCTGTCCATTTAGATTTGAAAAAAGCGATAATACAGGCTTGAGGCCTACAAAATCGCTGTAGTTTTCCAGCCGTTGTAGAGGCAAAACATGTCCGATTTGGCTGAAAATTTGCAATCAAGATCAGATTATCAGTCTATATATGTGTCTAAATTTGTGTGTTGATAGGGTGAAAGGTTCCTGTCTTCTGTCCATTTAGGTTGGAAAATAGCGATAAACAGAATAAATTGAAAATAGTTATTTTTTCACTGTAGAGCGTACTGAAGACTTATTTGGCTCATACTTGGCAAATGTACTTCAAATGTCATTGTTAATTAGTAGCTTCAACAGTTTTGGCATGTTTTAAACTTTGACAGAGTTTTGGCCAAATAACTCTGAAAAGGCTTTCACGTACATGTTTGATCAAGGTTTCTGGGCCTCAAATAGTTAAAATGTCAAGATTTTTTCGATAATTATTTACCTACAGGGTCTCAAGATTGCATCAAGACCAAATTTGTTTTGATTGATTAAGGACTTAAAGACAAGTTCGAAAAGAGCAATTTTTACTCTTTTGGCCACTGAGGAAAATCTTTGCATTTTTGGTAAACATATGTAATTACAAAGTTGTAAAGGCTATAGCAAAGTATACAACTAAAAAAGAATAACAAGCCTAGGCCACTTGTACCTTTAGATATAACTGATTTTCTGCTATAGCGCCCCCTTGAGGCCAATCAACGCCATATTTTAATGTATGATAGAAGGCCCTGAGATACATGTAGGGTATAAGTATCGTCCTGATTGGTCATTGTTTAGCCTGTCAAAAGCTTGCTGGAATCTGATTGGCTAATAACGTTCGCAAAAATTTGCATATCAAATTTTCCTTCTGTAAAACATTAGGACATAGGCCATAGATGATACATGCCAAAGGAGAGCTTCATAAATTGTACGGTTCCTGAGAAACAGATTTTTAGCTTTGGCTCCGCCCCCTGGGGGCGTATGTCTACACAGATTGACGGGCTACCTCAGAATCATGTTGGCATCAAAGATGTAAAGTGGCATTAGTGTAGGTTTAAGCATTCAAAAGTTACAGCTGTTAGAGTAAATTTGGGTGTGCCACGGTAAGATTAATTTGCATATGGCGGCCATATTGTTTAAAAAATTCTCAATTTTTTCGATAATTATTGAGGATGGGACTCTGCTGAGTTGTTTGACACCAAATATGACAGGATTGGTCAATGACCCTAGGACAAGTTCTCAAAAGTAGGTTTTGCATATTATGCTAAATAGCAAAAAATCTAAGTGGGCGGAGCTTAGTGGTTCTATTGACCTTTTTGATTTGCCATTAACCAGGGAATCATAAAATGCAAGAATTTTTGCTCTAGCTATCAGGGCGTAGGAGTTACGGGGCCAAACGCGTTGACCTTCGCCATAGCGCCCCCTTGAGGCCGATCGGGCTCATCTTTTGAATCTGAGTAGCGGTGAGAAGTACTACCATATGACCAAGTCTCAGCCCTGTAGGCCTTACGGTTTCTTCTGCCCAATCACTTCTATGGCAGAAAAAGAATAAGAACTATAATAATAATAATAATAATAATAATCAGAACAATTACAATAGGGTTTCTAGCACTACGTGCTCGAACCCCTAATAATAATAATCAGAACAATTACAATAGGGTTTCTAGCACTACGTGCTCGAACCCCTAATAATAATCAGAACAATTACAATAGGGTTTCTAGCACTACGTGCTCGAACCCCTAATAATAATAATAATAATAATAATAATCAGAACAATTACAATAGGGTTTCTAGCACTACGTGCTCGAACCCCTAAATATAGCCGCAAGCGGCGATTTACGGGGTTCGAGCGTCACAGGCAAAGAGGCCCCTGGAGGCCAGTTAGGCTTAAAACCTGTTGCTGGTTGACCGTCATCACCAAACTGGATAACCAAGCTGGGTAACCAGCGTGACCATAAAGACCATAATGACAATGCTAGATGAGTGGTGTGAGTAAACTAGTTGAAAAGCATTGATAAATTGAGTTGTAGTGTTCATCAGGTTTTATGTGGTGTCTTGCTGCACTCTAGTGGGCATTTGGTGAAACAAATTCAGTTCTTAAATTGAAAAAACACAAGGCATAAAAAGGGCATATAAATAACCCGTATATAGTATATAAGTTTTGACCTGATTAACATTCTGCCTGTCAAAAGCTTGCTGGAATGTGATTGGCTAATAGTGACCACAAAAGTGTCCATATCAAATTTTCATTTGGTGTACCATTAGTGCATGGGCCATAGATGATAATTGGCAAGGACGACCTTGATAGCTTGTATGGTTGTAGAGAAACAGCTATCGAGCATTGGCTCTGCCCCCTGGGGGTGTATGTCTACTTAAACTCACAGGGTATCTGAGAATCATGTAATGATCAAAGGACTGAAGTGGTATTAATGTCAGGTTAAGCATTCAAAAGTTATAAGTGTTAGAAGATATTTTACTGCAACATGGTAAAACTAATTTGCATATGGCGGACATATTGTTTATAAATGTAAAGATTTTTTTTTTTTAATTATTGAGGAGTAAGCTCTGCTGAACTGTTTGACACCAAACATGTCATGATTGGTCAAGGAGGCAAAGACAAGATCTCAAAAGTAGGTTTTGCATATTATGCAAATTAAAAAAAAAATAAGTGGGTGGAGCATAAATAAGAATGACCCAGGTGGCTGAGCAGCATGACCAAGAAGGATAAATATGTTCAATTAAGCAAGACAAAAAAGATTAAATAAGTTCAGCAGAGCTTTAATTTAGAATAATTCAAATGTAGCTGTTTCACCAAATGACCACCAGAGCGCAGCAAGAGACCACATATAACCTGCTGGAAATCTATCACTCTATAAGTAAGACAGAACATTCCCTATCAGTGTGTTTCTATTTATTAAAAAGAGAAGAAAAGTCCGATTGGGCTCCAAATTGGTACTCATGATCAAGTGGTCTGCATATATATGTGTGTAAATTTGTGTGTTGATAGGGTCAAAGGTTCCTGACTTCTGTCCATTTAGGTTTGAAAAAAGCGATAATACAGGCTTATGGCCTACAAAATGGCTGTTGCTCTTTGGCCATATTAGAGGCAAAAAATATCTGATTTGGCTCAAAATTTACAATCAGGATCACAATATCAGTCTATATATGTATGTAAATTTCTGTGTCGATAGGGTCAAAGGTTCCTGACTTCTGTCCATTTAGGTTTGAAAAAAGCGATAATACAGGCTTGAGGCCTACAAAATCGCTGTAGTTTTCCAGCCGTTGTAGAGGCAAAACATGTCCGATTTGGCTGAAAATTTGCAATCAAGATCAGATTATCAGTCTATATATGTGTATAAATTTGTGTGTTGATAGGGTGAAAGGTTCCTGTCTTCTGTCCATTTAGGTTGGAAAATAGCGATAAATAGAATAAATTGAAAATAGTTATTTTTTCACTGTAGAGCCTACTGAAGACTTATTTGGCTCATACTTGGCACATGTGCTTCAAATGTCATTGTTAATTAGTAGCTTCAACAGTTTTGGCATGTTTTAAACTTTGACAGATTTTTAGCCAAATAACTCTGAAAAGGCTTTCACGTACATGTTTGATCAAGGTTTATGGGCCTCAAATAGTTAAAATGTCAAGATTTTTTTGATAATTATTTACCTACAGGGTCTCAAGATTGCATCAAGACCAAATTTGTTTTGATTGATTAAGGACTTAAAGACAAGTTCGAAAAGAGCAATTTTTACTCTTTTGGCCACTGAAGAAAATCTTTGCATTTTTGGTAAACACATGCAATTACAAAGTTGTAAAGGCTACAGCAAAGTATACAACTAAAAAAGAATTACAAGCCTAGGCCACTTGTACCTTTAGATATAACTGATTTTCTGCTATAGCGCCCCCTTGAGGCCAATCAACGCCATATTTTAATGGATGATAGAAGGCCCTCATATACATGTAGGGTATAAGTATCGTCCTGATTGGTCATTGTTTAGCCTGTCAAAAGCTGGCTGGAAACTGATTGGCTAATAGCGATCGCAAAAATTTGCATATCAAATTTTCCTTCGGTAAAACATTAGGACATAGGCCATAGATGATACATGCCAAAGGAGAGCTTCGTAGCTTGTACGGTTCCTGAGAAACAGATTTTTAGCTTTGGCTCCGCCCCCTGGGGGCGTATGTCTACACAGATTGACGGACTACCTCAGAATCATGTTGGCATCAAAGTTGTAAAGTGGCATTAGTGTAGGTTTAAGCATACAAAAGTTACAGCTGTTAGAGTAAATTTGGGTGTGCCACGGTAAGATTAATTTGCATATGGCGGCCATATTGTTTACAAATTTCACAATTTTTTCGATAATTATTGAGGTTGGGACTCTGCTGAGTTGTTTGACACCAAATATGACAGGATTGGTCAATGACCCTAGGACAAGTTCTCAAAAGTAGGTTTTGCATATTATGCTAAATAGCAAAAAATCTAAGTGGGCGGAGCTTAGTGGTTCTATTGACCTTTTTGATTTGCCATTAACCAAGGAATCATATAATGCAAGAATTTTTGCTCTAGCTATCAGGGCGTAGGAGTTACGAGGCCAAACGCGTTGACCTTCGCCATAGCGCCCCCTTGAGGCCGATCGGGCTCATCTTTTGAATCTGAGTAGCGGTGAGAAGTACTACCATATGACCAAGTCTCAGCCCTGTAGGCCTTACGGTTTCTTCTGCCCAATCACTTCTATGGCAGAAAAAGAATAAGAACTATAATAATAATAATAATCAGAACAATTACAATAGGGTTTCTAGCACTATGTGCTCGAACCCCTAATAAATATAGCCGCAAGCGGCGATTTACGGGGTTCGAGCGTTACAGACAAAGAGGCCCCTGGAGGCCAGTTAGGCTTAAAACATGTTGCTGGTTGACTGGCATCACCAAACTGGATGACCAGCATGGCAAAGGTGTTTGGCCAGTATAGCCAAGCTGGATGACCAGCATTGCTATGATGACAAAGCTGAATGACCAGCAGGACCATCATGACCAATGTGAATGACCAGAATGACTTAGCTGGATGGGCAGCATAACCAAGCTAGGTGACCAGCGTGACCATAAAGACCATAATGACAATGCTAGATGAGTGGTGTGAGTAAACTAGTTGAAATGCATTGATAAATTGAGCTGTAGTGTTCAGCAGGTTTTATGTGGTCTCTTGCTGCACTCTAGTGGGCATTCGGAGAGCCTAGCAGTGAGGCATGACAAGGGCACATATTAATAACCAATAATATCAATAATAGTACATAAGTTTTGACCTGATTGACATTCAGCCTGTCAAAAGCTTGCTGGAATGTGATTGGCTAATAGTGACCACAAAAGTGTCCATATCAAATTTTCATTTGGTGTACCATTAGTGCATGGGCCATAGATGATAATTGGCAAGGACGACCTTGATAGCTTGTATGGTTCTAGAGAAACAGCTATCGAGCATTGGCCCCGCCCCCTGGGGGCGTATGTCTACTTAAACTGACAGGGTATCTGAGAATCATGTAATGATCAAAGGACTGAAGTGGTATTAGTGTCAGGTTAAGCATTCAAAAGTTATAAGTGTTAAAGACATTTTACTGCACCATGGTAGATCTCATTTGCATATGGCGGCCATATTGTTTATAAATGTAAAGATTTTTTTTAATAATTATTGAGGAGTAAGCTCTGCTGAACTGTTTGACACCAAACATGTCATGATTGGTCAAGGATCGAAGGACAAGATCTCAAAAGTAGGTTTTGCATATTATGCAAATTTAAAAAAAAATTAAGTGTGTGGAGCATAAACAAGAATGACCCAGGCGGCTGAGCAGCATGACCAAGAAGGATAAAGATGTTCAATTAAGCAAGACAAGCAAGATTGAATAAGTTCAGCCAGAGCTTTAATTTAGAATAATTCACCTGTAGCTGTTTCACCAAATGACCACCAGAGCGCAGCAAGAGACCACATATAACCTGCTGGAAATCTATCACTCTATCAGAAAGACAGAACATTCCCTATCAGTGTGTTTCTATTTATTAAAAAGAGAAGAAAAGTCCGATTGGGCTCCAAATTGGTAGTCATGATCAAGTGGTCTGTATATACATGTATGTAAATTTGTGTGTTGATAGGGTCAAAGGTTCCTGACTTCTGACCATTTAGGTTTGAAAAAAGTGATAATACAGGCTTATGGCCTACAAAATGGCTGTTGCTCTTTGGCCATATTAGAGGCAAAAAATATCTGATTTGGCTCAAAATTTGCAATCAAGATCACAATATCAATCTATATATGTATGTCAATTTCTGTGTCAATAGGGTCAAAGGTTCCTGACTTCTGTCCATTTAGATTTGAAAAAAGCGATAATACAGGCTTGAGGCCTACAAAATCGCTGTAGTTTTCCAGCCGTTGTAGAGGCAAAACATGTCCGATTTGGCTGAAAATTTGCAATCAAGATCAGATTATCAGTGTATATATGTGTATAAATTTGTGTGTTGATAGGGTGAAAGGTTCCTGTCGTCTGTCCATTTAGGTTGGAAAATAGCGATAAATAGAATAAATTGAAAATAGTTTTTTTTTCACTGTAGAGCCTACTGAAGACGTATTTGGCTCATACTTGGGAAATGTGCTTCAAATGTCATTATTAATGAGTGTCTGTAATATTTTTGACATACCGCAAACATTTACAGAGTTTTGGCCAAATAACTCTGAAAAGGCTTTCACGTACATGTTTGATCAAGGTGTTGGGGCCATAAAAAGTTAAAATTCCAACATTTTTTTGATAATTATTTACCTACACGGTCTCAAGATTGTGAAAAGACCAAAGTTGATTTAATTGGTTGAATATCCAGGGACTAGTTCGAAAAGTGCAATTTTTACTCTACTGGCCACTGATGCAAAACAATACATTTTTGGTAAAGACATGTAATTACAAAGTTGTAAAGGTTACAGCAAAGCATAAAACTCAAAAAGAATAACAAGCCTAGGCCACTTGTACCTTTAGATATAACTGATTTTCTGCTATAGCGCCCCCTAGAGGCCAATCAACGCCATATTTTAATGGATGATAGAAGGCCCTCATATACATGTACAATATAAGTATCGTCCTGATTGGTGATTGTTTAGTCTGTCAAAAGCTTGCTGTAATCTGATTGGCTAATAGCGACCACAAAAATTGACACATCAAAATATCCTTCAGTAGACCATTAGGACATAGGCCACAGAGGATACATGCCAAACGAGAGCTTGATAGCTTGTACGGTTCCTGAGAAACAGATTTTTAGCTTTGGCTCCGCCCCCTGGGGGCGTACGTCTACACAGATTGACAGGCTACCTCAGAATCATGTTAGTACCAAAGGTCTAAAGCGGCATTAGTGTCAGTTTAAGCATTCAAAAGTTACAGCTGTTAGAGTGAATTTTGGTGTGCCACGGTAAGATTAATTTGCATATGGCGGCCATATTGTTTACAAATTTCAAGATTTTTTCGATAATTATTGAGGGTGGGACTCTGCTGAGTTGTTTGACACCAAACTTGTCAGGATTGGTCAAAAATCCACAGACTAGTTCGCAAAAGTAGGTTTTGCATTTTATGCTAAATAGCAAAAAATCTAAGTGGGCGGAGCTTAGTGGTTCTATTGACCTTTTTGATTTGCCATTAACCAAGGAATCATATAATGCAAGAATTTTTGCTCTAGCTATCAGGGCGTAGGAGTTACGAGGCCAAACGCGTTGACCTTCGCCATAGCGCCCCCTTGAGGCCGATCGGGCTCATCTTTTGAATCTGAGTAGCGGTGAGAAGTACTACCATATGACCAAGTCTCAGCCCTGTAGGCCTTACGGTTTCTTCTGCCCAATCACTTCTATGGCAGAAAAAGAATAAGAACTATAATAACTAGAAAAGGTAAAGTTCGTGAACGAACTTTAAGTTGGCTTGGAAAAGAACGCTAATAACGTTAAAAAGTTAAAATGGTTGCTAAGCTTTTTCCGTGTGAAGAGTCATTGATATGCTGTTAACGCTAAATGCTAAAAACGCTGACATCTAAAAACATTTGGTTAAACGCTGAAATCTAAAAACATTTGGTTAAACGCTGAAATCTAAAAATGTTTGATTAAACGCTGAAATCTAAAAACGTTAGGTTAAACGATGAAATCTAAAAACATTTGGTTAAACGCTGAAATCTAAAAACGTTTGATTAAACGCTGACATCTAAAAACGTTTGGTTAAACGCTGAAATCTAAAAACGCTTGTTTAAATGCTGAAATCGTAAAACTTTTGGTTAAACTTTTGATTGCTAATGTGTTGCTAGGCGGTTGCTATAATTTCTGAAAAGGTTGCTAAGCTGTTGCTAGGCAATTGCTAATGTTTTCCAGGTGGTTGCTAAGCTGTTGCTAACTGGTTGCTAGGCAATTGCTAACATATAACAGGTGGTTGCTAAGGTGTTGCTAGGTGGTTGCTAGGGTGTTGCTAGGTTGTTGCTATCATTTCTAAAGTGGTTGCTAAGTGGTTGCTAGGCAGTTGCTATCGTTTTCCTAGTGGTTGTTAAGGTGTTGCTAAGTGGTTGCTAGGCAGTTGCTATCATTTCTAAAGTGGTTGCTAGGCAGTTGCTAACGTTTTCCCAATGGTTGTTAAGGTGTTGCTAAGTGGTTGCTAGGCAGTTGCTTTCGTTTCTAAAGTGGTTGCTAAGTGGTTGCTAGGCAGTTGCTAACGTTTTCCAGGTGGTTGCTAAGTGGTTGCTAGGCAGTTGCTAACGTTTTCCAGGTGGTTGCTAGGCAGTTGCTAAGTGGTTGCTAGGCAGTTGCTAACGTTTTCCAAGTGGTTGCTAGGCAGTTGCTAAGTGGTTGCTAGGCAGTTGCTAACATTTTCCAGGTGGTTGCTAAGTGGTTGCTAGGTAGTTGCTAACATATTCCAGGTGGTTGCTAGGCAGCTGCTAAGTGGTTGCTAGGCAGTTGCTAACGTTTTCCAGGTGGTTGCTAAGTGGTTGCTAGGCAGTTGCTAACGTTTTCCAGGTGGTTGCTAGGCAGTTGCTAAGTGGTTGCTAGGCAGTTGCTAACGTTTTCCAAGTGGTTGCTAGGCAGTTGCTAAGTGGTTGCTAGGCAGTTGCTAACGTTTTCCAGGTGGTTGCTAAGTGGTTGCTAGGCAGTTGCTAACGTTTTCCAGGTGGTTGCTAGGCAGTTGCTAAGTTGTTGCTAGGCAGTTGCTAACGTTTTCCAGGTGGTTGCTAAGTGGTTGCTAGGCAGTTGCTAACGTATTCCAGGTGGTTGCTAGGCAGTTGCTAAGTGGTTGCTAGGCAGTTGCTAACGTTTTCCAGGTGGTTGCTCAGTGGTTGCTAGGCAGTTGCTAACGTTTTCCAGGTGGTTGCTAAGTGGTTGCTAGGCAGTTGCTAACGTATTCCAGGTGGTTGCTAGGCAGTTGCTAAGTGGTTGCTAGGCAGTTGCTAACGTTTTCCAAGTGGTTGCTAGGCAGTTGCTAAGTGGTTGCTAGGCAGTTGCTAACGTTTTCCAGGTGGTTGCTAAGTGGTTGCTAGGCAGTTGCTAACGTTTTCCAGGTGGTTGCTAGGCAGTTGCTAAGTGGTTGCTAGGCAGTTGCTAACGTTTTCCAAGTGGTTGCTAGGCAGTTGCTCAGTGGTTGCTAGGCAGTTGCTAACGTTTTCCAGGTGGTTGCTAAGTGGTTGCTAGGCAGTTGCTAAGGTTTTCCAGGTGTTTGCTAAGTGGTTGCTAACTGGTTGCTAGGCAGTTGCTATAATTTCTAAAGTGGTTGCTAAGTTGTTGCTAAGTGGTTGCTAGGCAGTTGCTAACGTTTTCCAGGTGGTTGCTAAGGTGTTGCTAAGTGGTTGCTAGGCAGTTGCTAACGTTTTCCAGGTGGTTGCTAAGCAGTTAATAGGTGGTTGCTAAAACCTGGCTGGGGTGCCGGGGTGTCCAAACTTTTGACTGATAGCTGCTCCATACAGCAGCTCCTCCATACACTCACAGTACTGGAGGAGCAGGGGAGAGAAGGGGTTCCGTGCGCAGAGCTGCTCGTGTGTGAGATGGAACTCTGGGCCCCCCATTCATTTCTATGGGAAAACTTCGTACGACAATTGTACGAAAACCGTAAGTCGTATAACTTCGCAACCTCCTATTAATTTAAAGATCTCGATAAGATCTATAAGCTCGCCGAATTTGGTGTTCGTATCTCAAAAATTGTGGCAGTTACGGACGTTTAAAATTTGGCCCCATTCATTTCCTATGGGAAAAAAAAGCGCACGTTTACGAAGTTTTTACGAAAACCGTACGATAAATCGCTTAAAAAAGCACAAGCAACCTAATCGGGTATAGGTCCTACGATACTGCAAAGTTTCGTGATTCTACGTCAAAAGCCCTAGGAGGAGATGCGTATAGAAATTTGAGCGCGGAATAATAATAATAATAATAATAACTAGAAAAGGCAAAGTTCGTGAACGAACTTTAAGTTGGCTTGGAAAACAGCGCTAATAACGTTGAAAAGTTAAAATGGTTGTTAAGCTGTTTCTGTCTGAAGAGTCGTTGCTATGCTGTTAACTTTTGGCTAAAAGCTAATACCAAAAACGCTGTGATCTAAAAACGTTTGGTTAAACGCTTAAATCTAAAAACATTTGGTTAAACGCTGAAATCTAAAAACTTTTGGTTAATTGCTTACATCTAGAAATGTTTGGTAAAATGCTGAAATCTAAAAACTTTTGGTTAAACACTGAAATCTTAAAACATTTGTTTAAATGCTGAAATCTAAAAACTTTTGGTTAAACGCTGAAATCTTAAAACGTTTGTTTATATGTTGAAATCTAGAAACTTTTGGTTAAATGCTGAAATCTAAAAACTTTTGGTTACATGCTGAAATCTAAAAACTTTCCAGGTGGTTGCTTAGGTGTTGCTATAGTATCTGGGGTGGTTGCTGAGGTGTTGCTAGGTGGTTGCTAAGGTGTTGCTATGGTATCCAGGGTGGTTGCTAAGGTGTTGCTAGGTGGCTGCTAAGGTGTTGCTATGGTATCCAGGGTGGTTGCTAAGGTGTTGCTAGGTGGTTGCTAAGGTGTTGCTATGGTATCCAGGGAGGTTGCTAATGTGTTGCTAGGTGGTTGCTAATGTGTTGCTATGGTTTCTGGGGTGGTTGCTAAGGTGTTGCTAGGTGGTTGCTAAGGTGTTGCTATGGTATCCGGGGTGGTTAATAAGGTGTTGCTAGGTGATTGCTAGGTGGTTGCTAAGGAGTTGCTAGGCGGTTGCTAAGGTGTTGCTATGGTTTCTGGGGTGGTTGCTAAGGTGTTGCTAAGTGGTTGCTAGGCAGTTGCTATCATTCCTAAAGTGGTTGCTAAGTGGTTGCTAGGCAGTTGCTAACATTTTTCACGTGGTTGCTAGGCCTTGCTGTCATTTCTAAAGTGGTTGCTAAGCTGTTGCTAGGCAGTTGCTAACGTTTTCCAGGTGTTTGCTAAGGTGTTGCTAACTGGTTGCTAGGCAGTTGCTATAATTTCTAAAGTGGTTGCTAAGTGATTGCTAGGCAGTTGCCAACGTTTTCCAGGTGGTTGCTAAGGTGTTGCTAACTGGTTGTGGTGTGGGTTGTAGAGTGTGTGTGGTGTTGAGTGTGTGTGGTGTGGGGCGTGTGTGGTGTGTGGAGTGCGTGGTGTGGCTAAGGTGTTGCTAACTGGTTGTGGTGTGGGCTGTAGAGTGTGTGTGGTGTGGAGTGTGTTGGGTGTGGAGTTTGTGGGGTGTGTAGAGTGCGTGGTGTGGTGTGGGGTGTATGTGGGGTGTGCTGTGGAGTGTGTGTGTGTGGTATGGAGTGTGTGGAGTGTGGGGTGTGTCAGGTGTGGAGTGTGTGGTGTGGGGTAGGTGTGGTGTGAACTGTGTGTGGTATGTGTGGGGTGGAGTATGTATGGTGTGGGGTGTATGTGGTGTGGAGTGTGTGGTGTATGTGTGGTGGAGTGTGGGGTGTGTGTGGTGTGAACTGTGTGTGGTATGTGTGGGGTGGAGTGTGTATGGTGTGGGGTATGTGAGCTGTGGAGTGTGTGTGTGGTATGGAGAGTGTGGGGTATGTGTGGTGTGGGGTGTGAAGTGTGTGGTATGTGTGGGGTGGAGTGTGTGTGGTGTGGGGTATGTGAGCTGTGGAGTGTGTGCGTGGTATGGAGAGTGTGGGGTATGTGTGGTGTGGGGTGTGAAGTATGTGTGGGGTGGGGTATATGAGCTGTGGAGTGTGTGTGTGGTATGGAGTGTGTGGGGTGTGGGGTATGTGTGGTGTGGCGTGTGTGGTGTGAAGTGTGTGTGGTATGTGTGGGGTGGAGTGTGTGTGGTGTGGGGTGTGTGAGCTGTGGAGTGTGTGTGTGTTTTAAAGTGTGTGTGGTGTGGGGTATGAATTGTGTGTGGGGTGGAGTGTGTGTGGTGTGGGCTATGTGAGCTGTGGTGGTTTAAAGTGTGTGGTTTAAAGTGTGGTGTGGGGTTTGTGTGGTGTGGAGTGTTTGTGGTGTTGGGTATGTGTGGTTTGAAGTGTGTGTGGTGTGGGGTATGTGTGGTTTGAAGTGTTTGTGGTGTGGGGTTTGTGTGGTTTGAAGTGTGTGTGGTGTGCGGTTTGTGTGGTGTGGAGTGTGTGTGGTGTGGGGTATGTGTGGTTTGAAGTGTGTGTGGTGTGGGGTGTGTGCGGTGTGGGGTGTGAAGTGTGTGTGGTATGTGTGGGGTGGAGTGTGTGTGGTGTGGGGTATGTGAGCTGTGGAGTTTGTGTGTGGTTTAAAGTGTGTGTGGTGTGGGGTTTGTGTGGTGTGGAGTGTGTGTGTGGTATGTGTGTGGTGTGGGGTATGTGTGGTTTAAAGTGTGTGGTGTGGGGTATGTGTGATGTGGAGTGTGTGTGGTATGTGTGGTTTGAAGTGTGTGTGGTGTGGTGTATGTGTGGTGTGGAGTGTGTGGGGTGGAGTGTGTTTGGTGTGAGGTATGTGTGGTGTGGAATGTGTGTAGGGTGTGGTGTGGACTGTGTGTGGTGTGAGGTGTGTGGTGTGTAGAGTGTATGTGGTGTGGGCTGTGGAGTTTGTGTGGTGTGGAGTGAGTGTGGGGAGTGGACTGTGTGTTGTGTGGTGAGTGTGTGGAGTGTGTGTGGTGTGGGGTGTGAAGTGTGTGGTGTGGGGTATGTGTGGTTTGAAGTGTGTGTGGTGTGGGGTATGTGTGATGTGGAGTGTATGTGGTGTGGGGTATGTGTAATGTGGAGTGTGTGTGGTGTGGGGTGTGAAGTGTGTGGTGTGGCGTATGTGTGGTTTGAAGTGTGTGTGGTGTGGGGTATGTGTAATGTGGAGTGTATGTGGTGTGGGGTATGTGTGGTTTGAAGTGTGTGTGGTGTGGTGTATGTGTGGTGTGGTGTGGGGTATGTGTGGTTGGGTAGTAAAGTGTGTGTCGTGTGCGTGCGTGTAGTGTGGTGTGTGTGTAGTGTGGTATTGGTTCTGGTGTGGGTTGTGTTCAGCAGTCTCTTCTCCATACAGATACAGTACTGAGGAGCAGGGCAGAGAGGGGGGCCGTGCGCAGGATCGGCTGGTGTGTGTGAGATGGCCAACATTCCGCCCATTCATTCCTATGGGGAAAGTTCGTACGATAATTTTACGTAAATCGTATCGGTGAGATCAGCATATCGTCTGAAACGTCTCTGCAAGTTCTGTATGTCTTGAGAATTTCGTGGTTCTAGCTCGAAAATTGTGACTTTTAGAGCCGTTTGAAAAAAGTGTGAATGGAAGTCTATGGGAAAAAAATCTGACTTTGGCGGACCACCGATCGGACCCTGGTGGTCCGATCACTTAGAAAAGCACAAGCACACCCCGCGGCAATAGGTTCTATCATCTTGTGAAGTTTGGTGGTTCTAGCTTGAAAACTGTAGGAGGAGAAACTGTTTATAAAAAGTTTATAGAATAATAATAATAACTAGAAAAGGTAAAGTTCGTGAACGAACTTTAAGTTGGCTTGGAAAAGAACGCTAATAACGTTAAAAAGTTAAAATGGTTGCTAAGCTTTTTCCGTCTGAAGAGTGTGAAGAGTCATTGATATGCTGTTAACTTTTGGCTAAACGCTAAATGCTAAAAACGCTGAAATCTAAAAACATTTGGTTAAACGCTGAAATCTAAAAACATTTGTTTAAACGCTGAAATCTAGAAACGTTTGATTAAACGCTGAAATCTAAAAACGTTTGGTTAAACACTGAAATCTAAAAACGTTTGATTAAACACTGAAATCTAAAAACGCTTGTTTAAATGCTGAATTTGTAAAACTTTTGGTTGTATTTTTGATTGCTAATGTGTTGCTAGGCAGTTGCTATCATTTCTGAAAAGGTTGCTAAGCTGTTGCTAGGCAGTTGCTAATGTTTTCCAGGTGGTTGCTAAGCTATTGCTAACTGGTTGCTAGGCAATTGCTAACATATACCAGGTAGTTGCTAAGGTGTTGCTAGGTGGTTGCTAGGGTGTTGCTAGGTTGTTGCTAAGGTGTTGCTATGGTATCTGGGGTGGTTGCTAAGATGTTGCTACGTGGTTGCTAGGGTGTTGCTATGGTATCCGGGGTGGTTGCTAAGGTGTCGCTAGGTGGTTGCTAGGGTGTTGCTAGGTGGTTGCTAAGGTGTTGCTATGGTATCTGGGGTGGTTGCTAAGATGTTGCTAGGTGGTTGCTAAGGTGTTGCTATGCGGTTGCTAAGGTGTTGCTATGGTATCCGGGGTGGTTGCTAAGGTGTTGCTAGGTGGTTGCTAGGTGGTTGCTAAGGTGTTGCTAGGTGGTTGCTAAGGTGTTGCTATGGTATCTGGGGTGGTTGCTAAGGTGTTGCTAGGTGGTTGCTAAGTGGTTGCTAGGTGGTTGCTAAGGTATTGCTAGGTGGTTGCTAAGGTGTTGCTATGGTAACCGGGGTGGTTGCTAAGGTGTTGCTAGGTGGTTGCTAAGGTGTTGCTAGGTGGTTGCTAAGGTGTTGCTATGGTATCTGGGGTGGTTGCTAAGGTGTTGCTAGGTGGTTGCTAGGCAGTTGCTATCATTTCTAAAGTGGTTGCTAAGTGGTTGCTAGGCAGTTGCTAACGTTTTCCTAATGGTTGCTAAGGTGTTGGTAAGTGGTTGCTAGGCTGTTGCTATCATTTCTAAAGTGGTTGCTAGGCAGTTGCTATCGTTTCTAAGGTGGTTGCTAAGTGGTTGCTAACGTTTTCCTAGTGGTTGTTAAGGTGTTGCTAAGTGGTTGCTAGGCAGTTGCTAACGTTTTCCAGGTGTTTGCTAAGTGGTTGCTAACTGGTTGCTAGGCAGTTGCTATAATTTCTAAAGTGGTTGCTAAGTTGTTGCTAAGTGGTTGCTAGGCAGTTGCTAACGTTTTCCAGGTGGTTGCTAAGGTGTTGCTAAGTGGTTGCTAGGCAGTTGCTAACGTTTTCCAGGTGGTTGCTAAGGTGTTGCTAAGTGGTTGCTAGGCAGTTGCTAACGTTTTCCAGGTGGTTGCTAAGCAGTTAATAGGTGGTTGCTAAAACCTGGCTGGGGTGCCGGGGTGTCCAAACTTTTGACTGATAGCTGCTCCATACAGCAGCTCCTCCATACACTCACAGTACTGGAGGAGCAGGGGAGAGAAGGGGTTCCGTGCGCAGAGCTGCTCGTGTGTGAGATGGAACTCTGGGCCCCCCATTCATTTCTATGGGAAAACTTCGTACGACAATTGTACGAAAACCGTACGTCGTATCACTTCGCAACCTCCTATTAATTTAAAGATCTCGATAAGATCTATAAGCTCGCCGAATTTGGTGTTCGTATCTCAAAAATTGTGGCGGTTACGGACGTTTAAAATTTGGCCCCATTCATTCCTATGGGAAAAAAATGCGTACGTTTACGAAGTTTTTACGAAAACCGTACGATGTATCGCTTAAAAAAGCACAAGCAACCTATTCGGGTATAGGTCCTACGATACTGCAAAATTTCGTGGTTCTACGTCAAAAGCCCTAGGAGGAGATAGTGATTAAATTTTGAGCGCGGAATAATAATAATAATAATAAGATTACGAAGAACAGTAAGTTGGCTTTTCCAAGCCAACTTAATAATAAGATTACGAAGAACAGTAAGTTGGCTTTTCCAAGCCAACTTAATAATAAGAAGATTACGAAGAACAGTAAGTTGGCTTTTCCAAGCCAACTTAATAATAATAATCAGAACAATTACAATAGGGTTTCTAGCACTACGTGCTCGAACCCCTAATAATCAGAACAATTACAATAGGGTTTCTAGCACTACGTGCTCGAACCCCTAATAATAATAATAATAATAATCAGAACAATTACAATAGGGTTTCTAGCACTATGTGCTCGAACCCCTAATAATAATCAGAACAATTACAATAGGGTTTCTAGCACTACGTGCTCGAACCCCTAATAATAATAATAATAATAATAATCAGAACAATTACAATAGGGTTTCTAGCACTACGTGCTCGAACCCCTAATAATCAGAACAATTACAATAGGGTTTCTAGCACTACGTGCTCGAACCCCTAATAATCAGAACAATTACAATAGGGTTTCTAGCACTACATGCTCGAACCCCTAATAATAATAATAATCAGAACAATTACAATAGGGTTTCTAGCACTACGTGCTCGAACCCCTAATAATCAGAACAATTACAATAGGGTTTCTAGCACTACGTGCTCGAACCCCTAATAATCAGAACAATTACAATAGGGTTTCTAGCACTACGTGCTCGAACCCCTAATAATCAGAACAATTACAATAGGGTTTCTAGCACTACGTGCTCGAACCCCTAATAATAATAATAAGAAGAAGAAGAAAAATCTTAGCAAAAACAATAGGGTTCTACGCACCTTCGGTGCTTGAACCCTAATAAATGAACTGACTAATTAAAAATGTAAGCCTTGTAACATGTAAGGAATATATATCTGTACATGATAAAGTTGATTTGAAAGTAATACTTCTAATGATGATTGAGTTTAATGCATTTATTTGATAATTAATTTAATATAAAATATATAAACCGACTAATTAAAAAAAATAAGCCTTGTAACATGTAAGGAATATATATCTGTACATGATAAAGTTGATTTGAAATTAATACTTCTAACGATGATTGAGTTTAATGCATTTATTTGATCATTCATTTAAAGCTCACCTTCCGTCGTTTTTTCTTTCATTTTAAAATGTCTAGTTGTGGTCTCTAGTATGAATGAATGACATGTGAGCCGTTTTTGTAAAAAAAAAGTGCTCAGGTGTCTCTGTATAGCTCTTTTTTAATGGACTGTTTTAGGGGTGTGTCCAAAATGACCTGATTCCAGCTAGGAGCACTGCGACGCCCCTCCGCCGCTCTGCCGCTCACTGCCTCCCACCTCCTAACTGATGAGCGGTGATGTTGCGTCGCTTCAGCTCCGCCTCTGGGAGTTTCTCGAGCCAAGGTGGGCTGGTCTGTGAGTTTCTGCCTACGTAGGCAGAAAGATAATTCAAAATTCACCCATTTTTCGGAAGGGGGGAGGGGGGATTTCTTTGCTTAGCTCCTGCAGACAATGGGGGCTGCAAAACAGTTTAATGTGCAGGTGTACACATTCAACTCGGAGAGACCTACTGTATTCCACAAAAAACAAGAAAAATCTGATTTTCGCGGAAGGTGAGCTTTAACATAAAATAAGTGAACTGACTAATTGAAAAAATAAGCCTTGTAACATGTAAGGAAATTCTATTTTAAAATAAATTAACAGATTTATTAAAAATAAGCTTTGTAATATGTAAGGATGATGTATATGTACATGACAAAGTTGATTTGAGACTATTACATTCATTGATAACTGAGTTTAATGCATTTATTTGAGAAATAAAGTTGTATAAAGAAGTAATAAATTAACTATTTATTTTTAAGGCTTGTAATATATAGGCAATATATGTTTGTATAACGTACTGTTAGTTTTGCCATCATGGAATCACATTCAAGAGTTTAATAGTTTTTTTCGTTTTTTTGCTGTGGTCCGTAATTGTGCCAGGGTCCCTAAGAGAGCAGCACGCTGTTGGGAAGAGAAGCGGGGAGAGAGCGCTATCGGTGCGGCTGTATTTTTGTTAAATATGATGTAAAATATACAATCTTCAGTAAAAACTGTGGTTGTAGTTTGTTGTGTTCCCTCATTATAGCAAGAAACCACAATTACAGTGATGAATCTCCGTTTTGATTAAGGGGGAGAAAGTCCGATATTCCGAATCTCTCACGAATGTCAAACATAAAACTAACTTTACCGCAGTGTAAAGTCGCGTAAATAAAAACTTACAGACACAAGGCTGGAAAAGACAGTCTATGATGCGGGCGGTGGCTTCAATCCTGTCCGATCACACGCTGGTAGTAGAAAGTGCTGGCTTCTTCTGGTGTTTCAAAAAGCAGAGTTTCACCTCCGAACAGGACCTGAAGGCGAGCAGGATGTAACAGGCGAAATCGGATGTTTTTCTCATATAGCGCCTGCTTGACTTCTTTAAAAGCAGCGCGCTTCCGAACCAGCGCGGCACTCAAATCAGGGTAAATCCTTAACGCGGATACTAGCCTAGCCCAACAGAGGACTCGCTCCCGTTCTTGAAATCGGTGAAAACACACGATAAATGGTCTCGGTGGTTTCCCGTGTGTTGGCTTTGGGCCAAGAGAGCGATGCGCTCGCTCCAGCTCCGGCGGTTAATCAAACACGTTTGCGCCCATAACCTCCACCAGCATATTGGATATGAAAGTTACTGGATTCTGACCACCTTCACTCCCTTCAGGTACATTGATAATCCGTAGATTTGCTCTACAAGATCTGTTTTCAAGGTCGTCTATCCGGTCAAGTAGGGATGCGTTTTGAGCCTGAAGAGATTTGATTCGACTCTTCGTGTCGTGTGCTGAGGTAGCCGCCATTGTGGCTAGTTTGCTTGCGAGGCTGGTGTTGGACCGCGTTGCAGGCTGAACGCCTGTTTGTTTTTGCTTCGAGCCACTCATTACAGTCCAGGAGGTTCACTGACTGATTGCAACTAAATTTTTAAATTCCAAGTTAAAGAGTAACTGTTTATTTTACCTTGAGTGTATTGACAAATATCTTTCAATAATGATTACTTATCTTAGTATCTATAATTACATAATTATTGTGTGAAACCTTGTATTGTATATGCATTAACCAATACTCACATTATATTTGATCATTTTTACTCACAGTGTATTTTACACGCAATTATATAAAAGATTAACCAATAATCACAATATATTCTTTATCAGGCATGTGACTAACACAGACTCTATTATATGACAAATTAACCCACATGATACATTTACTAACACATTAACATATAACATATGAGATGTAGCTCAGGCTTGAAGTATTTTGTTTTACTGCATGACCCTAACTAACGGTCATCAATTCGACTGGTACGGGGCTAAATTGCTACAAAAAAGGCTATTAGATCAAAGCAGGCTTTTGGTGAGTGAGTGCCTCCCTAAAAGACCTCTGCTTCAAAGCGGGGGGTGACGCACACACACAGATAGTGCCATGAGGTTCCATTCTGGAAGAATACAGTCAAGGCCAAACACTAGTGGTCCGGTCAGACACGTGAAACGGATTACTAACACGTGAAATTACGCATGCTAACATGAGATGATTTTAGCAACGCCTCATCAGCAGGTTTCACGTCATTTGGGGTATAAAACATGGAGTCAGATCAGAGGGGGGTCAGAACTTATGCTGGGACGGCTGTCAGACGGTCTTTCATGTGTGGGTTCTCCTGAATATTCAGTACTTTGTAATAAATACTTGGTTTGCTTTCAACTTCACTCCACCTGTCTGACTCTCTCTATCAAACGAACACGCAGGGGAGTTGTACCCCGGACGAGAGGTGGGAGTAGCCCACCTTTCATTTTTCATTTCTACAACAAAGTAAAAGTAAGATTTGATGGAATAGCTGTTTAAAATAAAATTATTAGGAGAGCCCCGAACTCACGTCCGTCTTCTACATGGTCGAACCGGAAGTCCGCAGCTTCATCTCTTGATGCAAGTATAGCATCATCTGCATAGCCATGAACAAGATTAGGCAATACATCCTGAGATGGTGCATACATATATTACGACTTAAGCCAGGAATTAAAACAACAACATCCATTTTTAATCCCTATTTTTAAAGTTAATGTTTCGTTATGTCTTTACCACAAATAACCTGCACAAAGGAATCAGTATAAACATCTTTCGATGCCCACAAATATTTTAGCAAGCTGTACTTTAGTGCATTAAAGCATATTATACCAGAGTTAGTTCTGACCCTGCAATGTGATTGGCTGAGAGGCCTTTTATGAGTGACATTATTAGCTGGTAAAGCACTGTAACCAGAGCTCTCCATGTATTACTCCGCCACATACAGGCAACCTAACAAATCCATGTTATAGTAGGCCTTTATCTTACTTAAAATGTATTTAAATAAAAAATGTGTGTCAAATCCTGAGAGCTCTACCGTGTAATAACTGAATTTCTAATGTTTAACCTGTAAACAGAGGTTTATACTTTCATCAGAGAACATGATATAGAATCTTTAGTTTAACTTAACTTTAAATACATTTTTAATAATCTGGCTGTTGGCTGGGATTTCTAAACCTGCTTCCCAAAGAAAGAGAGAAAGAGACGGCCATTACAGCCTGAAAATGCCTTAACACTCATATAAAAACACAAATTAGTAACTTGAAAGAGATTCAAATTACACAGTTAACCAGTCAGACACACCAGGAGAACTGAAAAGTATACAGTACAATATTAGATACAACCAGCTTATTATTTTCTTATTAATTACTTTCAATATTGGCACAAAAAAAAAATATTGAAGCAGATTTTGTTTTGGTCATAGAGACTTTTTATTACTGAACTATATGTAATACGTTTAATATGTAAATCACTTATCAATTAGTAGTTACAGAACAGTCTCGCGTCGCACTGTAAAACTGCACAAGTAGAAACAGCGTTTATAAATAAATTAACCATAACGAAAATGAAGGTTATTCTTTCTGTTTTTTTCAGTTCGTTTTAGTTCGTTTTATAAACACACAGTACATTTCCAGTTAGTTACCTTTTTTTTCTTTGAATTACCGTTTCTATTAGTTTCAGGCTGTCTACAATGTGATTACATCACGTGTTAAGACATGTGGAGTTAAATGTTAGGACGTTGTAAAGAATAAAATTAGAACTTCCTCTAATATTACAACATTAAACTGCATGGATATGAGCAGAAATGGAGCTGTGGTGAGTGAGGTCTGCCTGCCTTACGATGTAGACTTTTATATAATATAATATAATATAATGTGATAGTACATTCTATATAGCATTAAATTGTAATAATAATTGCAATAATGATGTAATAGAATAATAGTAATGGTAATAACCACGGAAGACTTTTATTATGACATTCGCCCGAGCCGTGGTGAGAGAGGTCTTGCGCACAAACACGTATGCGGGGGAAGCCACGCCCAGCAAGCTGTGGTGGTGCAGGCTCCCAGGCTGCGTCCAGAAACTTTTGCTACTCCTCCTCTCCTACTCCTCCTTTCCTACTCCTCCTCTCCTACTCCTCCTCTCCTACTCCTCCTCTCCTATCCCGGAAGAAGGTGGAGGAATCGAGGAGAGGAGAGGAGGAGGAGGAATGGAGGGAAGGAGCTGTAATTGGGGAAATGGGACAGCTGATCCCTTTTAGATAGGATGTTGACTACCGTTGAACTGAGCCAATCACAACGCTCACTTTCAGCACGTTTCAGAACATTACTATCACACACAGCTAAAAATTCAGATATTCCAATAAAATCCTGTTTACTCCCAGCCGCATTTTAGGCCGCATCTCTGACCAGTGACTCTGGCAGCCCTGTCTGACCTCAGCCTTATGAGGGATTCAGTTCCTCATCAGTCCCTAAGTTAAAATAAATAAGTAAATAAATGAATTAATTAAAATTATATATATATATATATATATATATATATATATATATATATATATTATAAATAATATATGTTTTTATATGTATAACATGATACACATAGGGTCATAAATATAGTTTTACTGAGCATACAGTTTATCTAAACGATAAATTATATTACTGCTTTACTGGCTGTTTAATTAGATAAGGAACCTAGTTAATTATTATGTTTATGACGTATATTTGGGCGTTGCCTTCCCCATTTTCGCGTGCTCTGTGGGCGTGGATGCAGTGATGTCATTGGAAAATCCTTAAAAGTCTTCCGGAGTAGGATACACTGATGTAACCTCCGTTGGAAGCCTACTACAGGTGGATTTTAAGCGGCTAAAAAGACATTTTATTAAGAAAATAATAGAAAATAATACTAACCCTTTTTCCACTGAGTCTTTTCCCTTCATATATGGTCCCTTGGGGGGTTTCAACAGACACTGGCTGTAAGAAAGGACAGTGCTACTGTAATTAAAACCCTGTACAAACACTTGTCTGTGATCTGATTTAGTATTATCTGTCAATGTTTACAAATCTGACATGATACGAAATACTTCAATGCAAAGAAAACAAGCTTAAACATATAACTATTTATTTGCACTTATGGAAAAATACCTCTGCACATGATATAGAAGTATGAACATTGTTAGAACTGTTAATTCCTTTAATTCATTAGGTACAGTCTAAAAAAAAAATATTAACTGATACATGAACAGATGCTAACCTTTAGTGGCAGGAAGGAGAGGGCATGCTCAATTAGGAGCCTCATTAATCTCTTGGAATAGAAAATGAATTCATCCCGGTTTGTTTCCTTATTCCTACAAGAGCAGAGACACATAGATGATTTACTGCACCCTAGGACACGCTAGTGGTGTTTCAATGTCAAACAAACAACAGCAACAAAGGGTCAGAAGCATTGACCATAATTTATCACAGAATACGTGATTAACCTACAGGTATTCCACACACTGCATACAAATTAAATTGCTTTTGTTTTTAAGTAGCACAGCACTAGAGGTCTGCGCGGGACTGTTTTTTTAAACCCGCTCCCGCCCGCTCCCGCGTCTTTTTGTCCCGCTCCCGCCCGCTCCCGCAAAAAAATCACTTCTTTTAATCCCGCTCCCGCCCGCCACATACACATTCCCGCCGCTCCCGTCCCGCAGTCCTAATATGAATTGAATTAATTACATTTAGTGCTTCAAATTTACATATGTATTTATTAAAACAGCAATTCAGTTCGCAGTCCAAACACATGCCATCAGGTGCATCAAGAATCCTAGAAGTGGATTAGAAGTGGATCTATATTATATAAAATAATAAATGTAAAAATATATAAAATTAAATTCAATTAGTTTAATTAATATTTGTATTATTATTATTAATAATAATAATAATAATAATAATAATAACAATAATAATAATAACAATAACAATGTTATTGTTATTATTATTATTGTTATTATTATTATTATTATTATTATTATTTTGCACCAGTATAGTAAATGTCGTCCTTTAAATTACACACCCCCCTCCCCCCCCCCCCCCCTCCTCTGCACACGCCTGCTGGAGATGCTGAAAATGTGTGTGTGTGTGTCCATCCTCCGAGAGATTTTTCTTGTGTTTTTTTGTTGCTTGCATGGGAATCATAGCGTGATTATTATAATTTTCTTAACTATTTATCAATTTGCGGGAGCGGGACCACATGTTAATGTGGTCCCGCTCCCGCATGGCCTGTATTGATTAAATTACCGCTCCCGCCAATAACAATTCAGTTTTGTCCCGCGCCGCAACATATTCTGACGGGTCCCGCGGGTCCCGCGGGACTCCCGCGGGAGTGCAGACCTCTACACAGCACCTCTGACCCTTACTTTTAAAATATGCTAGATCCCATTAGCATGGTTAAAGGATACACAATGCTCTGTGGTATAGAAACTTTTTTTGCAAACGCAAAACAGTACTGTGACAATAGTTCTTAATTTAGTTTTGTTTCATCTTTAAATTGCTCAAGCACCAGAGTGTTTTGATTATAGACAGGAATAGAGAGGAATCCATATTAAAAGTTGGCTCCATGACTGGCAGATTTTGACTGTCAGAGATGAGAGAACTGAACATGAATGTTAGACAGCTTTCTCATTGCAAAACTGCCTTACATGGCCATGTGAGCCGTTCTTTTGTGAAAAAAAGTGCTGAGGTTTTTCTATTAAGCCCTGCTTAACATCACTGAATTAGTGGTCTCTGAAGAAAAAAAGGTTTTGGCTCTTGCTCATGAATATTTATACATGCAAATATATTACATATGATTGGCTAACAGCACTGCAACACCTGCATTGGCTAACACACTGCAGCACTGAAAACACCTATGCCCCCCCCCCCCCCCCAATTTTACAGCTCTAATCTGCTAGATAAAGATAACTGTGGCGTGAGGAGGCGGGCGAGTTGTGGGTCCGCCCCACGCGGAGTGTACAGCCATGTCTGTCTCAGCTGGTCCGCATCAGGACTGATTGAACAGCCAGCTGGGACAGGCATATAAACAGAGCCTCAGCCCTTACTGAGGAAGAATTTTCACTGGGGAGCTGAGGGCTGAGGCTGCACAGACTCTAAAAACAAACACTTTAAGAAAACTACTGAACTCTAGAGCCCCACTGGGCTGTAGTTATGTTTTTAATTTTTTTTGGGTGTGGTGGAGGGCATTTGAAAGCCAATAAAGGTACGTTTGAGTTCATTTACTCCCCGTGTCTGTGTATCTCTGTGTGCTTCCTCATTCCGGGTCACAGTGGCCACGCCCCTAAACCCCAGGGCCGGTCACATAACCCTTAAACTTCACAAAGCTTTCTGCCCAGGTCTGAGATGGCACTATGTTACACGTGGGAGCGCCGCGGGCGACTGTGCCCCGCGCAAAGGAACACCGCGGTGGGCGATGCTGTGCCCCACTCGGTGCGAGGACGCGCCGAGCAAAACTAAAAACGTACTGCATGTTGGAGCTAGATAATATTAATATATATCGAAACCGAACCAAAACTGTGGCCCAAGAACCGCAATACGAACCTAACTATGTCCACATCGTACCATTGCATCCCTAGTAGGCACCGTAAAATCTCTCTGATAAACTCATATTTCTGAGGATTTTCTTTTACTAGCTACTGCAGACAGTGGATGCTGAGAAACTGTTTCATACGTAGCATACATATACAACTCAGAGAGACCTACAGTATTTCACGAACAACAAGGAAAAAGTGGATTTTAGCAAAAGGAGACCTTTAAATAGTTTCTAATGGGGTCATACCTGATAATAGTGTGCATTCCCCGCACCTGCGGAGTGCTCTCCATAACGCTGAGAGTTGTGGGCAAAGGTTGACCTTGGTGAGCAGATGCCAAAGCAGATCTATAGGACAACCACAAAGATGACATTACAATAAAACTGTCTCTATTTACAGTTTACTGCAGGTAAACAATAAACAGGTAAGATGCATAAGAACAGAAATCACTGTATTCCAGAAAAAAGACAAATAAAGAGATATTTGACTTTTTCCCCCAGTAAGGCATTTTAAAGCCTTACTAGAAAAGCCTTGGTTAAATTGTTAGTTAAGCAAATCAGTGGCCAATTCAGATTTTAAAGGAAAATTACCAAGCCAAAATAATAACCATGCTTAAGATAACCATTTTGCCTGATTTTGAGGTTTTTTTTTTGACAAAAGAATTCCCTATAATAGGCTACTACAGGTCCTTCTCAAAAAATTAGCATATTGTGATAAAGTTTTATTATTTTCTGTAATGTACTGATAAACATTAGACTTTCATATATTTTAGATTCATTACACAGAACTGAAGTAATTCAAGCCTTTTATTGTTTTAATATTAATGATTTTGGCAAAAAAAGTAAAGAAAAAACAAAAATCCCTATCTGGGGATTTTTAATACAAAAAAAGTCAACCTTCAAATAATTATGTTCAGTTATGCACTCAATCCTTGGTCGGGAATCCTTCACTGTTGAGCCTTCTGGAGGTGTCGTGGGCCTAATTCAGCGAAACACTGACGAAGGAAGGTGCCTGCCTGATGACCCCTGAGAAGAGCTTGCACTGAAGTTTGTGTTAGAGTTTGGATGAAGTGGTCCTGCTCTTGTAATAATTTGTCTCATGAGTTTTTGTAGACGTCTGAGTACTTGGCAGTTGAGGCACGGACCATGAACATAGTTCGCTATGCTTCTGGATTCTTGTCGAGCCAGTATCGGATGGTAGTGGTTGCTGTGTTCTGCTCACGCAACTTATAATGTGATTTATTGTGTGTGATTGTGCTTAGGTAAGTGTGTTGTTGCCATAGTTAAAGGAAGTGAGCTTAGATTAAGGAGGGATTCTGTGTGTTCATAGGTTATTTTTTGGTAGGTCTGTTACTTGGCAGTTGAGGCAATGGACCATGAACATAGTGTTAGGCTGTGCTTCTGGATTCTTGTCGAGCCAGTATCAGATTGTGGTGGTTTTGCTATTATTGTTAGTTGAGTGAGTAGTAGATCCTGGCTGAGCCCTATGCATAACCCCAGCTGTTAGGTGCAGGATTTGTCAATTTCCTGTATTATATTACTTGATATCTAGTTAAGCTAGTGACTGCTGTGAAGAGAACAGTTGACAACAGAGGAAAGACCCTGTGACAGCATGGAAAGACAGCTGACAAGAGGGAATAGACCCTAACGGTGCTGCCATGGGCTGGCAATCCATGGTAGCAGCCACCATGGTTAACCATGTGTGTGCAACCAAGCAAGCTACATTGAAAAAGAAAAAAGCAATACCCCAGGAGTCAGCGAGAGCAGGGGTGGAAGATGACTCACAGGCGGATAACATGGTTACGGACTCTGGAACGGACATGACTACGAGAAGTGGGTTAAGCATAGAGGCAGGTGGGATGGTAAGTGGAAAGGAGTTGCTGACCTGTGTGTGTGGGTGGAGCAAGGTCACATCAGTGAGAGGGCTGAGGATACACCAAGGAAAGATGAGGTGCTTGAGTGAAGGAGTGCAGGGGCCCCGCATTGAACAATACTTTGAACAGAATTGTTTGAGTCAGTCGGCTGAAGTCCAGCGGCAGGTTACGTGCCACAGTCCGCAGGATATCAATACCTTTGATACTAGGGAGGCTAACTTAAGCACAGAAGGAGTGGAGGATGAAGGAGGTGTTGATAGGTCAAAGGCTAAGGGAAAGCAGATGGGTAGGGAGAAAGGAATCGGTCAAAGATCCAAAGTTAAATGGCCAGGCACAGGAGACAAGATGGCATGGAGGAGTATTAATGATGATTTGAAAGGTATGCTTGAGGGTTTGAAGGGAACAGCAGAGAGTAAATTGAACAGGCTAGGTAAAGTCATTTATGATTATGGAATGGCAAGATTTGGTGTTGTGCAGAGGAACGTAAAGTGTCAAGATGTAGTTAAATCAAGGCGGCAGGTAGAAATAGAAAAACTGGTTAAGGAATCAAGGTTACTCAGAAAGAAGTGGAAGAAGGGGAATGAGGCAGAAAGAGAGGGCATTGAGTTATTGCAGGAGGAGTTGAGAAGTAAGTTGGTAAAATTGCGGAGAGCAGAGGCTATGAGGAAAAGGAGGAAGAAGAAGGAGCGTGCTAGGATAGAGTTCTTTAGAGATCCATTTAGGTTTGTTAAGAGTCTGTTTAGTAAGGAGAAATCAGGAAATCTAAAGGTCGGAAAGAGGGAGTTGGAGGAGCACTTTAAGAGTGTTTACACAGAGAAGGAAAGGTCTAGCGACCTGGACCTACCAGCAGACATGCCGCCGTTAGGTGATATAGAGTGGAAAATGGATGTTAACCCCCCTAGGTGGAGTGAGGTTCAGGAGGTGGTGAAGGCTGCAAAGGCAGGTTCTGCCCCAGGGCCAAATGGGGTTCCATATAGATTATATAAAAGTGCACCAGATGTTTTGAAGTTTCTATGGAAACTAATGGCTATAGTTCCGTCCCATAAGCTTGTTGAATGTGGAGGGTAAGATCTTCTTTAGTGTGGTTGCACGTAGACTAGCAACGTACCTGAAAAGAAATAATTTAATTGATACGTCTGTACAAAAGGCAGGAATTGCAGGTTTTTCTGGTTGCATAGAGCATAATAGTATGATTTGGCATCAGATTCAAACAGCAAGAGCCGAGAAAAAGGATCTACATGTGGTGTTTTTAGATCTGGCTAATGCTTTTGGTTCGGTACCGCATGCATTGTTGTGGAAGGCATTCAATTTTTTTAGGGTTCCAGAAGAGATTTCAAGGTTAGTTAAAGCCTATTTTGAAGACATACAGTTTTGCTTTAGTGTAGGGGAGTGTGTCACATCTTGGCAACGACTAGAAATAGGTATAATGGCAGGTTGTACAATTTCACCGCTAGCGTTTACGATGGCAATGGAGGTGATTATTAGGGCTTCTAAGTGGGTCGTAGGCGGGGAGAGGCTGCATGATGGCACCCGGCTCCCACCAGTTAGGGCGTTTATGGACGATATGACAACATTAACGACCACGGTGCCATGTACCCGGCGACTGCTAGGGAAGTTAAATGATAATCTTAGGCTGGCTAGGATGAAAGTTAAACCAAGCAAGTCTAGGAGTGTATCAATCGTTAAAGGGAAATTGATACAAGAAAGGTTTATGATGGAGGGAGAAGTCATACCATCTATATTGGAAAAGTCAGTTAAGAGTTTAGGTAGGTGGTATACTGCAGCACTGAATGATAAAGAGCAGGTGGAAGGGTTGAGGACAGAAATGGTGGAGGCCATTAATAGAATTGATAAGTCTTTTCTGCCAGGTAAATTAAAATTGTGGTGTCTGCAGTTTGGTTTGTTGCCTCGTCTAAGGTGGCCACTTACAGTTTATGATATTCCGATTTCTGAGGTTGAGAGGTTAGAAAGGGTTATGAGCAAGGCTATAAGGACATGGTTGGGGGTGCCGCGTTGCCTTAGTAGTGTGGCGTGGTGTGGGAGAGGGATGCTGGAACTGCCGTTGACGAGCTTGGTTGAGGAGTTCAAATGTGCTAAGGTAGGACGTGAAATGCAGTTGTTAGGGTCAAAAGACGGGCTGGTTAAAGCAACAGCACCAGTGACTAGGTCTGGGAGAAAGTGGAATGCTCGAGAAGCTACTCAAGCCGCAAGGAGGGCACTGGAGCACAGGGATGTTGTGGGGCAGGTGCAAAATGGGAGGGCAGGATTAGGTTTAGGTGATTCTTGGAAAGCATTCGGCAAGGCCACATCACCTGAGAAAAGGCGTATGGTTACAGGGTTTATTCGTGAGCAGGAGGAGGAAGCAAGGAGGGCAAAAGCAGCAGGGCAGAGTAAACAGGGGCAGTGGATGAGATGGGAAAGTGTAGAGAAGCGGAGAATCACCTGGCGAGAGTTATGGGGATTGGATACAGGCCGTATAAAGTTTCTTTTGGGAGCTACATATGATGTTCTGCCAACGCCACAAAACCTTGCTCAGTGGGTGGGTGAGGATCCAAGTTGTAAGCTATGTGCAGGAAGTGGCACGCTGAAGCACATTTTGTCGGCATGTAAGGTGAGTCTATCCCAGGGGCGCTACACATGGAGGCATAATCAGGTACTTAGATCTCTTGCAGGTGCACTTGATAAGAAACGGTTAGAAGTTAATAACATGCCCGTGGTAGGTTGCAGTAGGGTAATCACGTTTGTGCGTGAGGGGCAGCATAGTGGAGAAACAGCACAGTGCTTGAAAACTGCTGGTAAGTGGGCCAATGCACGAGATTGGAAGTTATTAGTGGATGTAGGTAGTAAACTGCAGATCCCAGAGTGCATTCTGGTTACAACCTTGAGGCCGGATGTAGTGTTGTACTCTGAAAGTAAGCGGATAGTGTATTTTATAGAGCTGACTGTTCCGTTTGAAGACGAGGTAGATGGAGCTTATGAAAGGAAAAGGCTGAAGTATACAGACTTGGTGGCTGAGGTGAGAGAGCGTGGGTGGCAAGCGTATATTAGACCGGTAGAGGTAGGTACTAGAGGCTTTGTTGCGAAGTCTGCCACAAGACTGCTGTCTGAATTCGGAATTAGAGGTCGTGTGCTAAGGACTGTAGTGAAGGAGTTGTCAGATGTAGCTGAAAGATCTAGTCAGTGGTTGTGGTTCAGAAGGGCTGAGGCTGTGTGGGGAAGGGAGTGAGTTTGTGCTTCTACAGCAAGCTTGGAGGGGGGTGGGTCTGGGACGCCAGACTTCACTGTTGAGCCTTCTGGAGGTGTCGTGGGCCTAATTCAGCGAAACACTGACGAAGGAAGGTGCCTACCTGATGACCCCTGAGAAGAGCTTGCACTGAAGTTTGTGTTGGAGTTGTTAGATGTAGCTGAAAGATCTAGTCAGTGGTTGTGGTTCAGAAGGGCTGAGGCTGTGTGGGGAAGGGAGTGAGTTTGTGCTTCTACAGCAGGCTTGGAGGGGGGTGGGTCTGGGACGCCAGACTTCACTGTTGAGCCTTCTGGAGGTGTCGTGGGCCTAATTCAGCGAAACACTGACGAAGGAAGGTGCCTGCCTGATGACCCCTGAGAAGAGCTTGCACTGAAGTTTGTGTTAGAGTTTGGATGAAGGGGATTGGTGTGGTCCTGCTCTTGTAATAATTTGTCTCATGAGTTTTTGTAGACGTCTGAGTACTTGGCAGTTGAGGCACGGACCATGAACATAGTTCGCTATGCTTCTGGATTCTTGTCGAGCCAGTATCGGATGGTAGTGGTTGCTGTGTTCTGCTCACGCAACTTATAATGTGATTTATTGTGTGTGATTGTGCTTAGGTAAGTGTGTTGTTGCCATAGTTAAAGGAAGTGAGCTTAGATTAAGGAGGGATTCTGTGTGTTCATAGGTTATTTTTTGGTAGGTCTGTTACTTGGCAGTTGAGGCAATGGACCATGAACATAGTGTTAGGCTGTGCTTCTGGATTCTTGTCGAGCCAGTATCAGATTGTGGTGGTTTTGCTATTATTGTTAGTTGAGTGAGTAGTAGATCCTGGCTGAGCCCTATGCATAACCCCAGCTGTTAGGTGCAGGATTTGTCAATTTCCTGTATTATATTACTTTTGCAGAAATGACTGCATCAATTCGTCGTGGCATGGAGGCAATCAGCCTGTGGCACTGCTGAGGTGTTCTGGAGGAACAGGATGCTTCGATAGCGTCCTTAAGCTCATCCAGAGTGTTGGCTCTTGCGTCTCTCAACTTTCTCTTCACAATATCCCACAGATTCTCTATGGGGTTCAGGTCAGGAGAGTTGGCAGGCAGTAATGCCATGGTCAGTAAACCATTTACCAGTGGTTTTGGCACTGTGAGCAGGGGCCAGGTCGTGCGGAAAAATGAAATCTTCATCTCCATAAAGCTTTTCAGCAGATGGAAGCATGAAGTGCTCCAAAATCTCCTGATAGCTAGCTGCATTGACCCTGCCCTTGATAAAACACAGTGGACCAACACCAGCAGCTGACATGGCACCCCAGACCATCACTGACTGTGGGTACTTGACACTGGACTTCAGGCATTTTGGCATTTCCTTCTCCCCAGTCTTCCTCCAGACTCTGGCACCTTGATTTCTGAATGACATGCAGAAATTGAGCAACAGTCCAGTTCTGCTTCTCTGTAGCCCAGGTCAGGGGCTTCTGCCGCTGTTTCTGCTTCAAAAGTGGCTTGACCTGGAGAATGCAGCACCTGTAGCCCATTTCCTGCACACGCCTGTGCACGGTGGCTCTGAGTGTTTCTACTCCAGACTCAGTCCACTGCTTCCGCAGGTCCCCCAAGGTCTGGAATCGGCCCTTCTCCACAATCTTCCTCAGGGTCCGGTCACCTCTTCTCGTTGTGCAGCGCTTTCTGCCACACTTTTCCTTCCCACAGACTTCCCACTGAGGTGCCTTGATACAGCACTCTGGGAACAGCCTATTTGTTCAGAAATTTCTTTCTGTGTCTTACCCTCTTGCTTGAAGGTGTCAATGATGGCCTTCTGGACAGCAGTCAGGTCGGCAGTCTTACCCATGATTGCGGTTTTGAGTAATGAACCAGGCTGGGAGTTTTTAAAAGCCTCAGGAATCTTTTGCAGGTGTTTAAAGTTAATTAGTTGATTCAGATGATTAGGTTAAATAGCTCGTTTAGAGTACCCTTTTTAGAGTAGGAATTTTGGGTTTTCATGAGCTGTATGTCAAAATCATCAGTATTAAAACAATAAAAGACCTGAAATATTTCAGTTGGTGTGCAATGAATCTAAAATATATGAAATTTAAATTTTGATCATTTTATTATGGAAAAGAATGAACTTTATCACAATATGCAAATTTTTTGAGAAGGACCTGTATATGTTGTGAAAGGTTAAGTCAATTTTGCATTACGATTTGGAAAAAAATATTGTGCTCCATGTTTGATGAATTTCCTTAAATTTAAGAACAAAGGGTGTGCAAACTTCAGTCAGACACAGATTGAGCACACATCAAGATGCTTCTGCATTCAAATGACCAGTGTTATGTTTTTGCATTCTGCAAAACTCTTAAGGTAAATGTGGAGATTTCTTGAAACTCATTCACAGTTGTACAGTTGTATGGTGCTGGCCATTTATGATGGGACTACCCAAGATATGTTAATGGCATTGTAAACAGGGGCTTGTGATCTTAATGAACTATTTGTACTTGTGGTTTTGGAATAGGAATATTTTTTGCAGAGAAACATTTGAAATACTCTACATAATCACATTATCATAAACTGAATAGACCACTGATGTCCTATTTTGTTGTGCCCAAGATGTTTATGCCTCTATTTGACACCAAGTGATTAAGATACATTTTCAATGGCTAAAATTAAATGTGTTTTTCCAAATGTCATCTCTTTCAAACTCTGTGGTAAATAAATATGCTGAGAACCCTACACATTTTATTCTGTAAACATTTTCTCCTAAATAACTTGATCCTGAAGTGTAAAATAATTAAGGTGTAAAAATGTGAATATTGCTAAATGTAAGCTGTGCATTGAATCACTGTCTCTAGACTGCAGTGCTGTAGCACACTTGCATGTTTAATTTGTAAAGCAGATTTCTCTGTATAGAGTTTGTTTTTACCACGACCACCTTGACCATCAAGGACCATCTTAAATAAAACTACTCATCAGAAGCTGGTGTTTACTTGGATTTGGCAGCAGGAAATTAAGCCACAGAGCAGTTATTTATTGTCTTTGTTATGAAGTATAAGGACTATTACTTAAGATAAGGCATGTTAAGTTTCTCCCTTAAAATAGGTTTCAATGTGAAGTAAAACAGTTTATGTAAAATAATGAAGAGGAGGACATAAAATATGTGCTTCTGAACATATTTATTTACTTCAGAACCTTTTTTGAAAACCCATTCATTCCAGCCATTGAAAATCAGGTAAAACTCAGGATGTCCAACATGGCCATATAACGCACTACAGAATAACACAGCTTTGGTGGTCCATGGACAAACTTTGAGACAAGCTTCTTTCATTGTTGTTCCCTGTAATTATTTTTTTTAGCCACACTGATATCTTGGACAAGAAAACTAGAGATGTTAGCTGCCCATACATCAAACACGCACCCAAAACAAATTAAGAAAGAGTGTCTGTGACTGAAGTGTCTGAAAATAGATATATTTAAATAGAAACGAGAGGAAGAAATTTACAGAAACTGAATTTAAAACAAAAAGGGAGACAAGAGGACGTAGGACGAAACACAATGGAAACAGAACAAAACATAGGGATGCAGGAGTTTATCCTCACATATCCCAGCGAAGCTTCCTCTGGAGAAGGTGACACAGATTCATTGTGATGACAAGAGACAGAGAAAGACAAAAGAAAGAGAACACAACCCCATTAAAGCTCAAAGTCAATTCAGCCATGGCAGGAACTACAGCGGTGGGTGGATGGCCATGTCTAGGGGATTTTTCAATGGTGACTAATTTTATTTTATTTTATTTATTTTTTTTACTGTGATCATTTTTTTAACAGCAACAGTGGCTTACAAACGTATTAATAACCCTTGAACTTTTTCACATTTTGCCACTTTACAAACACAACCTTAAAAGAGACACAAAGTATCACATAATTGTGGAGAGAAAATTAAACATGGTTTTAAAAATTGTAATGTGCAAAAGTTTTCTCCTCCTTTACTCTGAAACCTGTAGTGCAATCAACTGTCTTCAGAGTCCAGTTGTGTGTAATTTAGGCTCAGTAGAAATACAGCTGTTCTGTAAAGGTCTCAATGGTCTAAACAAACCAGCTGATCACTTAAAATTTCAATAATAAACACGAGTTTGTGGTTGTAAGCTGACAAAATGGAAAAAATAAATAAATAAAAAATTCTAGGGGTATGAATACTTTCGCAAGCCATTGTATCTAAACACACAAAACAATCTAAACAAATTAAACTATGTTTGTCCAAAATGTCTGTATAATCTAAACCATTGAATCACCCCCTTCCCCATGTTAATTAAAGCAACTGAAACATCGAAAGTGCAAAAAGAGACAAAAGGATAAATACAGCATTTCACCTTATTTAGCAACTCAATATCTGGGTCCAGGTTTACCTGGTTTACTGTTGCATCTATGAACTAATTACTTAACCGAATCCAATTTGTCAGTGCAGACATAGTTCCTTTAGTCTCTTCTTGTATCTTTGGGGTTTTATGGAGAAAGGAGAAAAGAACAAGGCTGATGAGTACAGATGGAATTAGAAAGATTGGGGATTTGCAGCCATACCTCACTGTGATTTCACGCTGAGACGAGTTAGAGTGCATTCGGTCAAGGAGGAGTTTAGCAAGTTTTTCATTACAAATGCACATGGGGAGGAGAGAGATTAAAAAAGAAAGAAAATAAGAGACTCATGAAATGAAACATCAAATGAAAAAAAGCCATTCCAACACTCAGCCCCTCCTCCATGGTATGAACTAAAGCCATTCCCCCCTCCTGAGTGGCATATTATACATTAAAAGCAGTATTTTCATGAGTGTGGTTCTTTCTGTATTATATTTCGTGATTTTTTTTCAGCTTCTAATTAAAATTTTCTATCATTCTTTATGTGTGCATAAATGACAAAAACATTATATTACAGCTAATTTTAGAAGTGTCAATACAGAATCGTAATGGTGCCCTTAAGAGGAGTGCTTTTAGAGTTTGTTTTATTAAATAATGGTATGGGGCTAAGGATCACTCAGAATTGTTTAAAATATGATACATTTTTGTCTGAATATAAAATTGGCCTCGGACTGTAAAAAATTGCTTATTTTACATAGGGCTGCATTAAAAATGTTGCCATATGCTTTATATGATTGGCTAATTATTCTAAAACAGACAACAGGTACGAAAAAAACAGACACTTATTTCTGTTGGTCAGGTTCATACTCCCAAACTGATGTTCACAAATCCCATCATCGAATGCTAAATATCTACTAATTATATGTTTTATATATTATTCTCGCTGCAGTCTGTAGTTTTTGTCTTCATAGCATGAACCACTACAGAGTTGCAACATTCAGTTAAATTTGGCCGTGTGATACCCAAATGTTTTTGGAGGTTAAGAAGCACGATTAAAGTCAACTGAAAAAAAAAATGATTTCAACCCTTAAAAAACTGTATTTACCCTGTCATTTATACTATGGCCTGGCTTTCTTGTGCACACCCATGCAAACCCCTGCTAGCCAGGACAACAACATGCATAAAGGCTATGATTTTAATTTTAATCATTTCTGACTAAAGGCATGAAAACTTTTTTCTGACATACCTTTTCAAGTTGACTATGGACATGCTGGACGATCAAATCCAAAGCTACAAAGTTCTCTCCACCTTAAGAAGAACAGAAAAGCATTATACACAACAAATCACAACAAATCAATGCATTCAATACAACACAATACTAAACCTGGGTATTACACTAATACTTATCTTAAGCATTAAAACCCAACATCAGTAGGAAAAGTGTCACACTGCTAATGTTCCAAAGACAGCTGCAAACAACATTTTGCAACCCCACTGCAAATTAGAGTTAAGAGCAAATTTTAGGTACTGTTTGCAACAAACCAATAATAAAAAAGGACACAATACTATAACATTACAACACAACCTTTTTATCTTTTAACACTTTTCATAACTACTACAGATTACCACAGTCAGACTTCTTCAACCACCTGAATACAATCATTCATAAGAGCACAACATTGTAAATCAAGGGCTTCTTTGTTCGCATTAGGCATGCTTGAGACAAGGCAAAGCACTAGCTAGAGGTTTGTTGATTGTGATTTGTAAGGCTATTCCATGGGGTACCCTTATTGTCTTCAGATATCTCCGCTTCTCACTTTGGACATTGTGTTGAATGTACCAATATTCAAATTGTTAATGAAATTAAGTCTGACGACTGGCCAAAGGGCAGTTGACACCTCTTGCTTGAAGATGTCTACTGAGGTGAAGAATCTTTTTAAAGGGTGGATCCGGAATGTATCTTGTTCATATGAAATATAAAAGTGTTCATGTTTGGTATCATTTTAATGGTCTCAGTGTGAGAAGTACAATGGTCTCAGTGCAGAAATGTTCAAGATAATCTAAATGGAACATGATGATCAAAGACTGTGAAGAACAATGGTCGTGGTCAAAGGTATTCAAAGGTAAATAGTGCCAACTTCTAATTTCCATATGAATATGAAGTGAGTTGTTCTGGTTGGATATTTAAGGGAAGTACAAGGACATACTCTCTGAGTTTTGTCTGGTAGTATGAGACCTCCCATGCTCTGCATGTAGCCAACCTTTATCTGTAACCAGGAGACATATCTACTCTGTATGTAACCACTATTTCAAATATATCACACTATTCTATTTCAACGATACTATATTCTTAACTGCTATCTTTTGGTAGACTTGGTCTTGTGGATTGTTTAAGAATATTGTTTCATATGTCAATTTAGGTCACAATAAACCGTTAACTGTTAATCTGTAGTAAGTGTTTGTTGAATCTTCTTTTTAGTAGGCCTTAGGGCCTAATTGGTCTGTGTTCTGAGTTTCTAGACTTCCATAGTTATATAGTGAGTTTTCACTGGGCGCTATGTCACACACTTAACTACTGAGGGAAACAGATAAGATTGAGTGTTATGTTCTGTAATCGCTAGTATAGACTATGTTCTGGACCGCTGAACATCTCAACCCATGCGCTGGGCTGTTTTCACATGTTATGTAGTATTTTAAGTGTTGTGTACTTTTTATGCCTATATCTCCTATCACTAAACTAATTAACCAGACCTGGTTTTGCTTAGACATATTGTAATTCTTAGTAAGTGTGCTACTGATAATTGTTAACTATTTATTTTCACCTAGTTGGTATTTATAAAATGGAGTCAGATTGGTTTAAATTAGTGTCTCACCTAAGTCTCATCTAAAGTACCAGAGAGAATACGCATTAGGAGGACAAGGCATAGGCCTGTTGACTCCTCCCTACAGATATTTAACAGAATTTTGGAAATATTAGTAAACATACAAAAAGAAAGCAAAAGCAAATATATCACACACTGCCACCAGATCAAAAACTCTCGACTGACTTCAAAAGGCCTACAGCAAGAATATGTCTTTAGTTTGCACAGATTGGCGCATACTAACAGTTCAAGGTGCCCGTGCCTTAACACTTACACTGACCCCAAACACCAAAAAAGCCTGATTTAAAGCCCAGATCAGTTTTAGAAAAAAAAATGTAGCATGGAATGAACTAGAGGTTACAGTTAATGAGGAATAGAGATTAATGAGGAACGCTACCTGAAGCTAATATCTGGCTACAAATCACTTTGGTAGCAGGTCATACCACGAGGTGCTGCCGCGCTGCTGCTGTTGTGCTGAATCGACTCCCCGCGAGCCTGACATAAAAAGATGTAATTGTTACGTCCTAGACGTTTATTTTGGAATGTATTATTATTTTTTGTAGATTGAGCAAGGTACTAAGTAGCTTTTGTTATTTTTCTGTTGTAGTGCTACTGCCCTTGACTTTTGCTTCTGTTTAGTTTATGTTCTGTTTTGGTTAAGCTATGTATCTGATTATGCTTTAGTCACTGTAGGGGTGAGCTGCCATATTGTTTTGTTTTGTTCCTGTTTTTGAACAGGGAGGTAGGTAAGTTGTTTGTCTTTCCTTTGAAACTTTTGTTTTTGATGTACAGGTAAGTTAGCACTTATTGATTGGTTAGACACTTTTGTTTGTTATTTTGGCCTTGGCTCACCTTGAAGTTTTGAGACTTAGTTTATATTTGTTTATCACTTTGTTATTATTATTATTATTTCTTTTTGTGCTTTAACATTATTTGTATATATTTTTCTTGATCTGCCATGTATTTGTACTGGTTGACCCTCCTATTTTAAAACATAAAATACACTTTTCTACTTTTGCATCCAAAACTTGTTGGTCCATTTATTTATGTTGCAACCCTTAGACCCCTAGGCTATACTTTTATCTAGGGTCGTAACAGTAATTTTTGTCAATTTGTTTAAAATGCTTGTTATATTAGTTCTATTAACCTAGGGATGCAACGGTTCTCTGTATTTTATCGAACCACTCGGTTCGGCCTGTTCGGTTCGATACACCCGGATGGACCACGATTAGTGGTTGCAGTGAGTGCTCCTTCTTCTCCACACCACCATAAACTGGCTGTTTGAATGAGCGAAATTTGTTCAGAATTTTGGTAATGAACACTACAACACTGAAGGAGCGCAGCCTATTATTTAATAAAAATGTGTAAGAACAGCTAAACATAGCACTGCACATCAAACGCAGACAAGTGGAGAAGCTCGCCCACGCCCAGAGCTGCCTGATTAACCTAATTTTTTTTATGTATATATAGTTTTGAATGTTTCATTATAGTTTAATCTTATTTTGTTTTCACCTTTTCTCGTCTAATTCAGTACATTTTTATAAGTTTTTAGAGTGAGTTTGCTAGGTTTAATTAGTTTTAGAGAGATCAATCTGAGAAACACAAACTCAAAAACTCAATAAACTTTACAGATTTCCCCAATTTTCACCAAACTTATCACCTGAGTGAGTGCGAGAAAGAGAGAGAGAGAGATTTATCAGTTTATCCTCCACGTGGGATGTTCTGATGTATGAGCTACTCACAACAGGTACTGTATCTCCTGTTTCACTGCTTTTATCTCCCTCATGCTCATTTTCTAAGTCCATTCTGCAGCTTCCTCAGGGTTGTAATTTTGCGACTAGCGCAAGCGTTCTAAATAAGAACTAACGCCGTGGACCACGAGGTGCTGCCGCGCTGCTGCTGTTGTGCTGAATCGACTCCCCGCAGAATCTGACTCAACAGATTTGGCACAACACCGCCCACTATAAAACTGCAGGAGTGGAAACAAAGCTTATAAATAAATTAACAAACACAAAAACAAAGGGTATTCTTTCAGTAATTTCATTTCGTTTTAGAGCTTAGATTGTCTGCCCGAACCCGACCTGATCGGGTCGGTTCGGGACGAGATTTCCCACCACATTCCCCTGGGACGGGTCGTGCTCCAGAAAATAGTCTGAGATGTAGTCATCTGTTATTTTATTTTATTTTTAAATGAAGCTCTGGTGTGATAATCACAATGTTGCTAAGTAACCAATTATTATTGTTAACGAAAACCAACCAAATAACGAAAACTGAAAGTGAAAAAACTAATTTATTTATAAGCGCTGTTTTCACTCCCGCAGTTGTACAGCGGGGGGTGTTGTGCCGATTCTGTCCGCAAAGCGGGAGTCGGATTCAGCTGGGAGTCGGATTCGGCACATCAGTAGCAGCACGTCGCACCTCGCGGTCCGTGGTGTTAGTTGTAAGCGCTCGCGCTAGCCGCAAAATACGACAGAAAACACTGAGGGAGCTGCAGAATTATGAATGGGACTAGAATATGAGCACGAGGAGATAAAAAAAAAACAGAAGATACAGTATGTGAGAACCTTTACCTGTGAGTAGCTCATACACCACAACACGCAAATCTCTCTCTCTCTCGCACGTGAACTCTTCTGCGTTTGACTTGCAGCACTGTGTGTAGCTGTTCTTAAAAATAATTTTAATTAAATAATAGTTCTATGCTTCTATGTTACAGTGTTAATTAACATAATTCTGATCACGTTTCACTCATTTAAACAGCCCGAAAACAGCCAGTTTATAGGGCGGAGCGGGCCGGGCTCATAATGGCAGTTTATGGTTCGGGTTGGGTCGGGCTTGGGCATATTGTGCACGGGTTTGGGCTGGGTCGGGTCAGATTTTTTGGGCCCGATCTAAGCTCTATTTCGTTTCAGTTAGTTTTATAAACACAATACAGTTCCAGTTAGTTACCTTTTTTCTTTTAACTACCATTTTTATTAGTTTCGGTTAATGAAATATTTTGTTTGTTTTTGTTAATGATAATACTTGTTTATGTTGTGATTATCACGCGAGAACTTTATATAAAATTAAAATAGCATTAAAAACAGATGCCTATGTTACAGACTATTTCCTGGAGCCCAGAGGAATGTGGAGGGAAATCTCTGGTCGGGTCGGGTTCAGGCAGAGAATCTAAACTCTAATATTAATGTATCAAAACCGAACCGATACTGTGGCCCAAGAACCGCGATACGAACTGAACCGTGGCCACACTGTACCGTTGCATCCCTATATTAAGCCATTTTTTATTTTTCTTGTTCTTAGGTACATTTAAGTTGCAATATGGGTTATCGCATTAAGTCCAATCCTTAATACACAAATTTTGTTAAGATGTTTCAGAGTAGCTCAATTCACAGGGTCAAAGGCTTTCAAAAAATCAACAAATGCCATGAACCATGTGATGTTGTTAGTGGCTTTTTTCTTGTAGCTGTCTTATTGTGAAGATCATGTCCATGTCATGCTTGTTTCAGCTGCTAAGAGACTGGTTGTTTTTAACTGAGTTGATAAGTGTTAGCACTTCTCGAGATGGTGGATGATTGAGATGGTGTGATCAATTGAGTAACTCTTCCAGGATGGAGCAATCAGTTTGTAAGTGTTTGTTAAGGAGGGATTCAAAGTGTACTGCCCATTTGCCAAGATCTGTTTTTGGTCCCAAAAGTCCATCTGCTGTTTTTAAGGGTGTAAAAGAAAAGCTCTTGGGCCAAGTTTTTATATAGTTGTAAAGTTGTGCATGTCCCTTCCATGCACATATATTTGGATTTTTTGAGCCTTGTTCATCCATCTTGTATGTTGTTTAAGTGCATAAAGTTTTTTGTACCTCTGTGCCTCTTGTCACAGTTCTCGTCAAACTAAAGCTATGGAATTGACTGCAGCTTTTTGCAGTAATGAGATTATGGAAGTCCATGGAGTTATAAGAACAAAAAAGGCCTCAAACTCTGGTGTCTGTATTCTTACACAATGACGAAAAACAGTCCTTGCTAGGGCTGAATTTACCTTACCACTAACTAGCTTTGATTTTTAACTAAATAAGGCTGCTCAGGCACACAGGTCTTTTAACAAGTGCAATGCTAAATTCTGTTTAACCCTTACCTCTCGGGACCACAATATCTGCCACCTGGACCGTGGGTTCAATGTACTGTTCGAAGGCTGGTTTGACATATTTATTGTACTGCTTAATGACACCAGCAATATCCCGTCCTCGCTCTGAAATATCCCTCTTCAGCCGTCTGACCAGCCGAATGTCAGAGTCAGTGTCCACGAACACCTTCATATCCAGCAGCTAGGGGAAAAAAAGGTAGATGAGGACAGAAAACATGTTTATAATAATGATAACTAGAAAGGTAAACTTTAAGTTGGCTTCAAAACTTTGACCAAAAACCAGTGAGTGAACCAGTATCTAGTAAGATTAGAAACTGCTTGACTGTTTTAAAGGTGAAGCTGTAGTTCCTTAAATCCACTGCTACCTCAAAACTACTGCCACCTTATTAAAGTGGATTAAATACTGTTGTTGGAATCCAAAAACATCCTGATAAAGGGTGGAATGTCAGTACGTTTGGCTAATAGAGAAACTTTTGGCTTATCCAAAAGCTTCTACATACACACACAGTACTGGGAGAAAGCGTACCATGAGCATTTTTAGCTGGTACATGGGACAGAATGTTAAAAATTCACACAATTAAAACAATACTTTCTATACAGAGTACTTTGTGCAACCAAAAGAAACCACGCCCATCATGGGGAAAACTCTAAGCTCAGTTTGAAAAGAAATGAATAGGAAATTGTCTTTAAACAGCTTCAACACAAAATGTCTTGATACCCTTCTGTCTGAAGAAAGGAAAAGTATACTAAAACTAGAATGATTGGACTAGTTTATTGTTTTTTTCCCCCATTTTTTCCCCTAAATTGTGGAAACCACTACCACTACTTCACATAATCACCAGGCATTAACATTAGCTAATGTTGTGATTAAAATGTTCAAATCTATAGCTTATTATGCTGAATTATTTTAACACTACTGTTACCCATAGCCCTTTTTGTTCTGTATCACTCTGAATCGAATACTTAAAAATAGCTATACTATTACATATTTTTAGTACCATAATTACCATTATCCTCCCTGTTCTGTATCAGACTGAATTAATATTATATGTGAATAGCCTAAAACAAAAATAGAACCTTTAAGCCAATAGATCAATATGTGACAACAAACAACTCAAATTTGATTGAAAATTAGTTGGTACTAGATTTTAGAACTCACTACCTAAAGTATCAGCTCAATATGATTAAAGGGGTCTCATAGCCTATGTGCAGTTAGTTCACTGAAATGTGGATACTTCAGATACCCTCAATGTAATGAAAACATTGCACTATTTTTCCCTTCTGTCTCTCTCTATTCTTTTTTATTGCTGTTGTTTCGAATATTATACCTTTGCATAGATAAAGGGCTTTGGGTTCTACTTTATCTCTGTACTGTTGGAGCTTATATGATCTTCAGACATTATTATTCTGTATTGTTCAACTTCTTTCATCACAATGCTTAAAGTGCCGAACTATAACAAACTGTCACGCATCACACACATGGCCTCAAAGATCATAGGCCTCCCCACACATAACTTGACAACCCTAAATAATAAGGCCATCCTAAAAAGTTCTATAAAATAACACAATACCCGGACAACCCATTATACACTTTTTTCACGTCGCTTCCATCAGTTCGGAGATATAGAACATCAGAACATTAGCTTGCAAAAAAACACGCTTTGTAAAAAGTTTTGTACCCAAAGCCATTTCAGGGGAGTGGGAATGGATTATCCAATGCATAAACCACCACAGTAATTGTTGTTTAGTTTATTTCGCCATATCCTGAGATGCTTATGTGAGTTTTTTTATTTTTTATATATTTTTTACATTATTTGACTATGGGTAATCACACTATATTGTCACTGAATGTGAGAGGTTTAAATTCATCCTTTAAGCCACCAATGTGTTCGGATTAATTGCGGAGGAATAAGGTATATATATAGCACTTTTGCAGGAGACTCACCTTAGTCCAACAGACTTTCCCAAATTACAGAACAATACTTACAGAATACATACAGAAGGGAGAAAAATAGCTTTTGTAAGCATATATGCTCCAACATTGCTCTCACTGAATAATTATCTTCTAATTATCAGATCACATATTCATTCATTCATTCATTCGTTCATTCATTCATTCAATCTTCAGGTTTAAAATATGAAACAAACAAAATCCAGGTACTAGATACTGAAATGCACAGTGCCAGTAAGACTGTAAAACATTCTATATGTGATTATTAGCTGCAAAGGAACGAGATCAATAAAAAATCAAGTCCATCTTATCTGAGAGCTCCAGGATAAGATTAAGAGATGTGTAGGAAACATAAAATTTAGTTAAAAAATGTAATTAATAAATTTCTAAAGTCCTGTTTACACAGCTCCTACCATGCAGTTATCACAAGAGTCGTGATTCTTTAAGGGCAGCTTCACAGACAGAGTCAATGTGCAGCACTTATTTTTACTGCTCTGCTCCAGGCACAACTGTGTGCCAGCTGGCCCATACTGCAGCAAATGAAAGAAATGATAGTGGAAAAAAAATCTTGAAAAATTCCCAATTTTCTGTAATGACAGAAAGCATTCTTATGAGAGTACAAACGAAGGAATAACAGCATACCTTAGAAAATCGGCAATTAGTAATATACTATTTTTTTAATTATTAATAGATGTGTGGTAAAACATGTATTACAAAAACAGATAAAAACCCCAAATCAGAAAGGTTTGGCACAGTATAGAGAAAAAAAGTGTTTAAATTTTTATTGCATTGTAGACAGCAGCAACTAAACATATTTTACATAAGAATAAATTGTTAATTAACACATAAGAATTTTAGTGTTTGCAGTGAGGTAAAAAAAAGAGCTAAATAATAACGTCATTTCAAGCAGGGGATCACAAATATTATTCTGTAAAAAAAAATTGGAAGGAATTTGTTTTTTCTCCCTGTATCTGTGATCTCCGATCCCTCAGGTGGCACTAAAACAAGAACCATTATTCAACAATGACTAATAGGCACCACATAGGTAGGGCTGTGACGATAATTTTATTACCGCAATACCGCGGTTATGGGACGTCACCGCGGTGATGAGCTCATTACCGTCATTACCGCATTTTTTATGGCTGTCAAATCTGATTGACTGCGTTTTGAGCGGTAGTAAAATGCTCCATATAAGCACAACTGTGGTGAATTCAGTATTAATATGTCAAGTGTAAGTCCTACACTATAGGGCTGTGCAATATATCAAATATATTTTGATCGCGATAGATATTGGTGTCAAACGATCTCAAAATTCATAATATCGAATATAAATTTTTTTGTCATTTATCTGTGCTGCCGCTGCACTGGCGCGGCAGCGAATGGGTTAAGCAAAACGCGGTGCGTGGTACTCATTGAGGCCAGAACAGCTCTGGAGTCTCCTGCTCACTTCGTCTCCATTGAGGCTGCTGAAGAGAGTGAAGATTAGCAGCACTAATATTGGCTCGGAAATGGAAGCTACAGGGCAGGCTCAGTAAGTTGAGAAAAAAGGAAGAAAAAGACTCAGAACAGAAGAGAATCATCTGCAAGATTTGCCGGAAAGTGGTGTCTGCACCTCTCGCCAACACATCAAACTAATTCACCCACCTCAAGGTAAACCATAGAGCCATGTAAGGTGTTCCGTGGTCACATTTTGAGAAAGTAAAATATATTAATTCATTGTCTGGCTGCTGGCTGTTCTGCGTGAGCACCGCGGAGAACGCGCGGCATTGCGCCTCAGTCTTGGTAAAAATAGTAAGGTTGGTTGAAGTGTAGTTCAAACAGCAAAGCAATGATATAAAACTATAACCACCATCTTTACTGAAATGTTGTTATCTGACCAAGTCTGAGGTAAAATGCGCTGCGCCTAGTCTCTTTCACAGCACGCGGAACTGAGTTCAGAACCGCTACAAATATAACCATATAAAACTCAGTTCAGATAAATACACTTCAGATGAGTAAGGACACGTAAAGTGAAACAAAAATTGTCAAACATAAAGGACAGGTTTCTATTATTTTAAAATGGAACTAATGTCTTTTTTTGGTCGGTTGTCTCTTGCGAGCCGATTTCTTAACGTCACGACATTTTAATCAACATATTATATGACGCGGGTCCCATCAGGATATCTTGCGGCACAGACAGAACTGAATTGTTATTGGCGGGAACAGGAGTTTAATCAATCCAGAGTTTGTGGGAGCACATTAATAAATAGTTAAGAAAATTGTAATAATCACGCAGTGATTCTCATGCACGCAACAAAAAAACCCTAAGCACAAAAAAGGAGCGGAGAATGGACCGACACGCGCACACACACACCGATTTTTTTTTTTGTAATGTGGTAAGAAACGTGACCGCACTATTCAGCGCGGTTTTAATAATTTTTTTTTTTTTTTAAGCACTAAATGTAATTTATTAAATTTATTTAGGACCGCGGGGCAGGTGCGGCAAAACTGTGTATGTGGCGGGCTGATGCGGGATTAAAAGAAGGATTTTTTTTGCGGAACGGTAACGGGACAAAAAAGAAATGATGTCTGAATTAATTTCCTCCAATCGAATATAATTTAACATGGTTTAAGAATATAAAATAATTTATAAACAAACGAAATATTTAATATTGAGCTAATAGCCCAAGTGCAAAAATACAAAATCTGTAATACTCTGCACTGCACAATTCAAACGAAATAGCCGTAACGCAGCTGCGCTCCTGCCCTGCGATGCAGCCGAAGCCTGGTGTGAGGCAGCAGAAATTCTGGGGTGAAAACTACATAACTACACAACATAAGGAGACATAATGCACTCCAAATATTCAGAAGGGAAGTGAAATAAATGATACTGTACAGATATAATCTGTATCTAGTAGATATTTAATGAGAAATAAGAAGAGTGTGAATAATAAAAAAAAAAAACAGACGCCTATCACAGACTTCTTGAGCCTTGAGCCCGAACGGCCCGAGGAAAGGGGTGAGAAATATATTTTTTTCGGGGCCGGGGGTCAGTGGAAAATTTTGCTGTGGATTAATTCGTCTTTTTTTTTTAAACGAATATTAGAATATTCGCTACCAATTACTGCCGAATATCCTGAGCTCAAAACCGCTATTCGGGCCAGCCCTAAAATAGATCTATGGATGGAGAAGGGGGAGGCGGACAAGCTCCTCCTTCAAAAAGTCTGCTCGGAAAAAGACAGGTTAGCTGTACAATGACGAATTATACAGGCAGCATATGTTCACTTGTTATGCTGTATTTATGGTTTATGTAGAGGTTGTATGTAGGCTGTATGGTTCGAAGAATAAAGATTTGTTACCAATAAATTTGTGTTTTTTTTTTTTTTGGGGGGGGGGGGGGTGGTTTGGGGTCTCGCGGTTAACCGCAATATCGAGGTGATGCGTTAGTTTTTTACCGCGGTTATAAAAAATCAATACCGCCCCAGCCCTACACATAGGCAAGGCAAACCTTGTGAAGCACTACAGTACTAATGTAACAGAACATACAGACATACAGAGCATTATCAGCACAAAGTCCAAAATCTAGGGTCTGTCATGGTTTGAGGGTGTGTCTGTACACTTCTATGATGCAGCTATTAATGCAACAAAAATTCATTGATGTCTAAGAAAAGAATATGCTGCTTTTAAGATTTTTCAGGGCATTTTTGATCAAAATAACATGTTACACACAAAGAGTTATAATACTTCATCATCCCAACTTCCAACTTCATATTAACAAATAAAAACAAAGTTGACCAAAAATATCTTGAGTTCATACTGAATAAAATAAAATGAACATTAAAGTAAATGTAAGAAGTACTGTTTTTTATCCTTTTTACTATATGGTTACAACTGTTACTTATTTGAAACTGTTAATAGGTAAATAGGCAGGTAAGTAAGAAATTCAGTAGGTTAGCAGACATAGATGCAACCTTCTCATTGCTTAATACAAATACATAAACATTTACGAGCCAATTGCTGAAATGACTGCACTATGTAAGCAGGATATTTATACCTTGCTGTACTCTAACAAGACTGTCAATTTTTTGGTTACAGGTTATGAACCTTACCTTCAAAAGTTCCTTATTTGCAAAAGCCAAGATCCCTTCAAATATTACTACATTGGCCCCATAGACAGTTTTCTGCAAAGAAGAACACACATACACATTTAAAAAAGGGATAAAGAAAATGTATTAACTTGAGCAATCACTAAACATGAGATACATTCTAGTGAGTCCCTAAACCTTGTCCCCAAGCAGAACATAAGGCTGTACAATTCAGACATTCAGGACTTCAAACCAAATAATCTTCCTCATTGTGGTCATACAGTGTTGCTTGTTAAGTTTGTAAACTCTTTAGCACTTTCTATATTTCTATATGAATATGACTTAAAACATGTTGGTCTGACAAGACCAAGATAAACTTGAATGGTTCAGATGGTGTCCGGCATGTGTGGTGGCATCCTGATGAAAAGTACAAAGACAACTGTCTCTTGCCTACAGTCAGGTATGGGGCTGCACAAGTGCTGCTGGCACATGTACTTTGACATTGTGAAGCAGAGCACGATCCTCTCCCTTGACATCTTCAATATGACAACGGTCTTTCTGAGGATGCTGAAAATAAAGGCTCTGGACTAGCCAAGCATGTCTAAAGACCTAAATCTAATTGAGCATCTATGAGGCATCCTTAAGCAGAAGATATAATAATAATAATAATAATAATAATAATAAAAATAGATTTTATTTGTAACACACTTTCCATTTAAAACTAATTTAAAAGTGCTACATTGCAGACACATCACTAGAAAAAACAGTCAAGTACTATAAAACATTTTTTTTGCTTCATAAGAAAACATACATTCTGCTAAAGAGATTTCCATAAACAAGGAGCCACAGATAAGAAGGCCCAGTCCCCCATGCTGTTAATTTAAGTTAGAGGGGTAGGAAGCAATTTGTGTTTGCAGAACGAAGGGAGTGTGATAAAGTCAGTGAGATGAGGAGTTCTTTCAGATAGGCGAGAGCATTGTTGTAGATGCACTGGTGACTGGGGAGGGAAACCTTGTATTCAATCGTGGCAGAGATGGGGAGTCAGTGAAGAGAACAGAGACTAGATGTAATGTGTTTATACTTTTTCACTCTCATCAGGATCCTAGCAGCACTGTTCTGAATTTACTGTAGCCTCTGAAGACTCGACAGGAATCCTGATGAGAAGTATGTTGCAGTAGTCGAGTCTAGAGAAAATAAATGTGTGGACCAGTTTTTTAGCATTAGATATAGTCACAGTATGGCAATGTTTCTGATGAGGTGAAAGTAGGTCTTGCAAAGGTTTTAATACGGGTCTTAAGGGTGAGGTAAGGTTTGAACCTCCCGCCTAGGTTGGTGTCTGATTAGAAGAGTGGAATGTTGTGGCCAGAGAATGTAATGCAGGTCACTGAGGTAGACAGAGTCTGTTGTGGGGTGCCAATCATGATTGTCTCCATCCACACCTGTTTATCTTCTAGACAGGTGACAAGTCATTAAATAGTTGATAATAATGACGATGAAGAGGCTGCAGAGGAGTATGCATCAGTTTTAAGACAGTTGTGCAGGATCAGCGTAGCAGTGGAAATGAATTCCATGGAGACTAATGACGTTGCCAAGGGGAAGCATGTATATAGTAAAGAGGACTGGGCCACGGACAGAACCCTGGGGACTCCACAGGTTACTGTGTCTAAGATCTCGTCTTTCCAAATCTTAAATACTCTGTCCTATCAGTCAGACAATACTGTAACCAATTAAGGACAGAGAGGTGTGATAAAGCCCGTTGAGAAGAATGCCATGGTTAACAGTAACAGATAAATCCTGGAAGATGAGGAGGAAAGGTGAGTCAGCGTCGGCTGCCATTAGGAGGTCATTTGTGATCTTAACCAGAGCTGTTTCTATGCTGTGAGCAGAGCAGAAATTTCAAAATGGTTATTGTGTTTAAGATGGTCCTGAAAATGGTTGGCAACTACTTTTTAGTACTTGAGATGGGCCTGTGATTTGCAAAGTTGTCAGGATCATAGTTGTGCTGTTGCATTAAAACCAATATTAAAATATTTGCTGAAATATGGGGGGGTGTTCTCACTTCTAGGAGATAATAAATTCTTGGATAACATACTGGTCATTAAACAGTTATTGTGACAGGCCTAACAACATAAATCAAATAATCCATGTATTAGAGCCATAAATAAAATTTCATATATAGTTTTATTTGTTTTTGAGTATTTTTGTAATATTTGTGTTATTTCATGTAGGTAATCGTAATGTTAGTGTAACTGAACAGTAAATTTAATAAAGGACTCTTATTTTGATAGTGAGCAAAAAGATGCTCTTGAGCTGGTAGAGCACTAGCTGAGTGAGTAAAGGATTAGAGAGCACGGATTCACACAGTTTTTTGACCACGCTTACTGTGTTTGGAATTATTGGAAGGAAACTGTAAAAAAGAAGATTTTGGATTTACATTTTTCTTATATAAAGACTCTTTTTTGTTAAAATCTTAAGCTCCAAGCCTATTTTGACCAATTTCCGCCTGAAATTACATACTCACATTTGAAGGCTTATCATTCCAATATTAAATAATTCAGAGTCAATTCTATGAATTAATATTACTTAGAAGCCTTTACACAATTCATTTAAGACGCTTTAATTATTCAATTGAACATGTAATGGCCAAAATATGGTAAAAACCAAGAACATTTTTAGGCCCTTTTCAGATTTTCTATTTTTTTTTTTTCAGACATATAAAATGAACTTTTTATATGGATGAAGTGTTTGGCAGCTCTACATTTTGCTATAATGTGTTTACAATCATCATATAAAATCATAAACTGCTGCCTCTTACTGGTTAGATATTATTGTGATCTGAAGCAGTAATGTTATTTTCTTTCTTCAAAGGACTGGAAACTTATAATAATAAAAACTACCACTTTAATAACTCATTTTGCAGTAATAAGGCTTTTTGTGTGGTCTACTCCTATACAAACAGAAAACCGCAGTGTCTCTTTAACAGAGCGCTTTCTGCAGAGTGGGAAGTCTCTGAGAGACAGTATCTGTGGCCACGCAGCCCCCACCCCCCCTTCCAGCTGGCTGAACTCGACACTTGATTGGCTGACAGACCTCATTTGCATATCGTCACATCCAGTAGAGTCTGCTGTGTAAGCAGAGACCGGACACTCGGCGGAATGTCGAATAAAACGCTTTTAATAAGGAGTTAAAATTTATATTAATTTATTTCTGCCTGAAATGATTTCAAGCACTGGTTGTATATAAAGGGGGATTATAGGGGACTGGATTGATGGATTCTCGTTTTGAAGGTAAGATCGTGGGGGACGCGCTGGTGGGGGTTGGGGGGGTGTGTGGTGTGTCCTGAGGTAACCCCAGGACCAAACCCGAGCAGGTTTTAAACACGCGCTCCGATGAGCTCTTTCAGCTCTAATTCAGGAATCCTACAGTAAAACGGAGTGCATTTCTGGAATCCGGAGAGTCAGACGGTTCGGATGGTGTATAACATGATCAAATATGGACGTACGATAAACGCAAATATGAAAGTTATGAATTATAACTTTGAGAAGCAAGGCATATTTCGCCCTAAATGTTTCTTTTCTGAAAGGAGATACTGCTAAATAGGCTGGATAACTGAAAAGCAGAGATTCTAAGCTTTAAAATGGTATATTGGGTGTCTATATTGAACCTATAAGTATAACTATTCATAAACACAGCCAGATATTATATTTAATAAATTTCTTATTTAATAAAGGGCGTGTTAAGAGGTTAAACTCACAGTTTCACGCGTCCATTACTTTTGCTCTTAAATCCTGAATAACACAGATACTGGATCTGCTGCCATAACACCATGTATTTCTCAAGTTGTCATCAACTGCCAAGCTATAAAGGACTATTTTTATTTTTAAGTTATTACTATCATTTATTAACAAAAACCTGTGCACACAAACACATCTTTAAAGAACACTGAACACTGTCCAGATGTTATTATCCTTGTATTACTCTACCTTTTGATTGTAGACTGTAAATTTTACCCTGGGAAAAAATGCAAATATACAGACACACACACACTATGAACTTACCCACTCTTTGCGACGGGAGTGTGAAGTGAAGTCATACACAGGTACTTTGATGCTTTTACCCTTCTTCAGTTTCCTCAGTATAGTTACCAGCAGCTCAAAGTCAAACGCATCTGGGTGATCAAAGTTGTATTCATTTTTGGATGCCAGTTCCTGTTCCTCTTTGGACAACACCTGTGGGGACATCTATTATTTAAGTAACTTGATTAAATATGTTCTTCATGTACTTCAGGTATATGTTGTACTGCATGTAGATATGTGCAACTAAACTGAAATATGTACAAATACATATCCTTAACTTTATTCATTTTTATTTTCTGTTAATAGTTTTTATTTACACCAAGCTGCCTAATAATTAAACCTCATTTTGATAAAATCTTCCCATCAAGACATGAACTCTACAAGACAATGTTAGCAGCATATCTTTAAATGTACTGTAACCTGCAAACTGGGTTCTCCATGGATCGTGTCATTATGGATCATTACAGATACTTTCCCTTTAAATGTACCAAGTAGTCATGCAGAGAGTAAAAATAAAATGAATAGACATGAATAGGTGGTGGGTATGCTTAATTATGCTTATAACTGATGCTTCACATAAAAATCTATATTTTAATTTAAAGCTCTAAAGTTAAGTCGAAATAAATAATTGTTAATCACTATTCATTTGCCTAAGCTGATTGTATCTGTAATTAAAAAAAAACTGGTCCTTCTTATGTTACCTTGTAGAAAGAGTCCATAGAAAGAAGAACCACCCAAGGCACATCCAGAGCCTCAATTATCTTATTGGCCACTGTGGTTTTTCCAGAGGCACTGCCACCACATAAACCTACAGAACACATCAGGAGCTCCTTAATAACAAAAATACACAATCACACCCCCACAACAACGACAGAAAAATATTAATAATAATAATAAAACACAATAACATGAGATTGAGTTAAAATGGAAAATGTCACTAGTGAGACTGAACACATTACTCATACTGATTATTTCAGGCCCTAACCAAAGTACAAGCTACTTTAGCATCTTATGTCCTCTGCTCTCCTTTCTCTGTGTAACTGACCTCTGTAAAAGGACATTTATTCCACTCAGGCATGTTTATTCCCTTTCTCCACAGCTTTATGAGAAGAATCGACTAGAGTATATTCAAGTGTGAAATTGTAACCTGCCAGGCGAGGTTCTCAGTATGAAACAGCATACTAATGAAAACAGAAGCTAGAGTGAATTTAAAATCACAACTACTATACTAGGTTACTGTACATGCCACAGCATCAGGGTTAACTACAAGGTCACATTAATTACAGTTTCCGTATTTAATTGTTATTCACTTGTAGTCTAATGTAGTGCAGTGCAAGTGTACGAAAAACTAAAAGGAACTAATCACTATTTTATAATACTATTATTACAACACTATTTATTTTCCACCCTCTTTATTTCCCTGACATGAAGGAAACAAGTACGTCGATGTTTTTCAAAGGACTACCTGAAGCAATATGCAGTTCTGGCTTAAAAGAATACAAATACATCCATTTTAAATTAAGGACAGCCATGAAGAAATGTGAAAGTCTGGATTAAAAAAAAACAATAATACCATTGTTTGTCTAAAGACAACCTAAAGCAATGTAAAGTTTATCTTCTGCTTGTAAGGTAGGCATACTATAACATACTCTTAACTCGGTTTTGTAACATAGTGCTTGATATACATTAGTTGATTCCAGTGGTTAGCTGAAGTGTGAATTAAAGGGCTGTGTCTAATCTAGTGTGTATCTGCTACAAAAGTGTGCTAAAGTTAATTCATACTAGATATATACCTCAAAACATACCTTTATTTTGGTTTAAATGTCCTCCACTAACACCCAAAAACAACTCAAACTCTGCTGACCCAGTGGGGCTCCAGTCGCTTAACTTGTGACTTTCAGTATTTTAAGGGTCCGTTCTGCCTCAGTCTTCCTCTCACGCATCTCTTTCGAGTGAAGGCTGACGCTGAGCCGGTCTCAGCGGGCTGTTCAATCAGTTTTGATCCAGACCAGCTGGACCCGGCAACGCCCCTTTCTCCGCACGTTACAGTATGTAAAATCGCGACTACTGCATTTCTATATAAAATCGCATTAAAACTGTAATTCAAATTAATAAAAAAATCATCCAGCACTAATTTCTTTTGCTTAATCTTAGTTCATTCATTTTGACCGAACTGTGCTTATGTTTAGGTTTACAACAATCGTGTGAAACTGTATCACTTTTGAATTGTCATTTAAATAAAGTTCTTGATTTGTTGCTTTGCCCCTAAATCATGGGTCCAACACACAAACGTCCATAAGAAATGACTGGTCGTCATTCGCTCTGTATTAAAGGGTACATAAGAATCCTCTAAAACAGGGATGTCCAAACTATGGCCCGCGGGCCATTTGCGGCCCGTTTCATTTTTTGGAGCGGCCCGCGAGGTATTTTAGAAATAGAATGTAGCGCGCCTCACGGTCCGCGGAATTACTTATCTTTACAGCGCTCGAGCTAGCAGCAAATAATGACAGAAAACCCTGAGGAAACTGCAGAATTCTGTATGGGATTAAAAACCTGTTTTGTAGAGAAACAGGAGATGAGAAGAAGCAGCTGTAACTTTACCTGTGAGTAACTCACCAGAACACCCCATGCTGCAGGATAAACTGATAAATCTGATCATTTCGGTGGTTGGTTGGTTGTTGGGGTTTTATTGCTACTCCAGCACAAATGTGGCTATTTGTGGATAATTTCGGTAAAAATTAGTGAAACCTGTAGAGTTTATTGAGTTTTTGCTATTTGATCTCCTCAGTGAGAATCCCCACCCCATAACCAATCAGTGGTTTACTGCTCACTGCTCTTTCATTGTGGATGGGCAGAATGTCTCGTTTTTCAAAGTACAGATTTGGCACGTCACGTGGTTAATATACCAACACTATTTTACAATACCGTCACCATATTAAATACCGTGGTATACCAAAACACCGTCATACCGCCCAACCCTAGGGTGCGCAATTGTAGCGCAGAAAAATGGATCAAAGAGTCTAAAAGCGGAAAAAGTGCTCAGTTTTAGCGCAAAAAAAAAACGGGCCAAAGAGTCTAAAAGTGGAGAGGGTGCACAGTTGTAGCGCAGAAAAACGGGCCAAAAAGTCTAAAAGCGGAGAGAGTGCTCAGTTGTAGCGCAAAAAAAACAGGCCAAAGAGTCTAAAAGCAGAGAGAGTGCGCAGTTGTAGCGCAGAAAAACAGGCCAAACAGTGTAAAAGTGGAGAGGGTGCGCAGTTGTAGCTCAAAAAAACAGGCCAAAGAGTCTAAAAGCGGAGAGAGTGCTCAGTTGTAGCGCAAAAAAAAAACAGGCCAAAGAGTCTAAAAGCGGAGAGGGTGCGCAGCTGTAGCTAAAAAAAAAACGGGCGAAAGAGTCTAAAAGCGAAGAGAGTGCGCAGTTGTAGCGAAAAAAAAATGGGCCAAAGAGTCTAAAAGCGGAGAGGGTGCGCAGTTGTAGCGCAGAAAAACAGGCCAAATAGTCTAAAAGCGGAGAGGGTGCGCAGTTGTAGCGAAGAGAACGAGCCAAAGAGTCTAAATGCGGAGAGGGTGCGCAGTTGTAGCGCAGAAAAACGGGTAAAAGAGTCTAAAAGCGGAGAGGTTGTGCAGCTGTAGCGCAGAAAAACAGGCCAAATAGTCTGAAAGCGGAGAGGGTGCACAGTTGTAGCGAAGAAAACGAGCCAAAGAGTCTAAAAGTGGAGAGGGTGCGCAGCTGTAGCGCAGAAAACGAGCCAAAGAGTCTAAAAGTGGAGAGGGTGCTCAGTTGTAGCGCAGAAAAAAGGGCAAAGAGTCTAAAAGCAGAGAGAGTGCGCAGTTGTAGCGCAAAAAAACGGGCAAGAGTCTAAAAGCGGAGAGAGTGCGCAGTTGTAGCACAAAAAAAACGAGCCAAAAAGTCTAAAAGCGGAGAGGGTGTGCAGTTGTAGCGCAAAAAAAAAACTGGCCAAAGAGTCGAAAAGCGGAGAGGGTGCGCAGTTGTAGTGCAAAAAAACGGGCCAAAGAGTCTAAAAGCGGAGAGGGTGCGCAGTTGTAGTGCAGAAAAATAGGCCAAATAGTCTAAAAGCGGAGAGGGTGCACAGCTGTAGCGCAGAAAAACAGGCCAAATAGTCTAAAAGCGGAGAGGGTGCGCAGTTGTAGCGAAGAAAACGAGCTAAAGAGTCTAAAAGCGGAGAGGGTGCGCAGCTGTGGCGCAAAAAAAACGGGCCAAAGAGTCTAAAAGCGGAGAGTGCGCAGTTGTAGCGAAGAAAAATGGGCCAAAGAGTCTAAAAGCCGAAAGAGTGCGCAGTTGTAGCGAAGAAAAACGGCCCAAAGAGTCTAAAAGCGGAAAGAGTGCGCAGTTGTAGCGAAAAAAAACGGGCCAAATAGTCTAAAAGCGGAGAGGGGGCGCAGTTGTAGCGAAGAAAACGAGTCAAAGAGTCTAGAAGCGGAGAGGGTGCGCAGCTGTAGCGCAAAAAAAAAAACGGGCCAAAGAGTCTAAAAGCGGAGAGTGCGCAGTTGTAGCGAAAAAACAAAAAACGGGCCAAAGAATCTAAAAGCGGAGAGGGTGCGCAGTTGTAGCGCAGAAAAATATGCCAAATAGTCTAAAAGCGGAGAGAGTGCGCAGTTGTAGCGCAAAAAACAAAACGGGCCACAGAGTCTAAAAGCGGAGAGGGTGCGCAGTTGTAGCGGAAAAAAAATGGGCCAAAGAGTCTAAAAGCGGAGAGGGTGCGCAGTTGTAGTGCAGAAAAATAGGCCAAATAGTCTAAAAACAGAGAGAGTGCGCAGTTGTAGCGTAGAAAAACGGGACAAAGAGTCTAAAAGCGGAGAGGGTGCGCAGCTGTAGCGCAGAAAACGAGCCAAAGAGTCTAAAAGTGGAGAGGGTGCTCAGTTGTAGCGCAGAAAAACGAAAAAAGGTACAAAAGCGGAAAGAGTGCTCAGTTGTAGCGCAAAAAAAAAACGGGCCAAAGAGTCTAAAAGCGGAGAGGGAGCGCAGCTGTAGCGCAGAAAACGAGCCAAAGAGTCTAAAAGTGGAGAGGGTGCGCAGTTGTAGCGCAGAAAAAAGGGCAAAGAGTCTAAAAGCGGAGAGAGTGCACAGTTGTAGCGCAGAAAAACGGGCAAAAGAGTCTAAAAACGGAGAGAGTGCGCAGTTGTAGCGAAGAAAACGAGCTAAAGATTCTAAAAGCAGAGAGGGCGCAGTTGTAGCGCAAAAAAACGGGCCAAAGAGTCTAAAAGCAGAGAGAGTGCGCAGTTGTAGCGGAAAAAAAGGCGCAAAGGGGTTTAAAAGTAGAGAGGGTGCGCAGTTGTAGCGCAGAAAAACGAAAAAAAGGACAAAAGCGGAGAGAGTGCTCAGTTGTAGCGTAAAAAAATAAGGCGCAAAGGGGTTTAAAAGCAGAGAGGGTGCGCAGTTGTAGCGCAGAAAAACGAAAAAAAGTACAAAAGCGGAGAGAGTGCTCAGTTGTAGCGCAAAAAAAAAACAGGCCAAATAGTCTAAAAGCGGAGAGGTTGTGCAGCTGTAGCGCAGAAAAACAGGCCAAATAGTCTGAAAGCGGAGAGGGTGCGCAGTTGTAGTGAAGAAAACGACTCAAAGAGTCTAAAAGCGGAGAGGGTGCGCAGCTGTAGGAAAAAAAAAAAAACGGGCCAAAGAGTCTTAAAGCGGAGAGTTCGCGCAGTTGTAGTGTAAAAAAAAACGGGCCAAAGAGTCTAAAAGCGGAGAGGGTGCGCAGTTGTAGCGCAGAAAAACAGGCCAAATAGTCTAAAAGCGGAGAGGGTGCGCAGTTGTAGCGAAGAGAACGAGCCAAAGAGTCTAAATGCGGAGAGGGTGCGCAGTTGTAGCGCAGAAAAACGGGTAAAAGAGTCTAAAAGCGGAGAGGTTGTGCAGCTGTAGCGCAGAAAAACAGGCCAAATAGTCTGAAAGCGGAGAGGGTGCACAGTTGTAGCGAAGAAAACGAGCCAAAGAGTCTAAAAGTGGAGAGGGTGCGCAGCTGTAGCGCAGAAAACGAGCCAAAGAGTCTAAAAGTGGAGAGGGTGCTCAGTTGTAGCGCAGAAAAAAGGGCAAAGAGTCTAAAAGCAGAGAGAGTGCGCAGTTGTAGCGCAAAAAAACGGGCAAAAGAGTCTAAAAGCGGAGAGAGTGCGCAGTTGTAGCACAAAAAAAACGAGCCAAAAAGTCTAAAAGCGGAGAGGGTGTGCAGTTGTAGCGCAAAAAAAAAACGGGCCAAAGAGTCGAAAAGCGGAGAGGGTGCGCAGTTGTAGTGCAAAAAAACGGGCCAAAGAGTCTAAAAGCGGAGAGGGTGCGCAGTTGTAGTGCAGAAAAATAGGCCAAATAGTCTAAAAGCGGAGAGGGTGCACAGCTGTAGCGCAGAAAAACAGGCCAAATAGTCTAAAAGCGGAGAGGGTGCGCAGTTGTAGCGAAGAAAACGAGCTAAAGAGTCTAAAAGCGGAGAGGGTGCGCAGCTGTGGCGCAAAAAAAAACGGGCCAAAGAGTCTAAAAGCGGAGAGTGCGCAGTTGTAGCGAAGAAAAATGGTCCAAAGAGTCTAAAAGCCGAAAGAGTGCGCAATTGTAGCGAAGAAAAACGGCCCAAAGAGTCTAAAAGCGGAAAGAGTGCGCAGTTGTAGCGAAAAAAAACGGGCCAAATAGTCTAAAAGCGGAGAGGGGGCGCAGTTGTAGCGAAGAAAACGAGTCAAAGAGTCTAGAAGCGGAGAGGGTGCGCAGCTGTAGCGCAAAAAAAAAAACGGGCCAAAGAGTCTAAAAGCGGAGAGTGCGCAGTTGTAGCGAAAAAACAAAAAACGGGCCAAAGAATCTAAAAGCGGAGAGGGTGCGCAGTTGTAGCGCAGAAAAATATGCCAAATAGTCTAAAAGCGGAGAGAGTGCGCAGTTGTAGCGCAAAAAACAAAACGGGCCACAGAGTCTAAAAGCGGAGAGGGTGCGCAGTTGTAGCGGAAAAAAAATGGGCCAAAGAGTCTAAAAGCGGAGAGGGTGCGCAGTTGTAGTGCAGAAAAATAGGCCAAATAGTCTAAAAACAGAGAGAGTGCGCAGTTGTAGCGTAGAAAAACGGGACAAAGAGTCTAAAAGCGGAGAGGGTGCGCAGCTGTAGCGCAGAAAACGAGCCAAAGAGTCTAAAAGTGGAGAGGGTGCTCAGTTGTAGCGCAGAAAAACGAAAAAAGGTACAAAAGCAGAAAGAGTGCTCAGTTGTAGCGCAAAAAAAAAATGGGCCAAAGAGTCTAAAAGCGGAGAGGGAGCGCAGCTGTAGCGCAGAAAACGAGCCAAAGAGTCTAAAAGTGGAGAGGGTGCGCAGTTGTAGCGCAGAAAAAAGGGCAAAGAGTCTAAAAGCGGAGAGAGTGCACAGTTGTAGCGCAGAAAAACGGGCAAAAGAGTCTAAAAACAGAGAGAGTGCGCAGTTGTAGCGAAGAAAACGAGCTAAAGATTCTAAAAGCAGAGAGGGCGCAGTTGTAGCGCAAAAAAACGGGCCAAAGAGTCTAAAAGCAGAGAGAGTGCGCAGTTGTAGCGGGAAAAAAAGGCGCAAAGGGGTTTAAAAGCAGAGAGGGTGCGCAGCAGTAGTGCAGAAAAACAGGCCAAATAGTCTAAAAGAGGAGAGGGTGCACAGTTGTAGCGAAGAAAACGAGCCAAAGAGTCTAAAAGCGGAGAGAGTGCTCAGTTGTAGCGCAAATAAATAAGGCGCAAAGGGGTTTAAAAGCAGAGAGGGTGCACAGTTGTAGCGCAGTAAAACGAAAAAAAGTACAAAAGTGGAGAGAGTGCTCAGTTGTAGTGCAAAAAAAAAAAAAGGGCTTAAGAGTCTAAAAGCGGAGAGAGTGCGCAGTTGTAGCGCAAAAAAATGGGCCAAAGAGTCTAAAAGCGGAGAGGGTGCGCAGTTGTAGCGAAGAGAACGAGCCAAAGAGTCTAAATGCGGAGAGGGTGCGCAGTTGTAGCGCAGAAAAACGGGTAAAAGAGTCTAAAAGCGGAGAGGTTGTGCAGCTGTAGCGCAGAAAAACAGGCCAAATAGTCTGAAAGCGGAGAGGGTGCACAGTTGTAGCGAAGAAAACGAGCCAAAGAGTCTAAAAGTGGAGAGGGTGCGCAGCTGTAGCGCAGAAAACGAGCCAAAGAGTCTAAAAGTGGAGAGGGTGCTCAGTTGTAGCGCAGAAAAAAGGGCAAAGAGTCTAAAAGCAGAGAGAGTGCGCAGTTGTAGCGCAGAAAAAAGGGCAAAGAGTCTAAAAGCAGAGAGAGTGCGCAGTTGTAGCGCAAAAAAACGGGCAAAAGAGTCTAAAAGCGGAGAGAGTGCACAGTTGTAGCACAAAAAAAACGAGCCAAAAAGTCTAAAAGCGGAGAGGGTGTGCAGTTGTAGCGCAAAAAAAAAACTGGCCAAAGAGTCGAAAAGCGGAGAGGGTGCGCAGTTGTAGTGCAAAAAAACGGGCCAAAGAGTCTAAAAGCGGAGAGGGTGCGCAGTTGTAGTGCAGAAAAATAGGCCAAATAGTCTAAAAGCGGAGAGGGTGCACAGCTGTAGCGCAGAAAAACAGGCCAAATAGTCTAAAAGCGGAGAGGGTGCGCAGTTGTAGCGAAGAAAACGAGCTAAAGAGTCTAAAAGCGGAGAGGGTGCGCAGCTGTGGCGCAAAAAAAAACGGGCCAAAGAGTCTAAAAGCGGAGAGTGCGCAGTTGTAGCGAAGAAAAATGGGCCAAAGAGTCTAAAAGCCGAAAGAGTGCGCAGTTGTAGCGAAGAAAAACGGCCCAAAGAGTCTAAAAGCGGAAAGAGTGCGCAGTTGTAGCGAAAAAAACGGGCCAAATAGTCTAAAAGCGGAGAGGGGGCGCAGTTGTAGCGAAGAAAACGAGTCAAAGAGTCTAGAAGCGGAGAGGGTGCGCAGCTGTAGCGCAAAAAAAAAAACGGGCCAAAGAGTCTAAAAGCGGAGAGTGCGCAGTTGTAGCGAAAAAACAAAAAACGGGCCAAAGAATCTAAAAGCGGAGAGGGTGCGCAGTTGTAGCGCAGAAAAATATGCCAAATAGTCTAAAAGCGGAGAGAGTGCGCAGTTGTAGCGCAAAAAACAAAACGGGCCACAGAGTCTAAAAGCGGAGAGGGTGCGCAGTTGTAGCGGAAAAAAAATGGGCCAAAGAGTCTAAAAGCGGAGAGGGTGCGCAGTTGTAGTGCAGAAAAATAGGCCAAATAGTCTAAAAACAGAGAGAGTGCGCAGTTGTAGCGTAGAAAAACGGGACAAAGAGTCTAAAAGCGGAGAGGGTGCGCAGCTGTAGCGCAGAAAACGAGCCAAAGAGTCTAAAAGTGGAGAGGGTGCTCAGTTGTAGCGCAGAAAAACGAAAAAAGGTACAAAAGCGGAAAGAGTGCTCAGTTGTAGCGCAAAAAAAAAACGGGCCAAAGAGTCTAAAAGCGGAGAAGGAGCGCAGCTGTAGCGCAGAAAAAGAGGCAAAGAGTCTAAAAGTGGAGAGGGTGCGCAGTTGTAGCGCAGAAAAAAGGGCAAAGAGTCTAAAAGCGGAGAGAGTGCACAGTTGTAGCGCAGAAAAACGGGCAAAAGAGTCTAAAAACGGAGAGAGTGCGCAGTTGTATCGAAGAAAACGAGCTAAAGATTCTAAAAGCAGAGAGGGCGCAGTTGTAGCGCAAAAAAACGGGCCAAAGAGTCTAAAAGCAGAGAGAGTGCGCAGTTGTAGCGGAAAAAAAGGCGCAAAGGGGTTTAAAAGCAGAGAGGGTGCGCAGTTGTAGCGCAGAAAAACGAAAAAAAGGACAAAAGCGGAGAGAGTGCTCAGTTGTAGCGTAAAAAAATAAGGCGCAAAGGGGTTTAAAAGCAGAGAGGGTGCGCAGTTGTAGCGCAGAAAAACGAAAAAAAGTACAAAAGCGGAGAGAGTGCTCAGTTGTAGCGCAAAAAAAACAGGCCAAATAGTCTAAAAGCGGAGAGGGTGCGCAGTTGTAGCGAAGAGAACGAGCCAAAGAGTCTAAATGCGGAGAGGGTGCGCAGTTGTAGCGCAGAAAAACGGGTAAAAGAGTCTAAAAGCGGAGAGGTTGTGCAGCTGTAGCACAGAAAAACAGGCCAAATAGTCTGAAAGCGGAGAGGGTGCGCAGTTGTAGCGAAGAAAACGACTCAAAGAGTCTAAAAGCGGAGAGGGTGCGCAGCTGTAGGAAAAAAAAAAAACGGGCCAAAGAGTCTTAAATCGGAGAGTTCGCGCAGTTGTAGTGTAAAAAAAAACGGGCCAAAGAGTCTAAAAGCGGAGAGGGTGCGCAGTTGTAGCGCAGAAAAACAGGCCAAATAGTCTAAAAGCGGAGAGGGTGCGCAGTTGTAGCGAAGAGAACGAGCCAAAGAGTCTAAATGCGGAGAGGGTGCGCAGTTGTAGCGCAGAAAAACGGGTAAAAGAGTCTAAAAGCGGAGAGGTTGTGCAGCTGTAGCGCAGAAAAACAGGCCAAATAGTCTGAAAGCGGAGAGGGTGCACAGTTGTAGCGAAGAAAACGAGCCAAAGAGTCTAAAAGTGGAGAGGGTGCGCAGCTGTAGCGCAGAAAACGAGCCAAAGAGTCTAAAAGTGGAGAGGGTGCTCAGTTGTAGCGCAGAAAAAAGGGCAAAGAGTCTAAAAGCAGAGAGAGTGCGCAGTTGTAGCGCAAAAAAACGGGCAAAAGAGTCTAAAAGCGGAGAGAGTGCGCAGTTGTAGCACAAAAAAAACGAGCCAAAAAGTCTAAAAGCGGAGAGGGTGTGCAGTTGTAGCGCAAAAAAAAAACGGGCCAAAGAGTCGAAAAGCGGAGAGGGTGCGCAGTTGTAGTGCAAAAAAACGGGCCAAAGAGTCTAAAAGCGGAGAGGGTGCGCAGTTGTAGTGCAGAAAAATAGGCCAAATAGTCTAAAAGCGGAGAGGGTGCGCAGTTGTAGCGAAGAAAAATGGGCTAAAGAGTCTAAAAGCAGAGAGAGTGCGCAGTTGTAGCGCAAAAAATAAAGCGCAAAGGGGTTTAAAAGCAGAGAGGGTGCGCAGTTGTAGCGCAGAAAAACGAAAAAAAGTACAAAAAGCAGAGAGAGTGCTCAGTTGTAGCCAGTGTTGGGAAGTAACGGATTACATGTAACGGCGTTACGTAATCAGATTACAAATTATAAGTAACTGTAATCCGTTACAGTTACTGCTTCAGTAAATGGTAATCAGATTACAGTTACTCTGCTAAAATAAAAGGGTTACATTGCGGTACTTTCCTATTTTTGCTCTTCCAATCCAACACTGACAAAGAGTAAATAACATTTTGCGGTGAATACGCTCTGATAGGACAGGGAACTGTCAGCGGCTCACAGCGGCTCCGCACACACAACGAGACGAAATTAACTGACATTTTGGTCAACGAATAAAAACGAGACGAAAATGTTTGGCAGGGACGAAATCCAATCAGAACTGATTTAGGTCTGTGAAAGGTAGGGACGAGACGCAGAAAAACGAAAAAAGTACAAAAGCGGAGAGAGTGCTCAGTTGTAGCGCAAAAAAATAAGGCGCAAAGGGGTTTAAAAGCAGAGAGGGTGCGCAGTTGTAGCGCAGAAAAACTAAAAAAAGTACAAAAGCGGAGAGAGTGCTCAGTTGTAGCGCAAAAAAAAAACGGGCCAAAGAGTCTAAAAGCGGAGAGGGTGCACAGTTGTAGCGCAGAAAAACGGGCCAAATAGTCTAAAAGCGGAGAGGGTGCTCAGTTGTAGCGCAAAAAAAACAGGCCAAAGAGTTCAAAAGCGGAGAGGGTGCGCAGTTGTAGCGCAGAAAAACAGGCCAAATAGTCTAAAAGCGGAGAGGGTGCGCAGCTGTAGCACAGAAAACGAGCCAAAGAGTCGAAAAGCAGAGAGGGTGCTCAGTTGTAGCGCAGAAAAACGAAAAAAGGTACAAAAGCAAAGAGAGTGCTCAGTTGTAGCGAAAAAAAATAAGGCGCAAAGGGGTTTAAAAGCAGAGAGGGTGCGCAGTTGTAGCGCAGAAAAACTAAAAAAAGTACAAAAGCGGAGAGAGTGCTCAGTTGTAGCGCAAAAAAATAAGGCGCAAAGGGGTTTAAAAGCAGAGAGGGTGCGCAGTTGTAGCGCAGAAAAACTAAAAAAAGTACAAAAGCGGAGAGAGTGCTCAGTTGTAGCGCAAAAAAAAAAACGGGCCAAAGAGTCTAAAAGCGGAGAGAGTGCGCAGTTGTAGCGGAAAAAAAACGGGCCAAAGAGTCTAAAAGCGGAGAGGGTGCACAGCTGTAGCGCAGATAAACAGGCCAAATAGTCTAAAAGCGGAGAGGGCTCGCAGTTGTAGCGAAGAAAATGAGCCAAAGAGTCTAAAAGCGGAGAGGGTGCGCAGTTGTAGCGCAGAAAAACGGGCCAAATAGTCTAAAAGCGGAGAGGGTGCACAGTTGTAGCGAAGAAAACGAGCCAAAGAGTCTAAAAGCGGAGAGAGTGCTCAGTTGTAGCGCAAAAAAAACAGGCCAAAGAGTTCAAAAGCGGAGAGGGTGCGCAGTTGTAGCGCAGAAAAACAGGCCAAATAGTCTAAAAGCGGAGAGGGTGCGCAGCTGTAGCACAGAAAACGAGCCAAAGAGTCGAAAAGCAGAGAGGGTGCTCAGTTGTAGCGCAGAAAAACGAAAAAAGGTACAAAAGCGGAGAGAGTGCTCAGTTGTAGCGAAAAAAAAAAACAGGCCAAAGAGTCTAAAGTGGAGAGGGTGTGCAGTTGTAGCGCAGAAAAAAGGGCAAAGAGTCTAAAAGCGGAGAGAGTGCACAGTTGTAGCGGAGAAAAACGGGCAAAAGAGTCTAAAAGCGGAGAGAGTGCGCAGTTGTAGCGCAAAAAAAACGAGCCAAAGAGTCTAAAAGCGGAGAGGGTGTGCAGTTGTAGCGCAAAAAAACTGGCCAAAGAGTCTAAAAGCGGAGAGGGTGCGCAGTTGTAGCGCAGAAAAACGAACAAAAGAGTCTAAAAGCGGAGAGGGTGCGCAGTTGTAACGCAAAAAAACGAGCCAAAGAGTCTAAAAGCGGAGAGGGTGCTCAGTTGTACCAGGAAAAAAACGGGCCAAAGAGTCTAAAAGCAGAGAGAGTGCGCAGTTGTAGCGTAAAAAAAGGCGCAAAGGGGTTTAAAAGCGGAGAGGGTGCGCAGTTGTAGCGCAGAAAAAAGAAAAAAAGTACAAAAGCGGAGAGTGCTCAGTTGTAGCGCAAAAAAAAAAAAAGGGCCAAAGAGTCTAAAAGCGGAGAGTGCGCAATTGTAGCGCAGAAAACGAGCCAAAGAGTCTAAAAGTGGAGAGGGTGCTCAGTTGTAGCTCAGAAAAACGAAAAAAGGTACAAAAGCGGAGAGGGTGCACAGCTGTAGCGCAGAAAAACAGGCCAAATAGTCTAAAAGCGGAGAGGGTGCGCAGTTGTAGCGAAGAAAAAGAGCTAAAGAGTCTAAAAGCGGAGAGGGCGCAGTTGTAGCGCAAAAAAAACGGGCCAAAGAGTCTAAAAGCAGAGAGAGTGCGCAGTTGTAGCGCAAAAAAAGGCGCAAAGGGGTTTAAAAGCGGAGAGGGTGCGCAGTTGTAGCGCAGAAAAACGAAAAAAAGTACAAAAGCGGAGAGAGTGCTCAGTTGTAGCGCAAAAAAATAAGGCGCAAAGGGGTTTAAAAGCAGAGAGGGTGCGCAGTTGTAGCGCAGAAAAACTAAAAAAAGTACAAAAGCGGAGAGAGTGCTCAGTTGTAGCGCAAAAAAAAAACGGGCCAAAGAGTCTAAAAGCGGAGAGGGTGCACAGTTGTAGCGCAGAAAAACGGGCCAAATAGTCTAAAAGCGGAGAGGGTGCTCAGTTGTAGCGCAAAAAAAACAGGCCAAAGAGTTCAAAAGCGGAGAGGGTGCGCAGTTGTAGCGCAGAAAAACAGGCCAAATAGTCTAAAAGCGGAGAGGGTGCGCAGCTGTAGCACAGAAAACGAGCCAAAGAGTCGAAAAGCAGAGAGGGTGCTCAGTTGTAGCGCAGAAAAACGAAAAAAGGTACAAAAGCAAAGAGAGTGCTCAGTTGTAGCGAAAAAAAATAAGGCGCAAAGGGGTTTAAAAGCAGAGAGGGTGCGCAGTTGTAGCGCAGAAAAACTAAAAAAAGTACAAAAGCGGAGAGAGTGCTCAGTTGTAGCGCAAAAAAATAAGGCGCAAAGGGGTTTAAAAGCAGAGAGGGTGCGCAGTTGTAGCGCAGAAAAACTAAAAAAAGTACAAAAGCGGAGAGAGTGCTCAGTTGTAGCGCAAAAAAAAAAACGGGCCAAAGAGTCTAAAAGCGGAGAGAGTGCGCAGTTGTAGCGGAAAAAAAACGGGCCAAAGAGTCTAAAAGCGGAGAGGGTGTACAGCTGTAGCGCAGATAAACAGGCCAAATAGTCTAAAAGCGGAGAGGGCTCGCAGTTGTAGCGAAGAAAATGAGCCAAAGAGTCTAAAAGCGGAGAGGGTGCGCAGTTGTAGCGCAGAAAAACGGGCCAAAGAGTCTAAAAGCGGAGAGGGTGCGCAGCTGTAGCACAGAAAACGAGCCAAAGAGTCTAAAAGCAGAGAGGGTGCTCAGTTGTAGCGCAGAAAAACGAAAAAAGGTACAAAAGCGAAGAGAGTGCTCAGTTGTAGCGAAAAAAAAAAAAACGGGCCAAAGAGTCTAAAGTGGAGAGGGTGCGCAGTTGTAGCGCAGAAAAAAGGGCAAAGAGTCTAAAAGCGGAGAGAGTGCGCAGTTGTAGCGCAAAAAAAACGGGCCAAAGAGTCTAAAAGCAGAGAGGGTGCTCAGTTGTAGCTCAGAAAAACGAAAAAATGTACAAAAGCGGAGAGGGTGCACAGCTGTAGCGCAGAAAAACAGGCCAAATAGTCTAAAAGCGGAGAGGGTGCGCAGTTGTAGCGAAGAAAACGAGCTAAAGAGTCTAAAAGCGGAGAGGGCGCAGTTGTAGCGCAGAAAAACGAACAAAAGAGTCTAAAAGCGGAGAGGGTGCGCAGTTGTAACGCAAAAAAACGAGCCAAAGAGTCTAAAAGCGGAGAGGGTGCGCAGTTGTAACGCAAAAAAACGAGCCAAAGAGTCTAAAAGCGGAGAGGGTGCTCAGTTGTACCAGGAAAAAAACGGGCCAAAGAGTCTAAAAGCAGAGAGAGTGCGCAGTTGTAGCGCAAAAAAAGGCGCAAAGGGGTTTAAAAGCGGAGAGGGTGCGCAGTTGTAGCGCAGAAAAAAGAAAAAAAGTACAAAAGCGGAGAGTGCTCAGTTGTAGCGCAAAAAAAAAAAAACGGGCCAAAGAGTCTAAAAGCGGAGAGTGCGCAATTGTAGCGCAGAAAACGAGCCAAAGAGTCTAAAAGTGGAGAGGGTGCTCAGTTGTAGCTCAGAAAAACGAAAAAAGGTACAAAAGCGGAGAGGGTGCACAGCTGTAGCGCAGAAAAACAGGCCAAATAGTCTAAAAGCGGAGAGGGTGCGCAGTTGTAGCGAAGAAAAAGAGCTAAAGAGTCTAAAAGCGGAGAGGGCGCAGTTGTAGCGCAAAAAAAACGGGCCAAAGAGTCTAAAAGCAGAGAGAGTGCGCAGTTGTAGCGCAAAAAAAGGCGCAAAGGGGTTTAAAAGCGGAGAGGGTGCGCAGTTGTAGCGCAGAAAAACGAAAAAAGTACAAAAGCGGAGAGAGTGCTCAGTTGTAGCGCAAAAAAATAAGGCGCAAAGGGGTTTAAAAGCAGAGAGGGTGCGCAGTTGTAGCGCAGAAAAACTAAAAAAAGTACAAAAGCGGAGAGAGTGCTCAGTTGTAGCGCAAAAAAAAAAACGGGCCAAAGAGTCTAAAAGCGGAGAGGGTGCACAGTTGTAGCGCAGAAAAACGGGCCAAATAGTCTAAAAGCGGAGAGGGTGCTCAGTTGTAGCGCAAAAAAAACAGGCCAAAGAGTTCAAAAGCGGAGAGGGTGCGCAGTTGTAGCGCAGAAAAACAGGCCAAATAGTCTAAAAGCGGAGAGGGTGCGCAGCTGTAGCACAGAAAACGAGCCAAAGAGTCGAAAAGCAGAGAGGGTGCTCAGTTGTAGCGCAGAAAAACGAAAAAAGGTACAAAAGCAAAGAGAGTGCTCAGTTGTAGCGAAAAAAAAAAACAGGCCAAAGAGTCTAAAGTGGAGAGGGTGTGCAGTTGTAGCGCAGAAAAAAGGGCAAAGAGTCTAAAAGCGGAGAGAGTGCGCAGTTGTAGCGGAGAAAAATGGGCAAAAGAGTCTAAAAGCGGAGAGAGTGTGCAGTTGTAGCGCAAAAAAACGAGCCAAAGAGTCTAAAAGCGGAGAGGGTGCTCAGTTGTACCAGGAAAAAAACGGGCCAAAGAGTCTAAAAGCAGAGAGAGTGCGCAGTTGTAGCGCAAAAAAAGGCGCAAAGGGGTTTAAAAGCGGAGAGGGTGCGCAGTTGTAGCGCAGAAAAAAGAAAAAAAGTACAAAAGCGGAGAGTGGTCAGTTGTAGCGCAAAAAAAAAAACGGGCCAAAGAGTCTAAAAGCGGAGAGTGCGCAGTTGTAGCGCAGAAAACGAGCCAAAGAGTCTAAAAGTGGAGAGGGTGCTCAGTTGTAGCTCAGAAAAACTAAAAAAGGTACAAAAGCGGAGAGGGTGCACAGCTGTAGCGCAGAAAAACAGGCCAAATAGTCTAAAAGCGGAGAGGGTGCGCAGTTGTAGCGAAGAAAAAGAGCTAAAGAGTCTAAAAGCGGAGAGGGCGCAGTTGTAGCGCAAAAAAAACGGGCCAAAGAGTCTAAAAGCAGAGAGAGTGCGCAGTTGTAGCGCAAAAAAAGGCGCAAAGGGGTTTAAAAGCGGAGAGGGTGCGCAGTTGTAGCGCAGAAAAACGAAAAAAAGTACAAAAGCGGAGAGAGTGCTCAGTTGTAGCGCAAAAAAATAAGGCGCAAAGGGGTTTAAAAGCAGAGAGGGTGCGCAGTTGTAGCGCAGAAAAACTAAAAAAAGTACAAAAGCGGAGAGAGTGCTCAGTTGTAGCGCAAAAAAAAAAACGGGCCAAAGAGTCTAAAAGCGGAGAGAGTGCGCAGTTGTAGCGGAAAAAAAACGGGCCAAAGAGTCTAAAAGCGGAGAGGGTGCACAGCTGTAGCGCAGATAAACAGGCCAAATAGTCTAAAAGCGGAGAGGGCTCGCAGTTGTAGCGAAGAAAATGAGCCAAAGAGTCTAAAAGCGGAGAGGGTGCGCAGTTGTAGCGCAGAAAAACGGGCCAAAGAGTCTAAAAGCGGAGAGGGTGCGCAGCTGTAGCACAGAAAACGAGCCAAAGAGTCTAAAAGCAGAGAGGGTGCTCAGTTGTAGCGCAGAAAAACTAAAAAAGGTACAAAAGCGGAGAGAGTGCTCAGTTGTAGCGAAAAAAAAAAAAACGGGCCAAAGAGTCTAAAGTGGAGAGGGTGCGCAGTTGTAGCGCAGAAAAAAGGGCAAAGAGTCTAAAAGCGGAGAGAGTGCGCAGTTGTAGCGCAAAAAAAACGGGCCAAAGAGTCTAAAAGCAGAGAGGGTACGCAGCTGTAGCGCAGAAAACGAGCCAAAGAGTCTAAAAGTGGAGAGGGTGCTCAGTTGTAGCTCAGAAAAACGAAAAAAGGTACAAAAGCGGAGAGGGTGCACAGCTGTAGCGCAGAAAAACAGGCCAAATAGTCTAAAAGCGGAGAGGGTGCGCAGTTGTAGCGAAGAAAACGAGCTAAAGAGTCTAAAAGCGGAGAGGGCGCAGTTGTAGCGAAAAAAAAACGGGCCAAAGAGTCTAAAAGCAGAGAGAGTGCGCAGTTGTAGCGCAAAAAAAGGCGCAAAGGGGTTTAAAAGCGGAGAGGGTGCGCAGTTGTAGCGCAGAAAAACGAAAAAAAGTACAAAAGCGGAGAGAGTGCTCAGTTGTAGCGCAAAAAAATAAGGCGCAAAGGGGTTTAAAAGCAGAGAGGGTGCGCAGTTGTAGCGCAGAAAAACTAAAAAAAGTACAAAAGCGGAGAGAGTGCTCAGTTGTAGCGCAAAAAAAAAAAACGGGCCAAAGAGTCTAAAAGCGGAGAGAGTGCGCAGTTGTAGCGCAAAAAAAACGGGCCAAAGAGTCTAAAAGCGGAGAGGGTGCACAGCTGTAGCGCAGATAAACAGGCCAAATAGTCTAAAAGCGGAGAGGGCTCGCAGTTGTAGCGAAGAAAATGAGCCAAAGAGTCTAAAAGTGGAGAGGGTGCGCAGTTGTAGCGCAGAAAAACGGGCCAAAGAGTCTAAAAGCGGAGAGGGTGCGCAGCTGTAGCGCAGAAAAACAGGCCAAATAGTCTAAAAGCGGAGAGGGTGCGCAGCTGTAGCACAGAAAACGAGCCAAAGGGTCTAAAAGCAGAGAGGGTGCTCAGTTGTAGCGCAGAAAAACGAAAAAAGGTACAAAAGCGGAGAGAGTGCTCAGTTGTAGCGAAAAAAAAAAAAACGGGCCAAAGAGTCTAAAGTGGAGAGGGTGCGCAGTTGTAGCGCAGAAAAAAGGGCAAAGAGTCTAAAAGCGGAGAGAGTGCGCAGTTGTAGCGCAAAAAAAACGGGCCAAAGAGTCTAAAAGCAGAGAGGGTACGCAGCTGTAGCGCAGAAAACGAGCCAAAGAGTCTAAAAGTGGAGAGGGTGCTCAGTTGTAGCTCAGAAAATCGAAAAAAAGTACAAAAGCGGAGAGAGTGCTCAGTTGTAGCGCAAAAAAATAAGGCGCAAAGGGGTTTAAAAGCAGAGAGGGTGCGCAGTTGTAGCGCAGACAAACTAAAAAAAGTACAAAAGCGGAGAGAGTGCTCAGTTGTAGCGCAAAAAAAACGGGCCAAATAGTCTAAAAGCGGAGAGAGTGCGCAGTTGTAGCGCAAAAAAAACGGGCCAAAGAGTCTAAAAGCGGAGAGGGCGCACAGCTGTAGCGCAGATAAACATGCCAAATAGTCTAAAAGCGGAGAGGGTGCGCAGTTGTAGCAAAGAAAACGAGCCAAAGAGTCTAAAAGCGGAGAGGGTGCGCAGTTGTAGCGCAGAAAAACGGGCAAAAGAGTCTAAAAGCGGAGAGGGTGCGCAGCTGTAGCGCAGAAAATCAGGCCAAATAGTCTAAAAGCGGAGAGGGTGCACAGCTGTAGCGCAGAAAAACAGGCCAAATAGTCTAAAAGCGGAGAGGGTGCGCAGTTGTAGCGAAGAAAACGAGCCAAATAGTCTAAAAGCGGAGAGAGTGCTCAGTTGTAGCGCAAAAAAAACAGGCCAAAGAGTTCAAAAGCGGAGAGGGTGCGCAGTTGTAGCGCAGAAAAACAGGCCAAATAGTCTAAAAGCGGAGAGGGTGCGCAGCTGTAGCACAGAAAACGAGCCAAAGAGTCTAAAAGCAGAGAGGGTGCTCAGTTGTAGCGCAGAAAAACGAAAAAAGGTACAAAAGCGGAGAGAGTGCTCAGTTGTAGCGAAAAAAAAAAAACAGGCCAAAGAGTCTAAAGTGGAGAGGGTGTGCAGTTGTAGCTTAGAAAAAAGGGCAAAGAGTCTAAAAGCGGAGAGAGTGCGCAGTTGTAGCGGAGAAAAACGAAAAAAGGTACAAAAGCGGAGAGGGTGCACAGCTGTAGCGCAGAAAAACAGGCCAAATAGTCTAAAAGCGGAGAGGGTGCGCAGTTGTAGCGAAGAAAAAGAGCTAAAGAGTCTAAAAGCGGAGAGGGCGCAGTTGTAGCGCAAAAAAACGGGCCAAAGAGTCTAAAAGCAGAGAGAGTGCGCAGTTGTAGCGCAAAAAAAGGCGCAAAGGGGTTTAAAAGCGGAGAGGGCGCGCAGTTGTAGCGCAGAAAAACGAAAAAAAGTACAAAAGCGGAGAGAGTGGTCAGTTGTAGCGCAAAAAAATAAGGCGCAAAGGGGTTTAAAAGCAGAGAGGGTGCGCAGTTGTAGCGCAGAAAAACTAAAAAAGTACAAAAGCGGAGAGAGTGCGCAGTTGTAGCGCAAAAAAAACGGGCCAAAGAGTCTAAAAGCAGAGAGGGTACGCAGCTGTAGCGCAGAAAACGAGCCAAAGAGTCTAAAAGTGGAGAGGGTGCTCAGTTGTAGCTCAGAAAAACGAAAAAAGGTACAAAAGCGGAGAGGGTGCACAGCTGTAGCGCAGAAAAACAGGCCAAATAGTCTAAAAGCGGAGAGGGTGCGCAGTTGTAGCGAAGAAAACTAGCTAAAGAGTCTAAAAGCGGAGAGTGCGCAGTTGTAGCGCAAAAAAAAGGCGCAAAGGGGTTTAAAAGCGGAGAGGGTGCGCAGTTGTAGCGCAGAAAAACTAAAAAAAGTACAAAAGCGGAGAGAGTGCTCAGTTGTAGCGCAAAAAAATAAGGCGCAAAGGGGTTTAAAAGCAGAGAGGGTGCGCAGTTGTAGCGCAGAAAAACTAAAAAAAGTACAAAAGCGGAGAGAGTGCTCAGTTGTAGCGCAAAAAAAACGGGCCAAATAGTCTAAAAGCGGAGAGAGTGCGCAGTTGTAGCGCAAAAAAAACGGGCCAAAGAGTCTAAAAGCGGAGAGGGCGCACAGCTGTAGCGCAGATAAACATGCCAAATAGTCTAAAAGCGGAGAGGGTGCGCAGTTGTAGCGAAGAAAACGAGCCAAAGAGTCTAAAAGCGGAGAGGGTGCGCAGTTGTAGCGCAGAAAAACGGGCAAAAGAGTCTAAAAGCGGAGAGGGTGCGAAGTTGTAGCCCAAAAAAAGGGCCAAAGAGTCTAAAAGCGGAGAGGGTGCGCAGTTGTAGCGCAGAAAAACAGGCCAAATCGTCTAAAAGCGGAGAGGGTGCACAGTTGTAGCGAAGAAAACGAGCCAAAGAGTCTAAAAGCGGAGAGGGTTTGCAGTTGTAGCGCAAAAAAAACGGGCCAAAGAGTCTAAAAGCGGAGAGGGTGCGCAGTTGTAGTGCAGAAAAACGTGCAAAAGAGTCTAAAAGCGGAGAGGGTGCGCAGTTGTAGCGCAAAAAAAGGGCCAAAGAGTCTAAAAGCGGAGAGTGTGTGCAGTTGTAGCGCAAAATAAAATGGGCCAAAGAGTCTAAAGTGGAGAGGGTGCGCAGTTGTAGCGCAGAAAAACGGGCCAAAGAGTCTAAAAACGGAGAGAGTGCACAGCTGTAGCGCAAAAAAAAAACGGGCCAAAGAGTCTAAAAGCTGAGAGTGCGCAGTTGTAGCGCAAAAAAAAAGGGGCAAAGAGTCTAAAAGTTGCTGTAAGTTGCTGTAAGGAGTTTAATATTAAGAGACATCATGAAATGAAACATCAATTTGAAAAATCTTAGTTTACACAACACTGTCAAAGATAGATAAAGATAGTAAGTCAAGTAAAATGGTGTGTAAATTAAAATAATCAGGAAAATGTGTTATTTAAAATGATATATTTTATTATTTGTTTTATTACAGAGTCTGTGGCCTGTGACTTCAAATATATTTCTTCTTCTGGCCCCCAACAAAAAAAGTTTGCACACCCCTGCTCTAAAACATAGTGGTTACATCTGAAATATCTAGAAAGGTCTAGCACATAACAATTAGCATTAACAATTAGTCATCATTCAATGTGAAATGTTCTGCAAGCTATGAGAAAACATTTGAATAAAACTTACCTATGACAAAAGCCTCTTTGAAGGTTGTCCCAGTGACATTGTACCAGGGCGGTCTCCCTGCCGTGTATATTGTTCTTTTATTGGTCCTCAAAAGAGGAGGTTCTGTCTTGCTCTGACTTGTGGTCCGCTTCCGTGGGGACAGTGAAGGGGTCAGGGGGCAATTCTGCCTAATAAGCCCATCAAGGGAATCTTCACCACTGCCACTAAACAGCAAAAGGAAAAAACACCTTTACAAAGTGTTACCAGGGTTCATGCAGTGCTGGGCCCATGAGCAAAGCCCTTAGCCCTCACTGGTGGAGCACTGCTCTGGGCACATGTGCTTACTATATTTCACTGTTTATGTTCACCGCATAAGATGATAAAGGCATTCCTGGGAATAGTGCTGGGCATTATGACCAAAAATCTATATTACAATAATTACTAGATTCTGGCGGTTTTAGGGTATATCACAGTATTTTGTTATCATTATTATTATTTTTTATATAGGTTTGTGACTTGTGACTACTGTTAGGAGTACATATAATATCAAACATTAAGGCTTTAAATTAAGGCTTTGATCACTTCTGGGTTTACTTTGTCACACAATTACAAAATATATGAATAAATCAGACTTTATTAGCAGAAAAATAGCTAAAGAATGTGAACAATAGACCTTAGAAAAAGATATGCCAACAACTTTAACATGGCTTCCTTTTTAAATAGTTCCATAAACAACATAAATGGACCTAACATATTCAGTGTTTAAGCATTTAAAAGATATATTTTTCAAACGCTTGCTCTATTACTCAAGTCAGACACACTTTAATATCAATTTATAATGTTTTTCTGAAGACATTAGAGACATTACAGTATTAAAATCTGTCACAAAGCCCATTGTTCTCCAGTTAATAAATAAATACGTTCAGTTCAGTGGGCATTCAAATTATCCTTCGAGCTACTGTATTAATATATTTAAAAGGGCTACAGTTACTTCCTCATATCCATAGTTTTAGTGAGTTTAATCTCTTGTGCTGAATAAATGACCGTTTCTGTGCTGGCCTGGGGCAAGAGAGGAACATTTCTCCGAGCTGTGGATCGATTGCGCAATTCCAGTACATATTCCTGTCTATTCTACTGTTAACTCCACTATGTTTGCTTGTTATGCTAACTGGCTAGCATTATCTAGCGCTGTGTGTCTTCTTTGGTGGTGCTGATCTACACCGTGTGCTTCTACACAGCGCTCGGCAGTGCCTGAGCCATACGGGATCGTGAATCGGCCAATATTCCTCGGATTTAGACGATTCAGGAATTAAGGGCAGGTAGGCTGCACAGTGTGAGGATCACTGTTGAAGCTGCTTGCTCACAGAAAGTAGCAGTTCCTTATCCAACCTCTAGTTGGAACTCCGGAGTTGAAGAACAGCTTCAGAGACAGCTCCGAAAGGAACCGCATTTTCTTGACCTACTGTGTGCTTAAAGTCCTGCTACAAGCTCAGTCAGTCTGGAGTTTTCGCTGTTTCTGCAGTTCATATGTGTTGGACTGATGCGCCTCACGGTGGAAAGAAATAAAAGATTTTAACCCCACTAATCGGATAATACTGCTTTTTACAGTTTATCTTTCAGCCCAATCAGTGCGTAAGAGCTAACAGCAGCAGGAGTCAGAAAGCTAAATAAATAAAGCTCAGACTGTTTTTAGCAGAGATTTTCTTTCATTTTCACCTTGAGCTCCACAGTGCAGTTCTGTGTGAGCACACAAGCTCCTTTACTCATCCACACTGGTTTATACTGTGACGCATTGTGAAAGCTGCAGCTCCACTAGGCTAACATTAAAAGCACTTCAGCCAATCACCACACCGCGCACCTCAGAATGTTTATAACTATGCGGTGTAGTGGACGCGGCCTCCAGGCAAGACTACTGAAAGCTACTAAAGGCTATTGGATATTTGGGGCCAGAAATCAATACAGGCAGCTTAGATAAGCACCACAAGTGAGCATAATCACAACCTTACAGCAGGTAGAAAAAATGTTTTAATATTTATTAACATCATGCTGAACAGATGTCACCCATTCAAACAGCTCAGAATTGTAGCTGTAGGAGTGTTTGATTATTGTTGTTATTATTAAAATAATATATTAGTTATATACAGTACAGGCCAAAAGTTTGGACACACCTTCTCATTCAATGCGTTTTCTTAATTTTCATGACTAGATAGATCGATAGATAGATAGAAGGAAATTTAGGCATCCAGCAGCAACAGCACAATACACAATTTACATTGTAGATTCTCACTGAAGGCATCAAAACTGAATGAATGAACACGTGTGAAGTTTGCTGTGCCAATCACAACTCAAACCACATTATCAGGTTTGCAGATGATACTACAGTAGTGGGCCTCATCAGTAACGACAATGACTACAGAGAGGTAACCCAACTTATTGCCTGGTGCGACAGCAACAACCTGTCACTGAATGTCAAAGACAAAAGAAATGACTGTTGACTTCAGGAGAAAACACATAGTACACACACCGCTCACAATCTACAGCAAAACTGTGGAGTTTGTTAACCTCCCCGGTTAAGAAAGCACAGCAATGCCTTCATTTCCTACAAAGGATGAGAAGAGCAAACTGTCCCACTCATATCCTCATAACATTCTATAGAGGAACAATAGAGAGCATCCTGACAAGCAGCCTCACAGTCTGGTATAACAGCTGCACCATCGCAGACCAGAAATCACTCCAGAGAGTAGTTAGTAGTCAGCAGAACGCATCATCAGGACCTCATTTCTACCTGTACATGATCTTAACCCATCACGGTGCCACAACAGAGCCACCAGGATAGTCAAAGATCCCAACAAGCATGCAGTGCAGGACTTCCAGATTCAACAGAAGTTTCTTTCCGCAAGCCATTAAAATACTCAACACCTTGTGACATGCAGACTTATATCCATTTAATGCTGCTAATTTAATTTATTTGTGTGCAATGTACTCATTGGACTATAATTAAGCACTTTAACACTTTACAATGTTTAGTTTACAGTATTGTTTACATTGTGTGCAATATTTTTGTATGCAACGTTGTGCTGTTATTTTTATGTTATGTTACTGTATGTCTTCTGTTTTGCTATGTTTATATGTGCACATTGGAGCTTGGAGAAACGCAATCTCGTTCAGCTATGCAATTGTTGTAAAGTCTGAATGACAATAAAGTTCACTTTGACTTGACCTTGAAGTGGAGTCGCAAAAACCATAAAGCGCTACAGCGAAACTGGCACACACGAGGACCGACCCAGGAAAGGAAGACCAAGAGTCACCACTGCTTCTCAGGACGAGTTCATCCGAGTCACCAGCCTCAGAAATCGCAAGTTAACAGCAGCTCAGATCAGAGACCAGTTGAATGCCACGCAGAGTTCTACAAGCAGACCCATCTCTAGAACAACTGTTAGGAGGAGACTGCACAAATCAGGCCTTTATGATCAAATATCTGCTAGGAAAGCACTGCTAAGGAGAGGCAACAAGCAGAAGAGATTTGTTTGAGCCGAAAAACACAAGGAATTGACATTTGACCAGTGGTCTGATGAGTACCAATTTGAGATCTTAGGTTCCAACCGTTGTTACTTTGTGAGACGCAGAAAAGGTGAATGGATGGATTCCACATGCCTGGTTCTCACTGTGAGGCATGGTGGAGGAGGAGCTGTGATGGTGTGGAGGTGTTTTGCTGGTGAAACTGTTGGGGATTTATTCAAAATTGAAGGCACACTGAACCAGCATGGCTACTACAGCATCCTGCAGCGACATGCCAGCCCATCTGGTTTGGACGATCATTTATTTTTTCATCAGGACAATGACCCCAAACACACCTCCAGGCTGTGTAAGGGCTATTTGACCAAGAAGGAGAGTGATGGAGTGCTGCACCAGATGACCTGGCCTAAACCCAATCAAAATTGTTTGGGGTGAGCTCGACTGCAGAGTGAAGGTAAATGGGCAACAAGTGCTAAACACCTCTGGGAACTCCTACAAGACTGTTGGAAAACGCACTGAATGAGAAGTTGTGTCCAAACGTCTGGCCTGTACTGTATAACAGTAAATACAGGCTATTTTATTAAAAAATGTGATTCCGGAAATCAGGCAGTGAGGCGTCATCCAATGTCACATATGATTTGTTTTTGCAAACACTTAAACTGATTTTGCCACTGTTTTCTAGAATTTTGCCAGTTTTAGCCATGCTACTTAAAATGTTCAAACTACAGTACCATCAGAAATGCCTTGTAAACTCATGGCTGATCCAACCTTCATCTGAGCAAAGTCATAAAGTAATATTCCATGGAGAGCTTGAGAGAATCCATGTTCTCCAGGAGACCCTCATACAGAGCTTCTCGCGTGGTTATTTAATGTTTGTGAGGTTGAGGGAAAATATAGGAACCTTCATATATTCTCCAGGAATCTACACACATGCCCAGCTTTGATTGGAGCCTCATTTGAGTAAGGCTTTCATCATATGGTCAGAAAATCGACACAGATGTGGTGGCCTTTACGCAACACAACAAATCGTGGTACTTGAACCTGCCAGGATATTCTTAATCTGAGTTGGGGCAACAAGCAGTATTCTTTAGTCCTGTATGTTTTCTGTGCTACTGCTCACGCTGACTGTTACCCAATATAATGTGCATAATGTTAAAGCAAAGGAGTCTAATCTAACCCTTATGACATGACATTTTAATAACTGACACTAATATTCAGGCTGCATCAGCTCACCATTGTTCTATAGGTACCACAAGTCACTCATATAATCATAGGGGAAAGTGGGGTGATTTGTGCCAGGGGAAGTTGTGCAACCCCCTGTTTCTTCCACAGAAGAAATTGGTTATGTGACCACACATTTTTGAAAAGTCAGCCATGTTACTCATCCTGCAAAGAATAGATCATCACTGCATCATTGCATAAGAAGTAAGCACATTTAGGTTCAAAAAACAATATTTTTTTCCTTTCAAATTAAAATTTCTATGATCCAGGAGTTTTGATTGTTGTGTCCGAACAGTTATAGACAAGTTTGAAAACATTTCACACGTTTTAGTGCTTTGGTAAGTTATACTATGAGTCTATACAGGTAGCATGATGTTAGCCCAAAACTACTGGGTGATGCATTTTTTCCAAAATAGTGAGGTTGGGGCATAGACTGTATATAGCTGGACAGAGCATCGTCTCTCAAAAGTGAAGCCACCACAGGTCGGGCGCCCCCTGCTGTTCGGCTGCAGAAATCTGTGTAACTCCACCCATCCCCATAGGTTTCAATGGCAAAACAGACAACTTTTAATCACGTTTTTTTCTAATATGCTGTAATTCTACCTCCATTATTTAAACGCAGCAGCTAGTATAACCTCTGCTTATATTGTCAAATTTTTATATTCTCACAGAGTTCGTTTTTTAAAACGTTATTCAGCTCTATTCAAAAAAGGTGTGGTTATGGTAAAAGGGCTGGTTATGGGCGGGACCAATAACAGACCGTCAGCTCCGCTCCGCCCCGCTCTGCAGCCTGTGACCGCGAGGCAGCCCTCAGGGGCGGAGTTATTTAAATGAGTAGGAGCTCTCCACAGTCTTTCTCCCTCCTCTGGTCTCTACTGCGCAGACTCTGGTCTCAGAATCGCCAAAATGGCGGTAGATTTTGGCTTAATTTTCATTGAATGAATGGGAACGGCGACACGGCGTCCATCTTTATATACAGTCTATGGGTTGGGGTAATTTGTGCAAAAGGGCCTGGGGTAAGTTGAGCCAGTTGCACAACTCACTCCCACATATGAACATATTATTTTTTTGTAATTGTAGATTGTATTTTTTACATTTTATTACTAAAACTACAGGGGTTTGACAATGAAATTGAAACACCTGGTTTTAGACCACAACAATTTATTGTCCCAACGGACAGTTCTGAAGGAAACAGGAGCCCGAACATCCCTTTCAGACAGCTTCCTCTTGCGTCCACAGTTAATCCTGTTGCATGTGGTTGGTCCTTCTTGGTGGTATGCTGACATTACCCTGGATACCGTGGCTCTTGATACATCACAAAGACCAACAATTTGTCCTCTTTTGAACTCTGTTGTGTTATGTTGTGTGCATTGCAATATTTTGAGCAAAACTGTGCTCTTACCCTGCTAATTGAACCTTCACACTCTGCTCTTACTGGTGCAATGTGCAATTAATGAAGATTGGCCACCAGCCTGATCCAATTTAGCCATAAAACCTCCCACAATAAAATGACAGGTGTTTTAGTATTATTGTCCAACCCCTGTATGTCACATTCTTAATTTTAGACCAAAAGGTTTGACTATGCACAAAGAAATGACATCAATATCCCTGCCAGCTGGATCAGAGAGGAAAAAGAAGGTTGGGTTAAATGTGCATTAATTAAGAAAGAGTAATTAATAGGGAGCATTAATAATTATAATAATTATTAATATAGGTATTGTAAAATAGTGACGGTATATTAACCACGTGACGTGCCAAATCTGTACTTTGAAAACGGGGCATTTAAGACATTCTGCGCATCCACAATGAAAGAGCAGTGGGAGGGGTAAGAAGTGGGAGCTCACTGATTGGTTATGGGGTGGGGATTCTCACTGAGGAGATCATACAGCAAAAACTCAATAAACTCTACAGGTTTCACTAATTTTCACCAAAATCCTGCCGCGTGGGGTGTTCTGATGTATGAGTTACTCTAAGGTTCTCACAGCTACTTCTCAAATGGACTTATAGTTGAGTGCAGTTAGTCCTCATCTCCTATGTCTCTACAAAACACGTGCTTTTATCTCCCTTGCGCGCATATTCTAATCCCATACAATTCTGCAGTTTCCTCAGGGTTTTCTGTCGTTATTTCGCCGCTAGCTCGAGCGATGTAAAATGAAATAAAAAATTAAACATGAAAATTAGGGTATTCAATCTGTAATTTCAGTTCGTTTTAGTTTTTTTCTTTTAATTACCGTTTTTATTAGTTTCAGTTAAGGAGAACTTTCACTTTCAGCTTTCGTTATTTCGCTCGTTTTCGTTAACAATAATACTTTGTTACTTAGCTATATGGGGATTATAATTCCATAGCTTTATATATAATAAAAATACTATTAAAAATTAAATGACTACATCACAGACTATTTCCTGGAGCCTGGACTTGACCGAGATTTCCCATTACTTTCCTCAGGCCGGGTCCGGGCAGAGAAATGAGAGTCAAAGTATCCTGCTATTTAAAAGAATTGAAAATTAATAACAATAATAATATAGTTCTGCATACTAGAGTTTAGATTGTCTGCCTGAACCCAAGCCTGAACGCGAGCCTGACTGACCCGATGCCCGAATTTATACCGGCGAGAATTCTCATCGCTTTTCTGGCACACTGTCGGGTTCGGCTAAAGAAAATTGTCTGTGATGACACTGTTATAAATCGTGTGCGTTTTCCTACCGGACAAACCCTTCAAACATGCGAATGAGCTCTCTGCACCCGATTAAAAAAATCACACAGTGTCTGTCTGGCTTAAAATAGTTAGATACAGCTATTAAATTAGTAAATCAATATTCATTAAAAAGACCAGGGAGTAGCTCTGTATGCTAAATAAGATAGAAGGCAGCAACAAGCTAGAAGCTAATAAGCTAATAATAATATTTAATAAAAACAGAAAATAAATATCAAAACGAAATAGTGAACACTCAGGTAAAAAAAAAAACGAAAATATCCCAAAGTAAATTAACTGCGGCTGGGCTACAAAACCAAACAAAGAAAGGGAATAAAAACAACAAATAAGCAAAGCATAACAGACAGAACATAAAGCTTTACCAGCGCTGAGACGCAACACATATAGAACAGAAAGAGCAGTGGCAGCGTGACGGTTCTAGTGAAATAATTATAATGTAATTTTAAATGTAAAATGTTATTTAATACCATATACCGCCATATAATCTGACGACGGTATGAGAAACCTCAATACCGCCCAACCCTACTTCATGCTTCCCTCTGCTGACAACTTTTATGGAGATTCAGATTTTATTTTCCAGCAGGTCTTGGCACACTGCCCACACTGTCAAAAGTACCAACTGGTCTTAGATAGTATTCTATCTTTCTGATACATTGATTTTTGAGTTTTCATTGGCTGTAAGCCATAACCATCATCAATAAAAGAAACAAATGTTCAAAATAGATTATTCTGTGTGTAATACATATATATATAATATAGGAGTGTAACGGTACAGAAAATTAATCCTAAACCTATTATGAGAGTGGCAGGGCACCACGCGTGTGACCGTGGCAGGGAGCCACGGGATGCTTTTTTTATCTGAATTACTGAATTACTATGATGCTGTGTGACCGCGACAGTTGCTCATCACACAGAGACCTCCTGTAAAGTGATCAAGGGATATGCTGCTTACACAGGTCACCATCTACAACCTAACTGCCCTCAGGTTGTCAGTGGGGATTAAATAGAAATATATATATATATATATATATATATACACTTTATACAGAATGAAGGGCTGTAAAATTTTCTGCACTGAGTTTGAACTAGATATAACATAAGATATGGACCAACATAGACCAACACCAGCAGATAATATGACTCTTCAAACCATTGCTGACTGCGGAAACTTTACACTAGAACATAGGCAGCTTATACTGTGACAAAATTTTCTGCATACTCTGTGTGTAATACATATACATGAGTTTCACATTTTGAACTAAATTACTGAAATAAAGTAACTTTTCAATGATATTCAAATCTTTTAAGATGCACCTGTACAGGTGTTCTATTTCATGCCTTCTGATTGCCAGAGGGTGGTCAGGAAGTTGATCAGCTTGCTAACTTCTAAAAGGATGTCAACAGAAATGTCCACCACAAAAGTGCAGGCAAGAGGCACCTCTCGAAGAGCAGGTCATGAGGCCTCATATAAAAAAGTAAGATCTGAATGCCATATTTGTAATATTGCATTAAAAACCGCTGATGAACAGCACTGCGTGTACTGTGGATGCTGATGCATAGGCAGGGCTTCCAAACAAGTCACCAAACCACAAAGATCATTTACTCATTCGCTTCTTCAGGAGTCTGGACTCCTGAAGCAGAAGAAGCCCTCAGGGACTGCTATGACACCACTGACTGGAGCGTGCTGCTGCACCCACATGGAGAGAACATTGAGGGGGTGACTCACTGTGTTACAGACTACTTGAATTTCTGTATGGATGTTGCTGTTCCCACAAAGACTGTACGCTGCTTTCCAAACAACAAACCCTGCATTACCAGCACTGTCAAGGACCTCCTCAACCAAAAGAAGAGGGCGTTCAAAGATGGAAACTTGGTAGAGCTGAAGCGCAAACAGGGGGAACTCAAGGTACGTCTTAAAGAGGCCAAGGAGTCTTACAGGAAAAAGGTGGAAAGAAAGCTGCAAGATAACAACATGAAGGAAGCCTGGGGTGCGATGAAAACCATCACTGGGTGCAAGAACAACAACAGCAACCCAGTAGATGGGAGTGTGGACAGAGCAAACCAGTTTAACAATTTTACAACAGGTTTGACTGTCCTGCTCCTGCTGCCCCCTCCTCCTACCCTCCCCCTACCCATCTCCACCATCATCACCATCTCCATCACCTTCAACTCCAACTCCAACTTACCCTCACCTCCATCTTCATCATGACCACCACCCTCACCTCCATCATCATCTTCATCACCATCAGCACCATCATCCTCACCTCCTCCATCTTCATCATCACCACTACCATCACCCTCACCTACACCATCTTCATCATCACCACTACCATCACACTCACCTCCACCATTTTCATCATCACCACCACCACCCTCACCTCCATCATCATCTTCATCACCATCATCCTTACCTCCTCCATCCTCATCATCACCACTACCATCACCCTCACCTCCACCATCTTCATCATTACCAGCCTCAGAATGCTCAAGGCATGTGCTGTCCAACTGAGCGAGCCCCTCCAACATGTGTTTAACCTGAGTCTGTGTCTAGTAGGGTTGCAGCGGTAACCGGTTTCACGGTATACCATGGTATTAAAATGCACGGTTATCATAACGTGTGCGTTTGCTTATTACCGGTAAAACGCAAGCCAGCGGAGAAACTCACCCGTGCATGCGCAACTCTGCTCCGCTTCAGCTACTCAGCACACAGCAGTGAGAACGGCAAAAAGTGCATCAGACTAACGGTGAATTTACACTGCTCCGTCGCGACAACGCACAGCGACGGATCCCATTCATTTTCAATGGGAAGCGCCGCCTCCGTCAGACGCAGTCGCGCGGTGCATCATGGGTCCGATGCGTCGAGAGCGGGGGATGCGATGCGATGAAAAGTTGAGCCGAGCTGAACTTTATGCAAAGGAATCCGTCCAACACGATGCGTCTATCCAATCAGAGACCAGGTGTTGGCCTGATACGTGTCTGGAGCAGGGTCTGAAAACATTTAGTTCCGCTTTCAAGCGTCCAGAGAAGCCTGGAAGAGAAGTGTCAGGCTTCCCTGTTCTTTATAAAATCCCTGCTGATTTACAGAGAAAGGCTGCAGAGATTGTTGGAGTCTCTGGTGGGCTTTTAAAATATTAATATGTAATTTAATTAGAAAAGTTTGCTTTGGCAGCTTATATACTGCTCACTAGACAGTGTAATGAAGCTCATTCAAACATTTATATCTATAAAGACACATTTATAGTTATTAATTATTGGAAATAATAATAGATTATATAAAAGCATTTCCCATTTATTAAAACGATTTAATTGGACGACGCAGGGAACGCCTTTGTCACGCCCACATGCGACCAGTTGGAGGGGGTAGTGCGACCATGTGCGTTGTCGCGACGGAGCAGTGTAAATTCACCGTAAAGGTCCTGGCCGGACTGGATGTGAAAGACGCCATTCATTTACATGCGTTCATTTTCAAATTCTGACGTGCCTGTTTTTCATATGTTAAAACCAGACTTGGTGTGAAAGCTTTAAAATAGAAATCTCTATTGTGAGGATCATGTCAGAAATAAATCCCCTTTTTCTGCAGTATCTGGTTATATACCAACTTGGCAATAAAACGAACGTTTACAACAGTTGTTGACCAGACACTGACCCAGGCTCAGTTTATCAGATATTAAATAATTTAAACTTAAATAATTGTACTGAATATTTTAAAAACAGGATCTTTACTTCTTAGAGGACATGTAATGTGTGTAACGTGTGTGTATGTGTGTATATATATATATATATATATATATATATATAATATATATTTTATATACAGTGAGTCCAAGAAGTATTTGATCCCTTGCTGATTTTCTTTGTTTGCCCACTAATAAAGACACTATCCTTCTGCACTTTTAATGGTAGATATATTCTAACATGGAGAGACAGAATATCAAGACAAAAATCCAGAATATAATTTTAAAGAATATATTTTAATTAATTTGTATTTCAATGAGGAAAATAAGTATTTGATCCCTCTTGCCAAACACACTCAATACTTAGTGGCAAAGCCTTTGTTTGCAAGCACAGCGGTGAGACGTTTGTTGTAGTTAACCACAAGTTTAGCACACACACCAGGGGGAATTTTGGCCCACTCTTCTTTGCAGATCCTCTCTAAATCATGAAGGTTGGTGGGCTGTCGCTTGGCAACTCTGACCTTCAGCTCCCTCCATAGATTTTCGATCGGATTGAGGTCTGGCGACTGGCTGGGCCACTCCATGACCTTAATGTGATTTTTCTTGAGCCAATCCTTTGTTGCCTTTGCTGTATGTTTAGGGTCGTTATCATGTTGGAAGACCCAACCACAGCCCATTTTCAGATCCCTGGCAGAGGGGAGGAGGTTGTCCCTCAGGATTGTGCGGTACATGGCTCCATCCATCTTCCCAGTGATGCGGTGAAGTAGCCCTGTACCCTTGGCAGAGAAACACCCCCAAAACATTATGCTTCCACCTCCATGCTTGACGGTGGGCACAGTGTTCTTGGGGTCATAGGCAGCATTTTTCTTCCTCCACACATGGCGGGTGGAGTTGAGGCCAAAAAGTTCAATTTTGGTCTCGTCTGACCACAAAACCTTCTCCCAATAACTTGGTTCATCTTTCAAATGATCATTGGCATACTTGAGGCGCTCCTCCACATGTGCTCTCTTCAGCAGGGGTACCTTTCGGGCACTGCAGGATGTGAATCCATTGTTGCGCAATGTGTTGCCAATTGTTTCCTTGCAAACTGTGGTCCCAGCTGCCTTCAGGTCATTTGCTAACTCCTGCCGAGTGGTTGCAGGATGATTTCTGACCGTTCTCAGCATCATTGCCACCCCACGAGGCGAAATCTTCTTTGGAGCACCGGGCCGAGGTCTGTTGATTGTCATGTTATACTCTTTAAACTTTCTGATAATTGCACCAATAGTTGTTACTTTCACATCCAACACCTTACTAATCTTTTTGTAGCCCATTCCAGCTTTGTGAAGGTCAACAATTCTGACTCTGAGGTCCTGTGACAGCTCTTTGGTTTTACCCATGTTGGAGACTTGAAATCTGTGTGATCTGTCTGATTCTGTGGACAGGTGTTTTTCACACAGGTGATTAGTGAGAACAGGTGGCTTCAGGTCAGGTAACAAGTTGATTGGGAGTGTCTAACTGGTCTGTAAAAGCCAGAACTGCTAATGAATACTAAGGGATCAAATACTTATTTCACTCCATGAAATACAAATCAATTAATATATATTCCTTAGATTTATTTTCTGGATTTTCTTTTTCATATTCTGTCTCTCCATGTAAGAATACATCTACCATTAAAAGTATAGAATGATCATGTCTTTATTAGTGGGCCAACGAAGAAAATCAGCAAGGGATCAAATACTTCTTGGACTCACTGTATATAATATATATATTTTTTATATATACACTCTTAATGGCCTTAAGAGTAGTGGAAAAAACTAATTTCCTTCACTTGATGGTGTACAGCTTATTTTTTTAAGGAGACATTAAAATTATAATTGTTCCAGGTTTCTACAATTAATAGTTAATTGAACAAAAAAACTTTGTTGTAATTTCTTTAAGGGTCAGTTTAATAATATATGTAACAAACTGTGATACCGTGATAATGAGGTTATCATACCGTGAAAATCTCATACCGTTGCAACCCTAGTGTCTAGGTAGGGTTCCTGCCATGTGGAAGACAACCTGCCTCATTCCTGTTCCCAAGAAGGCACACCCGAAGGAGCTGAATGACTACAGGCCGGTCGCTTTGACATCTCACGTGATGAAGACCATGGAGCGACTGCTGCTTGACCACCTCAGACCTCAGGTCTACCATGCTGAGGACCCACTGCAGTTTGCGAGCCGGGAAAAGGTGGGAGTGGAAGATGCCATCCTCTATCTTCTGCACAGAGCTCACTCTCATCTGGACAAGGTGGGTTGTGCTGTGAGGGTCATGTTCTTTGACTTCTCCAGTGCCTTCAACGCCATCCAGCCCCTACTGCTGAGAGACAAGCTGATGGAGATGGAGGTGGACATGCACCTGGTCACCTGGATCACCTTACTAGGAGACCACAACATGTCAGGATCAGAGACTGCTTGTCTGATACAGTGATCAGCAACACAGGAGCACCACAGGGGACTGTTCTCTCTCCAGTACACATCAGACTTCAAATACCACTCGGAGTCATGCCACATGCAGAAGTTCTCTGACGACACTGCAATCGTGGGGTGTGTGCGTAATGGTGATGAGAAGGAGTACAGAACAAATACAAATTGTTATACACATTTTTTGGTATTTGTATTTTTATAAGTTCGGTTTTATCTTATCCTTCCTAGTTACTTTTGTGTACTGTGTATACTCACTGCTGGATGTACATTTTCCCTTAGGGATCAATTAAGTATCTTTCTACTTGACCTGTTTAGATGATGCAGAAAATAATTTTTTGGTTAACATATTAGAATATTTTTTGATAATAAAGACTTTTTGTTTTAGCTTTGCACCTTAAATATTTAACTTGAAAGAAAACATCACAGCTTGTGCTCTTTCCTTTTTGTTGCTTGTTACAGACATTAATTGACTGAAAGCACCTTTAGTTTTGCTCTTTTTTTCAAAGTTTTAATTTGCAATCCTTCAACAGTTGTTGCTGCTGCAGTTGCCCCAACACTTCACCTGTTTATATCATGCAGTCAGTCATACTGTTTTATTTAGCATACTAGAAATGTTTTGACTAGAAAGTTTTTATTTCAGTTTTGTGTTTTAAATATATAATATGAAAGAAAACTATTGTGTTTGTATATTACTTTGGAATGCATTTATATTAAATGCATGTGTGTACTCTTCTGAGAGAGGTAGCTCTATTTCAGCCTCATTATGTAACATTATGTAAACTAAATAGCCCTTGTATCTGCATTTGTATCGTTATCAGTATTGGCAGTTATATATCGGTATCGGATTTGAACTGAAAAACAGTAGATCAGCCCATCACTAGTGGGAATCCCAGTGTCCCAACTGTACTGGTCCTTCTAAAAAAATTAGCATATTGTGATAAAGTTCATTATTTTCCATAATGAAAAGACCAAAATTAAACTTTCATATATTTTAGATTCATTGCACACCAACTGAAATATTTCAGGTCTTTTATTGTTTTAATACTGATGATTTTGACATACAGCTCATGAAAACCCAAAATTCATATCTCACAAAATTAGCATATCATGAAAAGGTACTCTAAACGAGCTTTTTAACCTAATCATCTGAATCAACGAATTACCTCTAAACACCTGCAAAAGATTCCTGAGGCTTTAAAAAACTCCCAGCCTGGTTCATTACTCAAAACCGCAATCATGGGTAAGACTGCCGACTGCTGTCAGGCTCAGAATCATTGACACCCTTAAGCAAGAAGGTAAGGCACTTCTGAACAAAGAAATTTCTGAACAAATAGGCTGTTCCCAGAGTGCTGTATCAAGGCACCTCAGTGGGAAGTCTGTGGGAAGGAAAAAGTGTGGCAGAAAGCGCTGCACAACGAGAAGAGGTGACCGGACCCTGAGGAAGATTGTGGAGAAGGGCCGATTCCAGACCTTGGGGGACCTGCGGAAGCAGTGGACTGAGTCTGGAGTAGAAACACTCAGAGCCACCGTGCACAGGCGTGTGCAGAAAATGGGCTACAGGTTTCTCCAGGTCAAGCCACATTTGAACCAGAAACAGCGGCAGAAGCCCCTGACCTGGGCTACAGAGAAGCAGCACTGGACTGTTGCTCAATTTCTGCATGTCATTCAGAAATCAAGGTGCCAGAGTCTGGAGGAAGACTTGGGAGAAGGAAATGCCAAAATGCCTGAAGTCCAGTGTCAAGTACCCACAGTCAGTGATGGTCTGGGGTGCCATGTCAGCTGCTGGTGTTGGTCCACTGTGTTTTATCAAGGGCAGGGTCAATGCAGCTAGCTATCAGGAGATTTTGGAGCACTTCATGCTTCCATCTGCTGAAAAGCTTTATGGAGATGAAGATTTCATTTTTCCGCACGACCTGGCCCCTGCTCACAGTGCCAAAACCACTGGTAAATGGTTTACTGACCATGGCATTACTGCCTGCCAACTCTCCTGACCTGAACCCCATAGAGAATCTGTGGGATATTGTGAAGAGAAAGTTGAGAGACGCAAAAGCCAACACTCTGGATGAGCTTAAGGATGCTATCGAAGCATCCTGTTCCTCCAGAACACCTCAGCAGTGCCACAGGCTGATTGCCTCCATGCCACGACGAATTGATGCAGTCATTTCTGCAAAAGGATTCCCGACCAAGGATTGAGTGCATAACTGAACATAATTATTTGAAGGTTTACTTTTTTTGTATTAAAAACACCTTTCTTTTATTGGTCGAATGAAATATGCTAATTATTTGATATAGGGATTTTTTTTTTTACTTTTTTGCCAAAATCATCAATATTAAACAATAAAAGGCTTGAACTACTTCAGTTGTGTTCAATGAATCTAAAATATATGAAAGTCTAATGTTTATCAGTACATTACAGAAAATAATGGACTTTATCACAATATGCAAATTGTTTTAGAAGGACCTGTAAGCTGTGGACTGATGGGTGAAATGTGGAAAACATAAAACTCCAACAGTGAAAGCAACGTAAAGCAGCCACAGAACTTGTGAGCTTCAACATTAGGTGAGCAAAGGTCCTGGGGTGACCTAGAGGACAGCTGAGCTTTAATACTCATGGGGGGAAAAAGTATAAAGATCTGAACTAAAGATAAATATATGATTTGATCTGATGAAATTCCAGATCAAAAAGGGGAAAACATTTTCTGTTTAAAGCAAGCTGAGGCACAAGAGGTGTATTAGCTGCCTAGCTAGCTTCCAAAACTGATTGCTCGATCACTCTGGTTGCCAAGTAGCTAGTGATGAATTAAAGAATGGATTCCCTTTAACATATACTGGTTCATGCCGATTTAAAATTTTACAAGTTATCAAAAGGAGAGAAGATGGCTCAATTTTCTTAAAACAAACAAAAATATATTGGGGTGTAGTAAAACCAATTTAGTGGTTTTAAAATCAGCTTCAAAAATCACTAGAAGTGTATGAATATGGGGGGGCTAAGCTTTGACTAGGGGTCTGTAAGAAAACCTCTCAGAAGAATAAAAGAGGTCCACACTATAAATCAGTGTTTTAAATTAGTAATACACACAGCAGCGAGTGAGTATTACCTACAGGTAAGTTATTTTACATGACAGCTGCTAACAATCAACAAAGTAGAGTTTCAGATCAAGCGAATACGCAAGAAAATGGTATCTGCAGTATCAGGTCTTAAACACGAAGTTGAATTAGAATTCATTTTCATACTGTACAGCGAGACAAAGCCAGAGACGCTATTAATCAGGACTAAACGCTGTGCTCTGAGATTCACTCTCTGTACAGCTGTAAAGTTACAGCTCCTTCCGTCTACAAACCTAACGCTTCTTTTGAATCTACAGAGACCGTTCTTTACGCCATACGGAGGAGTAACGACACCAGGTTTACGGTAAGTGAAGCCCGGTCTCTCACCCCCCCTCTCCAGTTCACCGGGCGCTAGTCAGTTAACTGTTACACTGTGGTGATAAAAGAGCTAAGCTAACCCCGGAGCTAACACACCGCCGCGCGCGCGCGGGAGAGCCCGTGCCCGCGCGCTCCCGTTACCATAAGTCCTAATCAGAACCACTGCGCCTCTCGGCCGCTCAGAGCGCGCTCTGTTACCTGTCAGATCTAGACATCGGCCGCTCCTCCTCTACTCTGCATTCTTTTGGGGGGTTCTGGAGCTCCGCTTGATTCATTGTCACTTCCATGTTTTCATCTCGCCAACAGCATGTGCGCAGGCGCAGAAGCGTGTTACGTCATCAGTTACGAGGGTCGCTTCAGGTTGCTGAACAGAAAACACTTCCACACTGTCCTCATTTTTTTTTTATGTAATACATTGCAACTAGGAAACTTACATACTAAAATTCCCTTTTAGTCTAAACAGACGCGGTGTGAGAAACTTCATACTTAAAGTTTTAATGTGGTCAGTAAAATCTAATGATTCTTAAAAATGCAGTGAATTGCAGTGACACATTAACCTATAAGTCACTTGTAGTGTGCAGAGACACATATGAAATACATACTACATTAACTACATTTACAAATATAAAATCATGTGTATATTAGGTACACAACCCACAAACCTACTACAGAAAAACAAATTCATATTTTATACCTCTGAAACACTACAGCCAAGTAAACAATGTAAAAATGTGCCTACAAAATGTTTATATTTTAAATATTATTTCTCTATTTCCTCTGTTCTAAACAAAATTAAACAAACTTTAAAATAAGGTTGTGTAATAAAAAAACAGTAAATCAGCTTTTACAAACCTTCAGTTCCACTTATGCTCAAAGCTGTAACTGATGGAGAAACAAAGTGAACTGTGTAAGATATAAATGATTATCTTTTAATACTGTTTTTATGAACACATAAACACATGTTTGAGTACTGCTATCAAAGCACGAGTACAAACATGTTCAATACATAGCTCTTCAAAGCGTTTGGTACATTTTTTTTTATGTAACCCTTCCTCTGCTCCAGAGTGCAGCACCAAAATAAACAAATCAAACATGATTAAAGTAGACATTACAGACTTTCTTTAATATCTTTATACGCATCAGTTTTATTACTTATTTACTTAGGCCCCCTCATTAACGGGAACCATAAAGTTTGGGACATAGCAATGATAGGAACTATACAGCAGTCATGTTTAAAGGCTGCCACTATGACTAGGAGATCACTGGTTTGAATCCCAGTCATGCATCTTGCCACTAGGTGTCAGAGCCCTGAGAGAGCACAATTGGCTTTGCTCTTTCTGGGTGGGTAGCTTGGGCTCTTTCCCCACATCCCTCCAAAGGGTGATGTTGGTCACCACAAGCCGAAACGGGGCTTTCCTCTGAGAGCACTGGCTACTAGGTAACACCAGCAGCAATTTAAAAAGAGGCGAATTCTGACCTCACATGTATCCAGGAGGCATGTGCTGGTCTTGGGGCACTTACTAGGGAGTAAAAAAAAGCAGGCATGTATCAGAACATGGGCTAACATGTAAGTATTTTCCCCCACCTCCAGCATTTGTGAGCTGTATTCATTTTCTCTAGCCATCACCCAGATACAGGTTAATCTTGGTCCCAGAATCAGTCTAGTTTTTATTTTTTTGTTCAGTAATTTGCATCTTGCAATGAAACCTTTATTTATTTTGCTCATGACAGCTCCTTAAAGATACAGATAACTTACAGATCTGTTTTGTTTTTGCATTTTTGTCATACTTACATTTTTCCGATTATCACAAAACTTTAATAGCAGACAAATATAACCTGAGTAAATATAAAAAGCGCTTTTTAAATTATGATTTCATTTATTAAGGGGAAAAAAATATCTAAAACCAATTTACCCCTTTGTAAAAAAAAAAAAAGTGTTGGCCCCACCATAAATTAAAAGTGATTAATTAATTTTTGAAAAGCTGAGTTCAATTTCACCACAACCAGGCTAACATGAAGCAGCTGAAAGATCTAACAAGTAACACATTATTCTGTGATCTAAAGAAATTAAAAAAAGTCATTGACGTCTGTCAGTGACATAAGTGACAAAAGTGGAAGTTTTTAAAAACTTTACAAAACTAACACATAATTTCAGAACCAAAACATCATACTGGCTGTAAAACATGGTAGTGGTAGTGGTAGTGTGATGGTCTGGGGCTACTTTGCTGCTTCAGGGCCTGGACAACTTGCTGTGATAAATGGAACCAAAAATTCTGCTGTTTACCAGATAATCCAGAAGGAGAATATCCAACTGTTTGTGACCTCAAGCTCAGCCGAACTTGGGTTCTGCAGCAGGACAATGATCCAAAACACACAAACAAGTTCATCTCTGAATGGCTCAAAAAACAAAATGAAGGTTTTGGAGGGGCCTAGTCAAAGTCTGTTTGAGATGGAGTGGCATGATCTTAAACAGGCTGTTAATGCTGGAAAATCCTCCAATGTGTCTGAATTAAAACAATTCAGTAAAGAAGAGTGAAACAAAATTCCTCCACAAAGATGTAAAAGACTCATTGCTAAGTTATCAGTAAAGCTTGATTGCAGTGGTTGTTGCCAAGGGTCCTGCAATCAAATTATTACATTTAGGGGACAAACACTTTTTCACAAAGGGCTTTTTTTCATTTAATAAATACAAGTATAATTTAAAATGTGTTTTTTATATTTACTTTATTTATTTTTGTCTGATGAAGTTTGTGTAATAATTAGAAAAATATAATTATGACAAAAAAGTAAAAACAAAAGAATGGCAAGTGTGAACCCGTAACAACCTTTTACTGTTAAAAGAAATCTTCATGTAAGCCTATTTTTTTAATAATTTGAAGTGCATTTGTTAGAGGTGTTTGAACATAGCAATATTTTCTGAACATTTTATTGTGTTTTTGCATTTATTCTTTAAAATAGTGTCTAAATGTGATTTGTGATTTTGAACTATAGTTTTACTAAAAAAAAGGACTACAACACAAGTTACACTTGGCATTATTTATAAAACTTATGGATACAACACAAATTATGATGGACTGCGAACCGGATTCAGTGGGATGAATACCTTGGAGAACAGCGAGTACAGTGGTTTAGGCTGCGTGTTCAGGCTTCTCCGCAGTGACTGTCAGTGCTGTAGACTAATCAAGCAGCAGACTCTCTCTCTCTTTCTCTCTCTCTCTCTCTCTCTCTCTCTCTCTCTCTCTCTCTCTCTCTCTCTCTCTCTCTCTCTCTCTCTCACACACACACACACACAAAGGATCTTCCGCAATACCCGACACCAAGTGGAATGGAATTTATTCCCTTCGTGCCGCAGTTGTGAAAATGGATTGGAAGATTCTTAGTTTTCTGATATAAAACGCGGATCCTGTGTTTTTTTCTTCAGTTTATTCATTTATTAATTTATTTGTCTTGAACTCTCCACACCACCGATTTTGGTCTGTAGCTGGATGAGGAGATGGACACCCCGGCAAATTCAGAAAAATCTCATCTCATCAACGAAAAAAACGAAAAAATGTACTCTCTAAATCTGAAAAGGTAAACACACGTTTTTTTGCTCTGTTTTTGATTTGTGAGCTTCCATTAATTTTGTGTGCCCATTTGATAGTTCACATTATCTTAGGAGTGAGCAACTCACAGTTTTTTTTAAATAATAGCAACATCAGCACTGATATCGCTAAATCTTATATACACAGCACATCTTATATCAACACTATCACTGTTAAATTAACACTGCGAGACTTTATTTAACACTGCCAAATTTACTCTGTGCTACTATACCAAAAACTGTCTGTTACTGGTTGTCTGTTACAGTATGTCCTGTGAAACCAGTCTTATTCTGTATTTTAATCACTGAGAGCTGGTCCAGCAGTAACATGGCGAGACAAAATATGTGCTGGAGTATATATATGTTTTATACGTGTGTAAATAATTACTTTTCAAAACATATAAGGATATTTTCGTTTAAAAGGAGAAACAAGGGCTTGTATTTTCCTACAATGAAACAGAGATTAGACATATGGATTAAAGAAGCATTCAGGACCATATATAGATCACACACAGACAAATAATAGATCAGCTCACACTGAGTGTAGAGTGGCTAAATGGTAAATTTAAAATAAATCAATTTTAAATAATGAATTCCAGATCGTGGACTTTATTACAGATGATCTTGACAAATTATATTATACATTTAATGTTTACTTTTTTATTTTTACATTTCTGAAAGGTGTATTCTTGGAAACAAGCTCCCATATATATTTATAATATAATATATACATACATACATACGTACACACCTTTCAGAGTGACGGACCTCAGTAAGAGAAACAGGAGCAGTGCAGTATCGTCTCGTGGATCCATTAAATGCGAAGCGTGAGACGCCGTGTGTGAACGAGCAAATTCATTTTCATGCCTCACTTGATTTTGGACAGCTCTTGACGAATAGCCCTGGGCAAGGAGCACGAGGATAAAAACCTGGTCAGAACAGCTCGCTTTAACCTGGCAAGACAAAATCAAATCAAATAATTGTTTAATCTGTTTTATTTACATTACATAGTAACCATACGTTAAAAAAGAAAGGGACAATAGTCTGTAGAAGTCCGTCTGCAGGCACAATACGCTTAATACGTGTGTAAATATTTACTTTTCAAAACATATAAGGAGATTTTCATTTAAAAGGAGAAACATGGGCTTGTATTTTCCTACAGTGAAACAGAGATTAGACATATGGGTTAAAGAAGCATTGAGGACCATATATAGATCACACACAGATTAAAGACCAAATAATAGATCATCTCACACTGAGTGTAGAGTGGCTAAAAAGGTAAATTTAAAATAAATCAATTTTAAATCATGAATTCCAGATCGTGGACTTTATTACAGATGATCTTGACAAATTATATTATACATTTAATGTTTACTTTTTTATTTTTACATTTCTGTAGAATTCCACTGATTTCCACAGAAACGCGGAGGGTTTATGCGTGATGACTTAATGGTGTCAGTTTAGATAATCCGTCTAACCGTCTGTCCTACTATCCTTAAACATACTTTATGTACCACACTTTTATAATACACAAAATATAATTTTTTTTTAACATTTAATAATAAAAATAATAGATTACCTTAATTAATAAGTACCGTGAAACATGCATTTCCAGAACTAATTTACGTAATTTGAGCTAACTAATATAACATTTACTGCAACTCAAAATGAGTTGTATTTACTTGATGAAATGTATTTACTTGAACAACAAACGGGTTTACTTTTTTAAAACCAAACAAACTGCTGTTTAAGACCATGTAAGTGTTATTTATTAACTTAATGGGTTCACACATTCATGAAACCGTTAATTCTATTAAATTAAGTGAAATCAAATAGTTTAAGCTTAAGTAACGCTGAGATCTCAGAATGTTGAAGTTGAGAAAGAATGGAAATTTGCAAAAAATAAATTATCTGAAGGTAGAAAAGTAAAGACAGTGCTTGAACCTGGGGACAAATAAAAGCCCCAAATCAGAGAATATAAATGCTGCTCTGGATGTAGCAGTTTTTAAGTAATAAAGGCGGTAGTTATTAATTTAACGCTGCACGTGACTTGAGTTTAAATATGTGGTGCGTGATTGCTTGTATTCTATCGGATATAATTTGACACTGAGACTTTTATGTAGTTTGTTTAAGTTAAAATGCTAATTAATGTCCAACAAGCTTAAAGTTCTCAGTGCTTCTTTAGTGAGCTGTTTTATTTTGCTCTCCAATTAGACATAATAACCACACGTGCACAGCATCCTGTTTTTTTTTTGTTTTTTTTTGTCCTGAGTTGAATGAAGTGAAGTGGAAATTCTGCTGAGAGTGCTGTTCATGTTCATGAGAGGTTCACCTTTGCACAACTCACACTAAAACTCAGGGTAATGTTTATTGACTATGTGATAAGCCACTGACTGGGCATGAAAATAAATGTTCAGACATATCTAAAATCTCTATTAATATTGTCTTCTGAATTGTGTTGTAATTAATTTTTTTTAAAATACAGGTTTATTCTGGCAGGATATTTAGGAATCAGCAAGCAAATTTTGATTCAGTGCACCTTAGTGCAAAATGCTTAATCCCTGTCTTGAAAACGTCCCAATAGATCTTTAGTGTTAATGTTAAAAACTGTTAAAATAGGTTGTATAAGCTTAGAGGACACCTTTTAACTTTAAAATAAAGACTGATGCTGAATAGAAAATATATGCAAAACTTTGATTGTTTTCTCTGTATGGTGCATAATTTAACATGCTCCTACTAAAACATTGCTCATACTATTAATATGATTGTGTTAAACTGCTGCAGGCTGAATAAAGACACACATATGCAGAATACATTTTTACATGCTATTCTAAATACTTTTGCTTTAAAAAGCCAAGATAAGGTTGTTTTTCAATTATATGGGCTTATTTTATCTTATTTTATGGGTCATATAGTCTAACCATGGGATATTATCAAGAGAAAACCAAAACAAAGTGATGTCAGATTGTTATCTCCATTTCCTTACTCGCCACTGAATATATTCAGCAGCTCATGTTTTTAGATTGTAAGCATATCCAGCTTCTTCTTGTTTGAAAGCGATCAGTCTGTAGTGTATTTTACATTATTCATTTATTTTATTGGAAATTTATTTTATTTATTGTTTTAGTGCAGTTTCAGGCATTTGACTGTTAAGCTAATTCTTTTTCATTTTAAAGAAAAACAAATTGTAGAGCAATTTTGGAGAATTAATGTGTGCACAGAAATATATTTGCCATACTGTGCTAATGTATAGTGTAAGGAATATAATCATCTTGCTTGAGTAATAAAACTGAAATTTCAGTTTTAATATACTGTAGAATCCTAATGCTATTTTGTACGTTTAATTATTCTGAAGAAGGCCTCAAGCACAGATTTTATGCATGGCTGATTGGAGGCCTTGCCTCGGGTTCAACAGTATGGTAGAGATCAGAGCCGATCTGCTGCTAAAATTTGCAGCACTAAATCGCCCTTTAGCTTCATTGTAAACATCTGGACATTTTCATCCTCCACTAGATTTAATGACGAATTCAATTCAGCAAAAGGATGCTGATGCTTAAATTAAATTTAGTAAAAATACTTAATTAGATTTTTTTATTGTAAATGTAGGTGTGTTTACTACAATAACCATTCATTTAAACAGGATAAAAAGACAGTGAATTTTAGAATTGGCAAAGTAAAAAAAAAAATATATATATATTTTGGTTATCAACGAATATCACACATTACACACACAATATTGCAAGAACTTTAAACAAGCAAACATTAAAAATCCCTACTTTAACAGGCCATTTATTTCTTTTTTATTAACTCATGAGTGCCAAATAATAGAATTTTTGCTCTACTTACTCCATCACAAGGGTAAATGCTCCAGCAGCTTGATGGCAGTGACATTTTAATAATGAAGTCGAAGTCCTCTGTGCTGCACATGAATAGCAAAGTCATTCTTGCGATTAACTAAGTACAGGTCAGAATGTGAGTGAGACAGAAGGGAAGATCATGTTAAAGGTAAGTGTGTAGAATGTTTAAGTGTGTGTTCATTTTTGTATGATTTCAGGACAATCACTGTCTGCCTTGATAGAAAATTGGTGTTGACCACTGAAGAAATGCTTGAGAAATACTTTTTTCAAAAGATTCAAATATGTTTTTAAAATAAAAGTACTGTACTATTCATAATAAAGTAGCTGAAAATGCAAACTGGTTTGAGAGGATTTTGGAGGAGCTTGTATTATTTATTATATAGCCTTTATTCATTTACATAAGATTAAATATGTTAAAGATATGTTATTTTTTTACATGACAGTCTAAATGGGTCTTGGTTCTGACACTGTATAGAAACAAATGTATGTGTGATCGTATGTTTCTGAGGGGGTGGAGACCCGGTCTGTGCTGTTTGTCTGTCCCTGTGGGGTGATTAAACAGATGCTGTGTTCCACTTGGCTGCTTCCTTTCAGGCAGTGAGAGGGAAAGGCGGTTATTTCCTCTGCACCAAGATTGCGCTTTTCCACCCCATTAGCCTCATCATAGCATCTCTCCCATCACAACACACACAGCATAGACCAGACCCAAACCGCTTAGTCAGCAGCTACTGTCTGCGCTGATTGAATTTCACTGTGATATGTGTTCCCTTTTGACATGTGAATGATCTGGAGATGGTCTTCTCATGGAAAGGACATTTATGGCATGGCATTTTAGGGTTAGAAGTATTAATGTTGTCTAGATTGCAGTACATATTTTGCTTTAGAGAATACTAATGAACAGTCAAGTAAAGTAAATTAGTCAATGTACAGAGGTTGGACGATGAAACTGAAACACCTGTCATTTTAGTGTGGGAGGTTTCATGGCTAAATTGGAGCAGCCTGGTGGCCAATCTTCATTAATTGCTCATTGCACCAGTAAGAGCAGGGTGTGAAGGTTCAATTAGCAGGGTAAGAGCACAGCTTTGCTCAAAATATTGCAATGCACACAACATTATGGGTGACATACCAGAGTTCAAAAGAGCACAAATTGTTGGTGCATGTCTTGCTGGCGCAGCAAGTCTTTGTGATGTATCAAGAGCCATGGTATCCAGGATAATGTCAGAATACCACCAAAAAGAATGAACCACATACAACAGGATTACATGTGGACGCAAGAGAAAGCTGTCTGAAAGGCATGTATTGGTGCTAACCCGGATTGTATCCAAAAAACTGCCCAAATCACGGCAGAATTTAATGTGCACCTTTTCTTTTTGGCCTTTCTCTTCTGTCTGAAAATGCTTGGGAAGATGAGGAGTGTACTCACTTTTGTGAGATACTATACATTACTGAACTACCTCATTATCGATAGTAGGGGTGACCAACTCTCAATGCAATGGTCTTCTTCAAATTGATGCAGAGGTTGTTCTCTCTGCACCAACCCTCCAGGTGTTCCACCTCCTGCCTGTAGCTGGACTCATCTCTGTTTGTAATGCATCCAACCACTGCTGTGTCGTCCGCAAACTTCACAATATGACAGCCTGTATGGAGAGGTGAGCAGTTATATGTGAGCAGTGTGATCAGGAGGGGGCTCAACACACAGCTCGAGGGGAGCCAGTGCTGAGGATTATGGTGGGGAAGAGACTGTTGGTCAGGAAGTCTAGGACCCAGTTGCACAGGGAAGAGCTCAGTCCAAGTGAGGAGAGTTTAGTAATCCGGGTCTGAGGAATCATCGTGTTGAAAGCAGATGTGAAGTCCACAAAGAGCATACGGAAGTAGGAATCCTGTGTGGACCACGGAGGAAATGGCATCCTCTGTGGATCGGTTCTTCCTGTATGCGTACTGGTGTGGATCCACAGTGAAGTTGATGGCGGCTTTGATGTGGGTCTGAACCAGTATTTCAAAGCACTTTGTGACTATCGGAGTGAGGGCCACTGGCTGGTAGTCATTCAGACCTGTCACTGCGGAGCTCTTGGGGACTGGGATGATGGTAGCAGTCTTTAGGCAAGTGGGGACAGCTGCCTGGATGAGGGAAGCGTTAAAGATGTCCGCCCAGACCTCCAAGAGCTGGTCTGCGCAACCTCTTAGCACCCGTCCGGGGATGTTGTCCGGGCCAGCAGCTTTCTGGGGGTTGATCCTCCTGCTGAGGGGCTCTTCTCCTGGTGAGTGTGGGAGTCTGGTGCTGGCACAACTTAGGCAGCATAAGGTTGCATAAGAACTCCATCATCACTCTGATACACTTGTGACAACTACTAAAACAATTATCATTTTGTTGTCACTACTTTACTGAGAATGTTTGTTCTATCTGATAGTATACAAATAGTATACTTAATTCTTTATAAATCATTCAATATTATCTGGTGTTTAAAATCATCAAAACCTTCAAGCCTTTAAATCATCACTTCATTTCTTTCTTTTTCTGCAGTGAATTTCCAGGTTCCAATGAAAGCTACCCAAATCTGCCTTTTGAGAATGGGGACACTGCTGGAGCCATTGAGTTGAAGAGGCCCACTGGAACCCATTGCCATGGGAAAAAAACAGCCTGGGAAGAGAACAGAGAGAAGCTAGTTGCTAAGAAGAAGCTTTACATTGCCTCCATAGTCTGCCTGGTCTTCATGATTGGAGAGGTCATTGGTAAGAGTATGATCACATTCAATTATTTGCATTGATAATAATGAAACTGAAGGGGCCCATAGCAAACATTTTCTTTCATTTCATTGTGCATGGTTTATTTCCATTTACATATGGGTGGTATGTATTAAAATGTGAACACTGTATTTTTAACATATACAAATGTTTACATTATATATATATCATAATGGACTGGAGTGCTGCAAGGGTAGCCTGAAGATGAGCTTGTGCAACCTTTAGGAGGAGGCATATTCTCTCCCAGGGCAAATAATTCCTAAACACTATTTTTAGTTACAAGAGCAAACCCACTGTTCATTGTTTTTGAGTGTTTGACTACAGTGAGGCAGTTAATGTTGTTTTAGATTAAAAGGTAAAAATGGTTGAAGTGCATCATCAGGATTGTTTAGGATGAAAAAATTAGACCTAAGTCCCTATGTAGAGGAAATCTCAGGACGGACCGGCATGAAAGGAGAAGGGGCCTGGGTGTGCTGATCATAGACTGTGTATAGCTGGACAGAGCATCGTCTTTCAAAAGTGAAGCCACCACAGGTCGGGCACCCCCTGCTGTTCGGTTTCAGAAAGCTGTGTAACCCCACCCATCCCCATAGGTTTCAATGGCAAAACAGAAAACTTTCAATCACGTTTTTTCCAGTATACTGTAATTCTACCTCCATTATTTAAATGCAACAGCTAGTGTAACCTCTGCTTATATTGTCAATTTTTTTATTGTAAAATGGCTGGGTGGCCACGTAGCCGGTGTGGGACCAATGACTGTATGGGTGAGACCAGCCTGTAAGATACTGTGTGAGCTCTGTGGAGGCAGCCCTCAGGGGCGGGGTTATTTAAATGAGTAGGCTGCTCTCCACAGTCTTTCTCCCTCCTCTGGTCTCTACTGCGCAGACTCGGGTTTCAGGATCGCCAACATGGTGGAAGATTTTGGCTTCATTTTCTTTGAGTGAATGGGAACGGCGACACGGCGTCCATCATTTTTTATAGTCTCTTGTGCTGATCTACATGTTGAGGGTGGCTGTCCCTTGTCTGCTCCCAGAGTATGCAGGAAGCTGATTCACTCTTTTGATGAAGGGCAGAAGTTTATCCCAAAACAGATATCATCATCAATGAACTCCAATTGATCAATCCTCTTTAATAACATCTCTGTCCAGCCATTATGGTATTACAATTGCTTTTTTGCTTGTTTTAAGCTGTCATCATGACTTCTGGCCCAGAGCCAACCTTCATTAAACTGAACAAATGAAACCTTTTATACAGTCCTTGAGCAAGTAGTCACAAGAATGGCAAGAGACACTCCTTGACTATTTGAATTTGAATAATCACCTTAAGTATTCTTTATATTATAAAATGCAATACATTTAAATGTGGTTAAATATGAAACAAAAAGGGCATATTATTGGAACACATTTCACTGTAAATTAAATTGCATTATGAATATATACGTGTGTATTGTTTACAGTTTGCATAAATTGTGGAAAGGCCTCCTGAAGCGAGTGGGGCTGAGAGCATAGGAGGTGATTCTGACTGGAACTGTGACAGAAAAGCACCAATGGCAGTGGAGGGGGCTTTGTTGTGAAGACTGTAGGACTGAATTGATCTTTTTGGTGGCGTAGTGTATCAGAGCAGGTCCAGAGCCAGGTTATCCGGTCGAGGGGCAATTGTGGGAGAGAATTGTGGTAGGAACTGAAGGTAGTATAGTGTCATATCCCAGATGGATGTCTCTGTGTTAGAATGAAGGTGGTAGATGCCTTCTGTTGTTAGACAAAACCCTATAGTTGTATAACTATATGGCTGGGGCAATGAAAACACCCAAAGCATATTTTGGCTCTTTATGTGCATGTTACCACTTCCTTGGATCTAGGAGTTAGTTTGGGATCGAATGCCACATATATTTCTGGCTATTCCTGGTTGTGTATTCTTATTTGTACTTTGTGGACCATGGTATTTGGCGTTTTTGGGGCTTCTGTTTAGGATAAACAGCACCCTTAACTGAATGTTGCAAATTAATACTCCTTTCCCACCACAATTGACTGGGTGTAAAAGGCTGTCCATACAGTGCAGTGCTGATTTAACCTGGTATTCTATCTGGAGAGCTGCTACTAATATGCCTTTCTCTGATTTTGTTGTAATTTGAATGCATGATGAGTAGGTCTGCTATAAAAAGTTAAATGAACTCACCTGACTGCTGGTGTCACCTCCAGAGCATGAGGAGAACAGTCTGCTTCAAAAGCGGCTTTGAATGAGTACAAATCAACAGGGGGGTAATCGGATGCTGCCCTTCTGAACCAAGGCAATGCAGCAATAGCGTATGCTTTGAGACTCTGTCAAGAATGGTTTCAAGAATGTTGGTTTCAAGCGAAAAAAAAGTCTGTGATGCAGAAAGCTCTCCGGGATCCTGGTCATGACATATATAAAGAATGCATAGATGATAGAATGCTGGCAGAACTGGATTCATGAATGAAACACACAGAGAGCTGATCAGAGGTCACACAGCGGTGGTGGAACCTTCCATATTAATGGCTACCACAACTGGCTGATTTGGCATTGTCACCTTGCCTTGAACCACATGTAGTACACTGCTCAAAAAAATAAAGGAAACAATAAAATAACAAATCCTAGATCTCAATGAGAAAATATTACAGTTGAAAATATATTTTTTTTACATAGTGGAATGCGTTGAGGAAAAAATAACATGTAAATCAAAATTATTATCCCATGGAGGTCTGGATTTGGAATCACACTCAAAATCAAAGTGGAAAATCAAATGACAGGCTGATGACCACAAAATGAGGCTCAGTCATGCTGGAGGATGTAGCAGCAGCAGAACATTCTCCATGGTGTCTCCAGACTCTGTCATGTCTGTCACAGGTGCTCAGTGTGAACCTGCACTCATCTGTGAAGAGCACAGGGTGCCAGTCCTGGTGTTCTCTGGCAAATGCCAATCGCCTTGGACGGTGTTGGGCAAGGCGATGTGTGGACGTTGGGCCCTCATACCACCCTCATGGATTAAGTTTCTGACTGTTTGAGCAGAAACATGAATATTAGTGGTCTGCTGGAGGTCATTTTGCAGGACTCTTGCACTGTTCCTCCTGTTCAAAGGAGGAGGTAGCGGTCCTGCTGCTGGCCCTCCTACGGCCTCCTTCATGTCTCCTGCTGTGCTGATCTGTCTCCTGGTGTCTGCTCCATGCTCTGGACACTGTGCTGACAGACACAGCAAACCTTCCTGCCCCAGCTCGCATTGATGTGCCATCCTGGATGAGCTGCACTACCTGAGTAACTTCTGTGGGTTGTAGAGTCTGCCTCATGCTTCCTCTACGGTGAGAAAACTGACAAAATGCAAAAGTGACCAAAACATCAGCTAGAAAGGATGAGAACAGAGAAAAGGTCTGTGGTCACCACATGCAGAACCTCTCCTTTATAGGGGATGTCCTGCTAATTCCCTCTCATTTCTACCTGTTGTCTGTTCCATTTGCACAACAGCAGGTGAAACTGATTCAGTGTTGCCTCCTAACTGGACAGGCTGATTTCACAGAAGTGTGGTTGACTTGGAGTTAAATTGTGTTGTTCAAGTGTTCCCCTTTATTTTTTTGAGCAGTGTATTAACTCCAGTAAGCACCACATGGTAATATATATATTTATAACATACAATATAATATACTGTACAGTATTTGTGAACTGATATATCTAGAGTTGATTTTAAATGCCTTCTTATATAAAATGAATTTTAGTTCTACAATGATTGAACTGTGCTCATCAATAACAGCAGTGGGCATCTGTTAGTTTACCCTTACAAATAACTCAAAACATAAATAAAATTTACCATTAATCACAAAATTAAATAAAGCCATTACACTAACCATCTAATTCAGTCTTTATCAGGCAGTATTTTATTTTAGGTGCTGCAGATTCAGAATAAAGTTTGGCATCAGGGCTGATATTCAATAAATAAAATAAGTACAATTAAATAGTTGGGCACATAGATTAAGTAAAATCCCAATTCAAAAACTGTATCACTTATTTTTTCTTGTCTGTCTGTAAAAAGCAGCAAAGTGATAAATTACTCTCTGACTGAAGTCAGGCACATTACTAGTTCCCTCTCCATGAAAAGCATGACCTGTGCATTAAGACCTTTCTGTCCTTTCCTGATCACTAGGTTGTAACAACTGTGTGAGAAAATCATTAAAATGTTCCTTAAAGAAAAGGGATTTGCATATTTTCCCTCTATAATGCAAAATATCAACAAATAGGGAGGAATTTCTAATCTTTTCTCATTTGGGGTTGCAAAAAATAAACACTAATTTAGGTTCCTATAGGCTTTAAATGTTGAGAAAAGTAAATATATGCTTTTTTAGATAATCTAACACTGAAGGGATCTGATATGGAAAGAGTTGAATATAAGAACTTTGACATATGGATAGATCACAAATATTCATGTTAATATATATACGGAACAACTGAGAAAACATGGCTTCCTGTATCAAAACAAAACATGCTTCTCAATACACACACAAAAAAAAGATTATTAAAGCAACAGTGTTGTCTATGCTGGACAAGGTCAATGTGATATACAGACATGCACATGCAACTACAGTTTAAACTTTATATCATTCTGCTTTAAGATTCTTTAAGATTTATTAGCTATCCTTACAGCACACAACAATGTTTACTGTATGAAAAGGGTGGGTAGTCTTCTCTTGCTGCGTGTTAAGAAATGTTTTGACATTTATTGTTAACATACCCACAATGCTGTCACAACATTGATTTTTTTAAAATATATAAGATTCCTGTAGGATAATAAATGATTATACATGATTATGTAATGTAAGACCACTAGACAATGTAACCTAATGATGAGGTTATGACAAGTTGTGACATTTTGTTCATCTGTGGATAAAATATGGGTCTATGATATTTGCAAATGATCTGGGGAATGTTAGAACAGCTGTGAAACCAGGCAAATGATATTAGAAAAGAAAAGTGGAAAACATCAGATCTTACAATTGATGAGTACCATATTAAAATTAAATTTATTTAATTTAATTAAGAATGTAATTTATGTGGTGTAACATAATATTACTGAATAAATGTAGGAGAGATGATTCAGTATTTAATCTTTTGTATACATTTATGCAGCTCTGTTCTAAGCAAAGCTTGTGATCGTTTAGATGCAGCATTTTCTGCTTATGAGCTTTAGTCAAAATGTAGGTTTCTCTATATTTTATTTGTGGTTTTGATGTATCTGTATGATGTTTATTTTTTCAGGTGGCTATCTAGCCCATAGCCTGGCCATCATGACAGATGCAGCACATTTACTGACTGATTTTGGCAGTATGATGGTTAGCCTCTTTTCCCTCTGGATCTCCTCTCGTCCTCCCACAAAGACTATGAATTTTGGCTTTCACAGATCAGGTGAGCACCAGGTCCTCATTTATTGTACTGGCAGTAAAAATCCTAAACAAGTACTTCAGTGTTTTTTAACTTAATGTCTGTATGCAGCATCGGTAGCATGCAGTCGGCTACCATGGACAGTAGTTTTCTTGTATAAAAAAGAGAACAAAAACATGTTGTTATTGTGTTATTCAAGATTTTTGTTATTTTGCTAAAAGAAGTATAGTCCATGGTACAATACAGGTATAGTGATCTGATTTTCATTCTCTGAAGTATTTTTGGTGCCCATGTGCAAACTGAGAAATTCTATGACTATGAACATATTGTAGGTCAGACTGGTCTTGTGCTTGTGTTCTCAGAAATTTTGGGGGCGTTCATATCCGTAATGTCCATCTGGATCGTTACTGGGGTGTTGGTTTACCTTGCCATTGAGCGGATTGTGAAGAATGATTATGAAATCGAAGGTCATGTGATGCTTCTCACCTCAGGGTGTGCTGTTGTGGTCAACATCATGTGAGTGGACAACTGACAAGGGCTGGGTTTCCCCAAAAAGAATCTTAGCACAAAGGTGATTGGTGAATTGTTGAGCAAACAACAAAGCTCTCTGTACCAGTTAAGATGATCCTTCCACCTTATTCTGCACAATTATAAGAGGGAGGGGGGCATTTCTTGTTTACTTTGTGTTGGAACTTCTGTTGCAGCAGTGGACCTCTGATATAGGTTATAATTACAGTCATAACAAATGTACAGAATGAGTAGTATAATGTACTCGGTTAGTTACAGGCATTACAGTTATTGGAATTTTTAACACAAAAATATTGCAGTGTTGTGGAGGTCCATATAACTTACAACCACTGTCTTTCGAACGAGAGGGGCTGCATCTGTGGTTAAATAAGCTAATTTTAAACCATCCACCTAAACGCCCATATGACCATTTTATGGGGAAAAACTAAAAGCCTACAGCAAAACATGGTATCTGAGAGAAATGGCTCAGTTCTGAAGCTTTGGTGAAGTGTACACATCAGGCATGCTGTAAGGTTTACCCACTACACACACCCGTGATCCATTGCTTGTAGCTTAGCTATTAATCTAGTGTCTTTTCCAACAGCCTCATAGCACCCAAAACATCTGTTTCACAGAAGCTTCATACCCAAATGTGTCTCTTCAAAGAATGGTAGAAGCAGACATGTGGAGATTTAGGTTGATATTTTAAATTTAACTCCTTCAATCATAGACAAAAAGCAGTGGACACAAGTTTGCTAATTAGTTAGCTAGCTATGCAGTGTTTCCTTATTCACTCTAAATAGCTGTAAATAAAGTTAACAAGGTTAAGGTTAACTTTATGATTACTATCCACAGCAGTAGCTACTTCAGACTGCAGTTACTTTAAATCCTATACAACCAAAAATCATTTAATATAAACTGACAGGATATTCTAACACAAATGCAGAAGAAGCAAACTCTTTAAAGTGGGCGTGGCAGAATAAGGTGGACTATGCTTTTGGGCAAAAAAAAAAAATAAAATAAAGAAAACAATAGTAAGAACAGTGACAGTAAAGATATTTGGATATATGCTAAAGAACTTATGCTTATGTCATTTTCTTATTTTTTTATCTCATAGAATGGCATACATCCTTCATCACTCTACAACGTTCCATGGTCATGGCTCAGGTTATCACAAGATTGATGAAAATGGAATGAGTCCTGTGGGCCATGGCCACTCCCACAGCCTTCTGAGTGGTCACGGAAACACCAGTGTCAGGGCTGCATTTATTCATGTGTTAGGAGACCTCCTACAGAGCTTTGGAGTACTGGTAGCTGCCATCATAATCTACTTTCGGGTAAATAAGATCATTAAAATTCATTAAAATCATAAGTAAGATCACTCTTCAAAATTAAAGTTTATTATGAGATTAAAGTTGTAATATTATGAAAATAAATGGTAACGGTAGTTCTAACTGCTTGTGCTGTAGGTAAAGGAGCATGAAGGAAAAGGAGCATTTTCCTCATGACCTGTTACAGGGCTGCTATGATTATTATCAGTTCTCTATATTTATAACCTGCTGCTTATTAATGCTCTTGCGTTACAGGTAGATAATTCCAAGATGTTGTTGTGGTTGTCTGCTTTGGCTCCTCTGCAGCAATACGCCTCCAGTGTCCGGAGTGTGGGTGCTACTTCGTGAGGGTTGTTCCACCGCTTTATTTCAGTTATTGCTATCAAAGGAGCAAAAATACAGTCAGTTCCTGCCATGAATAAAGGAAATAAATATTTACTGATGCAGGATGACCGTCTGTGTGTTATATAAACCATATCAAGTCAAAGTTATGATGTAATGTGGAATTGTGTTATGGATTTCTAAATAACTATTTAGTAATATAGAGCCAATATACAGGGGTTAGACAATGAAACTGAAACACCTGGTTTTAGACCACAATAATTTATTTTCCTGATGGACAGTTCTGGTGGAAACAGTAGAGTTGAGGTGCATATTGAATTCTGCCGTGATTTGCGCAGCCGTGGTTTTATGTTTTTTGGATACAATCCAGGGGTCCGTTTCCCAAAAGCGTAGTTGCTAACTACGTTAGCAACTTACATAGTCTGGACGATGCAGCTGCGACGCAGGTGTTTCCCAAAAGCGTAGTTGGTACTATAGAGGTACTATAGAGGTAACCACTTTAGTAACTTACATAGTGTGAACCTTAGTTAAGCTACTCAGGTCGTTAGGAGCTTAGTTCCTGGTGATTAGTGCAGACGATGGACGGTAGGACTCAGAAAGCTGATAAATCACATTAATATTGCTGCACGAGGATTTAAGATGTCAAATGTACCTAATTTTTTTTAATGTTTGTGTTTATTACATTTATTGAGCCACTTCACTTTTACCCATGTGCGCCCAAGGAAAATAATCAAATTCAGTACTCAAATGTATTTTGAAAATATAAGTTAATTGCCCATTTTTTAATGTATGTGTTTAACATTTAGCTTTATTTGGGAAACACGAATTCAGTGTAGTGAAAAAAGTGCACTGAAGTGCTCTTTAGCTAAAATGTATTTTACAGTCTTGGAAAGATGTATGTCAATTATTCAAGCAGGCATCTCTTGAGTAAAGATAACTTGTGCTGTGAACATTTATGAATTAGTTAATAATTATTTTTTTTAACCCACTGTGCTATATGCACTCTCTGAATAAGGGTACCAAACTGCCACTGGGGTAATACTCTAAAATGGCTTTAACGTAAACACCTGTACCCTAAGGACCTTTGAGAGTGAAACAAATGTATCATACAGTAGGCAAGAAGGTGTCTTTTAATAATATATTCATAACAAGAAAAAACTAAGTAAAAAGTGTCTTAAAATAAAAGTGAAAATTATAGAGACATGTACTAAGCAGGTGTTTTGAATTACCTAATTAATCCTCTGGAGGTAACAGGGCCAGACAGAGTGTGAATAAAGAACATGTACCATTTACCCAAGACGTCGTGTGTGTTTCTAGGCCTATACAAATGTTATCAATTAGTCTTTGTTAAATAATATATATCACAGGAAATAAGTAGAAATATGTAGGCTACATTAATAAATATTTTAAAAATAAGAACATTAATTGCCATTATGAAAAAAACATTAAGAGAATAAAACCACGACTGGGATTCAAACTAGGCTTCCATCCGGTGTTCTGTCGAGTTTTGCTACCCTGTCAAACCGTAAAACCCTAGTGCATATTTAAATATAAAATTGCTAGAAAAATTCCCATATTTAAAAACGCTTTCAGTAGGATATTTGGAAAGCCTGAATCAAAATATCAGGAGACACTTTAGAGTTATTAGGGGCCTTATTTTTTTTTCATTGCTCATTGATTATTACTTTCATCATTATCAACTGTCATTAACACATTTGTAATACTCAGATATAATGGCAAGGGGTTTCTTGTTGTTTAATACACCCAGGAAGAACAGAATTACCATAAAAAATAAAAAAATCCGTGAAAAATGTTTCCACGCATGGGCGCTGGTGTTGAGAAGCACATCTCGATAGGTTGCACACTTTGACAGAACACCGCCCGCTGCACCGCCGTAGGTGCTCTGCTGAACCACTCAGTAACACCTATTTCTCAGGTCTCATATTAATAAGACTCATTCAGAATGGTGATGTATACATATTTTATTTAAAAAATATATAGCAATAGCAAATATGTGTATGTTTTTTTAAGTAACACTGTCTGTTACAACTAATAATTAATATATAGCAATTATTGTGTGGATTTTACTTGCAGTTCATTGTTATTTTATTAATAGTATTGTTGTCGGTTCATGTTGTGGTGATAATTACAATATAAATAGCCTAAATTATACATTAGTAACATATTTTTGGCATCATATTTTAATAGATTGTGAGTTTTGCACGATTCCTGCTGGGAAAGTCTGGCCGAACATGTCTGAAAACAACTTAGTTAAGACCATGGTGGTTCAAACCAACATAGTTCAGACTTCTGTGAAACCAACAAAGTACGACGGTTTCGGGAAACAGTTGTACTTCAGATGTTAGTTAGTTTAATGATGCATCGTACCACGTTAGTTCAATGCTAGGCTCCGTCGAGAAACGCAGCCCAGGTTAGCACCCGAACATCCCTTTCAGACAGCTTCCTCTTGTGTTCACAGTTAATCCTGTTGGATGTGGTTCAACCTTCTTAGTGGTATGCTGACATTACCCTGGATACCATGTCTCTTGATACATCACAAAGACTTGCTGTCTTGGTCACAGATGCTCCAGCAAGATGCCCATAATGTTGTGTGCATTGCAATATTTTGAGCAAAACTGTGCTCTTACCCTGCTAATTCAACCTTCACACTCTTACTGCTGCAATGTGCAATTAATGAAGACTGGCCACCAGGCTGCTCCAGTTTAGCCATAAAACCTCCCACACTAAAATGACATGTTTCAGTTTCATTGACCAACTCAGTAAACATAATTAATATAGTAATATTCCCAATATTTCCCAGCAAATAGTCTATAAAGCACCCCTATAACTGTACATCCAACCATTAAATCCTTTTAGTATTAAAGGTTCAGTCAGCCTCCAAGGAAATGCATCCCTTCCTAAAGCTGGTTACACCATTATCACATTCATAACATTTAGATATCCTCTATATGTAAATCTTTGTAGCAAAAAAAAAATATATAGCTTGAACAAGTTTATAATTCTTTGGTTTTGAATATAAAATTTAATAAGTATTATTATTATTTTAGGCCACTGGCTTTAGTTATATATAATGTTAAATATTTAAAGCAGCTCTTATATGAGCCATATATATATCCATTCATATCACACACTGCATTATATATATAATCTTTGTTTCCTCATTTTTACAGTGTACAGTTGAAACTAAGTCTTATAGCTGTATATTTATAAAAATATTAGTTTTTCTGTTAAATTTTGTTGACTGAGAAATGAGTAAACACAATTCCACATTGTAGAGATTACGGGGCCCTACTGTACACCCTGCACAAGGCGCATCGTAATGCTCTTTGCTACCTACACCTTGTCAGCAGTATTTTCACAGATTGCACATCTAAAATAGTTCTGTTAAAATAGTGTAGAAAAATATCAACACTGATGGGCGTTGTGGTCTGGAAATGAGGTGTGTTCAGGTAAATTTCTGGCATGTGGCTACTGACTGAAAGATCTAGACAACAGTCAATCATCAAAGTCCATTCCTATAGGTCCACCCAGCGCAATGTACCCCGGCTTGTTAAACACACACATGACTTTAACATGAAAAATAAACAGAATTAAGAATAAAATAACATTGCTGTTCCCTTAAATGAGCTGCTGGTGTACCTACACAGCGTGAACACGCAGGTCAGTATCCTCTGCTGAGACCCACAAAGCACCACGCTGTTAAGATACGAATACACCAAAGCACACCTGCCTCTTAAAAGGAATGTCAACTGACACACGGATTGGTTTATTTTACGCTGCGAGATGCCTCCCGACACTGTGGGGGAGCGAATGCTCGGCTACAGGTAACGATGCCACCACACCACAGTGTACATCTGGACACTGTATTATATAACTGTAACAATAGAGCAATAATAAGCAGCAGGTCAGAAATGTAGCTAACTGATGGTATTTACTCACAGTCCTGTAACAAATCACGAGCAAAAAATTCTCCTTTCCCTTCTTACTGGCAGCGCAAGTAGATAGAACTGCATTTCCTTCAAAATATTACGACTTTAATCGTGTAGTATTGCGACTTTAATCTTGTAATATTATGACTTTAATCTTGAAGTCAATTCTTTTTATTATTTATTAAGAGTTGCCCTAAAACGCTGCCGGAGTTGGTGTATCTACAGTACCATTCAAAAGTATAGAAGTACCTTCTCATTCAATGTTTCATTTATTTCTACATTGGAGATTAATATTAAAAACCTGGAAACACGTGGAATTACATGGTAAACAGTAAAAACCTACCAACAGTGTGCAGATCTGTCCTCAAAGCTAAATGTGCTACTTAAACAATCTAAAGTATAAAACATATTCTGGTTTGTTTAACACTTTTAGTTAATTAAATAATTCAGTGTGTTCCTGTATAGCTTTAATATATTCTTGTAAAAAAAATCATAAAAACTAAGAAAACACATTGAATAAGAGAAGGCGTGTCCAAACTTTTCCAACATGAAGCTGGCTTGTTCAAATGTGCTTCAGCATACCTTAAGCGCTTCTCCTTGTGTAAAGTGCACTGAATAGCTGAACGATGCACAGTGACTCCGTCTGCAGTAAGATGATGATGTAGGTGTTTGGAGCTGATCTTTGGGTCAGCTCCAAACTGTTCTCTGTTCTCACCATTCTTCTCCTCTGATTATCTGAGATTTTTCTTATTCTGACACTTCAGGTCTTAACTAGAACTGTGCCTGTGCTCTTCCATTTTCTCACTCGGTTCCTCACAGTGGAAACTGACAGCTAAAATCTCTAAATCATGATGTTGATCAATCTTTGTTTTCAGGTTATTTGAGATTTGTGTTTTGAGGCTCCAATGCAGCTTTTTTTCAGAGAAAATTGAAAGAGGACAAAAACTCGCAATTGGCTCCTTAATCTTTCTCATAATTGGATTTACTTGTGTATGAAGGTTAAGGGTCATTGAGCTTACTAAACAAATTTTGTGTTCCAATAAATAGTGCTAAAAGTATTTAAATCAATAAAAGGACAAGGGTGCCCAAATTTATGCACCTGACTAATTTTGTTTAAAAATATTCATTGCACACTTTCTGTAAATCCAATACACTTCATTTCACTTCTCAAATATTACTGTGTTTATTTGCTATATGATATATTCAACTGAAATTGCTGATCCCAACAACCAATAATCATGAAAATGATCATGAAAATGGGTTGCACAAACTTTTTATATGTGTTCTAATATCGTGTGATACAAAAAACTATTCGATTACATTCTCCTCTTGCTCTCCTCTTGGCCTCTGTTGCAGCCTGAATACAAAGTAGCTGACCCCATTTGCACCTTTCTTTTTTCTGTGTTTGTCCTGGGGACCACCATCACCATCCTCAGGGATGTGTTCCGCATTCTAATGGAGGGTAAGTTTGTTTTTGTGTAAGTTAATGAAATGTTAAATAAGTGGAATCTTTCTAATTGCAGTAATACTGACTAGACCAGTTATTATACCAATTAAGTCATGTTGTGGAATGGCTTGCCACACAACATATGAAATGTATTTTTTGCAGTTTGACGTTACCTGAGCTGAAGTTACCTCTGTGCTTTTAAGTGTAACAAGGACACCCAAAGTGCCAAAAAATCACAAAAAGCTGAATGATTGATTTTTAATAGGTGTTGTAAGTGAGTAGACATGCAAATGTATGTAAATGAATATGTGAGGTTGTGAGTTTGTATTGTATGTGGATGTATTATTGTGATTGAATGAATGAGTAAATTAATGACTGCATGTGATTTAGAAACTATATGTATCTATATGTAAATATGAAGAATGACCAGACTAAAAGACTAATAACAAAAACAGGCTACACCAACAGTCTATAGGCTAAATACAGTAACACTGCAGGCTGTTAAATTTACTAACTCTACAGAAAACTTGAACCTGTTTGTTAGACTTAGGAACAGACAGTCAATGTTCTTAGATTGTTTTGTAATATGCAGTCTGAAAGTGCTTCAACTGAATTAACCAAGACTTTGCATTTACACAAGGGAAGTCAACAAAACGGAGCAGCGATAGTCATGACATTATTTGATTTGTCTTCAGGAGCACCCAGGGGCATTGAGTTTAACTCTGTGAAGGAGGTGCTACTGTCACTGAAAGCTGTGAAGGCCATACACAGCCTGCATTTGTGGGCCTTAACTGTTGGCCAGAGCTTGGTTTCTGTTCATGTGGCCATTGGTGAGACACATTATGTTCACTTAAAATGTTTAGATACCTTTGTAGGATATTAGATATTCCTATTTTTTAACAGTTGCAGTGCAACATGGTGCTTGATAAGAATATTTGAAAATGATAAATTGTCAAATTATTATCTTATGTGAAACAAGATGTTGTGTTATGTTCCTTCAGAGGAAAATGCAGATCATCAAAGTGTCCTAAAGGAAGCCACTGAGCTCCTACAGACAAAGTTTGGTTTCTACAGCACCACTATCCAGATAGAACCTTACTGTGAGGACATGGCCTACTGCACCTTGTGCCAAGATCCTGTGGACTAACGCTACCATGCAATCCTGAAGAAGAATCCTCGTTTAAAGGGGGTCCCTGTGGATATGAAAACACTTTTTTGCATTTTTTTTCTATTTAGGCGTATTAATTTGGCATTAATTCCATGACAAACATAAGGCTAAAACCCTACATATGAGCCCTAAAGTTGATTAATGAAACATTTATTTCATCACTAAAGACACTAAGTGTCTTTTCACCAAAATAGAAAAGGGGTCAAGTCATTGCACAACATGATGACAGATCTCTTTTGTAAGGACGATTTTGCTTCAAAACATTTACATTTTAACACACAGCATATACCTGTTCTTTTAGTTTAGCACTGCTTACCATGATCTAGATTAGGTATAATATAGTATAGTAGGCAGCACAATCCCTGTGTCCTTTCGCCAATATGTACATATTTTCAGTTCACAGTTCACATTCAATTAATTTTCTGAACTATGCAGAAATATAAAAAAAGCAAAGTAATGTACAACATGAGCTGAGACAACCACTTCATATTCAGTTTTTCTTTATCTACCATTTCCATTACGTTCATAAGACAAGTCCATATCAAGACCTAAAATAACAGTTTCCATTCAATAAACAAACACTGTGTTTTGCTGCTCCAGTTACTGACACATTCTACAGTGTTGTGCTGGTAAAAAAAAGGATCCATGTCAACTTGTCTGTCAGAGAACTCAATAATAGTGTCCTTTAACATAGTGCAATACCACTTAAAATAGAAACAGGATATGTGTGGAGCTGTGAAAAGTTTGAAAGCCTGTTACGTAGGTGTATGGAAACCTTGGTCCTTAACAATAATGTTAGTGCAGTTCTTTTCTTTACTAAAGCAATTACCCAAGTATCACAAAATGTGCTTTCTGATCCCCCAATTATGGAAAATTGGATCATTTTTTTGTATATGTTGTATTCTATGAAGTCTATGCACTAGACTATAAAACAGTACTATATCACACTATATCATATCTTGTCCTGTTGACATAATATAAGTGTTGTGTTTTTAGCCTGCTGCATTGATGAAATTTTGTTGTAGTCTGCTCAGTAAAAAATGTTGGCATATGGTATATGTGTACATTTGTCTAATGAGGCAAGGCTTGCATGGGTGTTTTTAAAGGTATGCTTTTTCAAGCCTAATGAAAACTGCCAGTCACAGGATTCTCTCCAAATACGGGCCTCTTTTTGTCTTGCCCAAACATTTTCATTATATTCTATATTTACTCATTTTTAATAAACATGTATAAAATATATATGTAAATAGGTTCAGCTATAAAGCCAGGAGGAACAAAATGCTAAATAAAAAATGGACCAACACTTAAATTAGTATATTTTTGATAATTAGGTTGGGACCTGGGTTAACAATACATCACACATACATCTGTGAATGTATATAAGAGATCTTAAAAACCCTAATTAGAAAAGCTACTTTTTACTTTTTACAGTATGAACACTGCTGGTCTGAACATATTTTTAAATATTAGTTAATATCATATCACCTTATAATGGATATTAATTAGGGAGAACAGATTTCAGACAGCCACGCCAAGCTTTCATACATACATTAAGTTTGTTAAAGCATGTGTTATTAAAGTCATCTTACAATAATATATGGTGAAAATATTAAAAAAGCAAACCATTGGCTGTTATTTTGCACTACCATAAAAAAACTAAAAGAAAAAGTAGAACTGCTTGGGAGACAGAGAGAAAAAAATACAGATTTTACAGATTAATATTAACTAAAGGACAAACTGCAGCTAACCCACTACAAGAGGCTTTTATTAAAGCAGTTCAAATGAATGTTGATTTTCTGATTCTGATGTGTCTGTAATTTTGTGTAATGTGTCTCATGTGAGCATTGTTGTGTTTTTTTGTGGCTCAAAACTTTGTGAATGTGTACATAAATTTGCTTACTGTATAAAGTTGTCTAAGTCCAGAATGTATGTTTTATTGTTTTGTTGCTTTTGTTGTTTTCTTGTATGTTGTCATGTAATCAGTTACAACAGTGATACTGGATAATTAACATTTTGTTAGGTACAATAAAATTGTGAATAATTGCCCAATACTGTCTATGGATTTGTTGCTTTATTCTTCAATATAAATCAGGTAAAGATCTAACCAGCCTAAAAGTGTTTTATTACTTAGTCATTTTGCCGCATGCAACATTTTACTGGTTATTTAAAGTACCTTTAAATATTTTTATATATATATATATATATATATATATATATATATATATATATATATATATATATATATATATATATATATATACACATGAAACAGGTAGTATGTCGACTTTGTTTAGTTTTTAAGGATATTTAAATTTGTTCATACAATTGCAATGTATTAATAATTTTTAATGATGAACGATTTATTGCTATTTAAAAGGGACTGGGTTGTAGTTGAAGTAAAGGGGTGAATAGACCTTTTTTTCACTGTAAATGTTAACATGTTGTGTTCAATAAAACCATGCAAACATCTTTTTTTGTGTGGTATTAGTTTAAGCTCACTGTGTTTGTCTATTGTTGTGAGTTAGATGAAGATCAGAACACATTTAAATTTATGCAGAAATCCAAGTAATCCCAATGGGTAAACATTTTTTTCCTGCAACTGTAAATACAGGATGCAACAGTACGAGGGCATGGAAGGTGGGGGGAAAAGTGGATCTGAATACCCTGGGCCCATTGTATCGAGAATTTGCTGCTACACCCCTGCAACAGTAGCATCAGCTGTGTTTTTGCTTGGTTGATATAAAAATGTAGTCACTGGCTCTTTATGTATACTATTAGATGTGATTAATATACTATTCAAATGTGACTTATGCTTATAGCAAAAACATAGTAATAAATAAAAAGCATATATTAAGGATATACAAAAAGGGGCAGTTTGGCGTTGCCATTAGTGAGCAAGCTATCTAGCTAATCTGTAGATAATCAACATATAAAGCAAAAGAAGCACTAAAATAATATCTGTATAAAGCAAGAAACATATGTTTATATATATATAACTGAAGCCATTTTCTTCTCTCTTTCTCATTGTATGGAAAGCGATAGAAAGAAAATTGGGTCGTACTTTTAGACTGTTAAAACAGCAGGGTACACAACACTGTGGGGTACTAACTTTCTTAAATTCAAAGCTCTTACAATCGCCTACAAGGTGATGACAGAACTGCTCCTTCCTACCTGCACTGATCACTCCTGAAGGCTTACGCTACCTCCCGGCCGCTGCGCTCCTCCAATGAACGTCGCCTCGCTTTACCAAACATTCACACAAAGCAATCCAGACTGTTCTCATACAGAGTTCCCCAATGGTGGAACAAACTACCCTCCACTACCAGATCAGGAGAATCTCTCACTATCTTTAATAAACTCCTGAAGACAGAGCTCTTCAAAGAGCACTTACTCTCCTAACACCTCTAACACATCTACTACATTTCCTTCTTCCCCTCCTTTACTCCTCTATTCCAATATTCCCTTTGACCTCCTTTAAGCCCTGTCTAAAGATCTTGAACTTCTATTACTAAATGTACATCTTTATTATAAGTTGCTTTGGACAAAAGCGTCTGCCAAGCGTCTGTAATGTAATGTAAGCTAAACATGCCACATTCTCAACAAGTTAAAAAAACAGCTTTAGCCATGGTAAAACAAGCACTCAGGAGTTCAGATAAATAGTGCCTCAAGCTGAAAAGCAACCTACTCTAGTGTCTACATTATCCAAAACCATGTACCATCAAAGTCACCGCCACGGACAAATTATATTTGAGCCAATGAAAACACGCACTCAACCATCAAACTCTTACCACCCAATTCTTCCAAAAATGAATGCAGATTAAACAGAATTTTAAGAACGAAAATGCAGCAGTCTCCCACCTTCCTGTGAATGATCTGGTAGTGGAAGGTAGTTTGTTCCACCATTGGGGAACTCTGTTTGAGAACAGTCTGGATTGCTTTGTGTGAATGTTTGGTAAAGTGAGGAGAATGAAGGAGAGGTGAATGGAGGAGAGAAGTGGTCGGGATGTATTGGGATGAGGAGAAAGCACTTGTACATTGGAGATGAGGAGAATAAATATTACTTAAAGCATTCCCTTTAAATTTCTCAAGGCAAATAAACTTGAACAAAAATACTTTTGCATTATTTAATGAATACATTAAAAATAAAAAAGCAGCCCATACAAACTTTGAGACACAATTATACATAAATACAAAGTGTTGATTTAAGAAACATTTGTAGCAGCTGAAAAGTGCTCCTGCTGACACCATCATTTTATTTGCACATTTGTATTAATACAGATGCACACATTTTCTGGATACATAGAGACTAATTAAAATAAAGAATATAAAATAGGCTAGTTTCACAGCCTTGTATCAAAAAGATCAGTTTTGTTTCAGTCCTCGAAATAAGTTAGAGAATATTTAAAATGAAAAAAAAATAAGAGTGTACATTCCCCTGCACAAATAAAATGGGAGACTTTCCAGGTGTCAATGGCAGGCCATTGTAAGAGATGTTTGCCAAATGTAGTCACTGAGCATTTTGACCACTGATGGAGCAGAACGCTCTGTTTTGAGCGTCATCTTACTTGAACAGTGTCTGCTGTGAAGTGGCGAATAGCAGTAGCATCGGCAATAGTTTCTTGAGTGCGGAACATGGCTGTGAACTGCTCTTGGGTCTCACAGACAAGCTTGTGCATGCTAGGGCCACTTAGTCCTCTCACACAGTGGGCGCGCACCAGACCTGACTGGCCCGCTGACAGCACCCAGCAGTGAGCATCCATGTTCGGGCTGAAGCGCACCTGTGGAAAAGAAAGGACTATTAAAAGGGCAACATTCCATGCATTTGATCTCTTACCACACCCACAACACCAAATACTGCACTTTATAGATATTTATAATTAGATTAGAAATGTTTAAAGAGAAAAAAAAAGGTATATAAAAAAAGTGTCCCTTATTTCTACGTACAGAATGTATTGTGGTAATAAGCTATTTAACCAGACTTCTTCAAAACCTTCTGGTGGAGTAGCTGCACTCAGTTGCTCGCTGGCTGCGGGGAGGTCATGGTTGAGAAGCTGCGCTCTGTTTCACGACCAAAGCTAAAGTCACAAAGTCACTCAAAAAAACAGGTACTACCCCTCTACCTTGTGATGCGTGGACTTCTATTGCCACAGAATTGTATGTTCTTTCATAAGAACTTGAACATTAGCACTTACTAGCTGAGTAGTAAGTACATTTGCTATACCACACACTGAACTGATGTCACTGTGGTCTATAGTGCTTTTTTTGTTTAATTATTGTTTAACTTTAACATTGTAGTATGCTGTAAAAAAATCTGGAAGCAAAGCTGAGGAATTTCATGCTTAATATTCAGTCTAAAGTCTTAGAATCTATATTTTTATATAAGGGAGGCATTTAAGTTATTAGCTATACAAAATATGCTGAAGTGTACAACCATTTTTTTTATTAAAGCCGCTGCCCCAGGGGCTACAGGTGCACTTTTTTCAGTTTTTATTTCTTTGTTCGGTTCTCTGAAATCTGAAATGTGTGCTCTCCTGGCCATATTGCGTTCATTTGATTTAATATAAATCTAAAATAAAATTGAGTTTTCAAATGGAAATAAAATTAAAGTTAATTCATTATGGATTGCTTCAGAAAATGTACTACCAAGATGCATCGATAACCGTATTTGAATCAAATCGTAAAGTGCTTGAAGATTCCCACCCCTAGTTACTTGCAAATAAAACGTATGTTTGTTGATTTAACATAAAAAGTAAGGAAAAGTTCAAGATGTATAAATTCTTTTTCAAGGCACTGTGAGCTAAGAAGATTGATTACAAAGCATGTTGTCTTGTAGCTGGTAAAAAGGCAAAACTACTACCTTGTAGAGTGCATTTAGAGGCATCTGGTCCGCAAAGACGAGGCCTTTAGTCTCAGAGGTGTGCAACTGCTTCATAAGAGGCTTGTCCTGGTATTTTGTAAAAGACCTCTGTGGGGTGGGGGGGATAAAAACAATAATATTTATGTCTTTATTAAACCACAAATAAGACAATATTTATAATATTTAAGATCTTCTAAATTTTTATTTAGGCCTTTTTGTTCTTGAGTGTCAGCAGTGGTTTGCATGTTAAGTAAAACCCTATTTATAAAGGAATTAATTAATTGTAGACATGACTCCTTAATGGTGTTTTTGACTTTCTTTAAGTACAGCGTTTATGAGCAGAGCGAATATCTATTACTGAATGGTCTTAATTAAACTGAACTGTGACATTCATTCTACATTTTAACTTTAGAGTTAAACAGCAAACTAAGGAGTCTCCACCTGGCTTTGTGCGCATCATTAAAACCAGAAAGAAGAATTCACCTTGAAATCACAACAGCAAATGTTTCACTTACTCCTTTAGAAACAGATATGAAAATAATTAATTTAATTAATTAATGTAATTAATTATCTGTTAATTAATTAACTGTACATATATAGCAGATTTACAATTACTGTTATGTTTTCCTAGTTACACACCCAGCTCTGGCTGTCCTGTGTATATTGGCTATTAATCAAACAACAACAACAACAATGTTTTACCTCAGAAAGAATTCATACATTTAGTAGAGTAATCCAGATTTTTGTTCACATTTTTTATGACTCTTGGCATGCTCTCCACCAGTCTTTCACACTGCTTTTGGGCGCCATTCCTTGCAAAGAATTAAAGTAGTTTTTTTAATGGCTTATAACCATCCATCTTCCTCTTAATTACATTCCAGAGGTTTTCAATGGGTTTCTGGTCTTGCTTGAAGAGTAGGGCTTGATCTGGTGGTCCTTAATCCACACCTTAATTGATCTTGCTGTGTGGCATGGAGCATTGTCCTGCTGGAAAAACAGTCCTCAGAGTTGGAGAACATTGCCAGAGCAGAAGAAAGCTGGATTCATACGTCCTTGACAAAGATAAACCTGCCCAATTCCAGACTTGCTAAAGCGTCCCCAGATCATCAAAGATCCTCCACCAAATTTTACAGTGGGAGCAAGACACTGTGGCTGGTCCGCCTCTCCAGATCTCTGTCTCACCATTAGACAAGCAGGTGTTGGGTAAAGCAGAACACTGAACTCATCAGAGAAGATGATCTTACTCCAGTTCTCTATGGTCCAATTCTTATGGTCTTTTGCGAACTTCAGCCTGGCTCCTCTTTGATTCTCACTGCTGTATAAGTCTCAAGCCCTGACTTTAGGAGCCCATTTAAAAATGTTCTTTCCGAGCACTTTACCTCAGCTACCATTTGCCATTCTTTTTGTATGTCCTGTGGTTGTTGAATGAAATTTGAATAAATTGATTGTTAATCTCCAGACCTGAACCCCATTGAAAACCTCTGGAATGTAATCAAATCAAAATACGAATTTCTGAACTCTTAAAACATTGGTATTGTTGTTTATAAATGAACATTTACACTTAATAGTTTTTTTGTGTGTGAGTGTGTTTGAGGTTTGTAACAGCGGGGATCATATTGGCAGACATGGTGCTAAACTCGCAGGTTACTGGCTCATGAACTGGCTTTCCCTCCATCAGTTTATTAGTATTCATACTTTGTTTTTCTTTCTTTTTTAGTATCTAGGTTAGGTTTTTAACCTGCCGTTAGGTACTTAACACTAGCTAACTAGTTTACAAGGTGAGCTAAGTTAGGTAACTTGTTTCGTGAAAACGGTGGTGAAACGCAAAGAGATTGAAAAGATTAAAAAATTTCCCCTGAATAAAATAAAAAAAAACCTTATGCTCTAATTAGCTATTAAATATAAATAGGGTTTTATTACATGTAAGGTAAACTATTGTTTTACCCAAAGTTTAATCACAGTGGAGGTATTTAAAATTTCTACTGATAACTATTCATTATGATCAATAATTATTTCTTGATATATTCTTGTAAGAAATCTGTAAATAGTCGGGTAAGTTAACACTAGGTCGCTAAGTTGTAAAACGGAGTCTAGACGATAGACTGTACTGTCATTTAGCCTCTAATTCACAGTCTATTGTACTGCAAGTCTGCTAGCTGTGCTATGAGTCTATGAATAAAACAACTAGTAAAAAAAAAAGTACAACCACCCTGGGACTCTGTGGCTTCTAAGAAAACTGCACTAAATATTAAACAGACATTTATAAAAGAAAAATATAAATTAAGTAACAACAAATAGATTAAAGTAACATTTACATAATTCAACTTTTTAACTCTGGACACAAAGGCACTTGCAGATTTCTTTTTCAGATCATATATTTATATGCTATAAAACATAAATTAGCTCAAAAACACAAGTGTCCATATGATCAAAGACACAGATGGTTCAGCAGGCCAGAGCTCTTGCTACAAATGTATTTTTAATGTACCTGTCAGACAAGTTCAGCACAAGAAACACCAACATGTTTACCATGTGGGGCTTGAGGCAGGATCTCTCTGGGGTAACAATATTCATATTCAATATTCAGCTCATTTGCCATGATGATTGTGCTTTAATTGACAACTCAGCTTCGTTGCCACTGTTTTGAAACAAAGTACACACTGATGGGTGTTGATGGTTCTCCTCGCTCATTTGGCTTAAAGGCAAAATACTCCAACACCGAAGCTGTGGAACTTTAAAACAAAGTCCATCCGGACTGGACTTCTCTAAACCTTCTCAACCTTCTCTAAAGCTGCTTTGTGAAAGTCCTATTAGCCTCGAATATGTTCGCAAGCTAACACATCTCCACACACGTGCACACACACTCTCCGCTGGAGGCACCATCACTGGTGCATAAGGTCTTTGTGCACTAATCAAATAAAATAACGTACAATTAACGTTAATAATTAAATAACGTAATTATTGTGATAGGTCTAACAAGAAATATTATATTGCCAATACGACACTGCATGTAGAGTATGGGTGTCAATACTGATTCGATATCGGTGCAACAACCAGCTGGATATACACACAGTATGCTAATACATTTACAAACAAACTTGCACAGTACATTTTGTAGCTCTTATTTTCTTTTTCTTCTCAACACCTAGAAGGCTTAAAGCGTTCAGTGAACATTAAATAAACTTGCTTTTTGGTCAGTACTGCTGGTCTTTCAGCATAATTGGCATAATATTAACTGCTTCAATCTTGGTTTACTGGATAGCATACTGGGTGACAGGACCCACTGTTTGAGAGCCTGTGAACCCCTACATGCAGAACTGCACTGTGTTGTTCATAATTGCGATTAAACCATGGAGCAGTTTTAATATTTCAATATGTTTAATATGTGGAACTGACATCAGGACTTTACATAACATTTGTAGGAGTAAAAGAGATGAATTTAGTTTTGAATTTAGCCTATTAGAAAATTGCGTGGAACAGCCGCCAAGAGCATCGTCTAAAAATGATTTCTTAACACTAATAACAAGGCTAAAACTGTATCTTTCCAGAACTGTCTATTAAATTTTCTATAAAAAACAAAACAAAAATTGTTTGCCAACTGTAGACGGCGAATCATTACACACATTTTGTCAGCTGTAACTGCTAGTCCTACAACTAATTATCGCTGTAGTTGAGTGATGCACTTGCGCATTTTGTATCAGATTTGTAGCATTAAATGTCTTTACAGTAAAGGAAATAAAATGTCTTTACAGTAAAGGAACATGTTGTATACTCACAAGGTCCATGTCATGGAAGTGGAGGTAGTATGTTTTTGTGGCTGCTCTGTAGTTCTGCGGTTCCCTCTGGGGAGTAATTCCCACTTCCTCCATCTCCTCCTCCTCAGACTGGTCGAGCCTCTGGCCAGGTCTGAACTGAGCCATCTCTGTTCTGTACACTGGCTACAAAGAAACTTACGTTACAGCACTGACTCCCAAGCTCAATCCTGCAGACCGCATTAACAAATGTCCTGGTCTAACTGCTCTTCTCTTATTCATCAAGATCTGCCTTATATGTTGGGCAATAAAACAATTTTCTATAAAAAATAAAATAGATAGCACTTAAAGCTCATCACACACAAGGATGCAGGTCTATTGCAAAGCCAGCAACAGGTTGCATGCTGCTAAACTACACACCTGTATGTGATCATGAAGGTGAGAAAATGAAATGCCAAAAATGAGGCTACCAATAAAATAGTTAGTCAAATAATTAAACAATAACATTAATTTTCATTAAATATTTATTATTCGGGCCAGACCAGATTTTGCAGATACTAAATTGTATTTTCCTTCAATAAATGAACTTTGCAAAATACACCCTTTTAATTTGTCTATTCTAATTTCAAATGTTTCACTGTACCATTCATAAGTAGAAATATGTGCTGTTCCCATCCCAGCCCTCTCTGCATTCTGTAGAGAAGAGCTCTAGGCTCTATGCAAACCGGTCTTCTACGTTTAGGCCTGGTCTTCACAATGCAAGGTTAAATCAAACAAGCCTCATGTATTTAAACTAGCTAGATATCTAACCAATAAAACAACCAAAGGAAACAAGCCACTGACATACTGTGCATAGAGCCTATTAAACACAGACGGTGTGCCAGTTATGAGATCTACTTTACAACAATACCACAACAAGTTAAAGAGTTATCCCAAATTCTGCAAATGCTATTATTTAAATGAGACTACCCTAAACGGGCATTTGTACCCCTTTCATTCCTGCCAATTCAACCCATTCCAGGTGCATTTTTTCAAGATTAAATTTGCTAAATTCGCTAATGATTGTGCTTAATCTACTGTGCCCAAAAAGCCCAAAGCATCATGGCATTGCCACTGCCAAATCCTTTTTAGGGCGTTTTCACACCAGCACTGTTTGGTCCGGTTAAAACGAACTCTGGTCCGGTTGTAACTTTATTGCGGTTCGATTGAGCAGGTGTGAAAACAGTAATCGCACTCGGGTGCGGATCAAAAGAACCGGACCAGCTAGAGGAGGTGGTCTCGGTCCGTTAACAAACGAACTCTGGAGCGGTTCGCTTGTGGTGAGAACGTGATCTGGTCTCGATCGGATCAAGCTATTAAATATAAGCCATTTATTTGAGCTAAACTGCTGATGAAGCAAGCACAGTTTAAACTGATATATTAGCCAGATAACGCTAATTACCACAGCTGTGAACAAACACTGTCTCCATGCTCGCGCCGTCTGCGCTGCATTCACTGCTCACAGCCGCGTGACTCTGGTTATTACGTATAAATATGCGCTGCACGTAGAAACACCGTGTCGGACAGCTCTGACCAATCAAAGGACACAGGCTGCTTGTGTGGTTTATTGATGCGCATTTTGGTGCGTTTACCTTTATGCCTATGGGAAACCAGACTGAACAGAGCGAGAAAACGCTCCAAGTAAACAAACTCATTAACTGATTCGGACAAGAGAAACAGGTGTCAAAACTCCCTAAGTTTTTGTTTTTCTGTTTTATCTCGCTAAATCAGCAAAGCATTTTTTTCAGGGCGGCTAATTTTCTTGTTCTTTTTATTTATCAGACGTATAACTGAGAATTAAAATAAGCATGTATCAATAACCAGTGTTGTTTTTAAAAACAGAAGATTATAATGCAAAACATTAATTTTTCCAGTGACCACAGGTACATTTACTGTGAACGTTAGAAATGAATAGTGTACCAAGAACATACAAATCTATGTCTTCTAGTGTTGCTGTAGTTGCAGTCTGGATCACACAGCAGAGAGCACACACAGTCCCCCATGTTGTCCCCCAATACACAGGAGTTCATCCAGTCAGACATAGAAAAACTCTGAGAATGAAAAACAAAACTGTTGAAAACATGGTCCTCAGGCTTCCATTTTTGCTTTTTAGATAAATTGCTATTCAGGTGTAAACAACTGTACAGTTAATGTGCTTGATAAAATGTGTTATGTTGAGAACATATTTTTGTTCTTACCCATACTGTGGATTTTCTTGTGCACACAAAGAAAGGCTTATGTCCAAAGTAACCAGAGTCCAGGTAATGAAGTCCTTGCTGTCCAAGTCTAAAAGAAAGGTACATAGATTTATTCTTAAAGGCATATCTAACAGATTACATGGCTTTATTTAGAAGTCACTGTATTAAAAGCAGTCTTATTTAATTCAGTATGGAATTAAGAGTAGCAAACACTCACGCAGAAAAGCAACACTCCTGAGTTATGAAAATACCTGACCAAAAAGTTGGCCAGGACACCTCAGTGGGCAAGAAGCGCTTTATTGACTTCAGGGGATTGCATGTGTTAGTTACGTTCCAGAGCTTAACCATGCGGTCATCTCCCACTGTCACTAACAATTCACTGCAAAGGGAAACATGAAGAAATAAACAAAAACATATATCTTCTTACAGAAACGCTTTTTTCAAAAAGGCTTTGATCACAACACCTTTGGCACAACTACACAGAATCATTGTGGTCTATGTGTAAGCCTGGTATATGTATATAACCTGTCTGTCCAGATTAATTGTCCTGTTTTATCACTTTGGGCTCTGGGCTAAAACATTACTTAAAACCTTCATACTATTTAATAAAGAAATATATATTATAGTTATTGTAAACTATAAGCATATACTTTATAAATGAACTAAAATGAAAAACAGCAACTAATTCAAAGCATTACTGCATTTTTAGTTGCTACAGGACTCTTATCTGACAATGGTGGTAAAAGCGGTTCTAACCAATTAAGGCTTTTTAAAATGGCTTCTGCCCCCCATGTGTCTGCATGCCCCTTCACCTGATTTTGAGAAGGGTGTAGTAATGAGTCTGTTAGCAAAGTCATAGGACAATCTAACCAATCAGATTCATGATTTTCACTCCAGGGGCGGGGCCATGACTGTCTAACTCGCTCTCAGCACTGTGTTGAAGGTGTTACGTGCTGCTTAGTCATAAAACGGCGCTCATGATGGATTTGTTCAATAGTTAGTTAACTATCATGGAATTGCGGCTGCAACACAGACATTGTGTTATATTACATTAAAAAGCCTTTTTAAAGGCTGTCCTTCAATGTTTCACAATTCACAATAAAAGGCCTGATAAGTGAAAAAAGGACTGATGAGTTTTTGTGTGAACTTAATTGTTTTGGCTGCTGGCTGGTTTTGGATGCTGCAGAAGGGGTACCCACTATATTAACTGCACGCCACTGATATATAAGTACATGTGTCAATGACTGATATTTGATTTTTTTTTTTTTTTTTTTTTAGAATATAATCAGTTACACACACAGTATAAATATATACACAGTACAATAAAATTCATCCTAAAGTTCTAAAATAATTTTTGGAAATGCAATGGTTTTATGACACAGGGGAAAAAACATTATTTACAGTACAATGTCAGAAAAATGTTCTCAGTTCTAGCTGGCCTATGTGATCTCTGGCACAGACATGGTTCCATTTCCCCTGAATGACCCAGCCTGTCAAACGGTAATCATCTCTCTGAGCACAGGAATAGACCCCAGCACTGTGATGATGTACCAAAGTAGTGGTGGGTAGGTTTAGATCTAGCCCTGCCAACCACCCATCTGAAGAGACTGAAGATCCAGTAGATGAATGTGCACAGCCACTAAAAGCATGCCAATAAAGAAAAGGATATGGATTAGGACTAGGCGATATATTGAGATTTAAAAAATATCGATATATTTTATATGCGATATAAGACGAGACAATATTGTTTATATCGATATAGACTACGCTGCGTTACAGTGAGCCCCGTCAGTTCTCCCGCTGTGTCTCTGTACAGCGTCACCTAGCCCCGCCTCCATCCCGCACTAAACACACTACCCCTCCTCCACTGCAGTCAGCATCAGGCAGCAAGAGCATGGAGAGGGAGAGAGAGCAGTCGACAGAGAAACCTAACGTTACAGCTCATTTCCAGATGGTTTGGATTCAGAGAGTCAGATGAGCAGCAGAATAAGGTATTTTGTAGAGCGGGGGTCAGTAATAGGCAGACCTGGTCCCCTATTGAAAACTAGTTAATTTCCACAGGGTTTATTTTGAACTTTACTAGCCGGTGACGGAGGTTTTTCAGTGCAGGAAGACCAATCGCCTGCATTCTAAATAAAATGTGGCACGCACAGAGGAGAGATACGAAGTTCATTCAGAGGCTGTTCTATATAAAACACACACAGTGACGGCAGAACCCGACTTTTCAGCGAAGCATCACCACTGAACTAAACACTGATCTTTGAAGCAGACACACCCACTCTAACCTGAATTGACCAATCAGCTCCTTCACATGTGTATGAGAATAGACCTGACACCATTTCAGCCCAGATTTACAAAAACTCAAACTGCACTTTTTATTTACTTTTTCTTAAGCACAATGTAATTTTTTTTATATATCCCTTGTTTTTAGGCTACTTTATGTAGAAAAACAGATTTAATTTGAGGAATTGTTCTTATATATATATATATATATATATATATATATATATATATATATATATATACACACAATTCTGTTTAATCAGTTGATTTATATAATCAACTGTTATTGATTATATAAAATGCTGCTAGAACTTCTAAGTTACTCTAATATACAGGATACAGCACTGAATTATAAAAGTAACAATATAACATTTGGAACATGTAGCTTTGTCTCAAAAGTATCTTTTTGATATTACCTTATGGGATGAAAACATTTTGAGATATATATCGTATATCGCAATTCAGAAAAAAATAGAGATATAGTTTTTGATATGGATGAATTTAACACAATTTAACATGCCTATGAATTGGAATGGCCGATTTTCTCAGATTACGGAAATCCTCAGAGCTCTGACATGGTGCTGCAAAGCTCAATTGTCTGCCAATGCTTCACAGTTAGCATGAGGCTCTTGGGCTAATTTGTTTTGCTGTTGACTGCTGGACTCCATTTTTAGAGCATTTTTCTCTGTGCATGGAAGGATTGGTGTCTAATTTAATTCCATTTTAATTTCCATATTTCCACATCCACAAGGACACGTGATCCAGCTGTTCTTCAGAACTTTTTATCAAATTGATGCTGCAGGTCTCACTTGCCTCAGATAAAGACAGTGTTAATGATTCAATAATAAGAAAGAGACTGTGCGAAAAATGGCATCCATGTAAGAGTTCCAAGGCAAAGAACAAGGCTGACAAAAAAAACAACAACTTTACATTAGCATCTTGATGATCCCTAGGAAAATATTCAGAAAATATTGACGGAACAAAAGCGTAAGATTTTGGAAGGCATGCGTCCCATTATATCTTAAAATGAACACAAGTGAAAGTGGAGTTTTCATTGAGTTTTTAACAAATAATGTTACATTTTCATACAAGATATAAGATAAAACAAGATAATTCATAACTTTATAGACGCTGCATCCAAGTTAGCAGTCAGCCTATCAGAGCTGTGCAGATTTGAGAGAGTTGTGTGCACACAAGGTATGGAGCTCATTAAGAGGCAGTGGAACCGAAACAGTCAGCGAAACAAAGACAGTTCAAACCAACCCGTCCTTAGGAGCAGAGGCCTAGTGACATCTACGATGGGAACAGCAAGACAAACAAAAGTCAGGTAGACTGCAATCCGTAGATAGTTTGGCTTGTTGTGGTCTTCCATAAAGCCTAACTACAGTTTTCAAATGCTTAGTCCTCTGCCAATGCCTTGAGGAATGTGATATGTTTACCCTGAACTCCCAGAAATGCAGAATTCGCTCGTAGTGTCTCTCTCTCTCTCTCTCCCTCAGGCCACCTGTCTCTCGCTCACGCTCTCGCACTGTGTGTGTGTGTGTCTTGCTTTCTTTCTCTCATTATAATACAGCACAAAATAACCCAGTCTGCCAGACCACTCTACACTACTATTTCTGTCCCCTCACAATAATACTGGGAAATTCTAGCATTAACAAATGAATCCTGATTTTATTTCATTTTTAAGTGATTGACATATTTCCTATAAAGAACTCAAAACACTGTAATGCATCCAGTAATATGCTTAAAAAATATTTGCAGACATGTTGTTGTTTTTTGTTTTTAATAAAGTGGCACAATCACACTCATTGTTTGTTTGTTCCAACAAGATCCAAAAGATGGAGTCTCTCATGATGACAGTAGAAGAGAACTCTGGTTTCAAACATTTAATAAAAGAGCGTGAGCCCCGTTACAACATTCCATCCCAAAAAAAAAATGAACATGTTTATAATGAAGATTCATTGTTTATATGACGTTAATAAATGGGAGGCTATACAGAATGCCCAGCCTCTTTATTTTTCCACCAACCGCAAACCGAAAACGTACCAAACCATGGGGTTTAAACTGAGGTGTGAACCGAACTGTAAATTTTCTGTACTGTTATTCCCCTACTTCCAACTGTATGAGTGAGGGTGCAGAGTACACAACACTACTCTACATTTTTTGTTAAGATACAGGGTTGGTCTGTAGACCTATTTGTTACTCATTGCCGACAATTGTGTGTCTGTTGGTGCACAGGCGTATAAAAAAAGAGCACGAATGCACAGAAACACCTAAACCCAGTGGCTACCGCTCTTAATTGGATTCATCTGCGCTGTTACCCTTTATTAGGTCCATACACTATGAGTTCATTACAAACGCTCTTTCTGATCGTCTGTGGCTGCTAGACACATCCCATAAAAAACACACACAACTGGAAGCACTGAACTTGAGACAGCATCATACAATCCCCTTCAAAGACATATACTTCAAAAGTAAAAATACCTGTTTTTTTTACTTTGCAACTTAAGCAAAAATGTGGAGAAAATTTGCAATATGAATTTTATTTGGATTAACAGTATAGTACTCTGAATTAAATGACTTCAGTCTTAGTATACCAAATACCACATAAATACTAACAAGGGATCAATAAACAAAACAGGACGGCTACAACACTTAATGTAGAGGTTTACACCACTTTTTGTTTTACACCAACTACTTTTTTTGACTGGGGAAAAAATAGTGCAGTCTGAGAATGAGTAATAGACAATATAATTCAGGACCATTGTTACCCTCCCCAGGAGTGGTCAACACGTGGTCAAGAGCAAGGTGTGCAATAGTAAGCGAGGTCACAAAGGACCACAGGGTAACTTCTAACCACTGAAAGCCTTAACTAATGTAAGTCCACCATCAGGAGAACACTGAACAACAATGCTGTGCATGGCAGTGTTGCAAGGAGAAAGCCACTGGTGTCCAAAAACAGAACATTGCTGCTCATCTGTAGTTTGCTATAAATCACATGGACAAGCCAGAAAGTTACTGGAAGAAATGTTTTGTGGATGGTCAAAATGAAAATAATTATGTTTGGAGAAAAGAAAACACTCCATTCCAGCATAAGAACCCTATTTCAGGATGCCTTGCTCTCATTGATAGAACAATAAATTCTGAATTAATATCAAAGAATTCTGAAGGAAAATGTCAGGACATCTGTCCACAAAATGATTCTCCAGAGAAGTTCGGTTTTGCAGCAAGACCATGATTCTAAGCACACAAGTCATTCTACCAAAAATGGTTCAAGAAGAATAAAGTTAATGTTTTGGAACGGCCAAGTCAAAGTTCTGACCTTAATGTAACTGAAATGTTGTGAAATGTTACTTGCTTCAGGGAACAATAAGATTTCGGCTCTTGCTCATGGATAGCCATACATGCAAACATATCACTTTTGATTGGCTAACAGCACTGTGAGGCATACTGACTAATAACAGTCTTTGCAATGTTACTTGTGTCATATGTTACTAATATCATATGTTACTTTACAACATGTGTAATGCCCTGCTAAGTGCAGTTCAGCCACTGATTTAGTCTTAGAGTCTCTGTAAAACGTGGAATCCACCGGAGATCCTATGTAAACCTATGTAAACACACATAGGTGGGTAGTCCAGGTCCAGAAAGCACTGTGTAAACAGAACTGTTCTAAGCATATACATACCTATCTCAATTGTACTTCGCTGTTGGTGTTCCATAGACAAATTTTAATAATTCTTCCTTAGCTCTGAATTACTGGGTAAAGCATATAACACTGATGCGTTATTTGCACAAACAAGACAGGAACGAATTGCATGCTGTCCTAGCATTGTTAGCGTCTTTCTGACGAGACGTGTTGGCTTCAGAACTGTCCATGGGCGGTTGCAAGCCAAAGTGGGCGAGGCCATTCATTCACAAGTTGACATAGACACGATGCTTTTCCTGATCCATTCGTTTTTCTTTTACTAGCTACAATGGAGACAATGGAGGTTGAGGAAGACTTTCATGTGTAGCATCATATAAAACTCAGAGAGACCTATTGCATTTCACAAAGAACAAGAAAAAGTGGATTTTAGGAAAAGGACACCTTTAAGAAATAGTACTGAACTGTGCATATTGCCAAAAAATATCCAAAAAGAGGAAAGAGGGAGTGAGAGAATGACCATTAGCATTCTACACCAGATCTGTTGACTTGGGCTTAAGAAAAGCGATGGAGTGTTACGCTTAAATGTGCTTCAGTGTTCTCAGGAAACCTGACGTGGAACAATGTTTTTGAAATGTACTGTCTTGCTTCAATTATTTTTTTGTTCTGCTTACTGGCCTCCAGCATAAGGTCACAGGCAATCAAAGATATTCTTCTGAGGAGTGTACCAATGACAAAATTGATTACGTGACCTGGATGGCAATAGGATAATGTTTCGTTTGAGAGGACTCAAATGGGTTGCTGTGCACAAAGAACACCATTCTTAGATATGAGGGATTAAAAAAGCCTTACAATATTTAAGGGTCGTGCCAGAGTCATTGGGCTTCATGGGCTTAAGGCCCTGGTGCCACCAAAGAATTTACCCTTAATCCTGACACAACATGAATATACTGTACATACACTATAGTTCCAAACAGGTTCAGGAAAATAAAAGCTAACTCAAAAGAATCAACCACTGCTCCACTGCTCAAGACTGCAGGGCTTTATATCCCTCTAGCCTACGCTTGGAATTAGACTTGGTGCCAATGGGTTAATGTTTAGGTTCAGAACCTTTTCCAGAGAGTTTAGTAAGATGAGAATCTGCATATGCATTAATATCATTCTAATCCAGGGATGGGCAACTTCCATGATGGAGAGGGCCACATTTTTTTCAGCATGACCACTGGAGGGCCACATGACCTCGCACTTCAAATAATTGAATATGAAAAACGCTACAAATGATTTTCAATAAGAACAAATTTTATATGAATTTATATCTGTATGTTTACAGCACCAACATTTATCAACAACTATTGTCTGCATATTAATGCATTTTAATACGGCAAAAGACAAACCGTTTGCTTAAAAAAAGTGCAAAAAGGAAGTCCTTCATATCAAAGAACAAAAAGTTTGCTTAAAAAACTGATTGCAAATACAGTAGTTCTTCTGTGTAAAATAAGTTCATTATAACAAGTCCTTCATAAGCAACAAGGACAAAACATTTGCTTATAAAAGTGCAAAAGGCATTTGAACTCATTTATAACAAAGAACAAAAAAGATTTAAAAACTGATTGCAAATAGCTCATTCAATAATAGCAGAAAACTAGACCACAGAGGCCCAACATTTATTGAAGCTAATGAGAGAGCTGTGGTTTGGCCTGCTGGCTCACAATGGACTGGATGTCAATGTCAATTTTCGTGGTTGTTTGGCAAAAGTAGAATTACGTTTTTTTATTTTTTTATTTTAATTATGAAATTATGAAATTATTTTTGATCTATTCGCGGGCCGCACTGAGTGATGACGAGGGCCGTGTGCGGCCCCCGGGCCGCCAGTTGCCCATCCCTGTTCTAATCAATCTCACACTCTCATTCTCATTTGTGTCAAAACAAAAACTACAAAAGGTTGCATTGTTTCACTTATAAAAAGAATTCTGCTTTAGAGATTGCAGAATTCCAATGTGAATGGAAATGGAAAAGCCTTTTGTTGGCATTGTTACACTCATAATATATTAATGTTTGAATGTGCAGCTGCTGTTTTTTTTTCTTGTTTTGGCAGTATGTAGTCCTGCAAACAGATACCTGAGGAGCTCTCAAAAAATTGTAGAAAAAAAATGACCCAGAAAGAAACATTTAAGACTCCTTCCCTTTGACCTGGAAGAACATCCTGCTCAGACCAACCCAGCCCTCCATTTCACATTTCACATTTTTATATAGCAGTGATTTATGGCAGGATGTGAATTATATAATTACCATTAGAAGGGACATCCAGAGAGATGTCCTTTCTAACTCACCTTCTTGCTAGTAGTTGTGTACTTTCCTCCACACATATTCTTTCTGACCTGCCTCTATTTCCTTCCCAGCTGGCCACCAATGTCAATAGACATTAATTTCAGGTTGAATGTTGGTCATGACATCAGATGACATCAAATTTACATTAGGGTAACGTTTAATGCTGTTACATACCTGCAGGGTTATTACAATTACATGTAAAACTCATGCAGTACTACAACCCCTGGCAAAAAGTATGGAATCACCAGTCTTGGATGAGCACTCCTTCAGACATTTCATTCTGTAAAACAAACTCTGATCAAAAACATGATACAATAATAAGGTCATTCCAAAGTGCAACTTGTTGGCTTTCAGGAACACTCAAAGAAATGAAGAAAAAACATTGTGGAAGTCAGTGAATGTTACTTTTATTGACCAACCACAGGGAAAAAAATATGGAATCACTCAATTCTGAGGAAAAAAGTATGGAATCATGAAAAACAGATAAACAAAAGATGATTCAAAATACATCACTAGTATTTAGTTGAACCACCTTTGGCTTTTATAACGGCTTTCAGTCTCTGAGGCATGGACTTGATGAGTGACAAACAGTATTCTGCATCAATTTGGTGCCAACTCTCTTTGATAGCAGTTGCCAGATCAGCTTTGCAGGTCGGAGCCTTCTTGTGGACCATTTTTTTCAATTTCCACCACAGGTTTTCAATTGGGTTGAGATCTGGACTATTTGCAGGCCATGACATCGACTGAATGTGTCTTTCTCCAAGGAATGCCTTCACTGTTTTTGCCCTATGGCACGATGCATTGTCATCTTGGAAAATTATTTCATTATCTCCAAACATCTGTTCAATTGAAGGGATGAGAAAACTGTCCAAAATGTCAATGTAAACTTGTGCATTGATAGAAGAATTAACCACAGTCATCTCCCCAGTGCCTTTGCCTGACATGCAGCCCCATATCATCAAGGACTGTGGAAATTTGGTTGTTTTCTTCAGGCAGGCCTCTTCATAAATCTCACTGGAACGGCACCAAACAAAAGTTCCAGCATCATCACCTTGTCCAATGCAGATTCTTGACTCATCACTGAAGATAACTTTCATCCAGTCATCCACAGTCCATGATTGCCTCTCCTTAGCCCACTGCAGTCTTGTTCTTTTATGTTTAGGTGTCAATGATGGTTTTCTTTTAGCTTTCCTGTATTGAAATCCCATTTCCTTTAGGCGCTTTCTTACGGTTCGGTCACATACATTGGCTCCAGCTTCTTCCCATTTATGCTTCATCTGTTTAGTTGTACTTTTTCGGTTTTCAAGACAAATGGCCTTAAGTTGCTTGTCTTGACGCTTTGATGTCTTTCTCGGTCTACCAATACGCTTGGCTTTAACAACCAAACCATGCTGTTTGTATTTGGTCCATATCTTGGATACAGCTGACTGTGAACAGCCCACATCTTTAGCAACCATGCGTGAAGAGTTACCTTCTTCAAGAAGTTTCACAATCCTCTCTTTTGTTTCAAGAGACATTTCTCTTGTTGGAGCCATGGTTCTTGCCACTCTAATTCGTCCAGCAGCCCTCCAAGGTGTCATGACTGCAGGTGTTTTTAACTGCAGGCTAACGAGCAGATCTAATCTGAGGCAGGTGTCCATTTAGGGAAAGGAAATTGACTGGGTGTGTCCTTATTTTCTACCTTCAATTTGAGTGATTCCATACTTTTTTCCTCAGAATTGAGTGATTCCATATTTTTTTCCCTGTGGTTGGTCAATAAAAGTAACATTCACTGACTTCCACAATGTTTTTTCTTCATTTCTTTGAGTGTTCCTGAAAGCCAACAAGTTGCACTTTGGAATGACCTTATTATTGTATCATGTTTTACAGAATGAAATGTCTGAAGGAGTGCTCATCCAAGACTGGTGATTCCATACTTTTTGCCAGGGGTTGTATATGACAACCACAGACAATTTAGCAAGATATATTAGTTGTATTATCTCCTCCATGTCTAAATTTTAGGTTAAGTTGATTGTGTTTGTTGTTTAGGAATTTGCTCGCCCCTAAACCTTCTTTTTCCTCAAATGTTTGTCAAGAAACCAATCCTGGTTAATAAAGTCACACAGTGTCTGTCTGGTGTTTGGTCTCACAGAGGATGTGGATGGAAAGCCCACTCTGATTCTCTATTAGAGCTTGACCCAAGACCACTTTATAACAGCATTACTAATTGATTACTACATTTTATTTGTCAGAAATTAAGAAATCATATATTTCCTTTTCCAGTTCTGCTTACTGGCATAATCCTTCCAGCTGTGTGTTTTAGTAGTGCCAACTGCAACATTTTTCCACAATATTTAAAGTCTAAGAAACCCTTACCCTCTTCTACAGGACATCTCATGTTCCCAGTTTTAACATTGATTACATTTTAGTCTTCCAAAGGATACACACCTGAACATGAACATCCTACAGATTTCCACATTTAATAGCTAGCATATTAGCTACCAAAAGGATAAAACATGCTTTTATTTCCAGATATTTACTCTTGGTTCAGTGATCAGAGGGTCTGTAGGGAGAAATGGGGTGTCTTAAAAAACAAAACAAAACTGTGTTTAAAACCACGTAACCATTGTGCCGAATGCTGTTTTCATAGAGTAGACTTCGAAGAGAACTGCAGAGAATAGGGTGCAATTTGAGATTGAGTGTGCTAAAGGATCTGCACAGTTTATAACACTGATAAACATAAGGTAAAAAAGATTTGGGGTTTTGCTTCACACATTGGGGGCTTCAACATAAAAAGCCCCGGTGGTGCTGGCCATCAAAAAATTTGAGACATTGTATGATTATGATTAAGCTGGGACTGCCTTAATTTTATGTCTTTTGGGCACTAAAAGTCCACTAACTCAATTCTGCATCTCCTAACGACCACTTCAGAGGACCTCTGCCTCTTCTCTGGACACTACGAAAAAAAGTTGGAAAAGTTCCGAAGACTTATCAGAGTATAATTCTTAAAACAATTGTTTTTTCATGTTCAGCTAGATTAATCTTACAGTGGAACACGTTTAGTAAATTCAGTGATTATGTTTTCAGGAATATGTAAAGTGGTGCTAGGTTTGTGAAACCTTTTTGCATAAATAAAAACCAAAAAACCCATCAGACTTAGGTAATAGTTTAGGTAATATTTATGCACAAATATAGAAATTATAAATGGTTCACAAACTGTCAAGCACTACTGTATATACCTGCATTACGTAACTGGTACTAAAATCTTCACCACATAGTCAAACATGTAGGGCCCTATTTTTACGATCTATAGCACACTAGTTAAGTGCGCCTTACTCAGTTGGATTTAGGAGAATATGTGGCTTTAATAGTGAGTTTTTAACATGCATTTTCCTTACTTATTACAGCGTTTATTTTTTTTTTTAGAAGACAGAGGTTATTCTGCGTGCAATGCCGCGTGCCTGACATTTTAGAGCGCTGGACGAGATTTTAACTAGCTAAATTAATATATTTAATAATTTAATACATTTGCCCTGGTGATAAGAAACGAATGCTAACATATAGCTTTATATTTCTGTGTATTTCAAATGTTTTAAGTTTTATATAATTGACGGGCAGCACCAGACACCTGGATGACAATGCGCTTTATTTGTTCAGATATAAAAGTGCAATATAATAAATTGATGTTCAGTTAAAGTGCTTTTCTATTTCAATTTTCCATTTCAAAATCTCCAGCATTTGACAGCAGAACAGCAGAATGCATATATCTGCTATATTAAGTTACAGTTATTAAGTCTGTGTACCGTACATAAATATAAATCATTTACAGTTGATTGCTGAAGGCTGTGGGTGAGGTGTATTGTTCTGTGGTGAGGAAGTGATGGTATGGGGTATTGTGGAGCGCAGGGTGATCTGATTCAGTTCTGGGTGCCAGTGACAGGTGAATTTAGACGTGCTTTCACAGGATCAATCGCTCAAATCCATTATAGATAGAATCCTAGATAGAAACACAGCAGAAATTTACCTGAAAACACGTCATTTCCAGACCACCACGCCCATCTGCGTTAATATATTCCAAAAGTCCAGCGCTATTTTAAGACGCGTGCGCAAGGCGTAAAAATAGACTGTTGACGGGGTGTACGATGGCAACGCGCCACGCTACACACCTTGCGCGGTGTGTACGATAGGGCCCGTAGAGTGCTTAATAAACTCATATTCAGAACCACTAGCAGCATAAACTGAGAACATACATTTTAAATTAATTTTATGTTCTTGTAATAGTCTGAATGAATGGTAAACTAATAATGCTTACTCAGAGTAACTTACTATCTAGGAAGCTTTACTGATTTGCATAATATTTCTTGTAGGTTCATACATTTGGGCATCCTAACAGAAAAATTAGCAGTATTTAGTAGATCCTCCATTTTTCAGAAATAACAGCCTCTAAACTCTTCTGTGAGTTTGGCTTCTGGTTGAAGGTATTTTGATTCATTCTTCTTTACAAAACATCTCCAGTTCAGTCAGGTTTGATGGTTTCTGATCATGAACAGCCACCACAGATTTGAATAATATTTCGTTCTGGGGACTGAGATCATCCGATCATTCCTGAACTTTGTACTTGTTCCTCTGTATGAATGCTTTAGTAGATTTTGAGCAGTGTTTAGGGTCGTTGTCTTGTTGAAGTATCCAGCCCCAGTGAAACTTTGGGCCCTATCGTACACCCCGCGCAAGGTGTGTAGCGTGGCGCGTTGCCATCGTACACCCAGTCAACAGTCTATTTTTACGCTCTTTCGCAGCGCGGAGCTGAATTCAGCGTGAGGCAACAAATAATATAAACTCAGTTTAGTTAAATAAATTAAGATGAGTAAGGACCTGTAAAGTTTAATCAAATATTGTCAAATATAAAGGATAGGTTGAGGTTTTGATGAGCTGTTTCAATGATTTGAAACTGAAACTAACGGAAACTGAAACTTTTATTATCAGAAAGCCTGTGATTGTTTTAAATTAGTTTTTTTAATACGTTTATATTTTATATTATTTATTTTTTTAATTATGTAAATTATTTAAATTATTTTATTGATCAAATTATATTAAAAAAATTAAACATTTATATATTTTCCCCATGATTCCCATGTTCTTCATTTATTCATATAAATTTTATATTTTTTAATCATTCTTATCATTTCACTTTATATTCACTTTATATTTTTTTCTTTATAAGATAAAAAAAATCAAGAATTTATATGTATCAATTTTATGATCTTTTAAAAATGTCCTATTTTTAATTTTTTACGTATATATTTTAATTGTCTATAGTAAAAGTCAGTTTTTATTTCTAATTTTAAACTGTAAATGCTCAGTGGCATTGTAAATGAGAGTCCCTATCCAGTGTAAATAATCGAATGCTTGATTAATATTCAGTGTTGCAAACCCAGTCTTTACATAAACAATAAACAGAATAAAGAATAAGATAAATTTACTCTTCTCTAAGCTGCTGGTGTATCTTCACAACATGACGCACAGTCAGTTTCCTGTGCGCTCTTAAAATAGGAACGAACAGAAGTCAGAGCGCACCTGTCACTTGTAATGACTACAGACACACTGATTGGTTTATTTCACATTACACCCAAAACACACCCATGAATAATTAAGGGAATTAAAACACACCCTTTGCGCCGTTGGAGCTGCACAAGGCGTATTTTTCGCGCCCCCAAAATACCAAAGAGACAGGACACGCCCCTAAATCCAGCTGCGCAAAGCGCAATTAACTAGTGCGCTATAGATCGTTAAAATAGGGCTCTTTAACTTTCTCACTGATTCTTCAACATTGTTCAAAAACAATCTGCTGAAATTGACTGAAATCCAGGTGAAGCTCAACTCTAACAAGACTCCCAGTACCTGCACTGATCACACAGCCCCACAGCATGATGAACCACCACCAGATTTTACTGTGGGGAGAAAGTGTTTGTCTTGGAATGCTGTGTTCTTTTTCCTCCTTAAAACTCAATTTTAGATTCATCAGTCCACAGCATCTTATTCCAAAATGAAGCTGGCTTGTACAAATATGCTTTAGCATACCTTAAGTGACTCTGTTTGTGGCGTGTGCTCAGAAAAGGCTTCTTCTGCATTACTCTCCCATACAGCCTCTCCTTGTGTAAAGTGCACTAATTAGCTGAATGATGCACAGTGACTCCATCTGCAGTAAGATGATGATGTAGGTGTTTGGAGCTGCTCTGTGGGTTGACTATAACTGTTCTCACCATTCTTCTCATCTGATTATCTGAGATTTTTCTTGTTCTGCCACTTCAGGTGTTTAACTAGAACTGTGCCTGTGGTTCTTCCATTTCCTCACTATGTTCCTCACAGTGGAAACTGACAGCTGAAATCTCTGAGAGCTTTTTATATTCTTACTCTAAACAAAGATACTGATCAAACTTTGTTTTCAGATTATTTGAGAGTTGTGTTATTGTTTATGTTTTTGTTTATTATGTTCCAATAATTAGTGCTATTTAAAGTTATTCAAATCAAAATGACAAGGGTGCCCAAATTTATACACCTGGCTAATTTTGTTACACACTGTCTTTAAATCCTATAAACTTATTTTTACTTCTCAAATATCACTGTGTTGATCTGATATATGATATATTCAACTTAAATTGCAAAAAATCATGATAATTATCAGGGATGCCAAAACGTTTTCTGTGTATTTTACTCATACACTGGCTTCTGGGTCTGCCTCTATGACCCCATGTGTGCAGTATCATGCAGAGATTCAATTTAAGACGCTATAATAACGCTCAGACAAATATTGTGACCCCTTTCACTATAACAAGAAGACAAAAAAGCACAAAACCAATGTGATTTTATTATTTTCTGACAAGCCAATATTAAAAACAAATGTAAATGTTTGTATAGTCTTTGTACAGTCTGCCAAAAGGTCAGTATGCTGATTTCTGTATCACTTTAAATAAATATTAACATAATAAAATGACGATAATAAAAACTAAACTGTATTTACTGCATGTGGCACTTCTAAGACGTTTAGAAGTTGGAATTAATACACTTCAATAACAAATGAATTAGTTGGTTAATTTAAGAACTTAAGATTTTTTAAGGCTTAGGAGACAGCATGCAGTGTGGTAACCTGGACAATACATTTATTTTTTTTAACAAGCCTAGTGTAAAATATTTTGCCTCTGAATTGACTTAATATTAATTCATTAGTACATGTAAATAAATGCTATTTACTTAATCCATGTACTGTTTTGAATCTCAGTGTTATTTTGATGCAAATATCAACAATAAAGGCCTAAGTGATTTAGAGCCTCATCATATACCTGGCGCAGGGCGCGTCGTGATGCTCGTAGCTATCACACACTCATCAACAGTCTATTTTCACGTCTATGATTAATTAAAAGAATTTGTTCCTTTTGTGCGTTTTGAACCACGTAAGGCAGATTTTTTGCACCCTTACAATACTAAAGACAGAACAACATGCCCCAAAAATAGTTGTGCCATACTCAACAGACCTGTGCGCTACAGTTTGCTAAAATAGTGCCCTTAGTATTTGCTCTGAATGTGTGCACATGTTCACTAAAAACTTCTTACTCCTTTGATGTGCTGATTAAAAACATGAACGTGTACAGAAAACTTCATATTTCAGTATTGCCACCTGGAAAATGATCTTAAAGACTGACTTTCAATGCATTGCTAGTAAAGTGCTAGGTAACAAGATGTTCTTTATTCAGTTAAAAGATCACAGACTCTTACCTTGAAGCCCCACACCACCTGAGGGAGCGAACAGTGTGGTCATGAGCGAGAAATGAGTGGTATGGGTAGAGAAGGAGGGATTTTTCTGGAGACCTGACTTTCTGCAATGATGACTTAGTGCTCAGATCCCAAAGAGCTACTGTACCTGCAGAGGAGGCATTTATAAATAAAGCGTAAAACAAGTTAACAAATCTAAAGACATTAAAACACCTATGCCAGCTTTGGTGGAGGTGAAGATCATTAAATCCTTATACAGACGTAATGTTATAAAGTTATAAAATGTTTTAATCGCCATTATAGCAATCAAAATGATTGAGAAATTACCATCATAGAAGCCAGCAACCAGAATGTTGTGTGGCTTGACAGGGAGCCAATCAAGGGCAAAACACTGCCCACTCTGACCATTGTGGTCCATTTGGCTGGAGCCGAGCTTTACAGTCAAGATGCGTCCCACCTGCACAGAACGAGAAAAGGCACATATTATAAAAATCCAAGCCCTAGAAGCCCTATTCATTCTTGATTACAAACCATAACATTTTTGTTTTGATATTTAATATTGAGTACTATTTACAATATTTATGTTATGTGGCAGGCGCAGCCTGACAGCCGCGCTGCCAAGCAGCCTGAAGAAGCCCCACCAGCGGAACACCGCTGTCCGCGGTGCTGAACGCTCCTCCTTGTTCAGCACCACTGTTGTGGAAAGCCGCTCGGACCGCGTGGCTAGGGGGCGGGGCACGACAATCACGCACGGCTGGCGGCCACTGAGGCACCCAGCTGAACCGCGGCTCCGGACACGAGGACGCCGTTATAAAAGGAGAAAGACAGAGGAGCTCGGGGTGGCCGGTTCTACCCCACCAGTTAACTAACCGTTGTTTCTCTTTTTTCCCTTTCTCTCTCTCTCTCGCTCTGTCTTTGACAGCGGACTGACGAGAAGCAGACGGCGCAGCGGAGGTCACACGCTTAGAGTGCTTTATCCTCGGCAGAAAGTTGACCTATCCCTGGCTTCAGCTACTGGCTTTCTCCCCAGTCTTCACTACGCCCACAAGACAGTAGCTGTACCCCCCCCACTAGATTTTTTTTTCCCTTTCTCTCTCTCTCTCTCTCTCTCTCTCTCTCTCTCTCTCTCTCTCCAGCCTCTCTGGAGCTACATTCCCCTGCCTGGCCAGGTGTGCTTAGTATTGTCGCACCCTGGCATTATTGATTTAGTTTGTTCCGGCCGATGGCCGTGTATTTCTGTTAAATCTCAATTTTTTTCCCAAATAAAATACCCCCTACGGGTGGGTTTTGTGAGACTGTCGTCTTTCCTCCCATTTTTTTTAAGGGTCTAGCGCCCCTGGCGCCACAGTGGTGGAGAATGCGGGCACCCCCATGCTAGAACCCTAGGAGGCGACCTAGATATCTAGAACCAAAAAAAAAAAAAAAAAAAAAAAAAAAAAAAATTTTTTTTTTTATTATTATTATTATTTTTTTTTTTTTTTCTTTCCTCACCCCTTCTCTTATTCTTTTCTATTTCCTTCTCTCCTCTCTTGCTCCCCTTTTATCATCCCTCCTGGGCCCAAAGGCCGTGAAGGACGGGGAGGATGGACCAGTTACTGCAACATCTGTTGGAGAGCAACCTGCGACAGCATGAGGTAACGCAGGAGTTGACCAGGGGATTGAAGGAGGTGACTGAAGAACTGGTAACACGCAGACGGACGCCCGCCCTGTCGCCGCTCCCCGACAACAGAAGATCAGCACAACATCTCCTCACCAAGCTCACCTCCGAAGACGACATCGAAGCCTACCTGTACACCTTTGAATCAATCGCAGAAAGGGAAGTATGGGACAAGGAGGACTGGGCGAATATTTTGGCTCCCTTTTTGACTGGTGAGGCCCAGCTTGCCTACTATGCCCTTACCCCCGCAGATGCGCAGGATTACCAGCTGCTGAAAGCGGAGATCCTGGACCGCCTCCGGCTCGGCCCCGCAGCGGCTGCCGCGGAGTTCCACCGTTGGAAGTACCGACACACAGACTCCCCCCGGGTCCAAATGTCACAACTCCTCCGCATCACCCGCCGTTGGCTCCAGCCAGATCGTATGACGGTCGCAGGCATCATAGAGCGAATAGCCATGGACCGTTTTCTGCGCTCCTTGCCCGGGGAGTTGCAAAAATCTGTTGGGTGGAAGGATCCAGCCTCATCCAAGGAGATGGTGGAGGCTACAGAGGCTGCAGAGTCGGTTCTCGCCATTAACCGACATGAAAGGAGAGAAGCGCCTACCCCGGCCCCCAGGCGCGAATTCAGCCGTCCGCGGCGGGAGGACAGGGAGAAGGCAGATTTTTTTCCCCGCCATGCACAGGGCACTCTGGGGTGAGCTAATAACCCAGTGCCCAGTCCCCGTGATGAACCGATGCCCACTGAGCGTGACCAACCCAGGGGCCCCGCAAGAACCTGGCTGGTCGGCTGCAGCTATCACGAACCGCCCGAACAAACGAGCCGAACCAGAACCTTCCATGTAGACGGCCGGCCCCTCCAAGCCACCCTGGATACAGGTAGCTCCATCAGCCTCGTCAGGCGTTCGGCGGTTCCGTGGCTCAAACCTGACGGGAGAACCCTTGAGGTGGCCTGCATACATGGGGATGTACGACAGGTTCCCACAGCTGCTGCTCACGTCCGTGGCCAGACCGGTAACTATCCCATTTTACTCGGTCTCCTTAATGACCTCCCTGTCCCCCTCTTAGTAGGTCGGGACTTCCCCGCCTTCGACCGGGAGCTGCGGCAGAGCTCGGATTGGGTCCCCCCACTCCGCCACCGCCCACGACCTAGGAAACGTCGTGAGCCGAGGAGGCGTGCGCTGCTAGTACCCACGGCGGACGAGAGTGAGGAGGCAGGCTCGGAAGGTGAGCACACACCCCCTGCTAATTTCCTCTCTGCTCTGTACCAGCAGGTTGTAGCCGAGGGTGAGTTCCAGCGCGAACAGAAAGAGGACGACAGGCTGAAAAACGCGTGGGATAACGTGCGGGTAGTTAATGGGGCCGTCCACGGCCCGACACCCCTTCCCCCCACCTATTTTAAGGTTGAGGACAACCTCCTCTACCGAGTCACTCTCCTCGGAGCCGAACAGGTAGAGCAGTTGGTAGTGCCTCGCACGCGGATAGACACAGTTATGCATCTCGCACACCGCCACCCCCTTAGCGGACATCTAGCATCCCAAAACACTCTTAATCGTATACTACCTCGTTTCTATTGGCCTAGCATACATGCGGAGGTTAAAAATTTCTGCCAACGCTGCCCACGGTGTCAGATCACCTCCCCAAAAAGACCAGCACCAGCCCCATTAATTCCGCTCCCCATTATTGGCATCCCTTTCGAGCGAATTGGCATGGATATAATAGGCCCCCTCCCTAAGTCGGCCCGGGGGCACGAATATATACTCACCCTCGTAGATTACGCCACTAGATTCCCGGAAGCCATACCCCTACGAAAAGCTACCTCGCGCGCCATCGCTCGCGAGCTTGTGCTTTTAATTAGCCGCGTCGGTATCCCCCGTGACATTATATCGGACCAGGGCACCCCCTTTATGTCCAAGTTGATGTCGGACCTGTGTAAACTGTTATGCATTAAACAGCTGCGCACGTCCGTCTGGCACCCCCAGACTGACGGACTTGTAGAAAGATTCAATCAAACACTGAAACGCATGCTCAAGCGCACGGTCGAACAGGATGGCCGAGATTGGGACCAGCTGCTGCCCCACGTATTGTTCGCCGTTCGCGAAATCCCGCAGGCCTCCTCGGGGTTCTCCCCCTTTGAGCTATTGTATGGCCGCCGCCCTCGAGGCCTCTTAGACGTGGTCAAAGAAGCCTGGGAAAACCAGCCCTCACCACACCGCTCCGTCATAGACTATGTGCGCCACATGCAGCAGCGCCTCGACCAGGTCTGGCCCATCGTGAGGGAGAACATGGAGGCTGCCCAGCGTGCCCAACAGCGTGTGTATAACCGCCCTGCCCAACTCAGGGAATTCCAACCCGGAGATCGTGTGATGGTCCTGATACCGACCTCCACCTGCAAATTCCTGGCCTCTTGGCAGGGACCAGTCACGGTGAAGGAAAAAGTGAGTGAGGTGAACTACCGAGTGGAACAACCGGGTAAGAGGAAAAAGGAGCAAATTTACCATGTCAATCTTCTAAAAAAATGGCTCGAACCTGTACCTCTCCTGTCTGCCTTTGCCCATAGCAGTCCTGCAGAAACTCCTATCGCTGCCTCGTTTGGTCCTGAACTGAGCCCCCATCAGCGCCAAAACCTCACAGAGTGCCTGTCCCGTTTCAGGAGAGTATTTTCTGAACAGCCGGGTAAGACCCACATCATTCACCACCAAATACACACCCCCCCTCAGACAATCATCCGGCAGCGTCCCTACAGGCTGCCCGAGGCTCGTCGGCAGGCCGTCGAGGAGGAGGTGCAAAGGATGCTAGCCCTTGGGGTCATCGAGCCTTCCCATAGCCCATGGTCCAGCCCGATTGTGTTGGTGCCGAAGCCCGACGGCAGTTGGCGCTTCTGTAATGACTTTCGCAAATTGAATGAGATTGCTCTGTTTGACTCCTATCCTCTTCCCAGGGTGGACGAACTGATTGACCAACTCGGGAAGGCCAGGTTCGTAAGCACCCTCGACCTCACAAAAGGCTACTGGCAGGTCGCGCTCGCCCCAGCAGCCAGAGAGAAGACTGCCTTTTCCACGCCCTCTGGCCACTGGCAATACACCGTTCTGCCGTTCGGACTACACGGAGCCCCGGCCACGTTCCAGCGGCTGATGGACATCCTGCTCCGCCCGCACACCACGTATGCAGCCGCTTACCTGGACGACGTGATCGTGTACTCAGAGACCTGGGCCGAACACCTGTTCCACCTCAGTAAGGTTCTCACCTCCCTACAGGATGCCGGACTCACCGCCAACCCCTCCAAGTGCCATCTCGGGCTGACCGAGGCCCAATATTTGGGCTATAGGATAGGCAGGGGTCTGCTCCGGCCGCAAGAGAAGAAAATCCAAAGCATCCTGCACTGGCCACGCCCCCGCACCAAGACTGACGTCCGAGCTTTCCTCGGTCTAGCAGGGTACTACCGCCGCTTTGTTCCACACTTTTCCACGACGGCCTCACCCCTAAGTGACCTCACCAAGAAGAACCAACCCGAGCAAGTCCGGTGGTCCCCGGAGGCCCAAGAAGCCTTCGAACACTTAAAAAGACACCTGACCTCTGAGCCCGTCCTGAGAAGTCCGGACTTCGACAAACCCTTCGTCCTCCAGACCGATGCATCCAACACAGGCCTCGGGGCGGTGCTCACGCAGGAAACCGAACAGGAAGAGCACCCCGTGCTCTATATCAGCCGCAAACTTAACCCTGCCGAACGCAATTATGCCACCGTAGAACGCGAAGCCTTGGCCATCAAGTGGGCTGTGGAGGAACTCAGGTACTATTTAACGGGTAGGCCCTTCACCCTTGTTACAGATCACGCCCCCTTAACATGGATGGCAAAGGCCAAAGACACCAACCCTCGCGTGACACGTTGGTTTCTGTCAATCCAGGACTTCGCGTTCCGGGTACGTCACCGAGCAGGCCGGCTGAACGCCAATGCAGACGCCCTCTCTCGCCGTCCGGACTCTGACTCGGGGACTGCGGGCTCCCCTGGTAGGTCTCTGAGGGGGGGGGTCTGTGGCAGGCGCAGCCTGACAGCCGCGCTGCCAAGCAGCCTGAAGAAGCCCCACCAGCGGAACACCGCTGTCCGCGGTGCTGAACGCTCCTCCTTGTTCAGCACCACTGTTGTGGAAAGCCGCTCGGACCGCGTGGCTAGGGGGCGGGGCACGACAATCACGCACGGCTGGCGGCCACTGAGGCACCCAGCTGAACCGCGGCTCCGGACACGAGGACGCCGTTATAAAAGGAGAAAGACAGAGGAGCTCGGGGTGGCCGGTTCTACCCCACCAGTTAACTAACCGTTGTTTCTCTTTTTTCCCTTTCTCTCTCTCTCTCGCTCTGTCTTTGACAGCGGACTGACGAGAAGCAGACGGCGCAGCGGAGGTCACACGCTTAGAGTGCTTTATCCTCGGCAGAAAGTTGACCTATCCCTGGCTTCAGCTACTGGCTTTCTCCCCAGTCTTCACTACGCCCACAAGACAGTAGCTGTACCCCCCCCACTAGATTTTTTTTTCCCTTTCTCTCTCTCTCTCTCTCTCTCTCTCTCTCTCTCCAGCCTCTCTGGAGCTACATTCCCCTGCCTGGCCAGGTGTGCTTAGTATTGTCGCACCCTGGCATTATTGATTTAGTTTGTTCCGGCCGATGGCCGTGTATTTCTGTTAAATCTCAATTTTTTTCCCAAATAAAATACCCCCTACGGGTGGGTTTTGTGAGACTGTCGTCTTTCCTCCCATTTTTTTTAAGGGTCTAGCGCCCCTGGCGCCACAGTTAAAATAAACAAAAGCTAAACTCCCCTTCTGATTTCTGTTTTTTTTTCATAATCTAATGCAGGAAAAAACATGAAATATAAAATGAGAAAACAAAAGTAAATAATTTATTTTCTTGAAAAATCCTTGTATAAGGAAAGTGCATTTAAGTATATTTTTTTCAAAGTATACTTAACATGGAAAAGTACATACTTTTAAAATAATACCTACTTAAATACATACCAAATGTACTGTTTTGAAACAACTTATGGCAACTTAAGTAAAGTGCACTTTTTCCACATTTTGTTACGTTACAGCTAGTGCTGGACGATATGGCCAAAATTTATATCACGATATATTCCTTAATTTCGGTCGATACGATATAATTTCGATATCTATATAAATACTTTGAAGGTCTTACTTTGAAGTCTTTAAAGCCTCCTCTCACAAAAACTGTATAATACTTTAGAAATAAAAAATGATCAGAATAAATCAATGCTCACTTTTATTTGCATTTAGCAAAATAAAAACATGACATCTGTCAAACACGAACCTATAACCTATATAGATATTACCAATATAAATAATTTTACATTACAACAGAGGCAGAGCTTCTTATTCTTTTGTAAACAAATTTAACAGATCAAAACAAAAGTGCTTCAACCAGGATAGGGAATACAAAAAGCCTTCATATATATAAAGGGAACATGATATCCCTGTCAAATAATCAAACTATAAATAACTTGGGCAAGCTGAACTATAAACAATTTGGAGCAAGCTGAAGTCTGAAGTTTATCAGACCTTTGAACGCCGAACCACTGAATTAGACCCGAATCCCTCAATTATTTATTCTGTTTAATCACTTGTGGAGACGTCAGGTACGCTCATTCTGCATCTAAAATGTCCTGCGCTAAAGCCAAGCGGGTTAGGATCGGTTCCAAACTTTTTCATTTACGAATGATGGAGGCCAACGTGCTCATTGGGACCTTTAAAGCAGCAGATTTTTTTCTGTATTCTTCCCCAGATTTGTGCCTTGAGACAATTTTGTCTCGGAGGTCTACAGACAATTCCTTTGACATCATGCTTGGTGTTTGCGCTCTGACATGCAGTCAACTGTGGGACCTTACATAGACAGGTTTGTGCCTTTCCAAATCATGTCCAATCAACTGGATTTACCACAGGTGCACTCCATTTAAGCTGTAGAAACATCTGAAGGATGACCACTGGAAACTTCATGGCGAAGGCTGTGAATACTTGTGAATAGGCTGTAAATGTGATTTCTTAGTTTTTTATTTTTAATACATTTTCAGAACTCTCAAGAAACCTTTTTTTACATGGTAATAATGGGGTATTTTGTGTAGATTTGTGAGAAAATAGATTAATTTAATACAATTTGGAATAAGGCTGTAACATAACAAAATGTGGAAAAAGTGAAGCGCTGTAAATACTTTCCTGATGCACTGTATTTCAATTGTAATTAAGCTATATTTAAACACAACATAAAAGCATCAAATTGTGCTTTTCTCGTATAACTTCTGCAAACTTAAGTAGATTTAAGTGAGTTTTTGAAACATCATTTTTAATACACTTGAAGTATATTGTAAATGTACTATAGCGTATTGATGCACACACTGTGTACACCTTAATGACACTGTAAAGGACTACACTAAAGCGGAAAGTAAATTGCTTAAATATACATTTTATGGAAATACAGAGAAAGTATATTTAATGTGTATTTTCATAAATTAAATGAAATAGAAAATGTTAGGAAACAACCGTCTGATCGCTGACTGTTTTCCTAGGTTCATTTTAGTCAGTGGGGCACCTGTTTTCTGTTGCCAACATAGCAATACAGTGTAACCAGTGTTAAGCTTTTCTCCAACTTGTATGCACACTGACACACTGCATGCTCCGTAAAATTTAGCTGCAATTCAAGAGTGCATGACTCCTCTAGTCAGCCTGAGTGACAGTGAAGTGACCCAACCATGCTCAAGAGTAACCTCAAGCAGCCTTGAATGAATTTTGCTTAAGACCGTATTCTTGCAGGCAATAGTTTCTGCAAGCGAGCCGGTCAGTTACATGTGCTGCTAAAAGTGGCAGTGTCCACTTATGAACAATTCCGATGAGCACAGGTTACAGTTGTGTGACTAAACCTATTTATCCTACTGTGCGTGCTTTGGATCCCAAGCAGAAGGCACTCCACGCTATTAAAAAAACGCTAATACAGAGTGTAGCTTAAGTCATCTCTCTGCCTTATAGAGCCTCAAGGGGATAATAAATCCCAAATAGTGCTAAGCCACAGAATCTTAAAAATCTCTTTTAGAATGTTTTTTTTATTTTATTTTTTTATCAAAGGCTATCAGACACACCCATGCACTTACATCTAGGGACAATTTAGCCAAGCCATATTCCAAATTCTAATAAATCATTTATAGTAATAATAGCTACTATTGCAATTTAGCAATCAAAATAATAGTATGGTGATTCAAACCAAGAAAAGGATCTTACTGTGGAAGATTCCCCTGGCTGAATTATTATTGTGACTTACCTGGTATATCAGTGACCCCTGAGCGGCTTCCCCTGCTGAAAAACACATCAATAGGGTTAATTAACTCTGTGCATTCAAAGATGAAAGATTAGAATTTAACAAAAACAATAAAGGGCTCTTTTCAAATCTGAACACACACACACACACACACACACACAAATAAGTATAAACAAATAATAAAAAAAACAAAAAAGATTTCAATTAAACAGTAACTCCAACATAACAAAATAACAAGAATTAATTAAATCTCATTTGAATTAATATTTTTTAATTGTTCCTTTAATCATTTATTTATATAACTGTCACAAAAAATAATTAACTTCCCAGCTAAAGACTTGATTAATTAGCCTGTTCTCAACTACAGCATTGATGGAGAGTCTGTGTGTGTGTGTGTGTGTGTGTGTGTGAGAGATAAAATGGACTTCAGGTCAGAGTCATATAACACAATAAAAGGTCGATAAAGCATGGCATCTTTCAGCATTTGTTACAGGCGATGTGGCCATCCTGCTCTTAAGCCCTTCCCCTGGGCTTAGTAAGCCCTTTCTGATTGACAGCCCCTTGGGAAAAGCAGTCAGCTGCAAGGCTGAAATTCATGGTTTCAAACACTAACCACTGCGTAGCGATGCATCTTTTTGTCATTTCAATTATAGATCCTTGTCTGATGGAAACCGAGCCAGTAAATAATCTCCACTGAGAGAGGGAGGGGAGGGGCATGCTTGCCATTTACTTCCTTTCACAGGACAGGGCCAACATGCTCTGGACAGAAACAACCAAAAAACCTAAACATTCTGCCTATAACTACTTTTGTTTTTTTTAAACCCACATTTTGTTTAACCTACATTATATAAAAGTGTGTCCTAGAACTGTACATTCAAGCCAAGAATTCAGTGTGAGTGGACCTGTATACAGCATGATTTTTGTGGCTGTACAAAGATACTGGAATCCAAAATGTTTTGACAGATTTAAAAAATCTTTAGGAAATACTACCACCAGACAAATGTATATACCAATTTAAATTTTCATAAGTGAGAGAGATAAAAAAAAAGTCAATAAGAAAAAAGTATTTTACACTGTGTTAACGCATATTTATTTTCTTAGACATCATGTTAACCCAATGCTTATGTTTTTTTTTATTGTGAGCAAACCGGGTTCTTTGATTGAAGAGTCTAATCAGGAGTGTACCCCCACACACATACCTTGCATGGAGCAGAATCATCCATTATTGTCACCAAAGCATTTGTGGTTCACAAATGAGATACCACATTCAACATTCATCCTCAAACAGCACACTTCTATCAAATGGTTAGATCAATACAGCGCTGACACTAAGTCACATTCAATCATTACGGATGCGGAGCCAAAAAACAGGACATCAGGAAGGAGAGGAAACTGAAGCTATAGATCAGCTTCAGCACTTACAAAAACAGAGGAGAACTGTAATTAAATATCTCAAAGAAGAGAAATTAACACTGCAATGACTCTCCCTATGGGATTTCTTTCACTGAGACAATGATAAATGGACTTCCCCCAGGAGAATACACACAGACTCTCTGCATTCACAGACTTCGATAATCACGAATGGAGTGCAAGGCACACCACCAGTGGTACTACATGCCTATGTTTTGATGTCCTTTTAAAGACCAATAGAATTAAGGTCAAAGTGACACGGACATTTATCATCTATAATGTGACATATTTCCAGGTGAACCAAGGCATTAACAGTTCTCCGAGTTAGGTGGCTCGGGCTTGTGAGCCGTGCGGCCGCTGAAACATGTGCCCCTGCTTTGTAGTAAATCCACCTTTTTCTGCTACTTTCAAGAGTTTGCTTCTTCTGCATTTGTGTTAGAATATCCTGTCAGTTTATATTAAATGATTTTTGGTCGTATCGTATTTAAAGTAACTGCAGTCTGAAGTAGCTACTGCTGTGGATAGTGATAATAAAGTAGCTAGCTATGCTAACCCAACAGGCTTTTTAACCGTATTTACAGCGATTTAGAGCAAATGTGGGAACACACATTTGTATGCTTCACTGAAGCTTTAGAACCGAGCCATTTCTAAGTTAGAATGTTTTGCACTCCATTGGCTTTTCCTCCATAGACTGGTTAAAACAGTCGTATGAGTGTTTGGATGGATGGTTTAAATCAGTTCAACAAACCTTGTTACCTTGTATTTCCTCTTATAATCAAATTATTAATAAAGGTCTGACTCCTGTTCCTGAGAGTCAGACAGCTTTAGCCAAAAATCTCAGTAATTCAAGGAATGTGTTGCTTAATATATCAAAATCGGAACTCCCTATTCCCCATGTGTGGAGGTGATTACTGGGAGATCACTAGAGGTGCATCGCAGACGAACAGACGATTCCACATTCTATTACTATGAAATCTCACAAAGTTGCTGTTTGAACACTGGGATTCTGATAGTGCAGGATGGAAAACTAGCTTGAGCATGTCAATCTTTTTAGTCTAAAGCCAATCACACAAACATTTTTTAACAGCCAGAATAGCTGTCCATCATTTTTTGATGTAGCCTACTAAATGTGTCTGTTGTTTCTCTTGGCTGGTGGGAGTGTAAAAAAATGAAACAGCTAAAAAATTCTACAATGGATAAAACTTGGCAGAAGAGCCACTGGCATTTACATATATTCACACAATCAAAATATTTTTTTAATTTTCAAAGAGTCGAAGGGCTAAAGAAATGGCAATGATATGACTAATGTTATTTTAAGTGTTACATATAGCTCAATAGCTTATTTTTCAACATGAAAGGTCATTAAGTGCATTATTTTATTTTATAATCACAGCCAATAAGTAAACAATATTGATAGTGTGTGTAAGCAGTGCACTACCATGTTGTTCAATTTATTTTCTGATTTACAAACATTTCTTATAAATCTTATCAAACCCTGTATGTGTGAACATGTCTTTATGTCCTTTCCATTCTCACATTTGATTAGGACATGTCAAGAAAATATATATAAAAAAATTCCTTTCTACCCAGCAGGAACATATTGGTACTGCTCTCATTTAAACAGTGAGACAGCAACTTCTTGCCAGAGCCCATCACTTTGCTGCCCTCTTTTGGCAGAACTAGTATTCAACAGAAAACCAAGATAAAAGTCGAGGAACAGGCTCTCACAGGTTTCGTTTGGTCGCATATTGCAGTTTGTCGTTAGAGCTACCTTTATGATAACAGTTTCAAAAAATACAAAACTGTCATTTCACCCGTGTGGAGAGTGTGAAGTGTAGAGAATACAGTATAGAGTGTATACTTGTACATTAGCTACAAGGTAGGGGGCAACGTATGTACGCTCAACACCTACCTATAATTGGAGTTTGGGCCTTAAGGGCTTCTGGGTGCGGTAGACTAAATACAGCAATAGTTCCGTTAGAAAAAGCTACAGCTATAAGTCCTAGTCGAGGCAAGTGTGGTTCCTGTGAAAAAAAAACAAACATTACAGTTATTTAATAAAACTTGAGATATTTACATATACACTTATACACATCTTACGCCTATAGGTTTATTAACAACACTGTGTTATATAAGTTATAACCAGACATGTTATGCTTCATAAGTTCTGTTCACAATCCTGTCAGAAGTTCTTCATAATAGAAAGCTGTCTTGGAAACTTTCATAGACAGTGACTGTCACTGGATTTGAACTGGATCATTTACCTTCCTGCTAGTACTAGGCAGTTCCCAGGCCCCTGCTGGACACCACTTCAAGTCCCAAATGCAGCCATCATCCAGCGCCAAGGCGTAGGCCAGGCTAGGAGAAGATGACGGTCTGGATTTTTTTTTTTTTTTTTATGAAAAAGGAAAAAAGAAAAAAAAAAGCCCATAAATAGGGAGGCAAAAGCAATTTTGAAGGTGGCTAATGTATAAAGAAAAACAAGGACACTGGTTTGAGTGAATCTTTAAACCAACAGAACATTTACACACCCACACAGCCAAGAGACTGTTGGTTGAACTAGATGCAGAAGTTGGCTACCTATTAAGTGACTGCTTTACAGTAATACAACTAAGAAGCAGTAAAAATACTGAACCAATTGAAGTGAAAAATTTACATTAACAACTTTAGGTTTGTCACAATGTATTAGCCTGACATGCACACTCTTTACATTCTTTCACACACAATTATACTACTGGGAGAAATGAGTATGATGAGCATACTAAAAATGCTCAATGAACTTGAACAAAAGAGAATTTTAAAAGCCACTAAACAGAGAATTTACTAAGAGGATAACACTATGTTTTGGTCAGTGTAAGCAGTAACCAGATCTTCCCTTCCTTCTTTAAACTCGACGGGACGCTGGAATGCACAGCAGATACACTGCACCATGCTGTTTAGCACATAGAATAACAGATATTCAACAAGCTATACTACAGCTTTACAATAAGAACATAAGCAATGAATTTGTTTTTGCAGTCTTCACAACTAGGATAAATTTGGTAGTAAATACTCTTTAAATCAAAAGCAAAATACATAACATGGATTACTAAAAGTTGTACGTAAAAATGGTGGTGGGTGATACAGGGAGAAGGGCACATAGTTTTATTATCGCTTAAGCCTGCTCAGATTCCGCAGCAAGGGCCAGTTAATGCTATGGGCACAAGTTGTTATGTCTTTGCTCACAGTTTGACATTGACACCCAGCTGATGGCCCTTCAAGTGCTGTGTCTTTGGTATCGTGGGGGTGCATCAAATACTCCTTGCGCAGCTCCAACGGCGCAAAGGACAAGTTTTAATTCTGTTAATTATTCATGGGTGTGTTTTGGGTGTAACATTTGTGCGTTACACTGTGAAGATACACCAACAGTTTATATAAGAGTAATGTTAACACTAAATATTAATCAAGCAATCAACCATTATTTACACTGGAGGTGGACCCTCATTTACAATGTTGCTGAGCATTTACAGTTTAAAAGGGATTAAAATTATTTAAAAATAAAGAAACTGACATTTACTATAGATGAATAAAATATATACATAAAAAGGACATTTTAAAAAGATCACAAAAATTGATACATAAAAATATCTATCTATCTATATATATAATATATATATATATATATATTAATAGGATATTTAATTTTATATATATATATATATATATATATATATATATATATATAAATATATAATTCTTATTATTCAACCCCACCCCACGTGGGGATCGAACCCGGGCTGTCGCGGTCACGGCCCAACGCTCTAACCGCTGCACCAGCGAGCGGATTGGGACGCGGCCGCTTTAATTACCCCTTAGAACAGACGCCGAAAGGGGCGGAGCAACCGAAACGGGCGGAGAACAAAACGTGACGGGATGTCCTTGGCCGACAACCAGACGCGTTGACCGACGTGATAAGAGGGGGCGGGTCGCCGCCTCCTGTCTGCGTGGTGCTTCTGGGCCACCCTGGCAGACAAGAGGGCAGCCCGGGCCTTCCTCCAGGCTCGACGGCAACGGCGGACTGTCTGGTCGGCCGAGGAGACCCCCGTGACCGTCTCCTGTCCCGGGAAAGCAGGTGGAACATACCCAAACTGGCACTCAAAGGGAGACATCCCCAGAGATGAGTGCCAGAGAGTGTTATGGGCATACTCCGCCCAATTTAGCTGCTCAGACCAGGTGGACGGAGCCGAAGAGACCAGGCAGCGGAGGGTCCGTTCTAGGTCCTGGTTGACCCTCTCTGTCTGGCCGTTGGACTGGGGATGAAACCCGGAGGATAAGCTGACTTCTGCCCCCAGCAAACGGCAGAAGGCACCCCAGAACCGACTGGTGAAGTGTGCTCCTAGGTCTGACACAATGTGGATACGGACCACCTGGTCGAGCACCACCTCGGCTGTCCCCTGTGCGCTAGGGAGCTTGGGCAAGGCTACAAAGCATGCAGCCTTGGAAAACCTGTCCACTATGACTAATATCACAGTGTTGCCCCGAGATGGGGGCAGTACCGTGATAAAGTCTAGGGACAGGTGGGACCAGGGACGCAAGGGGACTGCCAGAGGGTGCAGCAGACCCGTGGGTTTGGTTCTGGGGTCCTTGTTTGGCGCGCATGTCGCACAGGCGGTCACGTGTTTGCACACGTCCTGTTCCATGCGGGGCCACCAGAACTGACGCCGCAAAAGATTGAGCGTACGTGTGACCCCTGGATGCGCAGCCTGGGGTGAAGAATGCCCCCAGGTGAGCACCCGTCCCCTGAGGGATGCAGGTACAAACTCCCGGCCAGGAGGTCCATCTCCCGGACCTGGATCAGTCTCTTGGGCATGCCTCACGGCATCCAAGAGACCCCACCGAAGGGGTGCCAGGATCCTGGCTGGAGGCACAATGGTGGGGGGACTGCCCGGAAGAGGGAGGGGCTCCCACTGGCGAGAGAGGGCATATGGTTTGACGTTCTTCGACCCGGGACGGCATGACAAAGTAAAGTCAAACCGGGTGAAGAACAATCCCCATCTGGCCTGGCGTGGGTTCAGGCGCTTGGCCGGCTGAATGTATGCCAGATTTTTGTGGTCCGTCCAGACCAGAAAGGGGTGTTCTGCCCCCTCAAGCCAGTGCCTCCACTCCTGCAGGGCAAGTTTCACCGCCAGGAGTTCCCGATCTCCTATGTCGTACCTCTGCTCCGCAGGGGTTAGACGGTGTGAGTAGTAGGCGCATGGGTGCAGTCGGCCATCCGGTCCTGCCCGCTGGGACAAGACCGCACCCACGCCTACTTCAGAGGCGTCCACCTCCACGACAAACGGGAATCCGGGTTCAGGCAGTCGAAGAACAGGAGCTCTGGTCAACAGATGCTTGATAGCATCAAACGCTTCCTGGGCTTCTGTGGACCAGCTGAACAGCCCTGACGTCTTCCTCATCAGAGCGGTTAGCGGGGCAGCCACAGTGCTAAAATTCCTCACAAACCTTCGGAAGAAGTTAGCAAAGCCCAGGAAGCGCTGGACCAGGCGCACAGATGTGGGCTGGGGCCAGTTCTCAACTGCCTTGACCTTGGTGGGGTCCATGCGCAGAGTGTTATGGGACACAACAAAGCCCAGAAACGAGATGGTCTGTGCATGGAACTCGGACTTCTGCAGTTTGACGTAGAGGTGGTTCTCCAGAAGTAGTTGGAGAACCCGTCGGACATGGGTAACGTGTTTGTCCACCGAGCGACTGAATATCGTCCAAGTAGACGAACACGTACCGTTCCAACGCCTCCCGGAGCACCTCATTGATATACCCCTGGAAGACAGAGGGGGCGTTCATCAACCCGAACGGCATCACCAGGTACTCATAGTGCCCAGACGGGGGTAACGTTTTTTACCGTGATTTTGTTGAGACCCCTGTAATCTATGCAGGGCCTCAACCCGCCATCCTTCTTGCCCACAAAAAAGAACCCGACGCCGGCTGGGGAGGAAGAAGGTCGGATAAATCCCAAGGCAAGGACCTCCTGGATGTACTCCTCCATCGCCCGGCGCTCAGGGCCTGAGAGAGAGAACAACCTTCCCCTGGGGGGACTAGTTCCCGGGAGAAGGTCAATAGCCGTGTCGCAGGGGCGACAGGCTGACCCCCATGTTACCACCGAATGGGACAGCCAGTTAACATGGGGGTTATGTCTCTGGAGCCAAGGAAAGCCCAAGATCAGCTGCAAGTCAGGAGCACTGATAACATACAGTGTGATCTGCTCAGAGTGTGACCCGACTCGCAGCATGACAGGGCATGTTTGGTGGGTTACCTCCCCTGACTCCAGGGAGCGCCCGTCGATCGCCGCCATTGGTAAGGGCTTCCCTAGGGGTACTAGTGGCAAGGCGAGCCTTCTTGCCAAGGTGGCATCCAGAAAGTTGCCTGCCGCTCCTGAATCAAGGAAGGCAGGGAGGCGGACCACAGAATGCCCCTCCCGTAGTGCGAGGGGACCCTGGCCGGTCTGTCAGGGGGCCCTCTTACCCTAACGGACGTTGGGGTTTAACGCCAGCTCGGGACAGGTGGCACACTGGTGCCCTGGAGCCCCACAGTCTTGACGGGGAAGGCGAGTGTGCCCCAACTGCATGGGCTGGACCCCGTGGTCAGGTGGGCCCACTACCCGAGAATTGGCCACGAGGCCCCCGGGGGGTGGTACCTGAGCCCCGCACCTTGCGCCTCTCCCTCAAGCGGTTGTCCAGCCTCTGGGTGAGCTCAATGAGGTCGTCGTGGAGGATCACGATGAGCAAGCTCATCCTTGAGTTCCTCAATGAGCCCGTGGTGGAACGCGCTTGCCAGAGCGCTGGGGTTCCACCCGCTTTCAGCCGAGAGCATGCGAAACTCTATGGCGTACTCCGACACCGACCTCCTACCCTGCCGTAGGTTCCTCGGACTGAAAGGTCGAACGTCCGCATGAGGGCTGGTGCGATCAGTTCAGCGGTAGCGCAGATGTCCGGTTGGTGTTCCCACACCGGGGTGGCCCACGCCAACACCCTTCCAGAGAGGAGGGAGACGATGTACGCCACTTTAGCACGCTCCAACTGGAAGCGGGACGGCTGAAGCTCAAATGCAAGGGAGCACTGCAGTAGAAACCCCCTGCAGCCTCCCGGCTCAACCTCGTACCGCACCGGGGGCGGTAGTGGGGGCTCCACTCGAGGCCCCACAGAGGGTGCGGCAGCGGCCGGGTGTTCAAAATGAGGGGACTCAGGCCCAGGCTGGGCTGGCTGTGCGGGCGGGGGTGGATTCGGGGCAAGCACAGCCGTCAGGCCCTGCAGCTGGGCCAAGATCTGCTGCAGGACCTGCTCATGTCGCCCAATGACAGCCCCCTGGTTGCCCAGGGCGAGCTTAACCTGCTCGAGATCCGACTGCTCTGCTGGATCCATGGTTGGGCTGGATGTTTCTGTAATATATATTAATAGGATCGCGAGGAGCCAAATAAAGAGAGCAGCCACGTCAGCACGCTGCCGCTGCTACACTTACACACACACAGACTTGAGGGGAGGAGAGCACACTGCTCTAGCCTCACCAGACTCGAAAGAGAGAAAAGGGAAATTAAAGAGGAGATGAGGAGACAGCGGTGCTGCTCGCCGTCGCTCACAGAAAGATTGGTAGCGGCATTTGCCGTAGATAGTAAAGAGAAAAGAGCCGAGGCTCACTCGAAAAACGGGCATAGATTCGCTCTCACGAGCTTCAAAGATCCAGCGCTGAGTGGCTAGTTGGCGTTGCTTATAAAGTGTTCAAAGCAGGTGTCAGTAATTAGCCAAATTAACCCTCGGCGCTGGCCTGGCGCACCCTCCGATGCCCCGGAGGAAGCCTCGGTTGGCCACTAGCCCTTACATACATATATATATATACATATATATATATATATATATATGTATATATATATATATATACACACACTCACACACTCATGAGTTAAAGTGAGAAACTGATGAGAAAGTGCTGTAAGGAACTTTTGGGTTCATAGATTCACTTATTTTCTTGTTATAATTTCGCTACATCTTTTTCCTTTCTGACCTGTTCCTGCTTTAACACTAGCTATGTGTTTCCCACTGTGGGACTAAACAGATGATCTAATCTTAATGAGTGATTTCTGTATCAGTTCTGTTTTAGTGCACAGAGTTAGTTAAACACACCATCAGCTCATGAAATAACATCAGCATTAAAACGCGGATCTGTGCACGGAGCCCCGTAAGTACAGACAGTTTAGGCGAGTCTGTCCTCCCGGGTTTTGTATCTGCTCGCTGCTGCAGACGAGACAGGTTCTGATTGGTTGACTACCCCGCTTGTCCCGCCTCTCCATCTCCACTAAAGTAGTAGTGATTGGATCTCTTCCTAACTGGTCCCTACCTTTCACAAAACCAAATCAGTTCTGATTGGATGTCATCCCTGCCAAACATTTTCGTCAATTTGTTTTTATTCGTTGACGAAAATGTCAGTTAATTTCGTCACGTTTTAATTTTTTTATGCTGTTTTTATTTAGTTTTTTATTTAGCTATTCGTTTTCTTTTTTTTTTAAAACTTTGTTGACGAAAACTAAGACAAATATTTTTCGTCAGCGAAATTAACACTGGTTCAGACAAATCTAGAATTATGTTGAGGAACAAAAGGCATTAATATCAGTCTATCATTATTATTATTTGAATGCCACAGACTATTTGAGTAATGCTGCTAACCATTTGCATCCATTCATGGGCACAATTTTCTCTTCTAATAATGTCTACTCCCAGCATGCAAATTCACTGTGTCACACAGCAAACATCTTAAACATGACAAAAAGTTAAGCTTCCTTTAGCTGCCATTCCAGTCACTAAAACTTAGCTGACAACCCCATCAACATAAGAATAGCAACTAGCAGGACTACTCACCTACTTACTTGTAGCCTGCCCAGGTCCCACAGTTGGAGCAGAGCATGCTCGGTGTAGAGCATATTTATTTTGTGACGGTCATCCATGCCTCTATTGCAGGAGAGCGCAACATACTGTGTTTCTGCAGCACCTTCAGGACAAGGACACCACTCCATGGCCCAAACAGGGCCTCCAACAAAGAACAGAGAGTCCCACCTTTCCATATGAGGAGGCAATGATCCAAATCTGAAATGTACCACAGTTACTAAAATAGGTACCATAAATGTTTACATTACAGGAACAAAATGATCCATAAAAAATATATAAATTAAATACGCCCCTTAATATATCATTCTAATACATGCAAAACACACCTGCACAGTCTGAATAACTAAAATAGTACTGCCTTATCACTGTTTTAGAACTGAAACAAACTTGGTGATGGGTTTTAGCGTATTACATGCTAAGAACCTATAATTTACCTTTTATTAAAAATACTAGCTCTGTGTGTTAGTTAAGGGAACAATCAATACTGAATAAGAACGTGTGTGTGAAATTTCCACTAGGGAATGGGGGTGCAGGGCAGTCAGTTGTATACAGATTGAGCACAAAGTGGAAAAATATGCTAGCAAAGAATGTACCTTCAGGTGTCTGAGGCCGGTTTTGCATTGGATTCTGCCGAGGCAGTAAACAGCTGTGAGCAATCTGCTCATCCACTATGACTGATATCCCTTTACATTAGCTTGTTATAGCATGACAGCATTAACAAGCATAGTCCACACCACTTTACATTTACATTTAAGGTATTTAACAGACACCCTTATCCAGACAGACTTAAAAGTGCTTAGTTGATTACGAAAATAAATCCATAGCTAGTTTGTAGAGATTAGGATCAAGAGACAGTTCAAGCTTTGCTTATGTTTATACCACTAGGAGATTTTGTTTTTTAAGATTAGTTTAGAACAGGGGTGTCAAACTCATTTTGGCCGAGGGCCACATTGGCATATTGGCTGTCCTCTGAGGGCCAGATGTAACTTATAAATGTAATAAAATGTAACCAAATGTAATATAAAATGAATGTAATTACTCCTTAATGTTAAATAACTCTCAATATATTATTTATTCAATCAAATATTACAGTTGCATGGAAAAAATGTTTGCTTGTTGCTCTATTAACATAAATCCTTTTAATTTGTCATGTTATGAAATCCAAAAACTCCATCAATCAAGAACCAAACTATTCAAGTGAATAGAAATGACATAAAATACAAGTTATATTAACTTTGATCAAAACGTTTGATACTGAAATAAGGCTTAATAAATATAAAATCAAAAATTGTGAGCTGTTAAGAACATGTGACAGATTTAGCATTTCCTCAGATTTAGCAGTTCCTCATCCAACCACTAGTCGGAGCTGCAGCAGCAGCAGCACAAGCCCGCAGTCTTTACTGAGTCAGAGCTACAGCCCAGCCACGGGCTACAGGGCTCAGCTGAGCCAGTCTGGAGCGTTTTTACAGTTTTTAAAGTTCTTCTGTGTAGGAAATAAAGGTTTTAACCGCACTAACCGGATAATACAGCTCTCTACAGTTAATCTTTCAGCCCAAGCAGCGAACAGCAGCAGTTTAGGGCAGCCGTCACGGAGTCACTGCTCGGATTACATTATAAACAGGTCAGTTAGCGTGCTGCTAACCTCAGGATGTTTATAACTACGGAGTTTAGTGGACACACCACGGCTGCAAGGTTAGACTGCTGAAGGCTACTGAAGACTATTAAAGGCTATTGGAGGTTATTAAAAGGGTTATTGGGGGCAGAAATCAGTAAAGGCTGGTTAGATAAGTGATTCACGTCCTCGTCCTTTGCTGAGGTGAAACTGTGATTAGCGCTGTCACAGTGATGTTTATTAACGTCATTAAAACAGATTTTGTCAGGTATTGTCTTATAAATATTCACACATAACTCATATCTCTTCTAAAAAGCGTTTATTGTGGTCAGTAACACTTCGTAACACAAAAGGCATACCGGTCTTTCGCCTTGAAGCACAGCCGTCCGTCTGCATCAACTTCTCTTTTTCTGGACATTATGGGATAAACATTTGTATGTCTCAATTACTCTTGCGAAGTTACGCCTTCCCTCCGGCAGGGTTTCCACATCAATAACTACACTGCCGTGTAGTGGCAGTAAGCCGTAACTTCACGGGTAATACAATTGACAAGCATTGTGGGAAATGTAGTTTTTGGTCAAAGAACACTTCTGACCTATTTATTATAGACACTAAGATCTTACAAGCTCTCGCGGGCCACATAAAAAGACGTGGCGGCCACATCTGGCCCGCGGGCCTTGTGTTTGACATATGTGGTTTAGAAACTCTTAAAAAAGATGAGTCTTTAGTCTGTGTTTGAGTGAATCTGCTGTTCTGACACCCAGTGAAAGTTCCCCAAAAGTGGGTTGTGGACACGTTCTGAACAGGTCGCGGACAGCATTTAAAAATAAATACATAAAAAAAATATATATATATTAATAATAATTTATGCTCTGATTTTGTAATCATCTTTTATATTGGGGAAAAAAGAGACAAAGCGTTTCTTTTTAATTTAATCTGAATGCAGAGAAATGCAGAAAAAGAAATATCACATTTTGTGGTCTTATTTATTTTGTGCAGTTTTGATATTTAATTTTATTGTAGTAACTTTATGTAGTTGTCATGTTCTTCCTCTCTTAAATTTACTTTGCATGCATATGTATTTTTAAATGGGTTTTTAAAGCCTATTTTTCAAAAAGAATTCAATGAATGACGGTTGCGACTTAATAACTATTAGAAAATGTGTGTTACACCACGTTGGTCCTAAGACAGGGAAGAGTTAGGTTGTTGGTTTTCTGGGGATCTTCATGGATGGTGGGTCGAGCCAAGCTGTACTAGAAGCTTAAGAAGTGAGACTGTGGTGAAGACCTGTAGTTCCTGAGATAAACAGTAGCACAGTCTTGCTTGTCAAGGTACTTAAGCCGATTATTTTAAATACTAGCTGCCTAGATATCCCTGGCACGAATCTAGATGACCCATTATGTTACCCATAATGTTGTGTGCATTGCAATATTTTGAGCAAAACTGTGCTCTTACTCTGCTAATTGAACCTTCACACTATTTTTTTATGTATATTCTTTTATTTTTGTACCTGTGTGTACACTATTTCGTTTTGATATTTTTGAATTTGTTATATTATCGTTATATTCGTTATTATTTCCTTTAGCATTTTGAGCTTAGTTTAGTTGGTTATTTTCCTATTTCATATCTTTTTTTATCATATCTGTTTTTATTAAATGCTGTTATTAGCTTATTAGCTTCTAGCTTGTTGCTGCCTTCTATCTTATTTAGCATACAGAACTACTCACTGGCCAGACAGACACTGTGTGATTTTTTAACCGGTGCAGAGAGCTCATTTGCATGTTTGAATGGTTTTCCGGTAGGAAGCTTTAAAAGCGCGGATGAGCTCGCATTCAGGCTCGCCTTCAGGCAGACAATCTAAACTCTAGTATGCAGAACTATATTATTATTGTTATTAATTTTTCATTCTTTTAAATAGCAGGATACTTTGATTTTTATTTCTCTGCCCGGACCCGAACCGGCCCGAGGAAAGTAATGAAAAATCTCGGTCGAGTCCAGGCTCCAGGAAATAGTTAATTTTTTTAACACTATTTTTAATTTATATGAAGCTATGGCCTGATAATCACCATATAGCTAAGTAACAAAGTATTATTGTTAACGAAAACAAATGAAATAACGAAAGCTGAAAGTTCTCATTCACGGAGACTGAAACTAATAAAAACGGTAATTAAAAGAAAAAACTAAAACGAACTGAAATTACAGACTGAATACCCTCATTTTTGTGTTTGTTAATTTATTTATAAGCGCTGTTTCCACTACAGCAGTTTAACAGCGGGTGGTGTTGTGCCTTTTCTGCTCCCAAAGGGGAGCCGGTGTCGTGCGGGGGTCAGATTTCGGCAACACGCTGCAGCGCGCAGAGCGCCTCGCAGTCCGCGGAATTACTTATATTTACAGAGCTCGAGCTAATGACAGAAAACCCTGAGGAAACTGCAGAATTCTGTATGGTATTATTATGAGCGTGAGGGAGATAAAAAAAAAAACCTGTTTTGTAGAGAAACAGGAGATGAGAAGAAGCAGCTGGAACTTTACCTGTGAGTAACTCACCAGAACACCCCACGCTGCAGGATAAACTGATAAATCTGATCATTTCGGTGGTTGGTTGGTTGTTGGGGTTTTATTGCTACTCCAGCACAAATGTGGCTATTTGTGGATAATTTCGGTGAAAATTAGTGAAACCTGTAGAGTTTATTGAGTTTTTGCTGTATGATCTCCTCAGTGAGAATCCCCACCCCATAACCAATCAGTGGTTTACTGCTCACTGCTCTTTCATTGTGGATGGGCAGAATGTGTTAAATGTCCCGTTTTTCAAAGTACAGATTTGGCACGTCACGTGGTTAATATACCAACGTGTAAAGGCCAAAAGTTTGGACACATCTGCTCATTCAATGCGTTTTCTTTACTTTAATGACTATTTACATTGTAGATTCTTACTAAAGGCATCAAAACTATAAATGAACACATGTGGATTTCTGTACTTAACAAAAAAAAGATCCTGGCCTCCACAGTCAGTCAATCCAGATGGTTTGAGGTGAGATATATATATATATATATATATATATATATATATATATATATATATATATATATATAGAGAGAGAGAGAGAGAGAGAGAGAGAACGAAAGAGGGAGAAACAGAATAATTACAAAAGGTTTCTACAGTAAGATCACATTACCTTTTCATCCTGTGCAGAGAATGTTGTTCTTTGATTCCCTCGCGAGACAATTTAAAAGCTGCTGAATGTTCCTCCTCAGGTAAATATTTTTCCACCTCACTGTTAAGTTAAATAGACACATTGATCATTGTACATACAGACTGCCAAACTAGCAAAGCCCTAAATCAAACATGATAATAAACTGGCACCTGATGTGTTTAGACATGATGCACTGTAGACAAAGTGAAGACACCAGCACATATGAGCAGGCTACTACAAGCCATACCTGCCAGATTGCTTCAATTTGTTCAATAAATGTAAACATATATAAGTATAAAACCTGTATTATTATGAATTGCATAATATGTTTATTAAACCTCAACAAGTCAACCTCCATTTAGAGAAAGAATCTGCCTGGCTCATCAATAACTGCCATAACTGTATCTCCTCCTTTAGCCTGTTGTCTTAAAATTATAATACTGACAGGCATTTTTAGGATAAAATTAATCTGGTTCTTTCTTCTTTAGTTTTGCTTGTATAGCTTATTCCCAAAGACAACCAAGTGACATGTTTTTTAGATACAGATTTAAAAGTAATATTTTAGTTACTGTAGCTGTAGTGACTTCCCACATTTAATTTTTGTTCATGTACTCAAGTTAAACTTGACTAAAGCAGAACAATCACTCTTAGGTAATACCTGGTAGACAGTAGATGCCAGTCACTAACTGAAGGGATCCACTCAGGAAATATCCAGGAGGAGCAATGTTCTTGACGACTAACAAAAAAGAAAGCCAGACAAAAAAACAGAAGATCGGTAGATTAGTCTGATAATAAATAGGTTAGATGATGATGACCTGGGCCCACGATCAACCTTCTAACTCTCATTAGAAAATACCTGGTCCAAATAGATCAGAAGAAAATATCTCACAATTTTATGGTGCTTCTAAAGGACTCCCACAGAGGCTGCATGGTAGAGCTGGACAGTCCATTACATCCAGAAAGTTTATGTTTATATGATGTCTTCTGTAAAGGAAACAGAAACCTTTTTTACGTTCTTCATGCTCTCCTTTAGTGCAATGAAATTTCACATGCCTTACACTTAATCATGACTATACATTTCCTTAAAGGGGACATTAAACATTTCAGTTTGTACAAGTTTTCTAAGGGATTAAATATAATGGAATTTATTTGGGGGGGAATTTTTAATATAAAATGTTTACACACTAAATTATAATATATATTTTTTTGTTACGTTTCAGCTAGGGCGCCGCCATGTTGCCCGTGCAGCACTGGTGACGTCACGAGGTTGGTTGGTTTAAAATCGCAGGCACATAGCTAGAGGAAAAGAGCTTATTGTTTGTGGAGATTATGGATGAAGACGAAGCTGAACTAGGCTAACATAGAGCATTTACTCAGAGATCTTTCCTCTATAAACCTGAGCAGAACATTTCAGATGCTTTTCTGAGAGAGAGACGTTTTGGAGGTGTTTATTCTCTCTCTCTACGTGGAGCCGTGCAGAACCCTGCAGCGCGACCACAGCAGGTACTGCCATCCAGTAAACCAGCTAGTTTATATACATTTATCTATTTAACATGTAAAGTCCAGAGTTCATGAATGAATGAAACGTACATGATTTAAGTGGATATTGAAACACCCAGGCCCTGTTTGGTTGATAAACCGTTCAGTTTGGAAGTTAGGAAGCTTACTGGGTAGCTAGCTTCATCTAGTTAGCGTTAGTTAGTTAGCTAGCGTTGGCTAGCTATGGTAAGATAGCTAGAAAAGTAGCTAACGCTAGCTATGTTATCTTTTAATTGTCAGTTTATCTAGACTTTCAGTAACGTGTTGTTTGGCTGGTTCCGTGCGGCTACAGCTGCTGCTCTCGGACTGCAGCTTATTTATCCGGCGCTAATGCTCCTGACTCAAACCCCTCTCCTCCACATAGTCCTGGTCTAGAAAGTGCTCGCTCCTAACCCCTAGCAGGGCAGCTAACCGGAGGATTCTCGCGCTTCAGCGCTGCGAGCCACCGCTGAAGAACAGCTGTCCGAGGTGAGGTATGAAAGTGAAAGTAAATATTTCTCATTCCTCATCCTATTAAATTTCACTACTCCCAGTATTACTACACACAGGGGCAATACAAAAGTGCCCCCCAGCTCTGCATTGAGTTTTGGTTTGGATTTTATTATCTATTGAGGAATTAATTTACGGTAGACTCATAGATTATATTAGTGAGGCGTTCGAGAACCAATCTCGTGACGTCACTTTCAGCGCTGGGACAAGATGGCGCTGCCCTTACTTAAAAAAATGACATTTAGATTGCTTATTATTTTAATTCCGCTTAACTGTTAAACTTATCAGATTTGTTAGAGTGAAAATACATCTTGTGAATTAAACTAAATACTTGAAGTGTTTCACGTCCCCTTTAACAGGACCAACATACTGCTGAATTCACAAAATCACAGGCAGGACAATGTACCGCTAGGAGTCTTGTCCAAAGACATCCCAGCATCTTGTTCCAAAATCTAAATCCACGAACAATTCACCAATTCTGAGAACTATAATGCATTCTTACTTTATTCACAAAGTCTAACATTGGATCTTCATACTCCTCGTCACCTTCGTCTTCTTCACTTTCCTCGTCTTCATGGCCCTCTGGGTCAAAGTCAGCATCGTCAAACTGGTCCCTGTAAAAATCTTGGGCTTTCCTTTCCAGTCCCCTTTCGCTTCCTAAAGCTTTTCTCTGGGCTGGACGGGTCAGCAGGACAGGGCCGTCTCGTTCCTTCTTTCCTGATGGTTTTTCACTAAGTTCAAGGTCCTTCGTGATACTGTGGAGGTACTCCAGAGCACTGGGAAAATTCAAAAAGTGAATCAGATTAAAAACTATATCACAAAAATCAGATTTCAGAGAAATCCAAGACAATTGGATATGTTTACAATGAATTTGCGAGTTAATAAGCAAGTTCTAGTTTGCATTAGAACACGTAATTACTAATAATCCTTTGCCAGAGCTTTTAGTTAGCCCTCATCACTAATATGCCTCAGCCAGAAGGTACTTTGGTAATTTGCACATGCCACTCTTAAGATTTTGGACGATGCTTATTTTCATAAAACTTTATAAAAGCACAAAAAGCACAGGGCTCCCGTCTCATACCGTCCTACCGTATTTATTTGTATTAAAGGGGGGGCAGCTTTACATGGTGGTTGTCAGTGGGTCACCCATGAAAAGTCTCTTTTTATAGGAGCACAAAGCTGGTGGCACTGGTTGACAGATTCTTTGACCCTCTTTCCTGATGACCTACAAACTTACGCGAGGAATGGTCTGTGCCAAATGAGTAGTGTTGCCAGCTTCCTGAGCAAGACACGGAACAAATGTATGGTATGAGAAGTGATTAATCTAACATATTGAACATTCTGTGAGACTAATTATGTGTAGCCTGAGCTTGGGATCATCATTAGTCATTTGGGGAACATTGAAGTTGGCAACGATTAAAAGAATAAACTGCAGATTCTTTATCAGGTGAAAACTTTGACACAAAGAAAAATAAACCATAAAACTTTTAAGTAAACTGTCTCTTCCCATCATCATGTATTAAATTAGGAAATGTTCCTGAACTCATTTTTGTCCCACTTTAGAGCAGCTATGAGTGAGTGAGTGAGTGAGTGAGTGAGTGAGTAAGTCAGTGAGTAAGTGGGTAAAATAGGAGCTGTGTGTCAAAAAGCATCATCAGTCATATGCTGGTCACACCATTCCCTTGCTAAACACAAGTAGTTATTTCTCCTTTGAATTTATCACACTTTTCTCCCCAATCTGAGGGGAGCACAGTAACTTGGCTCCAACACATCAGCCCACAGATGCCACATGCTGACTGACATGACCTTTAGAGTGATGTGGGAAGAGAGCACCATCTAGCCACCCAGAGAAAGCAAGGACAACTGTGATCTCTCTGGGTTCCAGCTGCTGATGGCAAGCAGCACAAATGGGATTCAAATTAGCGAACTCCTGATCAAAGTGGCAGCATTGTCATCTGCTGGACCACTCAAAGCCTCCTTTTTTAATGCTGAATTAAAGAAATTTACTTATTTTAAAATACGTTAAAAAAAACAAAAAAAAAATGAAAGTAAAGTATTTTTAAAGATCCTGGATGCTCCCAAGTGAGCCAACCATCTAAATACTGGCTCCTCTGGTAAGAGAACAAAAGTTTAATCTCTTTAAGTGTATTTTGACATGCAGTATTATTATTTAAGTCTTCCTCTTTATCTTTTACATATTTATTTAATTGTATATTTATGTATTTTATGTATAAAAGCTCTGTATCCTGCATTTCTGATCTTTAGCCCTAGAAGCAAAAATATAAATAAAATAAATAGTGATAAATGATTTGGGACCATACGCTTTGGCAGCTTTCCTCTTTGGGCGTCCACCTGGTGTCATCTCAGGAGTTTCTGGGATGGCAGAGATGTCAGATGGTGGAGGATTCTGCTGAAAATGTTCAGAGACAAACTTCAGCATCGTTTTTTCTTGAGTCTTGCTTCTGGCTACTCTTGTTGGTTTAACGTCAGAAGCCGAATGGTTCCTTGAGTTCTTTCTGACGCATCCTTCTGTTTTTCGTGGACGTCCCCTTTTGCGCTTTTGGTTCTCTATGGGTAAAGCTGCTTGGTCATCATTTGAGGGATGCTGAGAACTGTTCACTGTGTAAATGCAAAACAAAAATATATATGTCTGGCAGGCCCCACAATCATGTTTGCCCATGGGTCATTGGCATGAGGCCTATTTTTTTTGTCTGACATCATTTTCATTTAAAGGAACTTTATTAAATGTTTTAATTTATTTAAAAAAATGTATGTTGTGCCTCTCATATATAAATGTTATATTTTTCCTGCCTGTTTGGCAAGTTTTCGACATGTTTTTTAGTTATGTTCAAATTCCAAAACATTTGTATTTTTCTTCACTTGTAATATACAAAGATCATAAAGTTATACTTTGTGGTAAGCTAGCTTATTTTGTTTAGGTGCTGAAATCTGTTGGGACCAGGTGCTGTGTGATGCGACCACCGCACAGTATTGGCACAGTATTTTGTGCTTTTATATTCAACTGATGATGATACATAAACACTTTTTAGCATTTTAATGCAATTTAAGTATTGTTTTAACAGCAGTCTGTAAATGCCCGAGAGGGGAGGACAGGAGATGTTGGAGTTTTGTAAAAGCAATGTCCTGATGTAGCACTCTAGCTGCTCAACCATCCTGGCTCTTATTTAGCAGATGTTTTCATTCTTTATGCGCCAAACATTTTTTGTTGGTAAAAGGACATTTCTTTACCCCATACAATGGGAAGCTACTAACACAGCACAGCTAACAAACACAGCAAACAGTGCAGAGCACATTTAACCACCACCAAAACACTGCAGCAGCAGCTGCCAAACAGATAAAGGAATCATATTGAGAATAATGGAGTTTTTAGTGCTTGATAAGCAGCTCTATTCAGTTGTTATTACACTCTGAGCTCCACAGTGCAGTTCTATAGCTACAATAATTCACAGGCTCTCTCTAATCTTACAAAAGTCCTGCATGATAACCTTAACTACTACTTAGTAGTTAGTTTAACCAGATTACTTTAAGCAAAAAAAAATAATTTGAAGAACTTGTTGTTTATAAATAGTGTAATTTGAACTGCCGTATATGGTATATTATTTACAATAAACTATATATATATTTGTTTTGATTCATACCACCCAGAATATCTCTGTCAATTTTGGTCTGCTTAACATCCTCTCACTTGCGAGCAAGGGGCTCTCATTCAGTATCTTTTAAATTAGCATAAGTTTGACTTTTTGTTTAACTGAGATTTGGCTACAACCCAATGATTTTTCCAAACTTAATAAATCCACTCCTCTGGAGTTTGTTTACATCAGTCAACCCTGTGGAATCAGCCAAGGAGAAGGTCTTGTGTTAATTCCAGTGAAACTGGAAAGTCTCACCGATGTCTGCTCCTGCCTTCTCTTCGTTTGAATCAATTGTGTGTCAACTGATCTACTCCTACCATCATTACAACTGTTTATTGTCCCCTAAAACCTAATAACGTTTTCAATTATTTTGCCGACCTGCTCACACACCTGTCCGCCCTCTCACCGAACAAAATAATACTGGCAGTTGAATATTCATATGAACAATATCAATAACCCTCTTATTAGAGACTTTACAGACAGTTTTGGATTCCAGCAATATACTGATGTTCCCACTCAGTGTGAGGGTCAAAGGAAAAAAAAATAACGGATGGCAACTCGAGAGGCTCCATCTGAAAACTGAACTAGTTGTTTACAGACTTTTACAAAAAAAATTAAAAGGAATGTATTGCTCAAAACAGGATAATTTTTTTCTAATGAATGTAACACAAAATCACTGTTTATACTAAATAAGAATATCACCCCAGCTTCAGACTTTCTACATCTCATTTGTTTCTCTCCATCCTTCCCTTATTCACTATACCACTGCTATCCTTGTTCACAGTTTTGTTACCTCCTGCCTTGATAATTGTAATTCTTAACTGGTCCAGAGTTGCTGCACTACAACTCCCTCCATTCACCACATCGTTTAATTATATACTGGTTGAGGCCCTTGAGGGATATTTTCATTGTATAAAAAATGTTTGTAATGAGAAATGCAAACATGTATATAAACATGTTTTACTACTGAGAACGTGTAAAACGTGTTGAGCACGTTATGGAGATAATTTTTTTAGATAAAATCACGGTTGGACCAAATGACGTTTTTAAGGCTGTAGTCTATGTAGGAAAAAAACCCTCATATGTCAATGACCCATATATACATTTTTGTTGGAAAAGGTTCTGTAAAGTAAATATTGAAATAAACAAATAAATGAAGTAAAACACACTTATGAATTTAAGGAAAACCCCACCAAGGGCACCAAACTTACCTTCCAAGATGACTTGCTGGCTTTTTCCCACTGAAGAAGTGGTCCTGTTAGACTCTGTAGACTCTAGACTTCTGTTGATTTCAGACGAGTCTGCCTCTAGAGTCTGAGGTTCTCCGTTATGCAGAACTAAAGCATCTCCATTCGGGTTGCGATCCGCAGCTCTCTGATTACACAGCTCAGCTCCTCCGTGCTTTTCTGAGGGGAGCCCCATGAACTCTGCTGTAGGTCTGCCCTCCTCTGGGGCAGAATCTGCCATCAGCAAGAGTCCGGTTTCTTAGCAGTGCTGCTGTCAGAGCAGCCCTCAGCCCCTGGCAGGAGAAAACACACCGGTCAGCGGGAGGCTCTCTCTCTGAGGAGCACGCGGCCGGGCTCTACCTGCACACACTGACCTTATTCAGCTCTACCGCTCCTCCTCCTCCTCCTCCTCTTCACAGGAGACTCCTGATTTCAGACAGAGTAAGCAAAGACCTGCACAGATCCTCAGAGCTAACTCCAGCCGGCCAGCGAGAACTCAAAAAACAGAGCTAAAAATGATTAATCAGCGGGCACGTTCGTCAGACTTTAACCTCTCTGTCCTGGAGAACCACACTGCTGCTCTTCCGACCCTTAACTATTAGCCAACTAGCTAACCCAGCGCTGTACTTCCCCCTCTTGAAGACTCGTGCTTCACTGTGAACTTCTCCTGACGGACGGAGTGTTCGCCTACAGCAAGCTGTGGAGAGTAGATCCAGAAAAGGCCGCTCTCACTGAACTCGTAAGCTCGTAGGCTCTTTCTCCGGGGGAGGGGGCGAGCGGCTCCCCGGTGGCTCAGCGTGCTGGTCCGCAGCCTCTCGGCGCGCCGCACGACCTGGGCCGGTTCGAGTCCCGTTCTCACCGAGACAGTTCGCAGCCCGAATAGAGCAGAGAGCCCCGCCGCCTTACCCTGAACTCATTCAGACCTGCCGTCCCACCTCTCAGTCCTCCCCCGCGAATCACCGAGAAGCGCTTCACCCAGTTTTGCTCTAATCTCTCCTCCTCAGTTTGTTTTGTCCGCCATGTTTTCGGGTAACTTACGGTTTAGCTCTTCACTGCCCCCTAACGACCAACAACACGAACCTCATCCTCTCCTACCCGCGCTCACAGCGAGCGGGTTACCACTGTCACACTTAAACTGTCCATACACTACACCAATCTGAAAAGACTTTAACAGACTGAATTCTGACACCCTCTCACATCTAAAGACTCCTCACAGACGTTTTAGTCACAGAGTAGTCACAGGCTAAGATTTTGCAAAGACTGGGGATCATTATCATATGTATGGTATGGAAGCCCATTCCCGCCACCTAAACAAATAAAAATAATCCAGCATTTTTTTTTATTATTATTAAGTAAACTGTTATCTCAATATTTTGACATACTAAGTCGTTATTTTGATATAGCAAGTCTTTATTTTGAGATGCTATCTCAATATTTTGACATACTAAGTCGTTATTTTGACATACTATCTCAATATTTTGAGATACTATATACTGTACAGAGACAGAGGCAGGTGAGACAAAGACGCAACATGTATACTATCATTGAGGATTACTTTAGTCGTGGATTTACCAATCATGAAATATTGGTGTTTTTAGAGGAATCACACAATATTAAAATAAGCCTCCAGACCTTGGAGAAGGATATTAATTTTTATTTTTTATGTTATTTTATTTTTTAAATAAAACACTGAACTTCTATTTTAGTGTATTGAAGTGTGTGGCTGGGGCTCCGACTATGCTGTACGTTATGTATGTGTTGTGTCACCACTTGAATGATTAGGCCGAACAGCAATGTGAAACAAAAATAGTCAACTCTTTGTTGTTACAGCATAACACAGCTGTTCACTCCATAGATATCTTATATATATATGTATATGATGTCTATGGTTCACTCCCCACAGTCACTGCTGTCTTACTCTCCCCTCTCTACTCTTCTCTCTTCACCCACTTAGCTCCCCCTAGTGGTTTTCTACACACCACACAGTATGGTAGCTTCACTGGAGAAAAAAACTTTTTTCCCCAAAAGCAAACACACTTGCTATCTCAAAATAATGACTTAATATCTCAAAATAATGAGATAGTATCTCAATATAATGAGATAGTATCTAAATATAATGCTTACTACCTCAAAATAATGACTTAGTATGTCAAAATATTGACATAGCAGTTTACTTAATAATAATTTAAAAAATATTTTTTATTTTTTTAGGTCACAGGAATGGGCTTCCATACAATCACTATCTGCAAGACTGCAACAAGATTCTTTCTGAGGTTATTTCCCATGATGCGTCTGGTGGAGTTTACATACAATACATATTACATATTAAATTACGAATAATGTGTATATCAATACTGTGATTTATCAGAGACTCACAACATTTGTCTCAATTAACAGTTTATTTTTCTGACATATTTTTTAATAGATATTTTTTTATTTTAATAGAATACATTTTGTGTTCAGCTCTAATTATAAGCTTCTTTTCCCACTTTTTTGCAACAACATTGTAAAGCAAAGAATCACAGTTTCACTGCTGTACATTTGCCTTTGTTTTAAGTAGTGGAACATAAAATACCTTAAAATGTAATGACTTTAAAGTGCTATCTGTGTTTAAAATACCAATAAGACCTATTAACTGCAAAATGTGTTTTTAAAGTTTTTAAATCGATTATAAGTAAAGTCACGCGAAATAAATTCTTGCCTCTTCATGTAGCTCTCCTACCAGTTGTTGACATTATTCACGTCACAAATTGCGTGAGTCAAGTCTTAAGACTTGCGATAATATTAAACACGTTTGAATTTATCGGAGTGCCAGGACACAAACCTGACTGACTAAAACTTTCAGTCCTAACCACCTTATATTAAAAGATCCAGATGACTCTAACGCGACTCGACTGCAGCTCGACTCGAGCCAGACTCTCGTGATTTTATCCTGACTCAGGAAATTTGTCTGCGACTGAGAAATCGCTTGCAAGTCGTTAGGTGTAAGGTCGACATTAGTCTTCTGTGGTAAAATGTTCAATGACTAATATTTCCCATTGTGCACCACACAGCTAAATTTCATGCTATCAGTTTATTTTTAAATGTAAGTGATTATGTTTAAATATGTTTGTTTTTTGACTTTTACATATTTGGTTTTAAACATTTAGCTTAAATTATACCACAGATAGGTCCGACCCTGCAATGTGATTGGCTGAGAGGCGTTTTGTGAGTGACATTATCAGCCGGTAATACACTGTAACTGAAGCTATCTGGGTATTACTCTGACACATACAGGTAACCTAGCAACGATGCAGCACTTACCATGCAAACAGCGCAGCTACAAACAGAGCAGCAATGAAACTAATTTAACTCGCAGAGCTTTTATACCCAAACAGATCACATTTTCTCGTCCTCTTTAACTCAAACTCTTTCAATAAACAGTGATAATAGAACTCTGGTATAATCACAATAATAGACTTGCGGTTCGTGCTATATCGTGTATTACTGGCACTGCTGTGCTGTGCAGTGACAATATTACACATTATAGCACTCCCTCTCATGTAAAATACACAGGTCAGAAAATGAAACATGACATAGTACATAAACAAATGTATTTATTTAACATACGAAATGTAGTGCAAAATTAGGCTAACATTTAATAAATAAAAGGACAAAATTATGCAAAACAAATACACTGCTAACACCACAAGAAAGCTAATAAATACATTAAGTTCTTTTACCTGTAAGCACACTGACATGCCAAAAGTAATGGGACAGCAGTATGTAAATTAATCATCACCTGTAACCTCAGGGGACTGCTTGGGAATGCCCACACTTCTATAAGTTGCAGGGTGTTATCTTGTAAATGAGGCTCAACACTGGGCTTAAGGTGGCGTAAATTGTGTTGGAGTGAGGCTTGTTGGTATAAGTGGGTAAGGTAGAGGGTGCCACATAGATAGGTTCCATTCACTTACAGAAGTTAGTTTCACAATTTTTTTTCAGTTAATTTAACATGTCTTAGTGCACTGCGTCACATGCAGAAGGCATTACCACCCATAGTGAACAATAAGCACAGTGGGAGGTAATGATCATCTGGTAGGGCTGTAGACTAACCTTTAGAACTTCATCACAAAAGTTAGATGCACTCAAATTTTCAACCGCATTGCACTTAACACCACAGTTTTACACTGCAGTTTTTTTACTGTTTTTTTGAAGGGAAATGATTAACAATCTGGTCAACATAAAGTTCTTTATTTGAAACACAATCCTACAAGAAAGATAACTTACTGAAAAGTGTTGGTGCTTAAAGTGCTTCCCTAAGCTGAAATTTATAAAAAATAAAAATAAAAAAAAATCTAAAAGTGCCAGTGTTTTAAGGTCTTCAAACTGAACATCTCATAGCCGGCTCAATGTCTTGTGGGCTATTCTACATTGCTGTCACATGCCCCTCGGATAGCCAGCTCCTGTAGATTGTCCTTTTCACTACAGGTTAGTGCAGGACGATATGGCCAAAATTTGTCAAAATATATTTGTTAATTGTGGTCAATATAAAAAAATTCCAATACGCACTATATGCAACTGCCGGACTATAAAAACCTATAGTGTTCTGAAGTTTCTGCACGGATTGAATACAGTGAACTGACGGAAGCAGACTGTAATGAACATCAGTCGGTAACAGATGTACTGTATATCTTCTACAACACTAGACCAGTTTTTATAGTATGATGTTCCGTAATTTGCAATGACAAAGAATGTATTAAAGATGGTCAGGTTGCTCAAATATGTCCTAAAAAATAACTATACTAAAGCATTTTTACATTAGTGGCTGAAATATGTTGCAATATACCAGCCCTGCCTAACATGCTTAAAATCAGATGCGCATATTAAGAGAATTTTATATTTTAACATATTTTGGATAAAACAAAACAACAACAAACAAAAAAACTATACGTATAAAAGCTGACCTGAGGACCCTTACAATGAAGTCCAGAACAGCAGATTAGCACAACGCTAATGGTATTTCTGAGCTGAATTAATCACTGTTTTAGGTGGATGTGTTTGTGCTGGTTAGAGTGGTTTGGTCCTGTGGTTTGATATGCTATGTGGATTGCTTGCTAGGCTAACAGACTGCTGATGAGTCATAGAGTTTTTTTAGTCGCACCATTGACAAATTAGGTTGCACTCTAGAGCCCTGTCTGGGTAGAACTGTTGGTGCTAACAGACAAGTGACTTGACACCTATGCAGGAGACCACACACACATATCCCACATGTCAGTACAGTTTTTATCTTTTTTGGGATATGACAAAAGGTTCACAATACTAGTCCTATGACATATGGTATGTCAGTTTATATTTCTTATATATTTGTAGACCAAGGATAAAAGCCTACATCAAGGAAAATGAATGAATTTTGATCATGGTGGATTTTCATTTTTCATGCAATTTTACTTAAAGTCACAAGAATTACAGAACATGTTAAAAATGTTCTATTAATGTACCTTCTATACAGTTCATTTATACACCTGTTTTTAACTTTAAATGTTTGTCTATCATAAACCCATTAATAAAGTATTCACAAATGACACTTCACTGTTAAAGTGTAATGTTATTAAAAAGTTATTGTGGACATTTAATCTCTTTAATCATATACTAATCACATAGATATGAAAGCAAATTAGCAACTCAGCCTTTGGAGAATGTGTCTTTACAGTATAACTCAAAGCTACTGTAAAATATCTTTACAAATACAAAAACTGATAATCACAAGAAGTTCTTAGTCTACATCACATAACAAACTCCTTTTGACAAACTCACAAAGCACTGTATAAACAATGTAACATGCAATTGGTTACACAGGTACTGGGAGGACAAGGTCTGCACAGCAGCAGCAAACTTTAAAGCTCTGGTTTTACTATGGAGTTGTTGAAGCAAAGTCAGCAAAGAATAAGCAAAGGCTTTTAAAGCATTAAGAACTGAATTGTTATTAAGAAATACAAGAGCTTGTGTGTTTTCTGGGTGAACACTGACATTTGGTAGTTCTGCAACACATGCCTCTTTTCTAATTACCTACAGACCTCACACAAACTCCAAACACACTGCATCAAACTAAGGCTGATTTCACATATGTACAAGTGATCTATTCCAGAGCAATTTGTACCCTACAAAGAATTAGGAATTCAGGGACGTAGAGGATGTCTGCTTCAAACATTTGGAAATAATGTCATTTATTTTTAACATGATGAGCATGACAGTGCTCTTACACTGCATCTGAATACTTGTGTGTACTAAAATGCCAAATTATAAAACGTGTTTATGTATTTTTAGAACACGCAGTCAGCTTCTGTTTAGTTTAAAATAAAATTAGACAAAACGGAAACAGAAATTAAACTGGACACCAGCTAGTTTTGCTGTAATGTAAACTGAAATAGGCCTTCCCTAGCATAACAGTGTATCTCTAGCACAAATAATACCATTACCTAAACTGTAGTTATTTGCTAACCACAGGGTTTAGGCTACGTGAGCACCATTAACTGTGTAACAATGAGGTGAGTTAAGCATCTGGAATGCGTTTTTCCTTAACCAACAAATTTCACATGTGAAGTCACCCTTGTAATATGACAGGCACTGCAGTACATACACTGTTCTACAGGCTTTACTTTAAAACTAATTGAAGAAAACGTGTTGTAAGGACAAGCACAAGAGTTCAGAAGGTGTCTTCAAGTTTACTTGGGTGGAGCATGAGGCTTTTTCAGAGTCCAGACATCATTGCTGGAGGCCTCCGCATCCTCTGCTTCTGACTCACTGCTGGAACTTCCACTGCTACTGCTATGGCCTTCACTGGCACAGTACTCAAAGCAGAGTTTTTCCTGGCTGCTCCTTTTCACTTTTCTGCCTGGTCTATCCTCCTTCCTCTTCCCTTCTGATGTTTCTGGTTGTGCCGTCTCGCTGGACATGTCCTCTGCTGGAGCTTGCGTGTCCTGCCAGGAACAAGGGCCTTGCGGGAACCGAAGGGCTGTGTTTGGCATGGGAATGCAGGGGTCATCCATGCTGTGGAACTTGGGCATGGGCTTGGATTTGGACTTGAGCTGCCTGTCAGAGGGGGAGGCCTTGGTCTTGGCCTTAGAAGTAACCACAAACCAGTCCTGGATATAGGAAAACATATTTAGTAAAGTTTATCACTGTAACACTGGTCAAAGTAGACAGAAGCACACCTCACTAATGATCAAAAGACCTTTATTTTACTAAAATAACAGCCATGTCCAGCCATGATGGCTCTTTGTGAAATAGGCTAGTAATTTTAAAATAATTAATATCAATTAGGGATATCTGGAATGTCTGCATTATGTACAATCCTAAAAATGGGTGGGTGTCATTTAAGGTTTGCTGTATCTAATACAACTTGTAGTCCTTGCAGAGTAAGCGGCGCTTAAGGGTGTACAAGGGGCTACAATATGAGTGCAAATGTTAGTTCACCAGTCTCAGCAGGTATATGAATTTTGGTCCAGAAAGTCTCCGCTAAAATACAAAGAATTTCCATTTACAAAAGAATGGAAACCTTATGTACAATCTCTCATATGCTAAAATTAGTTTTTACTAACAATTTTAGCACACATTCAGGTCTTCCTCTCTAGACTAGTAAGGATTTAATCAGAGATAACACAGGTGGGGGCAAATCTGTCCTCAGCATCACAATTATTTTAGAAGCTCAAGTTCAATATGGAAAAAATTGAAAAGTATATTCAAACAGCGCTTCCTCCTCATGAATTGGATTCTATAAATGACATATTACTAAACTGATGTTGCACAAAAGTAAGTTCATCCTTATGTATTATTATAATATAAAACCAGACAATTGTACTGGCAAATAAACATCAGTTTACAGTTCACATCACTGTGTACAGTATTGTTTGCTTAAATTTAGAAAAAAAAAAATTGATTCAGGATTAAGCAGCATTCACAGTCATGTGAAAAATTGTTTGCTCCCATTAAACACATATCAATCACGCCACCAAGTTTGACGGTTTATCACACCCGAGTTCATTTTCTCTAGCCACACCCAGACCTGATTACTGCCACACTGTTCTCAATCAAGAATCAATCTCAACAAGACCTGCCTGAAGGTTCTCTTGAGACTGAACGCAGTATGTCGCGAGGCTTTCCGCTCTGCTGGACGCTGGCCAGTTGAGGTTGGGTTGTGCTGCTGCTGTCGTCAAACATCGCCTGCTGATAATAGGCGGAGTTTTCTAGAACTCTGCGACCGGTGTTTTGTAGTTTTGAGTCTCTACAGCCTCTGTAGATCTGTATCTCACCTTCAGAATAAAGCTCTGATTCTGCTTTTCCTCTTGTTATCTCTACATAAGCGTAGGGAAGTGATGTAGAGCTTAGGGTATTTACTAATTGTTAATATTAGTCGCTCATGTGTTTTCTTATTGATTGGTCTTCAGTTTTTTTTTTGGTCGCCTTGGTTCAAGTCACGTGTTTTCTGCTGGCTGCGATACTGCTTGCCACAAGGTTAAACTTGAGCTATACTGAACTTTGACCGTGTGGTGAAGGTGTGGTTATGGGGGTGGAAATGCACCGCTTTTCCAAACTGCTCGGCCGCAACGTGCAATGTAACAGTGTTAAACCTTCCCAGGTGTTGTCAGCCGATCAAAATGACCCCAAGTGCACGGCTACATTGCATCCAAGAAGTCACAAAAGACCACACAACAACATCCAGAGAACTGCAGGTCTCAGTTAAGGTCAGCGTTCATGACGTCACCATAAGAAAGGGACTTGGCAAAAATGACCTGCATTGCAGAGTGCCAAGACAAAAACCACTGCTGAGCAAAGAGAACATTAAGTCTTAATTTTGCCAGAAAACATCTTGGTGATACCCAAGACTTTTGGAAAACACTGACGAGAGGAATTTTTTAAAGGTTTGTGTCTCATTATATCTGGTGTAAAAGTAACACCGCATTTCAGAAAAAGTAAATCATACCTACAGTAAAACATGGTGATGGTAGTGTGATGGTCTGGGAACTATGAATTCCGCTGTTTACAGAAAAAATCCTGAAGGAGAGTGTCCGGTCTTCTGTTCTGTTCTTCTGACCTAAAGCTAAAATGAACTTGGGTTCTGCAGCAGGACAATAATCCAAAAAACATCAGCTCAACAAGTCCACCTCTGAATGACCGAAAAAACAAAACAAAATGAGGACTTTGGAGTGACCTAGTCAAAGTCCTCACCTGTAGCAGATTGAGATGCTGTAGCATGATCTTAAAAAATGCCTAAAAACCCTCTGTGGCTGAATTACAACAATTCTGTAAAAAAGAGTGGAGCCAAAATCCCTCCTCAGTGCTGTAAAACTCACTGCAAGTTTCCACAAATGCTTGATTGCAGTTGTTGGGTGGCCCAACCAGTCATGTAGGCTTTATTTAAAAACAGCCTTTTGCTCTTACTTGTGTGACAAACATTCAAAAAAAGGGCAAACACACACAATGTCACAATGTATTATAACAGTGATTTCAGAACACCCTAATCATAGACCATGAGCTCTTATGATGGACATGATGCTAACTACTGAATAACAAACATTTTTAATAACAGAGAAAAGCCAATGTCCAGTCCTAATGCAGCAGCATATTTACTCATGATATACAATTTTTTATCCTGGAATCCTCTTAACATTTGAATATGTTTTACCTGCGAATGAACAGAGTTGATGTGGTATTTCACTCCACTCTCTGAGTTGAACTCTTTCTTACAGATCAGGCATTTATACTTTCCTGTATGAAAGTCCCCCTGCAGAGAAAAGCACAATTATCCCAGGTGTATAACATTAAACCTTGGCAAATCATCCATCAAACAATCAAACAATCATTTCCTTACATTCAAGTACATTTATATTAAAGCATATACTAATCTGAGACAATATCAATCACATAAAAGCATTATTATTATTATTATTATGTTTCTCTGTCCATGGGTTCACAGAAAAGTGTTCCCTAGTGATAACGATAACATGATTTAACCAAAAGCACAAGATCCTGTATTATTTCAAGCTGATTTTTTACACAGCACAGTATGTGTTTTGAAAAAAAGCACAGCATGCCTTGGTAAATGTGTTTCGAACTGTGGATTCTACGCTTGTAGACACAGATAAATTACACCCCCAAAGAAATCACTAGCCACTAAGAGCTTGCTGTTTTTCCTCAGCTAATTTAGCTGCTATTTCTGGCTCAAAGATATTTATCACTACTTGAACATGCCTGAAGTTATGATCATTCAGCTGATCATTGTGGCAAAAGGACTGAAATTCCACTGTGGGGTGGCCCATGGTGTCTCACTGTGCGGTTCATGGCAGACTTTTCTTTGTTACCATTGCTTTTGTTTAGTTTAGTTTATGTTCTGTTTTGGTTAAGCTATGTACCTGTTTATGCTTTAGTCACTGTAGGGGTGAGCTGCCATTTTGTTTGTCTTTCCTTTCAACTTTTGTTTTGATGTACAGGTAAGTTAGCACTTATTGATTGGTTAGACACTTTTGTTTGTTATTTTGGCCTTGGCTTACCCTAAAGTTTTGTGACTGGTTCATTTATTTATGTTGCAACCCTTAGACCCCTGGGCTACACTTTTCATCTAGGGTTATAACACTTGCAAAATAACATTTTTCCAGCTTAAGTGATACATTTTGCCTTACAACATTAAAGTAATGACAGTAATGAGTAGTGTACAGTGTTTGGTTTTGAAAACATATTGACTGAATTCAGTCTAAAAAGTTCAATCTTGTTCTCATTTGACCATAAACGTTTTGCCACATGACATTATAAGTGTTATAGTCTCAGTCTTCTTCAGTTGCATAAAACGTGGAATCACACACATAAGCATAATGGGTTAGTTACACAACTTAATTACAACCCCTGTCAGTAGTGATCAAATGATCAGAGATTGGGCAGATTACGTAATTCTCAAAAGAGAGGATTTGGTGGAAAACATCCAGTACACAGATTTATTAAAAATGTAACGTTACATTGTTACATTGTAACTCAGCAACTGAGTAACTCCTTAATTCTAATGTAAAAAGTATTAAAACTACCCTGAGATATTATAATACAGTTAAAAATTTAGTCTGCCAGTCCCACACTATATTATTACTGTCTCTCTCCCAAATATACAGGGAAATACTAACATAAAAAATAATCATGATCCTAATTATGATTAATCACAGAACTGCTACTGTTTTTAATTTGTTTATTTAGGAAAATATGCATATTTATATTAACCAATTGTTTCAATAATTATTACATAAAAACAAAACCTTAACGGCCAACTTGGGACTGTTCTTTTATTTTAACTGCATTTCCAAAGTATCGGATTGGAAGTATTGGCAGTTAAAAAAATGTGATAGGGACATCCCTATATGTCAGTTTGCTAAATAAATAAAAAAAGCCATTAAGATGATCATTTAGACAGATTCCTTAGCTGAACAATCAAAAAATACTTCATCCATGACTATGTATGATATAAAATGTGGCTTATTCTTCTCATCCCTCAGGAGCTTCTTTTTGATGTGTTCAATTCTACTATGGTAAAACTGCAGTTTTGGTGTTTCTTTAAAAGGCAGGAGCAGTTTATGGCAGCTATTCTTGGCTATGTTATTTTTCTAAATTCTTTTGGGAAACTGTTCTTGAATGTCCTTAACATTCTAAATCAAGTATATAAATGGCCTTTATAGAAGTAATGCAAGGAGACACCTTAACAATATCCTTGTGACATACACTAGCATGACATACAATACTCCAACTCAAATCCGCGTCTAGAGCATAGTTCCTTTGTATCCACATCCAGTGCCCGTGAGAAAACACAGAATTTAACAGTTCTGCTCCTCATTCATACCTGAGACCTTGTAACAAGTCACATGATGCCATTTTCACTTAGAAGTGTATTTACTATGTGTCTTCATTATTATTATATTTTTTATTGTGGGCACAGCAAATGTTCACTCTTATATAAGCTCTACACTGCCTACTTTACATTATATCAATGTGTCATATCTTCAGTGTTGTCCAATAAAAAGATCTAACACAATATTTACAATATTTACAGTCAGGAAGTATGTGATTTCCAAGCCATTCACATGTGATATAATAATAAATGAAATCATCATTTAAAAGTGCTTTCTGTACTGACTTTTTTGTGTTTATCCTAGTCTGAAATTAGAATTGGTTTAATAATTTAAAAAATGTAAGTAAAAAAGCAAAAAGAAAAAAATATGTAAGGAAGCATATACTTTTTTACAGCACAGCTACATGTGTAGCGGGGGTCAGCCTAGTTAACATTTTACATGGCAAAACAATTATTGCTGGTTTGCTTAAATATGATTCTAACTCTGAAAATGCCTTACACAGTACCGCAAATGTTTGTCATTTTTTAAATCAGTGCATCAAAAGTATATATCATGCAGTATCATGCAGTTGTACATATCCATGATATTCTCAGAAAAGAACATTGTGACATATACAGTTGCAAGAAAAAGTATATCAACCCTTTGGGAATACTTGGAAGTCACAACAATAGACAAACACAGTCCGCTTAAATTACCACCACACAAAAAATTATTGCATGGTTTTATTGTTAACATTCACAGTGAGGGGGGAAAGTATGTGAACCCCTAGACTAATTACTTTTCTAAGAGCTAATTGGAGTCAGGATGTGATGAGATTGGATGTGTTGGTTAAAGCTGCCCTGCCCTATAACACACACTAGTTTTAAGTTTGCTGTTCTTAAGAAGCATTGCTTGATGTGAATCATGCCTCACACAAAAGAGCTCTTAGAAAACCTACGTTCAAGAGTTGTTGACTTGCATGAAGCTTGAAAGGGTTACAAAAGTATCTGTAAAAGCCTTGATGTTCATGTGTCCACGGTAAAACAGACGGTCTACAAATGGAGAAAGTTCAGCACTGTTTCTACTCTCTCTAGGCGTGGTCGTCCTGTAAAGGTGACTGCAAGAGCACAGCGCAGAATAATCAATGAGGTAAGGAAGAGTCCTAGTGTGTCAGGTAAAGAAATGTCTATTGTTGTGACTAAGATGAAGATCAGAACACATTTAAAGACCAATTTATGCAGAAATCTAAGTAATCCCAAATGTTTCACATATTTTTCTTGCAACTGTAATAATGTTTGTGATAATACTGGTATTACTTATACTGCTACCATAACACAAGAGAAAAAGAAGTGTTGCTAAATTTTAGACAGACAAAAAGGAATATGTAGAATTCCCTACCAGTGTACAAAGTCCAAGGTGAGCCTTCAGACCCGACACGCTTGTGTAATAGCAACCACAGCCCTGAGCACAAAAATAAATCAGATAAAGCCTGTTACAAAACCAATGATAGTTGTACATGTTATGAACTGAGATATAACAAACAGCTCAGACCTTGTTGGGACATTGCACTTTTCTTTGCAGTTTCACTTCATTCTTCCACTTTCTCAAGACCTCCTGGCTGAAAGCAGGTAATCCAGGACGAGAGTATCGCAGCTAAGGCAGTGTAAAATGATTAAATAAACACAAATACGAAGTAGTGAGGCTGCATCCAACAAGCAAAAACACACACAAACAAATGTTTGTAGTAAAATCGGCAGGGGGCATTAAAAATGTCATACATTCAAATGCCAAGTGTTCAAGTTATACAAAGCATTACCTACATGTCCCAATGTCCTCAACCTGTCTAAGAGCTAAGGGACTCATCTATTGGACAAATACACGCATTGTGCTTTCCTTTTTTATAATCCTCGCAGTAAAATAGGATTACCTTCCTGTCATCAGGGACCAGGTCCCGCTGCACCTTCCTCTTAGGCCATTCTTTAAGTAGCTCCTCATTGGCAATCTCACGTAAGTGAAAGATGGCCACCTGAGCTGACAAGCGCTTGACCCTGCCACTAGATGCCTGCTCTGTGCTGGGTTCCACTTGGACTCCGAAGTCCTCAGCTGCTGACTCTGGAGATGCCTGCAGAAAATATGTTCATGTTCATATCAGAAAAAGTATTTTCAGGTTTCAAAAGCTGAAAACTAAATGAACTTGTTAACAAAATGAACAGAATTGTTTCTGAATTTTTTTCAATAACAAATACATCCACACAAAAACACAATGAGCCCCTCAGTATGAATTGGTTTTACCAACATTACTCCTGGTAAAAAAAGATAAAGATAAAGCTAAGATAATATCTAAAGCAAGGCTCATTGGTCACAGAACTTGGACAAATTAATGCTATTTGGGTAGTGTTTAATTATAGCTATACTGAAAGTAAGTAAAAAAAAAAAAACAGATGCACTGATGGCTAATACTTTATGCTGCACTATGCATTTGCATAAACATGGGTTTTCTAACTCATTTGTAAAAAATTCCATTAAATTTGAAGCAAACAATTATATTTAATGTAGCTGATCCTAGCTAGCAAGAAAACATTTGTTAAACAGTTGTTACACATTTAAACTGACAATTAAAACAGTGTGTGAGACCTGAGATATTTCACTCTTGGTGCTACTTTCCACAAACTATTCAGATGTACTGTTCAATACTAGTTTTAAACAAAAAAAACAGAAATGAAACTGTTTAGCAGGTAAATCTGTATGAACTGAGGGGTGCTCACCGGTCCATGCTCAGACTTAAGGTGGTACTCCAGCCCTGCTCTCGAGCGATAAGGCTTTCCACAGTGCTTGCAGTTCATTAGAAGCTTCTCCAGCTCAGACTCCTCTTTACCACACTTTTTCATGTGGTATACATAGCCCATTATACTGGTGAAGCTGCCTGTGCATCCCTGCAGAAACCAAAAACAACTGTTCTGACCATGATGTCTGGAGGCCAAGAAGAGCTATTTTAATTTTTGGCAAGTCAGAATAAAATGTTCACTAAAACAACATTCTACATTCTCTAGCAACATTTCAGTCATTTATTTTTGCTTTGTTTCAAGTAGCTAAAATATAAATTGCATAATCCTACAGGGTGCTTTTGCTTAAGAGGCCCTGAGCAGAAGTAAGACCCTTCTCTTATAAAGCCCACCAACTCTGGAATAACCCTCCCAGAAATAGTCAGAACTGAGCCTCAGTCTCAATCCTAAAGTCTAGACTTACTTTGTTTACTTTAGCTTTTAACAAATTTGATAAAGGCTGAAGATCAAGGGGTTCATGGACAGAGTGGTAAACTGTAGGGCTGTCCTCTGAAATTCATCAATCAGAGATTCTTTAAGTGGAGAATTCACTAATTCAGACATTGGCCATCTTAAAATTGTTAATTTAGTTAAACTGATCAGTTTTTATGTTGTTAGGGGGAAAAAAGGCTATATTTATTAGATTTTCTGATGAACACCATCATTTTTTTCATTTACACATACACAGAGTTTTCATTCTTAACATTCTGTTTAATTATTTATTTTAATATGCATTTCTACATAGATTTTAATGTTTAAAGTGTAATAAAAATAACACTTTTACATAACTTATAACTTGTTTTAAACATAAATGAATGTGTGCTCTCTGTCTCATTATTACACAAGTCTGGTTTGTATGTCTGTATAGCTACAAACATTGCTTTGTAATTAGAAGATTTCTCTTAAGATCTTTTGTGCTGTGCTTTGTACCACTATGTCACTAGTAGCAGTGTACAAAAATTCTACGTTCGGCTAATATAATGTGCATGTTTTGGGAAAACCTACAGTTTTGGCTTAACTGTAGTCTTTGTAGCATTTAGAAAATAAGTTTGTTGTATTAATTAGTAAGATGTGGACTATAAAATCCTAATTAAAATCCAATAAAATGTTGTTAATTGCTGGGACTAACACTCATAAAAAAGTAATTATTTATCTTTAGCACATTCATATTTTTCTGATGTGTACAATGTACTACCATGTCTTTGGGTAAAATGTATACCTCTTTTGAGCATTTTAATTTCCCCATCCTCTTCAACACTTTTCTTAACTTCTCTTTTACTGCCTGGTCATCCAATCCATTCCCATCATCTGGCGTGGGCTAATCCACCATAAGACAGATCAAACAATCAGTATTATTTCTAATATCATATACATCATCATACTGTTCACACATATCAACTGCATATATAACTGAAACATAATTTCAAGTAACTGAACTTTTTTTTTTTTAACAATTTAGAGAAATAATAAACACACACACACACACCAGTTTATTGTGGTCAGCCATGAGGTGGTACTTCATCCCTGTTGAGGTCTTCAGCTGTTTTCCACAATGTTGACATGTGAAGTAATGCTAAAATATTAAAAGAGCCAAATCAATGAAAATGAATGGAAAATGTCTCTATAATCAGTCAGGGACAAACATATTGACACCCCTGCACGTACGCCATAAATATGTTTCATATGCTTTAGTATTTACATGTTTACTTATACATGGGTTTAAATCCAGCCACACCACTCTCCCTTAAAAAAAGAGAGGGTTTCCAGGAGGAGCTTTTACATCTGTTCCAGTTATTCATTTGTTCGTCAGGTAAATTTCAGTTAAATTGCACAGTTTAAAAACTTTGATGATGAATGTGAAATTAATGCAAATCATTTTTTATGAATTAATTACAGAATATATACTTAATTGATTTTTTTTAATCGCCTGACAGAAATATTAAAAACCCAAAAATCTGAAAACAGAAAAAAATAAAATGTAATTTGCTCAAAAATAAAAGATTTCATAGGTCCCTATCTACTTGGGTAGGCTGCATCTTGGCTAAAATTCCCAACACAGTCACTGTGTTTGTTAGCATCACAGGTTAAACCTGGTTGAGTTCTGCTGTAAGCTAGTATTAAACAGACAGCTGAATTCCAGGGTTCTGAGCTCAATATATATAAGTTTAAGTAAACTATAGACATAATCCATAAATCATATCAAACTACAATACTTTTGGCATCTAATTAACACACTGCCTTATTCTGTAATAAAAAAATCAGCAATTAATCTAGCATGGAAAATCAATTAAACAGTAAACAACAATAAACATTTGCCAGTTATCTGTTAAAGCTCCAATATTGTAGGCTTAAAAATGTTATTATACATAGCAATATATATATACATACACACACATACACATACACACAGAACAGGCCAAAAGTTTGAACACCTTCTCATTCAATGCGTTTTCTTTATCTTCATGACTATTTACATTGTAGATTCTCACTGAAGGCATCAAAACTATGAATGAACACAATGTGGAGTTTTGTAAAGGTCAAAAAAAAAAAAAAAAAAAAATATATATATATATATATATATATATATATATATATATATATATATATATATATATATATATATATATATATATTCTAGTTTCATCAAAATAGCCACCCTTTGCTCTGATTACTGCTTTGCACACTCTTGGTATTCTCTTAATGAGCTTCAAGAGGTGGTCACCTGAAATGGTTTTCCAACAGAACAGTCTTGAAGGAGTTCCCAGAGGTGTTTAGCACTTGCCTTCACTCTGCGGTCCAGCTCCAAACCATCTGGATTGGGTTCAGGCCCGGTGACTGTGGAGGCCAGGTCTTTTTTTGTTAAGTATATAAAACTCCACATGTGTTCATTCATAGTTTTGATGCCTTCAGTGAGAATCTACAATGTAAATAGTCATGAAAATAAAGAATGAGAAGGTGTGTCCAAACATTTGGCCTGTACTGTGTGTGTATATACAGCTGCTGGTCAACGAATTAGAATAATTTGAAATAGTGTAATCATGAAATTCTTTGAATGCATTTTTTGTGCAGAAAGCAAATCAGGTGTTCACCGCACCTGTCCTACTCGTTAGACTAATCACATAAATTTGCTCAGCTGAGCTTTCCAAAAGGCCCATTTAGGCCATTTAACTGTGACACTGTTGTTTTATTGAATTAGAATAATGGAGAAACCGTTTCATTGAATTAGAATAATTTTTATTATAATTACAATCATCACTTTCTCAGTATTTTGTGGCTGCCCCCTTGGCTTGTATGACTGCCTGAAGTCTCCGCGGCATCGATTTGACCAGCTTGTCGCAAGTTTCCGCACTCACACCTTCCCAGGCAGTGGCGATGTTCTGCTTCAGTTGGTCTAGCGTAGTAGGCTTTCTGTCGCGAATTTTCCGCTTGACGATGGCCCAAAGGTTTTCAATGACATTGAGGTCAGGCGAGTTGGCCGGCCATGCCAAAACTTCAAGCTGTTTTTTAGTGAGCCAATCTTTGGTCGACTTTGCCGCATGAGCCGGTGCAAGATCCTGTTGAAATATGAAGTCTTCTTCGCCGAACTGTTCCTCAACAGTCGGAATCAGGAACGTTTCCAGAACATCTTGATATATGGCAGCATTGACAGTCTTCTTGAGGAAGCAGAGTTTCCCTACACCTCGAGCGGACATGCATCCCCAGACTATAACGCTCTGGGGAAACTTGACGGATCTTTTCACGCACTCGTGGTTGTAGGTTTCGCCACCACGACGCCAGACACGAGGACCTTGGTCACCGAAGGAGATGCAGAAGCATGATTCGTCACTGAAGACCACTTTCTGCCAGTCTTCAGCAGTCCACTCGCCGTGTTCTTTGGCCCACTTCAGCCGTTTCTCCATTTGTTTCTTGTTCAGCATCGGTTTTACTGCTGGAACGCGAGATTTGAAGCCGAGTTCGCGCAGACGACGGTAAGTGGTTGATCTGGAGACGTCAGCGCCGGTCTGCTTGTTCCACAAGTCGGTGAGCTCGGAAGTGGTCTTGAACCGGTTGCTGACTGCGATCTTTCTCAGCTGCTTGTTGTCGCGAGCAGAAGTTTTTCGGACGCCGGAACAGTTGGTGCGCTTGCTGCAGTTTTTCTTGAGAGCTGTGCAGACGGAAGACTGGCTGATGCCGAGCTGCTCAGCAATTTTAGTTTGGGTCAAGCCTTGTTGGTGAAGGGCTTGAATTTGAGCCACTTTTCCGGTTGAGAGGTCGCGCTGCTTACCCATGATTGATTTTACAACTTAGAAATTCTACTCAACCCTGACTTTATACTGCACAGTGAACACTCTTCACAGAAAACAAAAATTCGAGCATTTATTCTAATTCAATGAAACGGTTTCTACATTATTCTAATTCAATAAAACAACAGTGTCACAGTTAAATGGCCTAAATGGGCCTTTTGGAAAGCTCAGCTGAGCAAATTTTTTTCCAGGTAACGAGTTCTGTGATTAGTCTAACGAGTAGGACAGGTGCGGTGAACACCTGATTTGCTTTCTGCACAAAAAATGCATTCAAAGAATTTCATGATTGCACTATTTCAAATTATTCTAATTCGTTGACCAGCACCTGTATATATATATATTATACAACTGCACGTTTGTTTAAAATTATTTAAAATTTTCTATTTTATTAAGTCTTTTAAGCAGCAATCTATTTCAGCTATTGATGTTTAATTTATACTGTTCATATTGACCCAAATTCAGAAATATATTGTGAGGAAACTTTTGGCCACACAATTCATTAACAACATCCAGCCGAGAACAGTTTCTGCTCAGTCTAGCCCAGCTTCAGGAATTGAGGCTCGTATACGTTCAAAAATAAATTAGAAACACAGACACGTCACTGAGACATTTGATTAGCTATGAAATTACAGGAAACAAAAAAAATATAGATTATTTTACATGATCACTGTTAAATACATTTTTATCACCTTATAACCACAGACATTTTAAGTAATTGACACACACCTAGTAGATGGTATTTACAATTTCATCCAGCACAAATCAGGAAAGTGTGACGTGCAAAAGTTTTCAGTCCCCCATATCAATACTTAGTAGAGCCACCTTTCACTACAATAACAGCTGCAAGTCTTTGGGGCTATGTCTCTATATCTCTTTTTGCTCATTCTTCTTTATAAAACAGCTCAAGCTCAGCCAGGTTGGAAGGAGAGCGTCTGTGAACAGCAGTTTTAATGTCTCTGACTGGGCCGTTCTAACACATGAATAAACATGATTTAATTCATTCCACTGTAGCTCTGGCTGCATGTTTAGAGTTACTGTCTTGAATCTCCTTCCCAGTCTCAGGTCTTTTGCCACCTCCACAAGGGTTTCTTCCAGAATTGCCCTGTATTTTCATCATCTCTGACCAACTTCCCTGACCCTGCTGAAGAAAAGCATCTCTATAGCAGGATGCTGCCACCACCATGTTTCACAGTGTATTTTTTGTATTTAGGTCAGAAAGTTCAACATTGTTCTCATCTGACCACAGAAACCTTTGCTGTGTTCCTACATGGCCTGTATCTTTGATCTGTCTGGTGAGATCCTTTGTCTTCATGATGCTGTTTGTTCACCAGTGTTCTCAACAAACCACTGAGGCCTTCACAGAACATGAGTATTTATACTGAGACTGAATTACACACAACTAGACTCTATTCACTTATTTAGTGACTTCTAAAGGCAACTGATTGCAATATAATTAATTTAGGAGTTTCCCAGTAAATGGCGTTGAATACTTTTGCATGTCTCACTTTTAAGATTTATAATTTTCGTTCAACTTCACAATAATGTGCTTCTTTGTGTTGGTCTTTCAATTAAAATTTAAATAAAATAAATATATGTGGTTGTAAAGTGACAAAATGTGAAAAAGGGCAAGGAGTATGAACACTTTTGCAAGCCAGTGTACAAGCTAATAAAACCTGTGTTACATTAAAATATATTTAACTTTTATCATAAGCAAAATAAACACAACACTGTTTAACTCTTTATATTCCTATATACAGTTTTACAGTTATATAAAATGTTGCTCCAGTAACTTTAAACTTCATTATTCTTCAGTTTTATTTGATTACATTTTTAAAACCAAGTTGTTTAAAATAACTATATCTTTAATTACAGATATTATTGGAGTTCAAACTGGCATATCGCTGCTTACTAGAGGAAAAAATAAGTGATGGGTAAAAAGATCTAATACAAGTTTAGACAATTTAGAGTTGATCAAATTTAGAGATTATCCAATGGGTTTCATATGTTGTTAGTGTGGAGCAGAGGCCTTTAAACATGATCAGTGCTTCATTTCATATATAAAAATCTACTGAGGATAAAAAATTCTTCAAATAAAGAGACAATTGACAGGGAGTTAGAATTTTGTCACATGCTGCGTTTTTTGTTCAGCAGCCTTCAGCCACAAAATCCAGAGTTTTGTTCAGATTGACCTTTTCAAAACAAACTGTAGTTTTTAAACAAACTAGTCAAAAGAAAGGAGTGCACTGTCTGACATGACATGTAATTGCAATGTTGTTCTATATCTAGTTCTGAATCAAATAGCACCAGTTGTTTATCTGTTGACTGCATAATTGCAATTTGACTTATAACAAACAAAATTAGTTTTTGAGTGCTGTAGTGCCCCCTAAAGGCCAATCTGGATGGAATTTTGTTAAATTCATCAGAGTGGTATTTTGCATAAGCAGTAAAGATTGTAAGGCTAGACCAAATACTGCAGAGTTACAGCAATTCATCTTAGAAATTCCAAGAACACAAGGACTGCTTGAGGCATGGACAAGTGAAAGTGTCAGGCTTTATAAAAATATTTTTATACCAACAACAATACAACAAATTTTTAAAAATCTAGAGACTAGTTGGAAAAAGCTTTTTTAAAATAATTAGAAATTATGAATAAACAAAGTGTTTTAGTTCTATTTACAAATTTAAAATATGGACCTTTCTTAAGATTTGTATAATCAATACTGCCTGCAAAATTTCAGGTTTAAAAAGGTTAATTAGCTTTGGACCTGCCCAGCCCTGCATTCACTCCAGCTTGGATAAAAATCTGATTTAATTTAAAACTCAATAATAATGGTAAATCATTAAGTGTTTTTTTTTTTTGTTATTAGTGAGAACTGTCAGCAGCGTGCATTGGTGAGAAATATGGCGCTGCTTGTAGAATGAGTGGGAAATCTGTGTTTTTTCCCCTCCAAAATAAAGCACATTAAGAGCAGATGAGGTGTTGATGATAAACACTGCGATGTGTATAACCCGTCACAGGCAAATTCCGCAATCTGAATTTATTCATTAATGCAGCTGTTGTCACACTGAACACATGGAGCTCTGTGCAGCGGTAATCAGCACACTACAGCAGGTCTACAACCTCGCACACACACACACAGATATGTTACTGGTCATCTGATTGGCTGTGCTAAAAGCAATTATGAGATGTTTTTGATGGAGGCTGAAAAATGGCGAGCACTCTGTTAACTGTCAACTGTGTATGTGAAAGTTTGATAATACCACTATTTAGAGCCGGATGCAGCCACAGTAAAAAGTTTATAGTGATGTTCAAATGCGAACAAAACAAATAAACATGTGGATACCAAATTATGTGATAACTGCAATATGCTGATGCACTGTCTGAAAAGTGCAGGGATGCCAGTATATTTGGTCATGAAAATGCAGATGTTTTGCTTAAGCAATAGACACTGCATGTACCAGTTTGCAGGTTGCCAGGTGTTTCTTTAGGCCCTCCACTGTTTTCCTCCCTACACTTTTACATTTGGGACAGGTGACTCTGCCCTTTGCTAAAATTTGCAGCTGCCACCTTTCCTCTTGACTTCCTGTTAGAATACATAAAATAACACAGTTATCATAGCTTTATATACTTTTAATCAAATTACACCAAAAGGAAAGTGAACAAGAGGTGGCCAATAGATATTTAATAGTATCGTGATATATTTCCTAATTGCATCAACAGTATACTTTTTAAATCAAAGATATCATCGGATCTTAAGGAACACTAACCCGACTGCACATTTTATTGCACAGAGAGTAATAAGTCCAATTTAATTGGTTGAATTGTAGTATATTTAAATTTACTCAGTATGTATAGAAATAATATGTTTACCTTATCACCAAGCCCTTTCTTATTCTCAAATCTATTTTTCAAACATGTGCCATGACAATAATTATCCAGAGATATTTTGATAACTGCAATGACAATGTATGATCAGTTTCTTTACCTGGAGGATAAACAGGTACCTCTTTCTTTAAGTAGGGAAAAGAACTCTGGGGAACCGCACTGCTAGTTGACGGAGTCCTTTGAGTATACTGAGCCACAGGGACTATGACAGGAACTGTAGGAGAGACATTTTACCAAAGACTAACCTTAATTAAACTGTTTGCAGCAATGTTAAACAGAGTGAAAATATAAGTATTCAGCAAGAATTGAAGGAAAGAATACCTGTCTGTTTCACTTCTTCAATATACTTTTTTAGAGAAGTCTGGCCAACTTCTTCCATTTTACGTTTCTTTTTCATCTCAAACTCTGGATATGACAGAACATTAAATTGTACATTGTATTTTTAAGAGTTGCGAGAAGGAAAGGCAACATTACAACATGGTCAATGCTTTACCATCCCAACAAATAAAAGTAAAGTAAACTTTGAAATGTTGGTGCTCACCTGTTTCCCTCAAAATCTCAATATTGGAGCCAACTTTTCCCTCTATTATGCATGTGGTGGCATGACCAGTAGCAATTGGCTGGACTTCAGATCCATTGATCAAGTTGGCATTGACACCTGAGGAACTACTAGATCCAGCTTCTGTGGGACCGATGGAGACTGGCTGCAGATCATAATACCTGGAAAAGAACCACAGAACAACATACACACAGTAATACAAGATATGCCTGTTTTAGGCATAATCAAACTGTATATACACTACCACTCAAACATTTGATCTGCAAATTTTTCATTGTTCAAGAGATAAACACATTTTCATGCAACTCACTGCATTATAGCTTAGTTTTGCAGAGAGGCCTATTTTGCATGAAAGTTGAAACATCAGCATTTTTTTTTCAGACTCAGTTTCATGGTATATTAATTACTCTGGGTTTAGATGAACCATCACAAAATATTGTGGTCAAACAAATCAGTATTCCAGAGCTTTTCTAAAAAAAAATATATATAGATGATGCGTGGGGGTGTCACGATTCTCTAAATCCTCGATTCGATTTTATTTCAGATTTTAGGGTCCAATTCGATTCGATTCGATTCTCGATTTTCTATGGTCAGTCATTGGTTTGATTCATCAGATTTACAATATCTTATTTCAAAAGGTGGACTTGATTTAAGTGATAAAAATGATACAAGTGATCTGTAACAATACATATTTTAATTAAGATATATATGTAATGCCATCTGGTAGCTTTTTTGGTAGCAGCAGTTTGCACTATTAAAACAGCAATGTGCAACACAAAATAAATAATAAACAAACTGAACTCTATCCTCCTATAATAGTTAAACATGAAAAATAAGACTCTCTGAGAATAACAAGTTTTTTTCTTTAATAAAGATATATAATTAACTTTATCTGAGAGAAAGATGCTCCTTAAGGTACCAAAACTATTAACATATTTGAGGCTAGATAAAACTGTTATTTTTTATTTTCAAGTTTTAGTAGTGTAGTATCTGCAGTTACTGACAAGCTTAATTGTTCAGAAAGAAGCAACTTTCTTTAGAGACCAGTTAGTTAATTATTGTGTTAAGAAAGAAAGGCTAAGTGAAAATATCTCACCATTCTGTTAACTACTCTAAAAAGAGTAGCACAAACAGGCTCTAATACGGACAGAAAAAGGAGTGGGAGGTCCTGAGGCCCAACTGTGCAGGAAGACCAATATTCACTTATGTTCACACAGCAGGTAAGTGTAACAAATCAAATGTTCGGACCAAATTTGATAGTTATTATAGGCTGTTAACAGAATCTTTTTAATGTGACCCATATTGCCATCTGTCTAAATGGTTTACTGTAGGTGAGACATATTCGCAGAAGCCTTGCTTGATGTTAAGTTAAAATTTTTACTGATCCTTGTCGGAATATCAAGAGCTATTAATGAGTTCAGGCTGGTAGCCTGGTTTATCACTGAGTATTCACTGAAGCCACACTGTAAAAAGTACACGTTACATGGCCACAGACAGTGTTTTTTTTTTTTTTTTTTTGATGCTATAGCGGTGATCTGTAGCCATGTTTGGTGAGTTAATTAGAAACACCCCATGACTGCGTTACATGCCTTCTTTCATATAAGAAATGTATGATGCTGAAATTCCCTTCTTCTTACTGTCTTTTCTTATTTTTGCTGCACAAGTCATCTGAATTCCGGTTTGGAGTAATTGTATGCTTTGGAGGTGGTAAAATAGGAGATTTCTACAGAGTGGAAGGGACCTTGAAGAATGAAGACTACCACAAGGTTTTGCAACGCCATACCATATCCTGTGGACAGCGCCTGATTGTGGCCAATTTCATCCTACAACAGGATAATGAATCCAAACAACCTTAAAAATGTGTCAGTACTATTCATTAAATAAATAACCAGACAGAATTCTGACTGTAATGGAGTGACCAGCACAGTCTCTGGATCTGAACCCTATTGCTGAAGTGGGAGCAAAGGAAAAAAAACACCCTTCAAGCCAGTTCATGCTGTGGGAGAATCTGATGATTTCCACTGAAAACAAGAAAAATTCACAGCAATCTTAAACATTGAACAGTATATTCTTCAAAAAAAAAATGGTCATTTGTTGAATTTGCAGCATCAGGTCACACTCACTGAAATCAAAAGCTATTTCAACCTAGTGACATGGAACCCTTATTTGATACTCCAAAGGTTCTCTATAGGGTTGAGGTCAGGGGAAGACACACCCATGAGTTTCTCTCCTTTTATGCCCATAGCAGCCAGTGACACAGGGGTGTACTTTGCAGCGTAAGATGGTGCATTTTCATGCATGAAGATAATTTTGCAACGGAAGGCACTGTTCTTCTTTTGTACCATGGAAAAAGATGGTCAGGCAGAAACTCCATATATTTTGCTGAGGTCATTTTTACACCTTTAGGCTACCAGCCCGCATGATTCCGGCCCAAAACATGACTCTGCCACCTCCTTGCTGACATTGCAGCCTTGTTGGGACATACTCCATCCATCTGGATCATCCAGGATTGCCCGTCTCTTATCAGTAAACAAGACTGTTTGGAAATTAGTCTTCATGTATGTCTGGGCCACTGCAACCATTTCTGCTTGTAAGCTCTGGTTAGGGGAGGCCGAATAGTAGGTTTATGCAACACAACAATCTTTTGAGGGATCCTACACCTTGAGGTTTGCGGGACTCTAGAAGCACCAGCAGCTTCAAATAGCTGTTTGCTGGGTTGTAATGACATTTTAACAGCTGCTTTCTTAATCCAATGAGCTTGTCTGGCAGAAACCGTCCTCATTTTGCCTTTATCAGCACGAACCCGTCTGTGCTCTGAATCAATCACAAATCTCTTCACAGTACGATGATTACACTTAAGATTTCGAGAAATTTCTAATGTTTTCATACCTTGTCCAAGGCATTGCACTATTTGACGCTTATTAGCAGCAGAGAGATCCTTTTCTTTCCCATCTTGCTTGAAACTTGTGGCCTGCTTAATAATGTGGAACATCCTTCTTAATTTTTTTTTCTTTAATTGGGCTCACCTGGTAAACTAATTATCACAGGTATCTGAGATTGATTTCAGTGATCCAAAGAGCCCTGAGACACAATACCATCCATGAGTTTAATTGAGAAACAAAAAAAATATGAATCTTTATGACACTTAAATCCAATTTGCATAATAATTTGGAACGCTTTGTATGCATTAGAGTGTCCCAGCCTTCTGTTGTTTTATTCTCCAGAATTTTTTGACAACACAGAATTTGGATAAAAAGCTATCTTTGGTCTATTAACACTTAGGTACTTTCATTATAATCATCAGTCTAAAGATCTGACCATTTTCAAAGGCATCCAACTCACTTTTTTCTGCCATATGTCCTCTTTATCTTTTGGGAGCTTGTCTCCTCATTCTATGGAACAAGAATGCAGAATTAGGCAACACAGAGTTCAACATATTTCACTTTCTGACAGAATATTAGAATGAGCTAGACTGAAGAAGACTGATCTTTAATGTAAACAAAAAACAACATGACAAGCACATTACACTGTTCTATGCCTCTATACCCATGCATGATTGGAGGAGGAGGTCAGATCTTACCATTGATGGAACATTCCCACTTGCTGCAACCGCTTTCTCCATTATTTTTGAGACTTCTAATGAGATATAAGTACAGGGATAAAAATGTTTTTACTGAGAAAGTGCAGTTACACAGATCAGCCACATCAATAAAAACACTTGCCTAATACTGTAGGTCTGCCTAGTGCCCCTAACCCATCTCTAGCCCAGTGAGGCTAAATGAGTGCAACACAGGCATCACTGCCTTTTCAGCTTTTTTTGTGCTCCATTAGGTCTTGTGTGGGACTGGACAGAAATTGCCTCCACTTCCCACACACATTAACAAGGATTTGGTTTCCATGACTTCATGTGTCCATCCACAAACTACTTATGGTAAGTAATGACCACCACATACCGAGAAAACCCTAGGAAACCTGCCATTTTTGGAGATTATCTAACCTAGTCACTTTTCTATTGCAACTAGGTTATTTTCAAAGTGGCTTAGATTTTTCAGCTTATTAACTTAAAAAACTGACTGTTCACTTAGACTGTTGCTTAGAAAGCATATCCCGACATATGAGTTGTGACATTGTAACGGAATGAACATTATATCATTCACCCATCAGTGGTTTTAATGCTATGGCTGATCAGTGCAGATAGCAGTAGTTTTCTGGAAACAGTGATTAAATGTAAGGTTAAAGATGTTGGCAGATTTAGTTACCTGCTGTCTGGGCCTTCATTTGTGGCCTTGAGGTTTTTCTCTTACTGGCCACGTACATGGCAGGTATGTTTCCCTGGACGCGACCTGTAATCTACTGCTGCGCTGCTGGTGTGGACAGAGCAACTGTTTAACAATACAACGCGTCCACTGCAAAACACACAGGACAGATAAGGCTGCTCGTCCCCGATCCTCCTGCACTCCTGCAGAGTCCGTGCAGCGCAGAGCTCTCGCTCTCAGACCGGGGGGCGCGAGCAGCACTGCGGCCCCGCGGCTCGAGTTTTAGCAGGGAAACACGGTCGGGAAGCTGCAGTGTCGACAGGGCGAAGAAACCGGAGACCGTGCTGTAAAAATGTACAGTTCTGAAGCTCGTCCAGAGCTGAAACACGAAGCTAGAGATCAGGAACAGGCGCAGCACCACCGCTCCTCCACCATCACTGTGAGTCCTCCAGTCTGAGCAGGGCGTCTGATGGCGCTCCAGCGGAGAACTGCCGTCGCTCTACGCGAGAAAGAGAGCCATTCCCGCAGTTACACCGCGCGGAGCATCGAGGGGGCGAGGGTGCTGTTCTCGTGTTTTTTTAGCGATTATCTCGACGTGTCTGCCTCCTTCTCGCCCGCTCGTGAGGGGCGGACCGCCCCGCCATGGCCTCGCTGGTTAGCCCTCTCTCTCTCTTCCGCCGCGTACACCGACCACCGAGCCAGACCTTTAGCTCCCGCTGCACCCGGCTCCTGCGCGCCTGTTTGGTCCTGGCTGAAGGAGGCGGGCCTGCCCCCATCTGCTGATCCCAGATCAGATATTAGCGAGCCCTGGCGCAGTCACTCCGTCGAGCTTTAAACTCACGGCTGATGTAAGATCCGCTGCCCGCCCGCTCCCGGCTGATTCTGCAAAGCGCTCTGAGAAAACGGCGGAGCTAACCTTGAGCCACGCCTACACACCCCCACCACGAACGGACGGACCCATGGGGGCACTACCTAACTCCCTGCCCTAAAGCGCACCTCTAGATCATAAGTGCTCCTAGATCATAATCATAAATGAATAATCTCTTTTTGCTCTTCAGTTAGAAAATGGTGCTATTAAGTGCCTTCAGTGTCGCCATTCACCTGACAGTGTCCCGAAGTCTGCCCCTTCCAGTACAGTAAATAGGATTTCTCTGACGGGTAACAAAACATGATTTATTGCTGGTCAGATGCCTCTCTAATGGAGAGGTGCCCACCAGTGGATTAAATGTGTAAAACTGTAGAAGACAGAGTAGCGTGTTGTGAGTGATGCAGTTAAAAGGTAAAAAAAAACAACTCATTCTTATTCTTAAACTTTATCTATTCTAAGCATCTATTTTATCCATTAATGTTTTCAGTTTTTGCCACACCCCCTCTAGAATGTGCATGTCCCATATCATGAAGTAGAAGCACTTTTTATTTTTCCGCCGCTGCTCTTCAAATAGCCTCAGTCTGCCACTGCCTACACGTCCAAGCAGGATCAAAGGAAATACATAAGAAAAACAGTAGTTCTAAATTTTTTGAACACCCTGAACTATACAGGAAGCAATAACTGCTACGACTGCAGTAAAATAACATAGGACGTATTTTTAAAATACCGGTTCTGCAGCAGCATATGAACACCGGAGGAGAAGGAGTGTATTTTTCTCTCACACACAGACAGACAGACACACACACACAGAACCTAGGCATTTGTCTAGGGCCTCGACCAAATCTGTCCTCCATAGGGCCCCCCAAATCTAACCATCCCAGCTACAGTAAATACACCAAAAACAAATGTAAAGTAAAGAAAAAACATATTTCTATTAAAAAACAACAGAAATATCAGTAGAATACCGAATTAATGTCTAAATACTAATTGTCCAAACACACATACCCCCCTCCGTTACTTGCATTGAACTAGTCCATAATATGATGACGTAGCAATGTGCCACACGACGAGACTTCAAACCAAAACAGCGGGAACTGTACACGACTAGAGTGAGAGCTGTCACAGTGAAAATGAAGCCGAGTTATGAAAGTGGTTCTGCTAAACGAAAGAAACGGCCAGAGAGCAAAAGAATCGCAGATGCACTGCCAACATTGACCTCCTTTTTTACACCTCCTGGACCGATCGGTGTTTTTGGGGCCGATTCCGATACGTCTTTCACCACGATGGGCCGATCACCGATACCGATATTGGGCGGGGCCAAGTGCCACAAATGACACACAGGTGCCAGACAAACCTGGTTCAGATTCCCCTGATTACATCTACGCCTAAGCAAACACTGGTAATTTCCGCTGCTAGTAAATAAACACGAGTGTTACTGACCAAAATAAATGCTTTTTAGGAGAGATATAAGTTGTGTAAATATTTATAAGACAATACCTGACAAAGTCTGTTTTAATGACGTTAATAAACATCACTGTGACAGCGCTGGTCGCAGTTTCACCGCAGCAAAGGACGAGGACGTGAATCACTTATCTAACCAGCCTGTACTGATTTCTGCCCCCAATAACCCTTTTAATAACCTCCAATAGCCTTTAATAATCTCCAGTAGCCTTCAGCAGTCTAACCTTGCAGCAGTGGTGTGTCCACTAAACTCCGTAGTTATAAACATCATGAGGTTAGCAGCGCGCTAACTGACCTGTTTATAATGTAGTGACTCCGTGACGGCTGCCCTAAACTGCTGCTGTTAGCTGCTTGGGCTGAAAGATGAACTGTAGAGAGCTGTATTATCCGGTTATTGGGGTTAAAACCTTTATTTCCTACACAGATGAATTTAAGAAAAGATGAGCTCTGTAGCCGGCTGGGCTGTAGCTCTGACTGAGTAAAGACAGTGGGGGCTTGTGCTGCTGCTGCTGCAGCTCCGACTAGTGGTTGGATGAGGAACTGCAGCTTCCTGTAAGTGAGCAGTTTCACCGGTTTCATCCACACACAGCTCTGAGAAACTGCTCAACCCTAAACTCCTGAATCAGATCGGCTAAAATCAGAAGAATATCTGCCGATCGCCGATGCCGTATTTTGGCTGAAAATTGTCCGATACCGATACACTGCCGATCGATCGTTCCATCTCTAGTTATTTGGTTTATGTGTGTGTTTCAAGAATGAGGGCCCCTTGTTTATATTTTGCCTAGGGCCTTAAAATGGCTAGATCCGCCCCTGTACACACACAAAGGTTAAATTCATAATGCTAAAGTCTCTTACACAGATACGGTCTTGCTCCCTTATTTGTAATACTCCACTTTAAATTGTTACGTGTAAATACTTGATTACTTACTTTTTATTGATAACAGAGATCTACGAAATGACATTCAATATCTATGTATATACAGTCATATGAAAAGATTTAGGCACCCCTATTAATCTTAATCATTTTTAGTTCTAAATATTTGGGTGTTTGCAACAGCCATTTCAGTTTGATATATCTAATAACTGATGGACACAGTAATATTTCAGGATTGAAATGAGGTTTATTGTACTAACAGAAAATGTGCAATATGCATTAAACTGCAGCATCATCTTGCTGATGATGGTGTCACTGTGCATCGGTCAACAATACACAAGGAGAAGCTGTATGGGAGAGTGATGCGAAAGAAGCCATTTCTGCAAGCACGCCACAAACAGAGTCGCCTGAGGTGTGCTTTTGCTTTTCCTTGTGCAAAGTGCGCTGTATTGTTGACCGATGCACAGTGACACCATCTGCAGCAAGATGATGCTGCAGCTCTTTGGAGGTGGTCTGTGGATTGTCTTTGACTGTTCTCACCATTCTTCTTCTCTGCCTTTCTGATATTTTTCTTGGCCTGCCATTCTGGGCTTAACAAGAACTGTCCCTGTGGTCTTCCATTTCCTTACTATGTTCCTCACAGTGGAAACTGACAGGTAAATCTCTGAGACAACTTTTTGTATCCTTCCCCTGAACAACTATGTTGAACAATCTTTGTTTTTAGATCATTTGAGAGTTGTTTAGATGAGCCCATGATGCCACTCTTCAGAGGAGATTCAAATAGGAGAACAACTTGCAATTGGCCACCTTAAATACCTTTTCTCATGATTGGATACACCTGGCTATGAAGTTTAAAGCTCAGTGAGGTTACCAAACCAATTTTGTGCTTCAGTAAGTCAGTAAAAAGTAATTAGGAGTATTCAAATCAACAAAATGATAAGGGTGGCACCAGTCACATTTTGGTTTAATGCATATTGCAGATTTTCTGTAAGTACAAAAAAACCTCATTTCAATCTTGAAATATTACTGTGTCCATCAGTTATTAGATATATCAAACTGAAATGGCTGTTGCAAACACCCAAATATTTAGAACTAAAAATGATTAAGATTAATAGGGGTGCCCAAACTTTTTCATATATATATGTATATAATATATTATATATATATATATATATATATATATATATATATATATATATATATATATATATATATATATATATATAATATATATATGTATATAATATATTATATATATATATATATATATATATATATATATATATATATATATACACACACACACACACATATATACACATATATATACATATATATAAACAGATATTGTATGCAGGCAGAATGCTCTGCATAACAAAAAAGTATATTACATTAGTCCTATTTTCTTATCTGTGAACTGGTTGCCAGTTAAATTCCACAAAGAGTATGATACTGCTTCTGAATAAGTCTATTAATGGTTTGGTACCATGCGGAACATGAGTCGTACAACCCATCACAACACTTTACCCTCAAGATGATTTCCTACTCTCAGTTCCTCACATTAGACAAAAACATATTCAGTACTGTTTAGAAGTCACATACACTCTCAGTCTTCAAAACTTTCTCCTCACACAAACGTTCAATCAATGCATCATTACAGACTACTGTTTGTTGGTGTGGCTGATGGCATTATTGCTGAAATATCTCTATTTTCTTCTATCTCTCAACCACGAACGGACTTGCATTGCCATCAAGCAGACACCAGATGGCAGCTCAGGGCATGGTGGAGAGAGAAGGAAGGTAAAAAGTGGGGTACACCGGCTCTCATATTATTCATAGTTCTTCATTATCTCACCATTTCTGTCCCCGTATTTTTGTTTTGCTAGGTGTTGAAAATAGTTGGTGACTATCTAGATGAGAATGTAGAGCAACAAATGGCATAAACGTAGCTCCAAAAGATTTAGTGACTCATCAGTAGTAGACTTAATTTTGAGATGGTAGTACCCAGTGATTTACCTCAAGGTAAAGTTTAGATTCTCTACCCGACCCGGACTTGGCCTCCGTCAGGCTGGCTCAAGAAATCTGTGATTCAGGCAAGCTTTTCATTTTTCTAGTTTATATAAAGATTACTAAAATGTTGTGTTTAAATCTGTAATGACAGTTCATGAGGCGAATCCGGGCAGAAGTTAGGTTGGGCTGGATTTTTTTGGACCTGACCTAAGCCTTTGCCTCAAGGTACTGTGTGTATGAACAGTTTTTTCTAATACACTACCTGTCCTTTAAAAGTCTCAGTGTCTGAAGTCTGTAGAGCAGGGGGGTGCGAGGACCAGGACTGAAAAACATTGTATGAAAGCCATTTCAGAACATTACCATTATTGTTTTAACCATTCTTTAAGAAAAACAGGCTCTGTGTGTGCTTAACGTTGTTGTCTTGCTGCATGACCCACATTCTTTTGAGATTTAGCTCACAGACAGATGTTTTAAATCCAGACCCAAACCATAATACCACCACCATGTTTTAAATATGAGATACGTTTTTTATGCTGCAATGCAGTTTTTTTTTACCTTTTCCAAAAATAACATTTAATTTAACCCAAAATTATCTATAGGTCTTATCTGCCTATTAAACACTATTCCAAAAGCATTCAGAATTGTCCATGTGAGCTTTAGCTCCTTGTTGGCTGAACACTCATAAGTAAAAATTGTATTAAATGTCCTCCATTTGTACACAGTTTGTCTGACTGAGCACTGATGGAGTGTAAACTCCTCTTTTCCAACCTGAAGAGCATCAATCTATTTTCTGATGTCCTCAGAAATCTCCTTGTCCTTGCCATGATACACTTCCACAAACTTGGGTTGTAGATAGAGCTTAGGGAGGGCTAGTCCATGAATCCATCGGTGCTTTGTTTTGTACGAGGCTGAAGGATTATCCGGTCCACTTAAAAAGTTGAAATACCAACGATGCGCCAGTAGAGAGCGGGGTTGGGTCGAGCAAGACGAGTTTGGCATTTAATAATATACATCGAGAATAAATTGGCCTGTTCTGTGTATTTCCAGGTGCCATATCAAACCTATCAAAACTATCAATCATAGACCTATTAGACTGTAAATAGCCTAAATATTAAGCAATTTTACTGTACCATTTTTTATTATGACCCCCTGAACTTGAGAATAAATAGCCTGTTCTGCGTATTTTGCGTTGCCATAACTTCAGATTATTAAACTGTCTGTTGAAGGTGACACAACCTTATGAAAATAGAACAGAAATGACAGTGAATAGTCTTAAGAACAAGGAATATTACTTTACCAATTGTTTATGATCCTCTGAACTTGGCATTTGAAAAGATTCATTGAAATTAAATAGCCTGTTCTGCATATTTCCAGATTATTAAATAGTCTGTTGGCATTGACATCAAATGATAAAAATAGAACTATTAGTCTGTAGTCAGCCTAAAGAACAAGGACTATTACTGTACCATTTTTTATGACCCTCTCTGAACCTGGCATTCAAAAACGATTGAAGTAGAACAAATTGCACATCACCAAAAAAAAATTTGTCTGGAGCTGCCCCTGCAGCCAAGTAAAGGAAAAATACTACAAAATGAATGTGTTAGTCTGAAAATTTTCAAGATAAAAAAAAAACAAAAAACTTAACTGCAGTCTCAAAGACCATCAAAAAAAAATTATGATTGTCAACTAGAACATCCTCAATTGTAAACTTCGTCCTGCGGGTCACAGTTAGGGCAGCTTTGTACAATTTAAAAAAAAAACTGTCTTAAACTTACATAAAAAGGTGTGTTTAAAAAATGGCCAGTATATTAATGTTTAATAATTTAGTGATGTTTAAAGACGACTTCATTATTATATTCATTATTATACGTGATTATACTTGCTTTCCTGTAAATGATTTCAAATGTCTGAGCCTTTGTTTGTGAGTAGTCAATGGTATTTTGCAGCAAGTAGAGCATTAAGGCATTATTAGACTGAAAGCCCTGTCTCAAGCACATGTAATAGCTGCTGCTCTTTAAATATTGTGTTTGCTATTTGCACAGATCATGGTGAACAAAAACAACTCACAACTCATTTCTACCTTGCAGTAGCATTATTCTGTTTCAAAATGTTTAATATTTCCCAGAATATCACATCTTTTGGTAACACACATCAAAATATTATTACAAATGGTCTTTTCCAAAAATTCTGATATAATGTCAATGCATGATTGTTATGTCCTAGGAGCTTACACCTAGAAATTCTATAGGCACATATTTAATCATACATAGTTAAATCATATGTTGCAACTGTTAATATTCTGCTGTTCCAAAAAAGACCAAGCCATAAAACAGCACAAAATGTGGAGCAGAATTTGTCAGGAACAAATGTTTTAAACTCATGCAAATCCTGCAGTTCAAGTCCAATAACATTGGTTCAGTAGTCCAAAATCTTAATTCACACGTATATGCACAAATCTATGGAAAATTGTGGAGCCATCTTCAAGGATACAAAAATAACATTTTCTTCCTAGAATTCTTTCTAAAAATGACAGCAAAGAACCAAAAAGGGGTTGTTGGTAACATTCTAGCAATGTTTTTCCCTTTCCACAGGCCTAGCTTGGCCTGCATTTTTGTGCGATAATAAAAAGTGAACCACAAAACGTTTGAATCTTTCTGATCTTTAAAGCTTTAACATAGATCCTCAACATTAGAAGCAACCAATAGGTATCTTAGGCACAGAATACTCCCTCGCTTCTGAACAACAACTTGACAAATGCTGTCAAAAAATAAAAGCCACACAATCAAAGGATAATGTACCCTATTAAGCAAAACAAAATGACATGATTTAGGCTTGGGGTGAGGGAAAGAAAGTGCCGTTCGTTTTTACATTCATGAGCCGAGGACACTGGATGAACATCAGCATCAGCTTTAATGTCGGCCCTGCCCAACTCCCAAAATGATGTCTAGCAATTGGCCAGATGATGTCTGTCACTGGCTTGGTGCCTTTTGTCTCTTACTCCAGTAGTTGCTGTAGGCCTGCTGAAACATGTTATTACAGCAAAGCTTAGCGTTGAGACGCGAGCAGATGAGGAAGGAACCGCCCATCTTGCGATGCAGTGAATAGGTCTCCTCGGGTGGTGGCGTCAGACGCTGCTTCAGCATCACAGGAATCAGGTTGTGGATGCGTTCAGTGGTACTCTGAGCTCCAAAGTCAAATGGTTCACGTGAAGCAAAGGCCTCACCCAGGATCATCACCGCATCCACATGTGCATTCTCCATCGCCTACGGCAGAGCATCAGCTCGTCTTTAGTTTGCTTACATTACTTGACAGAATTCAGGTAAAAGTGGTAATGTGTCCTACCTTGGATTCATAACCAGTAAGGAACTTCATATCTATAGAGCGCTTCAGAACTCCCTCTCTGTTTCCATCAGCTGCAGCCTTGATAACCTGTCACAACAAACATCTTGCTTAAGATGGTCATTTTTGTACCAAAAAGTACCTCAGTCTGTTCACAACTGATTAAGCCACAGTAATTAATTTACCTTTTTAAAAAGAAACAAAACATTTACGTACCTCTATATACACATCGGTGAAGCTCTCATCAAAGCCTCGCGTTGCGCCAAAATCCAACAGTGCAACCTGCATATTCAAGTGTGATATAATGAGCCATATTGCACATTACAGCAGTTCTGTAATCACAGGAACACATATTCAGCACTACACACTGACAGGGTGGTGGTGGTGGTGTGTTTGTTGTGCTAATATATGCCCCTAGATTATCACCTGAACAATGCATTCTGGATCTTCGTTTAAAACAAATTCTAAATATTCCAAACATTTTTAGTTATTAGTATAAAATCATCTTTAACAAATGGTCCACCCTTCTTGATGCATCTAAATCTAAATAGGTGTACAATTTTATAGTAAAATAAAATCCTTAATGTTGTAGAGAAACCTTATAACATTCTTTAACAAATTTATATTGCGTTGTTGAAGACACTTGCTTACAGACTTGGATAGTGTTTCAGAATTCTCAAAAAGTAGTAAATATTTACCAACTAGGCAGGGCGATAGAAATGCATTTAATTATCATAATTTAAATTCATTACAAAGAACAGAATAGCAGTGAGCTCCTTACTTTGTGGGTTTGGGGGTCATAGAAGAAGTTGGACCAGTTGGGATCGGTCTGCATGTACCGAAACTCAAAGAGCTCTCTTAAACACAGAGTCAGGATGTTCTCACAGATCTGACAGAACAAAAATATGGAAGCAAATATTTGGAACTTACTACTTTAATGGTAAACATGTATTGGAACACTGCTGTTTCTAACAAATAAAACGACCAATTGGCAAAACACTGCACTAAAGCCTATTCAACTATATTAAAAAATAATTTGTTGCAATCAGAGACTGTAAAAAAAGATGGACACCTTGTCGCCCGTTCCCATTCATTCAACGAAAATGAAGCCAAAATCTTCCGCCATGTTGGCGATCCTGAAACCCGAGTCTCCGCAGTAGAGACCAGAGAAGTGAGGAAGACTGTGGAGAGACAGCCTGCTTTTAAATGATTTAAATAACCCCGCCCCTGAGGGCTGCCTCCACAGAGCTCACACAGTTTATGGTCCCACCCATACAGTCATTGGTCCCACCCCAGCTAGCTGTAACCCAGCCCTTTTACAATAACCACACCTTTTTGAATAGAGCAGAATAACGTTTTTAAAAACGACTTCTGTGGGGATTAAATAATGGAGGTAGAATTACAGTATATTGGGAAAAAAACGTGATTGAAATTTGTCTGTTTTGCCATTGAAACCTATGGGGATGGGTGGGGTTACACAGCTTTCTGAAACCGAACAGCAGGGGGCGCCCGACCTGTGGTGGCTTCACTTTTGAGAGACGATGCTCTGTCCAGCTATACACAGTCTATGATTGCAGTTAATTAATACTTGCCAACTATTAACAGACTGTCACTTGAAACTATTTTGTTGGTATTTAAACATTGGTCTTGCACAACTAACTGTAGGACTGAAAGTGGCGCACCTCATTTTTAAGCTCCTGAGAGAGGCCCTCTGCTTGGTCTAGAGGGAATCCGGCCACCAGCTCAGTTGTGAGGACGTGCTGGCTACTCAGCTCATCGATCACGCCAGGCACGTAGAAGAAAGGGTGTCCATTCAGAAGCTCCCTGTAAAAAAAAAACACACAGCTTACAGTAAGTAAGTAAAAGCCTGTGACTATGATGCAGGGTGCTGACTCACTGAAACTCATATGTCTGGAAAATTGGTTTGTTTTACAAGTCAGGAATATCCATTGGTTACAAGAGAAATAATATTAACACTATATTGATCACAAGTTACATAATATATAAATATGTATCTCATTTTACAATCATTATTAAAAAGAAAAGTTTTATATATATATAGTTTATAATTAATTTGTGTTAATTGAATTTTACTTTGACTTTTAGTTGTTGATATAAAATGCTGCTAGAAGTGCCTGTGTAAGATCTGTAGTTTAGCTTTGTTTTAGAAGTGTCTTTTTTTATTACATTTTTGAAAAAAAAAAAAAAAAAAAGGTGAAATCTATTGTATATCGCTATTTAGTGGAGGGAGGCTATTTAGTGGAGGGAGGGAGGGAGGGAGGGAGAGGGAGAGGGAGAGGGAGAGAGAGAGAGAGAGAGAGAGAGCGAGCGAGAGCGAGAGCCCACGTGTTTTTGTTTTTTTTTATCCATATCACCCAGCCCTACTCTAGGCATAAATCCTACTGAGTATCTGTAGGGCATCCTCATACAGAAAGTTCAGCACAATTTATGTTTACGGCACAGTAAATTTATACTGTTATGCATGCTGTACACTGACTACTTTACATTGTATCAAAGTATACACATATACATACACACTTCCCATGGCCTCAGCTCAACTACCTGCCCTTCATTGGCTTCTCCATCTCACGCCTCGGCCAGTCTACAGTCATGATCCTGGAGTTGGGTAGGGGGGGAACTTTCATACATGTCTTATCTGAAAGACTTAGGATGTAACTATACTCCATTTATTTCTGGATGGTTAAAAGCTCAGTTTTACACCAGGGTGGAGCGGGTCAAGCAGGTGGTGAGGCTGGCTTGTTGTCACTATTTGTTCATTAAGGTTTAACTTTATTTACTTTCTGGCAACTAGAAGTCATTCACATCAAGTCATCGAAACCCAACACCAGCCCCAAAAGCCAAGTGCGTTATTCTTAGTCGTGAGCTGTGAAATCACAGAGGGTCATCATTCCAGAAGTGCACACTCATTCTGAATACTCCAATGATTATTTATGACATGTGCAAATGTTCCTGGGAGGACACAATGCCATGAAGCATAGCTTGGATTAACTTAGCATGGCACAAGGCAGCCAAGGAAGAGTTAGCACACTTTAGCCACAAGAGACCTCATGATAAAAAAAGAAGCAAAAGGTAACAGAGGCACCCAGTTTTTTCAGACAGGTGAAGAAAAGATACAATATTTAGATTAGGCAGAAAACTTGACAGAGCATTAAAACTCACTTGAATTTACGGGCACACTTGGCCTCCCTTATATAGTCACACTCCAGAGCCAGCTCTCGACGCATCACGTCTATCAAGTGCTCTGGGAACAGACCTGGCAAATATGGAGAAGTAGACAAGTATTGTATATAGTTACCTTTATTAAATGTACTTTATAAATGTACATTATAAATTTTGGACACCCTCAGTCAACACAACTGTCAATAGCAAGTAGGTAAAGGTTGACCTGATTTTCAAAAGACAAAGATTTCTTTTTTTTTTTTTCCAATACATTTATTTATATTTTCCCCCATTTTCTCCCAAATTTAGCTAGACCAATTGTCCCACCCCTGCTAGGGATACTCAACCCTGTATCCCCCATCACTAGTGACGCCACAAGGATTAGCACATGCCTCCTCCGACACATGTGAAGGCAGCCACGCCTCTTTTTCAACTGCTGCTGATGCAGCATTACCGAGTAACATCACAGTGCACTTGGAGGTAAGCAGAATTTTTTTAATAAATAGGTCTGTGTCAATTTTATTAATTAACATATTTAACATTATGTATAATACATCTGAGCAGATTTCGAAATTCAAACACTTCAGGGAAAAAAACACAAAATTTACCTCACCTTCAGGTAGAGCATTGCTCATGCTAAGAACAGTCATCAGGTTGTTTACATCACTGTTGATGCTCTGTGCAACTCCAGGGTACTGACAAAGCAAATAGGCAGAAAAACTGTTTTGATTTATGACATCACATTATAGATACAAGTGAAAATGCAGAAAACAGTAATGAATTCTTTTTTTTCCAGTGTTCTATTATTCTGTTTATCATCAAGTGGGTCACATCAATGTGTTTATTGACTAGCTAGTAATCTTTATTGTAGAATCCAGCTTTCAGTGCACTGATCCTGCTAATTTGATCCTAATTTGATAAACTTGATTCAGGTAATTAAGCTTATTATCTCCATGTTCAGGATTTAGCACCCATGCTCTACCCCCACACTAATTGGCTGGACCACTAATGCTACTTAAAACACATGCCCGTAGTATGAGTACAATTATTAGTACATAAAAGTTGTCTAAATATAAAGCTGTGAAAACACTTACATTTCCTATACTTTGCTGTTGAATGTCTACAAGTATACAGTTGTAACTCATTAAATACCAAACACAATTGGAGATTAGAAGTCATGGTCAAAGTTTCAGTTTGAAGTTATACTACTGGTTTTTAAAATAACCCGTCTTTAGTTACCTGGATCTTCATAGCCACCTCTCGGCCATCCTTCATCCTGGCTAGATGCACCTGACCAATAGAGGCTGCAGCAAAAGGCCTCTCCTCAAACATTTCCAGTTTGTCTTTCCAGTTTGGGCCCAGGTCATTGTTAAGAGCTTTCTGTACACACAGAGGTGAACGTGTATGTGTTAGTCATCTTATACAATCAAAGTGAAGAATTTTATGAAAAAGTGAAAATGTTTAAACAGTAAAAGACAAATTCAGATCTTTTTTAAGGATGTTCGTACCGTCATCTGTTTGATCGGCATGAAATCTGCACTCTGACGGACACGCTCAAAGATCTTAGCTAGCTGAGGATTGATGAAGGCATCATCTGAGAATGGAATAAGAGCAGTTTAATAAATGTATTATGCAGCACAGAAACATATCAGAGACATGCACTTCTTATATGTACAGTATCACACAAAGGTGACTATACCCCTCACATTTCTGCAAATATTTAATAAATATATATTTTCATTAGACAACACTATGGAAATGAAACATATATAGCAATACTGTATTCTGAAAATAACTCGACACACAGCAATTCATGTGTAAAAAGCTGGCAACACAAGTGAGTACACCCCACAGTACAATGTCCAAATTGTGCCCAATTATGTCATTGTCCCTCCCCGGTGTCATGTGACTCGTTCATTTTACGAGGTGCACGAGGTCTCAGGTGCAAATGGGGAACAAATTTGGTGTTTTGGGTAAAATTCTCTCATGGTCTGGATATTCAACATGACATTTCATGGCAAAGAACTGTCTAAAGATTTGAGAAACTAAATTCTTGCTCTCCACAAAGATGTCCTTGGCTATATAAAGAAGAGCTACAGCACAGTGGCCAAGGTCATACAGCATTTTTCCAGGGTAGTTTCTACTCAGAACATTCCTCCCAAGGGTTTACTAAATAAGTTGAGTTCACACGTTTAGCATAATATCCAAAGGTTGGCTTTAAAAAAATAGACATGAGAGCACTGCCAGCATTGCTGCAGAGCTTGAAGAAGTGGAAGGTCAGCTATATATTCCATATATTATTTAGGCTTATAGATGTTGACATCTACAGATTACAGGCAGGGACAGTAAACTAACAATGTATATTAAAAACATTTATTCTGCATATTCTACATCTGCACTTCTGCATTATATGTACTAATGTTATTCGTATTATGTGGGGTTACAGATATTAAGGCTTAATGACTTAATTCTCAATAATGGTGTTAATCTACATGAATCATGCTTACAAAATAAGAATATAGAATTGTAATGTAAGACTGTACCCAGATTAGTGAACTAAAAATGCATTATCACTAGCACAGACTAAGTTTTGCTAATGCTAAAGACAGTAATCAAGCTGTCCACATTGCTGTTGATGATTTGACAGTAGGTAGCTAGTAGGTAGCAGGGTGGATTAATTTGCAATGCCTGGGTTCTGGTAAAACAGAGCATTGGGTCCTGCGTTGTTACTGGTCAGAGGCACTAATCAGAGGCAGCGAAGCACGCAGGGGGTGGGGGTTCTGGATGAAATAAACACCAGAGCACTACATACATGATCAGCTGCTGAGAGTTCATGAAGAGCTAACTTAGGAACGGTCAAAGTCAAGGTTAAACACACTTACGTCTCCAGTTTCTTCAACAGCAGTAAAACTGGCTTTGTTTTGCCAGACTGTACGTCTCACCTCAGAGGTCCAGCACTCGAGTTAATTTGAACCGTTTAGATGTTTACCAATTAATCCATGCAATGATGTGGAAGTGCTTTAGTCAAGACCTACACTTTAATCATCCATGACAACCTTTTAAGTCTCGTTTTTCATCAGGTATAGTCACACATTGTACATCAGCTTCTCTTACTCATTTGTTTATCAAAAGCAAACAGTGACGACTGTGGACGACAGCCAATCATCCCAGCACTCCAAAGCAAAAGGTCAGGTCTTTTGGCATGACGGCTGGCTTATTTTAACCTCAGCCTCAATCACTCACGGAGCTTTTATGCTAGAATTTGAGCAAGTGATTTGCAGGATGATGCCAGAAGCGGGCCATTAATGCTTTTAATTTTCTAAAACCTAACCCTGAATTTAGCCAGGAATAGCTAATTATTATTTAACCTGTTTGTGAGCATGGAAATTGCACTGCATGCCTGTGGTTAATGTATGCTTCACAAAAATTATATCAAGAGAACTTATCTATCTGAAATAACCTTCACATACTGACAGCTGTCGCAAATTTAGCAATCGTCAAGAGAAATGGTGAGCAGATGTCAATGAGCAGAAGCTTGTTATAGATAGAGAAGATATATTTACCTTGAATGCTGAGCATTTGGCCAAGTTTAAGGGCTGCTCCACGTACTTTGCACAACGTCCTCACAATGCGCTCCGCGTTGGCCTCAGACAAAAAGGGGCTGGAATCTAGGACAGCCTTTCTGTCTCCTAGATGAGGTGAAGACCATTACAGGACAATTCCATTTCAAGTACAGATGCACAAGCACCCTGCATTCATAAAACTTATCAGTCAGATTTTTGAATTGATTGTAACTAAACTATTAAAAAACAAGCAAAGAAAAAATCCAAATACATTAAATATTAGATGCAATCCTAATTTAGGAACATTTATTTCCTTTTTTACATGGTCATGTATGAGATAAATACATGATAAATATAGGTAAATCCCTGCAGTGCATGTCAGTATTTATACATAGATATGTAAACTAGGGTTGGGCGGTATGACGGTATTTCGGTATACCACGGTATTTAAATATGGTGACAGTATATTAACCACAGGACGTGACGTGCCAAATCTTTAAAAAACGGGACATTTAAGACATTCTGCGTATCCACAATGAAAGAGCAGTGTGAGGGGTAAGCAGTTGGAGCTCACTGATTATGGGGTGGGGATTCTCACTGAGGAGATCATACAGCAAAAACTCCAGCGCTGTAAAAATAAGTAATTCTGCAGCGTGTTGCCGAATTCTGACTCCCGCAGAACACCGGCTCCCCTTCGCGAGCAGAAACGGCACAACACCACCCGCTGTTAAACTGCTGTAGTGGAAACAGTGCTTATAAATAAATTAACAAACACAAAAATTAGGGTATTCAATCTGTAATTTTAGTTCGTTTTAGTTTTTTCTTTTAATTACCGTTTTTATTAGTTTCAGTTAAGGAGAACTTTCACTTTCAGTTTTTGTTATTTCATTCCTTAACAATAATACTTGGTTACTTATGGTGATTATCATACCATAGCTTTATATAAAATAAAAATACTATTAAAAAACAGATGACTACATCACAGACTATTTCCTGGAACCCGACCCGGTCGAGGAAAGTGATGGGAAATCTCGGGTTGGGTCCGGGAAGAGAAATAAAAAAGTCAAAGTATCCTGCTATTTAAAAGAATGGAAAATAAATAACAATAATAATATAGTTCTGCATACTAGAGTTTAGATTGTCTGCCCCAGAGACTGTAAAAAAAAGATGGACGTTGTGTCTCCGTTCCCATTCATTCAATGAAAATGAAGCCAAAATCATCCGCCATGTTGGCGATCCTGATACCCGAGTCTGCGCAGTAGAGACCAGAGGAGGGAGAAAGACTGTGGAGAGACAGCCTACTCATTTAAATAACCCCGCCCCTGAGGGCTGTCTCGCGGTCACAGGCTGCAGAGCGGAGCGGAGCGGAGCGGAGCTGACGGTCTGTTATTGGTCCCGCCCATAACCAGCACTTTTACAATAACCACACCTTTTTTGAATAGAGCTAAATAACTAATAAATACTGCTGAATATTTTTTTTTTTGTACCCCCTCCCCCTGGTAATACCGTACACCACCATATATATAATCTGACGACGATATGGCAGTATGAAAAACTTCAATACCGCCCAACCCTAATATAAACTTTACAGGGTATAAATATTCAGCATCCACATCCAACTTCAATCTAAAACATACCATTTAATCAAAATACATGTTAAATTTATCTATCATATTTTTATATGATCTGCATTTTGTTACCACAAACTCTTACAACAGCAAATACCAGGTAATCCACCACTGATCAAGATAGACTGTGCATTTGTGTGCCTGTCCAATCCTACCTGTTTTGCTAAAGCCTCTCATTTACACACACGTGAAACATCTCTCTCTGTGATCTCATTACAGGCTTTAGCTGACTCCTATGGGTTCAGCCAGAGAGGCCAGCAGTGGTCATTTACCTTAGACAGCATTAACTGCAGTTAAAGTTTGTGTGACAAAATTGGGACACAGCTCATCATAAAGCTGCCATAAGAAGATTTAAACAGGCGAGGCTACCTTGAGCCTCACCTGTTTACACAAAAAGCAAGTTCCCTTGAAGTAAAAAAAAAGAATGAGCCTTTTATTGCAACAGAATCCCTGTTTACATTTTTTTAGTTTTGGGAAAAAAATACCAAAAAAGGCACATAAATCATATACTCATTTAACTAAACCTAAATGCTTAAAAGCTTACACATTTTGACATTTTTGTATCGCTTGATTTATGTACATTGTAGTTTACATTTTACTATATAATTGTAAAATATTGGGAACCCAATCTCCACTATGCAATATCCTTTGTATATCCTGTATCCCTTCATTCTGGCTTGCAAAAACAAGTTTAATAATTCATAATTACTACGTTACAACTGTACTGTTCACCAGTTTTTAACTTTTTTTTTAGTCTTGTCAGACAAGCTGCATTTTAACAGACATTTTTTCTTCGATTACTGGTACACATTTTAGCTCACTGGGCCTTATTATAGCATTATTCCTGTTCTATTCTTTCTGCTCTGGGAGTATTAACTAAACAATGGCTGGGGTCTACATTTATCTGTGGCATGATGACGAGCTGATTTAGGAACGCTGTGGAAAGGTCAGCTCAACAAAATGAGTTTGCTCTGATTCTTGTCCAACAGCTGCAGTGAGCAGGGGCAGTCTGAAGGACTTCGCACCTCAACTGACCTCAAGTGGTTTAGGAGTTCATAATTTACAGCTGATGATTCAGTGATTCAAAATAAACAGTCAAACAAAAATATTTAGTTCTGCAAGAGCTTATTAAAAAAAATGGAAAAGATGAGTCCTTGTCTAAACAAAAAGAGAAGAAAAAAATACTTACCATTGTTGTCCTCTGAGCGAAGGCTTTTCTTTGCTACCTCAGCTAATGCGCCAATGCCTAGACCAACAGCCAGTCCTGAGCAAAGAAGAAAACTACTGAGCACCCATCCTCTCCAAATAAAAAAAAACATTTTCTTTCATTTAACAGTGCATGGTATTTCCAACTATGTTCTGGTTAATGTGTTTTGGGTCTCTTTCTAAAAGCAATTCTGTTGCATAATTTAAATTACTCTTGAGGTAAATTTTAGTCTAATGGACTAAAAGTTCCCGCACAATTATCAGTGCTCTAATTTGGTTCTAATGCTTATTCGAAAACACTCTGTATTCAGTGTTCAGCTACTATTTTGTAAACTATTTTGCTTCAATATGGCAAAGGCAGACATACTCCATTTAGAACAAGTCAAGTTACTCCGGTAACATGTCTCCTCATCAACAGTCTTCTTCTTGTAATACTTTATCAAGTTTAATTAAAAATAAGCAGGAGATGAGTATAAAAAAACATTCCTAAAGTTTATTTAAATCATACTTTAGTCCACTTCTGTTTAATTACTAGTTGTTAGAATGTGTATCATCATGCCACAAATTGCACCTACAAATCTATTACATCAATGCTCAGCTCAGAACGTGACAGAGCTGCTCTATGATGGGTGACACTGCGCTTTCCAAGTAGGGATATGCAACAAGAATGTTTTCATTGTAAAAAAAACAAGACTAAACAGGGCAATAAAAGGTTTTAATTCTGTGCTGTCTCAAAAGCACTGAGTAACACAAAGATAAATAACTGACCCTGAGAGAGATATTGCCAAAACACTTAGGCTTCAGCTGAGTAAATACTTTCATACCCTTACAGCAACAGATTTGTTCTTCTTTTCTTTCCTGTACACGACCCAGCATTGGTGCTAATATCTATCACCCCCACTACAAATTAAAAACTACATACTTCTGTATATAAAGCTACAATCAGCATGAGAGGGCCTTTGATCTTACAGTACTCTGGAGCTTTTCATTTAAAGCTGGTTTTATTTCTTGAGCAGTAGAGCATTTTGCAGTACTGGACTTTACAAAGAGTTATTGCTATTATCAATTCCGCCAAAATCATACAAGTATGGAATATAGCACAAAAGAAACCAACATAGCCATCTGATTGGGCACATTTTCCTGACGTGCAACATAAAAACAATAACAAGTTTCCCCTTTCTCCCAACCTCCACCAACAGTTGCAGGTTACGTAATCAAGAGGTTACATAACTCCCCGGGTTTGTGAAATTCAGGAGGAGCTAAAAGCCAGTTGTGATGCCATGCAGGCAACCTCTGCACTCTGCACTCAAAACACATCAAAGCTGTAGGGTAAACAAAGTGATGATTTAGTCTAAAATAAGCTTTATGTTAAGTTTAATTAAATTACACTTTTTTTTTTTATTCTATCTCTTTAGTTCACCCAGTGGAATTCTGGTTCAGTGCTGGTAAATGACAAACAGCTCTGTGATTTATACATGATTGTTGTGTACATCCACACAAACTTACCTGCTGTGACCCATGTAAATCAACTCCCACACACATGGTGCATACCTCAACCACTTGCTTCAGAGAGAGTTTGGGTCAACTGTGACATTTTTATGACATGCAAATGCAAAATGTGGTTAACAGGCATTTACCTATGAGACATAATGCAACTGTACTGTAAACAGATGAAAAATACTGAAAATACTAAAATCTAGGAAACTGCACATTGATTTAATTGCATGTATGTCCGCAATACAACACTGACTGAACTTGCAACACAAGCTTGCTGGAGTGAAACAGAAATGTAATGTAATGCCTCAGCAGACCAGCATGTTTGAGGACATCAACAAAGGACATCTGAACCAAACAGCAGTTACAACACGCCGTTTAAAAAAGGCAACCGAAAAGTGATCACACCATCATCTACAACACAGTCAGGGCGATGACCTTTTCACCACATACACTCGCCAAAAAGTACAGTTCCTAAGCAGGGATTTACATGTATTAATCAAGATCAGATCACATTTTCCAACAATCACTGCTAGCCACATTTTCAACATAGATCTCCACAGAGGAATAACTGGAGGCAAAAATGCTAAAGCATTTAATGAAAAAGTAGCACCATTTACATTTAGTATTAGAACAAAATACTGTTTCTCCAAATAGTTAACTACAAGAGAAGGAAGCAGCAATCCGTTTGAACTTTTAATACAGTTTAATGTAACAATTTTATTTGTTTTAATAAGTATTCCTAGATACAAGGTTCTGTCTCAACAGCGGCTATATGATTGCTAGTCTATGTACTCTATTCAGAAAGTTGTGAAACAGATAATCTCTCAGTGTACGTTGACTTGCCCACTTCTTGCAGCAGACATCCTTCCATGACATCAAAAGAGTGAAGAGAAGTGTCATTTATAACATATCCAGAATTTCTAGGTCATATATGGACCCACAGGCAACAGGTTCAAGCCTCATCATGTAATTATCTGATATTATAACCCCTTTAAATTCTGCCACTCAGGTCAGAGTTTAGCACAAGCTTGCCTCACATGCTGATTTTATTTGACAGACAAAATGGAGGCATGCGTTTCACTTATACACACTTTTTCACCAGATACCTATCTCTCAAATATTTTCCCTTTTTTGGAGTGGCAACCTTTAAAGGTATAAGTAATATTGGCATCACACTGTGATACACACTGTTCTACAATACTGAACTGATTTTCAAAAACATTGTACAGATTTGTAATCATCAGTCTAAATGTAAAGTTTGTGAGACAGTGGTTTATTATGTTGTGTTTAAACCCTAACCACTAGATAGCAGCACTCCGATGCCAGTGTTGTGAATGCAAAAAAATAAACAACTCTTATATATGATCATATTTTAAACTCCCGGGTGGGATGCCTCAGTGATGCAGGCTAATGGTAGTTTGAGCAAAAAGTTATGAAACACTGTTGTTCAAAGTTACGAAGCAAACATAAGTGAACCAGAAGACATGGCCATGTTGCTGTTGCTGTGGTAACCACAATTTGACAATCTATTTTACCTCCAAAATTTGCCAGCCTGCCCAGCCGTGTTACAGGAACCTTCCGCTCCCTTGCTCTTTCGCTTAGCTGAAAACAGAAGACAGCCTTCAAACCATATTTAACAAACACCATGATTAAAATTTCAGAAGTATAGAAATCTCTGCACACTTATAAATATATATATATATATATATATATATATATATATATATATATATATATATATATATATATTTATAAGTGTGCAGAGATTTCTATACTTCTGAAATTTTAATATATATAAAAATAAATGTTCTCACTGAAGCTTTGTGCAGACAAAATAACCTTCAAGGGTTTAAAATAAATAAATAAATAAATAAATAAACAAACCAAACAAAGTAACTAATACATGCTTAAATATTTCCTTGCAATTCATAAAACTTTTATCTTTTTATTACTTTATGCTACAATTCACCTACTGTATATAATATATCTACACACCACAAAACAGGTTTTATTCGTTAACAAATTATAATTAAATTTAATTCAAAACTTTGAATTAAAACATTTTTTGGTACTACACACAATCTACAGGGGTTGGACAATGAAATTGAAACAGCTGTCATTTTAGTGTGGGAGGTTTCATGGCTAAATTGGAGCAGCCTGGTCACCAATCTTCATTAATTGCACATTGCAGCAGTAAGAGCAGAGTGTGAAGGTTCAATTAGCAGGGTAAGAGCACAGTTTTGCTCAAAATATTGCAATGCACACAACATTATGGGTGACATACCAGAGTTCAAAAGAGGACAAAAAGAGGACATGTTTATGCACATCAACTGGTGTTCACTGTCTATTGTGTTCAACTGCACTGTTCATCTCCTCTAAAACCAGGTGTTTCATTGTCAAACCCCTGTATATCTTCTTAGTTTGTGTAACCCTCATGAACTACACATTAGCTATTTACACAGCTTCTGTACCATTTGTTTATGGGGTTTGCTGCCACTTCGCTTAGCATCTCTGGCTTTGTCAATGTCCTCAGCAGTCAGGCCCCCAACAGAAGTGTGTTCCTGGTGATAGGATCGTGTCCCAGTGAATTGCTTGGTCGGGTCCTTGTAGCCCTCAAAAAGATTAGATTTGCCTGTGGACTGGCTGTACATTCTGGTCGTACCCGTGTTAGCATCCCTGAGAGCACTGTCAGCTGTGTCTTCATGTTCCATACCCTCAAAGCTGTGCTCCTTGCCAGAAAAATCATACTCATTGTCCATATCTGTGCTGAAGTCTGTCACACTCTGCTGCTGGCTTGTAAACTCCTATTATAAAATATAAAGTGTTACTTTAGGTCTTTTGGTTAAAGAACATTTAAAGTGGCCACAGAAACAAATATTTCAAACGCTTCTAGCAATGACATTGTACTTGAAAGTTCCACAACCGTTGTTTTAATCGAAAAGGATTTGAACAGGGTAGCGCTATAAATAGGACTCAGACAGCAACACATTCAAAAGCCAGTGCAAACAAACTTTAATTAGGTTCTCCTGCATTAAATCAGAATTTGAATGAATTTTAGAACAATTTAGAAATTCTAAAATTTTAGAACAAACTTACAAAAAATTGGGGACAATCTAACACGCTCAGTCATAGTCTATTTAACTTCACAAATGTAAACCAACCTGTATCTTCTGCATGGCTACACTCATGCCCTGCTCAGCTGTCATCTGCATATTTTGGGCTACAACCCCTCCGCTTCGCAGCATGCTGGCCTGGGTTTCAATCACAGCCTGACTCAGTTTGGCCAAGCCTCTCATTAGCAACAGCATGTCGCCTGCCATGGTGCACGCTCCCTCACACCTAGGAGAGAAGGTCAGACATAAGCTTAAAGATGCGTCATCCAGGGACACACTTTGAAAGAGAGCTTGGTTGTGTATGGTCTCTTGTCTTGCATCTTGTACTATTGCACTTGCACTATTGTAAGTCGCTTTGGACAAAAGCATCTGCCAAATGTAAATGTAATGTAATCTTGGGTTCATAGGAGGCCAACAACTAATGTAGCAAAAATGTTGATAACCACAGGAACAGGAGAGCAATAACAGCTGTAGTAGATTTCTGGACACTACACTTTTTGTCAACAAATTACAATAAAACAAAAATGTTCCAAACTATTAGAAATATGTATGCAAGTGACAGAGAAAAGAACATGTGCTAGGTTTGCCTATGATTTATTTACAGTGGAGATGATGAGAAAGTATCTGAAGTTACAGTATGTTTTATTTTGTTACAAAATCTCATTTAAACACTTTACACAAATATACGCAAGTTTACGCAACGGCAAGTTTAATTACTGGTAGTTAGATTTAAAAAAAATATCAAATTAACATCTGATTTAAAATGCATTTCATTTGAAAAGCAACAGCATAATTGATCAAAATGTATTTTTTCATTAAAGATATTAGGGGGTTTTAATACATGTTTTGGATTTTACACTGAGGCAGGCAGTACAGTCCATTGTGTATAAGGAAAGGATATGTAAACAATGAAATTAAAAATAAATAAATAAACAAACAATGTCAAAACTATATGTATCACTTGTGCAAAAAGAGAAGTGTTACTACTTGATTAATATAGGCTATACTTAAACAAATCTAAACCAGAATTCACAAAAAAAAGAGAAAATAACATGGGTAGTAGGATAGAATAGCTGGCATTCTGCATAGTCTTAGCTTTAGTAACTTCATGATTAAAATGAAGCTCAAATATTGCTGCATTCTGTATTACACTCTCCTGTACATTCATGAAAGGTCACAGCAGGCTCCAAACTGAAAAACAACCCTATGACAGATACAAGGCAGTACAAACTGAATAAAATCTCCCGATATGCAAATGCATAATAAATCAAATGTGATTAAATGTGCATTTTTCTTAAAATGACTACTTTAAAGACAATATGTACTTTCTAAACCATAGTCTAAACAATGGTCGCACAGCACTGACAAACCACCTGCTTTCCAGTGCTGCCATTTGCATTTACAATCTTTGCATTATTGTCACGGTTATGGAATATTACTGAACAATTATTAAAGGATTTTGTGTCATGATTACATTTTGGAAATAAGTTTAGTCACAGTTTCATAATCTAAAATAAAGTTATAGAACCACTTAACACAAACTTACACACTGATATTTATGTACAGCAGCTAATAAACATAATAAAACTGAAGTTTTTTTTAATACTTAGAGATTCCAAAGATTGTTGATTAATAAACTGCAAACATTTATTTTATTATTGATTCATCCTTAATAAGTCCCTTTACAAACAAGCCAGAGATACAGCAGGCAAAGATTAAACTGAATTGGCCAAGTAGTTGAGAAACATTTTTTGTTTTTATAGGGCCATCTATTCCTTTATTAGCATGAAATCTGGACACCTTCCAAAGAATTGTGTGTTTGACAAAACTGCTAAGTTTCATTTAAATCCAATCTAGCGATTCTGATCTTTATCCATGTAAAATATGAACTAAGCTTGACGCAGTTTGTGTTTTGAAGATTTGCTATATAAGTGGCTAGGCCTGTCGCGATAACTACGTTTTCGGCTTATCGTACGATATTTGTTTTAACGCAATCAATTTTGCCGATGTCGCTAACAGCCATTGGGTTTCCGTGTGTGTTTGTTTACATAAGATTGAAGCGGAACTAGATTTCAGCGAGTCGCGCTGTGCTGCTCTCTCGCCGGCTCTCGATGAATCTGTCAGACAGCAACGTTTATCGGTTAGGAAATGAGTGTAGAGAACACAGAGCTTATGCTTAGTGATGATGCCTCCACACACGCACGCACGCAAACACGCCCAGTGGAGACTGTGTGTTAAGATTTTTGAGTATTCTAGGCTAATAGGACTTTTTTCAAAACAAAACAGCTTTAGAGAAGGTTTAGAGTAGTCCAGTAGTCTGTTTAAAAATCGCATTCACAGCTCCGGTGTGGGAGTATTTTGGCTTTAAGCCATATGAGCGAGGAGATCAACGCGAATGAGCCGGAATGATTACTTTATTTCAAAACAGTGGACACGAAGCTGAGTTCTCATTTAAAGCACAATCATCCAGCCCAATTTTCCGAGCTGAATATTGAATATAAATATCGTTACTCCAGAGAGATCCTGCCTCAAGCCCCACACGGTGAACATGCTGGTGTTTCTTGTGCTGAATTTGTCTAACAGTTACTTTAAAAAATACATTTATAGCATATAAATATTATGATCAGAAAAAAATAATCTGCAAGTGCAGATTTTAAAAATATGTGCAGAGTTAAAAAATATATATATAATTCATGTAAATTTTACTTTGAATCTATTTATCTATTTTCTCAGAACCCACAGAGTTCTGGTTGTACTTTTTTATTTATTTAGGATATTAAAATATTTTTATACTGGAAGCCCAATGTCTGTTCTTAATAATAGTTAATAAAAGTTAATAAAATGTTCTTAATAAAAGTTAGTTTAACTGTAAAATGGTGTAATAGTATTATTATGCTAGTATTTTATTACTGTGGCACACTTTCTTAAAGCTTCTTTGGGGAGGCAGGAAAAAAAGCATTTTCTATAGTGGCGCTTTAAAATGACCAAGTTATCGTTTATCGCAATAATTTCTGGAAAAATATATCGTCCTGAAAATGTTGTTATCCTGACAGGCCTATAAGTGGCAAATGTATAAGTGGCTAAAAACTTCCAATATAATTTTAATTCTAGATAGCACAGTCGCTACTGATATTGACCCAAACACAAAACATTGTTCCTTAGCACCACAATCAAGCCAAATAAGGTAATTTTAGCAGTGAGTATATTACTTTATCTATGTATCAAATTTGGAGTTTTGATGACTTATGGTGACTGCTCTACAGGTTTTATAGCAAAAAACAACATTCTTAAAACGTGGAGTCAGGCACGGTACATATGCAGTGTGAGCGCAATCCATTTCCGAGCAAGAAACAAGATTACGCCAGTGATGCGACAGTCCTGTGAACAAACATGACGGTGTATGCCAAATTCAGAACCGTGTCCGCAAAAAGCACCCGCTCTCGGGAGTGTGCGTCATGTCGCTATGTATGTTAACATGACTGAGATAACCATGACTTTTGGCACGTATTGCTAAGTAAGTTAAAGCAGATTGTCTCCGCTTTTATCAAGAAGACGCGCTCCCATGAGAGGGTGCTTTTCATGGTGGGGGTGCTGAATTCAGCACAACATCAGCAAGTTTAATTTAGGAACCAAAAATAAAACACAGACATTTTGATAGCTTTTATTAAAGTAATATTACTAAACCTTTCCATGGTTACGTTGTAAAGTTATCACATTACTAACTGCACGAAAGATGTTGAAGGTTCCTTACTCTAAAGATTATGGTAAGATGCAGCCTCATAAGTATATTTTGTACCTACTTGGACAGAAACCTTGCTTGAACAGTATTCTGGTGGCATATACATACAGGTATTTTCTTCTAAATGGTCGTAATGGAAAATGTGGATGTTGTTAAATGTATTTTTTTTGTTTTGGAAATCTGCCCTTATTTGCCCAACCCTACTGCAACAACCAGGCCTCTCTCTCTGTTCTGTGCAGTAGATTTTCACATTGGTCACTAAAGAGCTTTAATAAATCATGATGCAAGGGGCAAGGAATATAGGAGAACACTTCAAGATTGCTGAAAGTAAGGGACTTTTCTGAAGCACCAATACAACCTTTGAGCAACAGTCTTGGACAAACTGGCTACTAAAGTAGGAGCTGATGTAAATGCAGTTCTTAACATTTCGTTTTTTTATGTAAAGCCATTCAATCTCACAGCTTTTCACACTAATACACAATAATGAACAATAATATTTTGAAACCAGGGATACATCCCATTTTCATATAAAATAACTGATACTAACTAGATTTTGAGTAGTAACTATGCAGCATAAATAAAAGTGGCAAAGGTGAATTATCAAATATAAATACTCAGAACTGGTACGTTTTGAGTGTAGTTATGGTTGATAGTAGAGCTGGTCGATATGGGCAAAAAAAAAATCTTCTATTTTTATTTTTTTAAATCTGATTTTCGATTTAAATCGATTTTTTCCCCCTATTAAAAATTAAATTAAAGATGATAAAAAATGGTTAAAAACTAGTTTTTATTTATTTAGTTTTCACTGAAATGTCCCCTTTGTGGTTAAAGTGCAACCAGAAACAAGCAAAAAAAAAACTATTGTAAACAGTGAGAACATCTAGTAACTTTTCAAAAGCTTTCTCCAACATAGTTTAGGTACTGACACAATGCACCCTCAAACTTAAAAAATAAATAAATAAATCCACCCTCAAAAAACAAATAGAAAGAAATAAAATGGTGCCCTTTTTGTTAAAATTACAAAATAGAAAACAAGTACAATTTAATATGCTATTAAGCAAAGACTTTTCCCCATAGACCACTGAAGTCATGCGTCATTCTGTAGTGCTCGTACGGCTTCCGTGTCGAAGCGTTTTTTCCCTATGAGAAAAATGAATGGGCTTTTCAAAAACCCGCCTCCGTCACATTCTGTGGTAAACAAATCTGTTCAGGCCCCTGTACGTTTTATTCTGTGTACATTTTACGCCAGAACATCACTGGATCCTCTGAATCACGAGACCATTTAAGAGTAGTAATGAGAAAAATGCTAACTTTAAGCTAATGCTACAGCGGAGTGAACTGACCTCCCGGCGCCGCTGCCGAGATTAGCAGGACTGTTTTCGAGGCAACACCAGAGAACTCAAGCCGTAAGTTAGGAGCATTTTACACACAGCTGAGCCTAATAATGAACTAACTGCCTTTACTGAGGAGAGCTGAGAGTCTCACAGCATAAAATCACTAAAACAGGTCAGTGATACTCCAGAACCAGCTGTAACACGTTTTAACATTTACCCTCTTTATTATGCAGTGAAATAAATAGGTGTTTCTGGTTCGTTGTCGCCTCAGTGAGGGCAGGTAGTTAGTTGTTTAGTTGATTAGTTCGTTGTTAGCTGATTATTTGGGTCAGGTGTTGTAATTATTATAAACTAATGACCGTAATTAAATACTAAATCTGCAGGGAAGCGCTGATCCTGAACTGAGAGCAGTTTTCTCTTATTATCTGCCTTTTAAAGCTCTAACACAGACTACACTGCTCAACATCACACTGCTCAACATTACTGAAAGAGTTTCCACCTGTTTAAATGCTTTAATGATCCTCTGTGAAGAAGCATAATAATACAAAATGCTTTCTGATGGGAGTTCACTGGTGTTGTGCAGAATCCAGTCCTGGGTAATTTTCAGCCGCTGTGCTGTGACGCCAGTTAAGCATTAGCTTGAAGTTAGCATTTTTCTGATTAATCCCCTTAAACGATCTCGAAATTCAGAGGATCCAGTGATATTTAGGAGGTAAATGTACACAGAATAAACCGTAGAGGGTTCTGAACATATTTATTTACCACAGAATGTGACAGAGACCAGTTTTTGAAAAGCCCATTCAAATCCCGTATTGACTTATTGACGGATTAGACACGGAACCCCAAAGGAGCCCCAAATATGGGCATAAACAACATGGCGCCGACTACAAAATGATGACACGACTTCAGTAGTCTATTGGGCTTGAATTGCAAAACAAATCTTTTAAATAAGTGCCAGTGTTATATAAAATGTTCCATAAATGCTTGTTTTACGTTGAATGGTGTGCTGGAGAGAGAGAGAGGGGCGGGGGGCGCGCCCGGGAGGGAGGGAGAGAAAGAGGGAAGGGGGCGTGCGCGGGAGAGAGGGGCGGGGCTAAGCCTGTAGTACAGGAGCTCACAGGGGCGCATCGGTGGTGAAAATTAAAACTGAGAGAAAATCGATTTTCATAAAAACACATCGTCCTTAACTGTAAATTCGAATTAATCGATAAAATCGATTAATCGTCCAGCTCTAGTGGACAGTATTATCATGCAATGCAATGCAAAAGGTAAAGAGAGGAGGTATCACATGTGAAACAATATTAGAAAATAATAACGATACAGCAGCAATGTCTGGACACCTTGCAATGATAAAAGAAGCATAGCAATACTTCACTGTTAGTGCATGCTTCGCTAGTTCAAACAGTGTATAACTAATAGTATTACTATGCAGTCCAAAACTGGATGCAGCCCAGTTTCCTGGAAGTGACAGGGCACATGCTACAGTAAAATTTTCACCGGGGGCATGATCTAACAGGTCCATAATTTGAGTCAGAATTTGTTCAAGGTATGTTCTGATACAACATGAAAAGCTTGTCTACATTTTATAATAAGTCTGTAAAAATTGTGGCAGTGACCGAAACTGCTCTGTACTTACATTTTAGGGCACTTCTCAGTATGTCAATTATTTTTCTTGAATCGTAAAATGGAACTTGAATGCGCCTTTAAGGGCACATTTTTTCCTGTTATTTTCTTTTAGCGTTTTTCCCCCTCACATTTCAGATTTTTAGGTTTTTAATTGTGTTGTTAGTCGATTAAATTAAATTATTTAAATAAATTACAAGCTCAGTGACTAATTCATTCAAATTCATCACACTGAATAGCACTTAAATGTGCATTTCATACACATTCCTTCCTCTGAGATGATGGCCCCACTGTCCTTCCACTTTTTAATAATACATTGGACACGTCTTAACCCTTGGCGGTTAAGCACACACATCAAACCGCATGTCCTACAACCAATTTCAGATAAAACCCAAACCAATCTGGCATGAAATCACCCAACTGAAAACATTACATTATTTTCCTACGTAGTTCATTAATGTTTTTTTCTAAAGACTACATTGTAAGGGTCAGAGATTACTCCATGATCAACACTAATTTTATTGAGAACTTAGTTTGTATGTGTGTGTGAATTTACTTTTATACACAGTTTAGCCATTCATGTCTGTGTAAGCAACCGGTGCAGGCACATTTTTAATATACTACTAAACTAAATAGTCTCTCCTATATACTAATGAGTAAAGAGCCATTTTGCCCCAGCCGTATTCTTTACTTTAGAGACCATGTGACATCCTACGCAAACAAAACTGAAGTTTTCATTCTTAAATGGTGGGTAGATGCATGCATTCAAAACAATTACAAATTCACTGTAGCAACTACTAATTAAAGATACCCAAATGTGAAACTAGCCATTTCAGCCATGTCCGTGTTGTGCTGTGTAGAAAAAGCAATGTGGAATGACACTCTGAAAAACTGGGTCACAAAAGACAATAGCATCCCAGCAGGCAATCATCCAACGATCATGCTTGTGTTGGGGAATCAAACAGTTAACAAACAGTTATGAGTACAACCAATCACAGAGTGTGTGTAGTGAAACACCCCTCTACTTCCTGTTGTCACAGAGCAAGATTAGTGCTTTTGTAGACATAGGGCAAGATATGGTGGTTTATCAGGTTACTAATCGCTGTAGATACTGCACTCGCAAGATACAAGGAACAGCATTAAAACTTCTCATTGAAGTTCAGCCATAAATCAACTTGTTCTGACTTGACTACATCTGCAGTATAATGCATAAAAAACCCTCCCATTACACACGTAAAACACATGAGCCTGTAGTTCACCTAAAGCTAAACACTGTGTCAGAAGCAATGTGGGGCATGTAAACAGTTCTGCTGACTTGGCATTTAATCCACTCACAAGCCCTTATTTAACACTGGAGTCATTAACAACAAACCCTTGGCACCACCTACATATTATTTAAAAACACAGTGGGGTAAATCTCAGGTTCTCAGCTACCTATTTAATTTTTCCTGCACAACAATTCTCTTAACTGAACGAAAGACCTCATTAGTTCTGGTCCAAAGTCACAAAGGATAACTTACACAACATGCACCTTAAAAAAAAAACAAGCATTTATAGGTATATATTTGAGTAAAAAAACAAATTGTTGTTTTATTCTATAAACTACAGACAACATTTATATTGTCATTTAGAGCATCTATTTGCAGAAAACGAGAAACGGCTGAACAAAAAAGATGAACTTTCTGACCTCAAATAATTAAAAGAAAACAATTTCATATTCATAAACATTTAAGAGCTCAGAGATCAATATTTGGTTTTCATGCATCTTGGCATGTTCTCCTCCACCAATCTTACACACTGCTTTTGGATAACTTTGTCACCCCTGGTGCAAAAACTTCAAGCAGTTCAGCTTGGTTTGATTGCTTGTGATCATCCATCTTCCTCTCGATTACATTTCAGAAGTTTTTAACTTGGCAAAATCAAGGAAACCCATCAAGTGGTCTTTTATTTTTTTTTACAGAGCTGTGTCTATACACACTCTATAAACAGCAGCCAGTCAGTCAGTCATGCCATAATCTCTCCTTGAACTGGCCTTGCGAGTCCAGGGCCCTTTAACAGCCCGTCTGATACGGCACAGCACCAGGGCCTGTAGTAATCTGCTTATGGGTCAAGTTCTGGTGGCGGTTTAACTTCTAAAGCTGTAAAGGTACTTCTTCACCGCGCGTGCACGTGTTAGCTTCAGTAAACCTAGCACTGACTCCGAATATAGTGACCCACAAAGCAGGAGCCACAACTCGACTCAGGACACGTGGCCACCAGTTACTCCTCTGATTTATTTTATTTATTTATTTTTACCACGGTTGTAACGCTCAAGCAAACGACGATTGTAGGTCCAGAATGGTCCACCCAGAAAAAAAAATTACAGAAGGTGATCATCCAGAAAGTAAAAATTCATCCCAGGAGCCGCCAGGCAGTTGGTACAAAACCCTGGGATGGATTTTTACTCTATGGACCTGGTTTAGCCACCTCCTGTAATTTTTTTCCCCGGGTGAACCTTCCCCGGGAAAAAACACATGAAAACTGTAAGCAAAAGAAAAAAGATAGTTTGGCGCATGCGCAGATCTGCAAAGTAGCATATATCGATGGGTGGCACAACTCGATAGTACACCGGGCTTAGCTAAGCTAGGTTAAGGTGCTGAAGGACGCAGCAGCTCACAGAGCATGATTAAAAACACGCTCACTTACTCCAGACAACAAGACTACGAAGAAACGATGGTAACAGAGCAGCTACAGCCCGGATACTGACCTCCTCCAGTGTTTATGGATACGAGGCTAGTCTCTCCCGCTTTCTCCCCTCAGTGGAACCGCTCTTCTGGAGCCACGAGCTTCAGCAGCGATGTTTACCAACTCTGTAGATGGTCTAGATATTATGGTCCCGCCCCCGCCACAGTACTATTGGTCGTTCATCCGGGGTGACGCGCCTAACCAATGTGATTCCTAATCTCTGATTGGTCCACTGTTAAGTGCAGGAAACGATTCACCCTGCCTCCAGTAGAGGGTGGAGGTGATCCTGTTTGTGAGTTTAAAATGAGTAAAGACTCCAGTTAAACTATTAACGTTAGACTAAAACGAAATATATCTACTCAACTCATGGATCAGCTTTAAGGAATAATAGGGCAATCACAGTGGGGATAGAAAGTCAATATATAAGACTGGTATGGAAAAACCTATTCTTTTTGCAAAGGATCTTTTAGATCTTAAAGTAAACGTTTCTCACCCTTTGTTAAAAATATGATCTTAGTTGTTGTTATAAAGATTTTAAGAAGGTGTGCAAAGTGATTCCTTTAGCATTAATTCAGTTAATCAAAAATGCTATTGTAAATCCAAAGATGACTGTTTTAATTGCCTACACTAAAGGTGAATGACTGTCACCTTTGGTGTAAAATTGTACCATATGGAAAGTGATTCAGCTGGATACAGAGTCTGGCAGTTGACTACAATGTCACGAGACATATTCTTTTAAACAATAACGTCTTTTATCCTTGTCCACTGAAAGCTAAGCGTTAGAATAAATGAACAAATTAATAAATGAAGAGTTAGTTAACACGTTTGTGCCATCTACTGGTAAAAACTGGTACAATTAACAGTTCACTGTGTCTAATCAGTGTGTCTAGAGTTCACTGTAAGCCTTGCAGTTAAATTAACCTACCTGAAACTGATATTAAAAATAGAAAAGATAATCTTATATACACCAATATTTTTCAGAAACCGTGGTGCAGAATGTTTCAATGTACACATCACTAAGATATGTTGAAATATAAGTATTAATTATTAATCATAATTAAACGTTGTGCAGAATGTTTTAATGTTCACATTACTAAGATATGTTGAGATATAAATGATGAATTATTATTCACAATTAAACGTTGTGCAGATTGTTTCAATGTTCACATTACTAAGATATGTTGAGATACATGCAGTTTGTATATGTGCCGGCTAAGTCAACCACCAGGGGGCATACAGGCTACGTGGAAGCCTGTGGTGACCCAGAGCTTCACTTCAGAACGTTTATAAAAAAAAAAAGAGATTGATTGTAATCTGAAGAAGACGTTGTTAATGGGTGAAACATTTCTCTGTAAGAGCACCAGATACTGTTTTATAAGTTTAATCAGTGTTTATTACTCAACACCAGTTTTAGATTCCTGGCTGCCTCATTCCTCTGCTCTGTAATGTTTAAAGAACTGGTCACTGCGTTTCCACAGAGAGACACACCTTGGCTAAACATCAGTTATCATGACTGAATGAAAATACATAGTGCATAGGCTTCTTTTAGTTGCAGATAAATTCCAGGAAATATAATGCACATTTTTACACATCCAAAATATCTTCACACATATATAACAGCAGGTAATGAATACGTTGATCATGGACCACAACTTTCTCTCCATCCACCTTCAAACCACAAGGGCCTGAGGCATTTTCATATATAAGCACAGGAATTTGTTTAGTCACAGAGATGGAAAAACCACAAATGATTCGTCTCTATGTAAACTACAGCAACTTCCAGCTAAAAGAGCCATACGCTTGAATTGTGAAAGTTTATTTTGTGGTCCAACCTATTTTAGTTTAATGAGAGACAGTGGTTTGCTGTCCATGACTGAGTAAGCTGAAGGAAATTAATCTATTATGGTTATAATCACAACACGTGTTGTATAGTGTCATTGTTTTATGAGGTTAACAGGTCAACATTTTGTTGATTGTTTAAATGTGGCCACACAATGTCAAGGATAAGTACTGTGCCCTCAAAGTTAACAGTTAAGATCAAGTCAGGTGTCTTAGGAGTCATAAGCACTGTGCCGTTGACTTTCTCAGGGAAAAAGTGACATTTGGATATTTTTCAAAATTATTGTTTTACAAAATAAATAATCTTGTTTTAGTACCATAACTTTTTTAAGGTTGTACTGAAAGTAAACCTTCAAATGCAAATTAAAAGTTCAAATGAAAACTTGCCACACAGATGGCTAAACATTGTGTTTTTGTCTTGTGAGTACATAACAAATGGAAAGATGCTGTGTACTTTGAAGGAATAAGGGTTGTTGTCCCTCCCTGTGTCTGCACTAAGGGCAGGTGCTTGTCTCGGGACATGGAAAATTCATTTTCATACCACCTATCAGCCAGGCCGTCTCATTCAAATCAGAGCGGCCACTACAGCATAGTATTTTCCATTAACTTAAGTCATCCTGGCAACACATTTCCTTTGTCTTACAGAAAACAAAACAGAATGATATAATGATGGTTTTATAGTAAGAACCTGTATTTTACCATCAATCACCAAAACAGAGACACTGCAAATAACTTAGGGGTGGGGACGTAGACTGACTAGTAAATCCACACAAAAAAATTGTTTTGTGTCTTATTACTGCAGCTGCTGCATCCCATCTTTGATCAATGGTTTAATCCCTCTTCTGATCATGGTTTGTGGACCCAAAGAAACAGACAGGAGTCGTGGACAGGAGTCGTGTTCATTAAGTTATGGAATTCCTCTATCTGTTTCTTTGGGTTTGTGTTTCCCTTACCCCTTGTGTTCCTCCTCCCCCACTAACCTGTCAAAGCATTTTCCCAAACGTCCTTGAAGTGGGCCAAAAGTCACTGCAACACCAACAAGCTTTTGGCCACAGCTATGTACAGACACTTTCATAATGGGGGTCTTAAACAAGGTTCTGACTCTATGGACCCTATTTTCCACCCTGCGGAATGCGTGTTGTGATGCCTATTGCTATCTTGGCAGTTAATTGTCAACACAGGCACATCTCCAATGCACGTACACCCACGCATACATGGACATGCAACAGTGCACAAACCCATAGTGGCTGCCTTTTGGCAACCATGCAAATTTTACATTAAAAATACACAGAATACAAAATAAAACAACATTATTACATCGACACAAAATATAGGTCATTGTTATGTTACTTTTTTAGTGTCAGGGACCTTTGATGGATTCCTGCAATTCCTGTAAATCACCTGCTTGCACAGGTCAGTTTTCTCTGCTGTGAAGAGCTGGATGCGTCCAGGTAGCTGCGACCCTAAAACAATAATCTGCCAAGGTCAGAGTGCACCTGGGAATGGCAGGTGTCACACTGATTGATTTATTTCATGTTGGATCCAAAACACACTCATGATTAAATTAAGAGATTAAGTATGTGCCTTTTGTGTGTTTCTGAGCCATGCGGGACACACTTTTCCTGTCATTACGATAGCAAAGACACTCAGACATGCCCTAAATAAATCTGTGCAGTGCACGGATAACAGCTCACCTAATAATTGCTAAAATAGGGCCCCATGTCCCCAACCTCTAAAACGTATAAAAAAATTAAGATGGAGTACTCCATCAGCATTTCCTAGCAAACCCTCACTATTCATTTATGGCCTGCAAGGATGGTCTAGCAGTTTGCCCAACCGTCTGCTGCAACATTGGACCAGATGGTGATCAGTTGACAGCTCAGCACCTTTACCTGAGTGTCTAAAACAAATGGCCTTAGGTCAGATGACAACACCACAAAGTCAATCATTAACCTTAGGCCCAAGGTGCTCTGGTTCCAAGTACACTTATGAGCAACCTTGTGTTTAAATATGATGTTTGTTATGAACAAACCATGACCAGCACAGAAGTCCAATAACATCCCACGCCTTGTGCTAAGATCAGATAGCCCGTTAATTTCAATCACTCCTCTCCAGGTTTCCCAGTCATTGAGTCATTGACCACACGTGCATTGACGTCACCCAATCAGTGCATGGCACCCTCTCCAGAATCCCACTTGCTCTGTTTAAAAAGGTTGAATACACTGAACTGCTGCTGAGTCCATAATTGCAGACAACAGCCAAAGTTTTCATTTCAATTAGTTGAGCCTCTCATCTACCAAAACAAACTCTACCAGTGAGGTTGCTAGCTGGGTATTACCACACCTGCCCAGCAACTCTAAGCCTAAGCAACTCATGAGTAGGAGACAGAGACCATCCCCTTTCAAGGAGTTTGGTTCTAGAGCCCAAACTAGGGCTGAGCCCTACTGTAGTATGTTGGCTGCCACGTTTTCCCTGCTAACAGGGCTTCAGGGATAGGTTCTGAGTAATCTACAAATTGTTCTCATACTCATTTTTATTGGGGTTGTGTTTTTTGATCTTGTTTGTTTGCTTCACAAACACAATTACAAAGTACAACTACTTTGCAGACTGCTTCTACAAACATTCGTGAAACAATGGGATGCTCTCAGGACCAGCAAGGTACTGTGATATAATGCCATCTGTTCAAGTCCAGCTGTGAAATTTCCTCACTACTAAATATTCCACAGCCAGTGTTATTTTAACAGTAATTGAGAACAACAGCAACTCGGGCAAGAATTGGCAGCCCACCTAAAATGGTTCAACAGAGAAAAGTATGTAAAACTGAGCTTCAGGGAATGGGTTTCTATGGCCGAGCAGCTTCATCCAAGCCAAATGCAATGCAAAGTATCAGATACCACAAATTATGCCACTTCTCTGTCTGTCAGGTGTGATGAGTATGGGTTTGGCAGTTGCCGGGAGAATGTACTTGTCGACTTCACTGCGCTAAGTTTAAAGTTTGGTGGAGGGGGGATTATGGTGTTGGGCTCGGACCCTTCATTTTTTAGAATGCCAAGAGATTTTGGACAATTTCATGCTCCTAATTTTCCAGGAACAGTTTGGGAATGGCCCCTATCTTTTTGAACATTACTGTTCACCAATGTACAAAGCAAAAAAGAAAGGTCCATGCAAAAATGGATAAGTGAGTATAGTGTGAAAGTCCTGACCTCAACCCAATTAAACACCTTTGGGATTAATTAGAGCAGAGACTATGGCCATAAATAAGCCTGGACTCCCGTACTTGGCAAGAATAGATTTGGTAAGTTCGGCTCGCGAGTGAATACTCCCGAGGACAGGAGGACACAGGACCTTTATTCTGTAATTGAAACAGCAGAGTACTTGATGACTTCACCCTCTTAGAGGAGCGAAAAGGGATGTTCCGAAAACATAGGAGCACATTTCACATAGTTGCTTTCTTAATAAATAAAACCCATACATTCTCGCCTAAAAATAACTTCAAACTTAATTTTATCACACAGCAGTACTATTTTCAAAAAGTGTAACCCACAGGTATGTACTGTCTCCTCCGCTGATACTGCTGCGAGGTGCATTCTGGGTTATCGGGCTGTAAGAAGTCCACACAAGTCACATTCTATGCATCCTTAATAATGTGGGAGGAGCAAGAACACATCCGGGTACTTGTGGTAAACTTGGCTAACTGCAAACTTGGAATGGAACAGCAATGGAACAGTACTTGCGCTGCGACTGATGACATTTCTCGAGTCCACAAGAACACAAGTACACACCAGAACATCACTATCTGTCCTCACAAATGTGCTTCTGCATGAATGATCAAAAATATCCATGAACACACTCCTAAACAATGTGTAAAACCTTTCCAGAAGAGTTGAAGTTGTTCTAGCTCCAATGGGTGAGCTGACAACATATTAAACCCTATAGATAAGGAATGGGATGTCAAGTTTTTATGCATGCAAAGTCAGCTGAACAAATACTTTTGGCAATATTGTGTACATTTCATATAAACTGCAGTTTCTTTCACCACCATTTAGTCTTTGGCTGGTCAGTGTTGTAGCAAACATGCCTTTTTGTATGAGTGGAGTGTCTGTCTGAGTGGGGGCATCTATGTATTTAGGCAGGAGGTTGAAAAACATTTGAACATTGCTGATGGTGTCAGTGCTGAAATGTGTCTATTTGTTTTCCTTGCTACTCTTTTTAATAATCTGTCTGCTGCAGAACTGAAAAGCTGAGACACACTAAACTAGCTAAAGTCTACCTAACATTTCTTAGTATGTTACATAAAAATTAAATCTTTCAAATTTTCTCCTCACATCATTTATTGGCACAATGTATGTGTCCCCATGTCTAACTCACCATCAATGTTTAGTCTTGCCCACTCTTAGGTATTATTATATTTTATATAATGGTTGACTGTCTGTGTGTGACTGTATACTTGGATGTGTGTGTAGTCTACTGAAAGCAGTGCAGGAGTCCTGGGGTGGAATCTGTGTGTCTCCAAATGTCCACCACCAGCACTTAGGTCTTCCATGTGCTGCTCAGACAGTTCTGTTGGCACCAGACAACAAAGTCCAGTACCAGCTTTCTGTATCCCCTGTCATCCCCATCTGTGCTAAAGCTAACAACTTCAAGTAATCAGAGAACTTCTGCAGGTGACATGTGGCAGAGTTGTGTTGAAAAAAGCTGGAAAAAAAGAGGAATGGGGCCAGAATTGTCCTCTGGGGAGGCTCCTTTATTGCAGACAGCCATATCGGACTTATAGGTTGGTGAGGTAACTACGTCAAAATCCAGGATGAGGAGTTGAGTGACCCAAACATACTTCAGCTTGTCCCTCAGGCCTGGAAAACTTAAAATACATGATAGTGACCATACCTTGTTTAGAATAAACAGTTAAATAAATTGTGTTTTTTGTTGTATTTAAAACATAAGTTTCTCACTGAAAAAATGTTTAGACAGTAGTACACACAAACACACAGTAGGATCAGTTACTCTTTGTGGTGCGGTGATGAGTAAAACAAGGATTGCTTAACTTTACCTCTCAACACACACATTATCAGCAGTGCTCATTTCTGCTGCACTGAATCATGCAGTGCTCTGTACAGTGTTACTGTTAGTGAGGAGTGGCTATTAGTTTTTTTTTTATAGATAACAGGTTAATACTGCAGACTCTCAATCAGCCACTGATTGAACTGGAGGGGAGAAGCTGTGGGTCAGCTGTGGGGTGCTGGGCTGATACTGTCTGTATGTGTATCAGCTAATTAGTATTACAGAATATTACGAAAGGAATAATCCCCGACTGCGTGCATGCGTGTTTTAGAAATTTTGGTAACTTGGTAACTTAACTTAACTAAAATGATTTTGATGTATTATGTAATTATAACAATGTAATTGTGTGTTTGCATAATGGGTGCACCCCTGCAACTTTCAATCACCACAAGAACTCAATAATTGAGAAGAAGGCTTTACCTTATTTTTTTGTGTGCATCTCAGCTGGTTATATATTAAATATAAATATATACATATATTACCTTCCATTTATTGAGTGGACTCTATAAGTTGCTTTTTACAGTTTTTCTCAGTCGATTTGGTACTTTTCTCAGATCAGAATTGAAATTCTCAAAACAGTTAATTTAATCTCCACATTTCCTTGTCACTTGTGCACATCATAATTGCATTTCTCGTTGTGTTTCTCATATTGCAAATGCGTTTGTCATTCATGCAAATGGTCGTGTACTTTTTAAGCTGTTTTTTGCTTTATCTATTCCTTATGTCGTGCTCATCAAAATGTGTTGTACTGATTATCTCTTGAACTGTCTTACCCTCTAAAACATTTAGGCTTTAGGCAATTGCCTCGGTCATTACATGCAAAAGTGTTGAACATGTTGTCATAATCTCAGGCATAATGTATACATTTCTATAAAACTTTGTTGGTAAAATCCTGGTCTTACAATGGCTGAAGCTGGTCGCTGGGTGCAGCCAAATATTGGAAGAACAACTGTGTCTTTGATCATTCAAAAGCATTACAAGGGAATGCTGCCAAACAGTTGTCTGTCTTTCCTGAATTTCTGTAATTTTTTTGTCAACAAATTGCAGTGCAAACAATGCAGTAAAAGAATATTACTCAAACATTTTGATTACAGTCCAATTTCTTGCTGTGAGTCTCCCAGGAGTTTTGTGTAAGTTTGTACACAAGTTTTAATGCAGTTTTAATTTATTTGATTTTAATCAAAAGCTTGTTTCCACCAAAATATACTTACACTATACACTGTTGACAACATGACTAAGTATTTTGACTGCCTTGTTCAGAGGCAATGACACACAGACTAGGCATTCTGATGGCACTGACTAGTTGATTGACATAAATATTTGTCCGAGTGAGTTACATGCTTTTGCAGGTATTTTGTTGAGTTTTGCTGTTTGCACTAACTGTTTTGAGAAATGCACTTGTTGTGATGCCAATCATGATGTGAGAAATGTACCAAATCGACTGAGAAAAACTGTAACAGGGGTTTACTACATTTAGTGAAATAAATTATACAATACATGCACTATAACATCACAGTAACATGCTGGAATTCAAAATATACATTAAAATACTTTAATGTATATATATATATACTTTAAAGGGAGATAGAGAGAATGAGAGAGTAAGAGAGACAGAGAGAAAGAATAAGAGAGAGAGAGAGTAAGAGAGAGAGAGAAAGAAAGAGACGGGGGAGAGCAAGAGAGAGAGAGAAAGAGAGAGAGAAGGGGCGAGAGTAAGAGTGAGAGAGAAAGTGAAAGAATAAGAGAGAGACAGAGTTAGAGAGAGAGAAAAAGAATGAGAGAGAGAGAGTAAGAGAGAGTAAGTGAAAGAGAGTAAGAGAGAGAAAGAATAAGAGAGAGAGAGAAAATAAGAGAGAGTAAGAGAGAGAGAGAGAGAGAATGAGAAAGAGTAAGAGAGAGAGAGTGAAAGAATAAGAGAGAGAGTAAGAGAGAGAAAGAGAATGAGAGATGAGAGAGAGTAAAAGGATAAGAGAGAGAGAGAGAGAGAGAGAGAGAGACTGATCTGTATTCACAGCGACTGGCAGCTCAACTTCCTTCCTGTCTTTCTTTGTACGTCGTTAACCAAACAGCCGAGCTCTCGAAGCGAGCTGGAGAGGAGAGTTTCGACCCATCTGCTGGATTACTGCGGACCTAGAGCGAGTTAAAGTTCGCGAGTTAGTGCTGAGACTGGACTTTACTGCGGGAGGACTGTGTGTGGTGGTTTATTTGTGCACAGGGAGGACCGGGCTGGAGACGGATATTAACCTGAACTTCCACTCGAGTCAGAAACGAGGTGAGTCAGAGTCAGTGCTGTAACACTGGTGTGTGTGTGTGTGTGTGTGTGTGTGTGTGTGAGGAGAGTTTGTGGGGTTTAAGGAAGAGGAGTGTTCGGGGCGATATTGTTGTCCCACAGGTAAGAAGAAGAAGAAGAAAAGCTTACTCTTCAGTCCTCTCTCGAGCAAGAGACGAGAGTTTGGGAAGATACATGAGCTTATAGATGCGTTATAACGACGCAGCAGTGGTTCAACACCCAGTGCGTAATGTAACTAGAGTCATAACATCTGTGAAGCTCAGCATGAGCTACAGGCACGCGGATTAAACCCGTATTAAAAGCAGCCTGTAGACTCGAGTGTGTGTGTGTCGAGCTCAGTGTCTACCATTAGACTTTCATAACCCTTAAATAAATTACACTATGTGTCTAAACTTTGACTCACAGTGTTCTAAAAGCATGAAGTCTTGTCTTTATCTGAGCGCCTTCAGTCATGTTTCTCAGACTGGTAACAGTAAGACCTCCGAGTTGGGTGTCACCACGTGTCTTGTTGCCTCTGTTTTACTCATTTTGCTGAGCAGTGCATAGAGCAAAGCCCCTGCACATTTCCACAGAGCTAGTTTAACTTTATGTACAGTTCCTAAGTGCCAGGCTATAGGAGTTTAATTGCTGTGTAAATGTACTACAATATGATGACACACCCATACTGAGGTTAGTCAGAGTAGTCCTGCATTATTATAAAATCAGACACCAAATTTAGTACCTATCAGTAGTAATTATCACTGTGTGATATGTGATGACCAGTTTAAGGGTATGAAAATGTTAACAAATAAGTATATTGTTGCTATATATTTGCTGTAAACACAAAGAAACAGTAACTATGCAGATAGTAGGTTTTTGCATGATAGTAGATATGTTTAGCAATAAACCACTGTTTATGCATTGTTAATATTTTAATAAAGGGTTACTTTGCATTGAAACAGACAATTACTACAGCACACTACAACTACTACAACTACTACAACTACTACTACTACAGTACAGTACAAGCACTACAGACTTGTTGTCAGTTTGCTGACTGTCTTTTTCATTTGAAGTTCCCTGAAAACAGTTGCATAAGGCAGGTCAGCTATTATGATTGATGTATGAAATAATAAAGCATGTTCAAGAGTATAAGATTTTGTGCTGAGGCTACAATGCCAGTTTCACTATTTAAAAAAAAATCTTCACAAACTCACACTTTAGTGTATGCTGGGCCTGTTCTGTCCCATTACATGAGATCGAATGAAATAGAAAAAGACTCCACATGCTTCTTGTGATTCAGAATTTAAAAAGTGTCAGTTAATCAAATTTTAAATGTACTGTTTAAACATAATCTCTCAATGTCCTTGCATTCTTTTCCCATAAATGGAAACTAATAGAACTAAAAGGTTCCACTTGGCTCATTTCTACTCTAAACCACAAATTTTTAACATCAGGAGAGCTGGGGCCTTGCCATTTTCTGAATCTGTTAGTCAAGATCATTGTTGTACATCTTGCTTGAGGAAAGTATAGACTTAGTATCACTTTTAGTTTCATTAAATTAATAATGGCAGTATGTTAGTTTAATATTATATAGGCTATTAAACATTTTTCTATGGCTGTATTAATCTTTGTTTTTTGTTATTTTTCATTTATAAGACTTTAGCGAATGACTTCATTTCTTGAAGTTAGTTTTACTATTTAATAAAAATGCAACCTTTCGGTCTGCAAAAATTTTAACCACTTTCTTTTTCTTTATAGCATCTTACTTGGGCATGGAGGGGTAATGGCCATGACTGAATATACAGTGAATAAATGAAGCATGAGGGCTTGGGTCACCGTTTTTTTTTTTCCTAACCATGACCTCATGATGAGTGGCTGCAGAGGCCAGTGCAGTGTCGATGACGAGGTCTAAATGGGAGCATATATGGACAGAGTCAGCCTGCAACTATGGCTGCTTATGCCCTGAACAACTTGATCATGATGAACGCGAATAACCTGACTGATAAAAGCAGTCCTCGTACTGGGAGGCCTGTGCTGCCGGTGCCAAACCGCTCCACCTCCTGCACCGGTGGTCCTTGCAGCCCTGGTAGCTTGAGTCCTGGCTCAACTGGAACTTCATTTGTCTTTCCTCCAATGATTGGTTCCAGTAGCTCCAGGGCATACCACTCATCAGACCAGCTAGGAGTAAGCGTGAGTACCCGGGTGCGGCGACTGAGCGGTTCTGGTCCAGAAGATGACCAGGAGGAGACAGAGAGACGCGCTGCTCAGCAGCTCCAGCGTTGTCGCGAACTCCAGAACGTGGAAGTGAACAAGAAAGTAGACTTATTTGAGCATATTTCTGCACAGGCTCAGAGCAGGGACACTCAGCGGAGCCCACGTCTTTCAAGGAGACCCAGCCCAAATCGTGGCCCCTTACTTCAGTCTGATAAGCCAAACCTTCTGGAAAACTTTGCAGGGATCCCCAAGGAGCTGCAGAATGGGAAAAATTGTCGCGTGCCAGAGGCAAGCCTAGAAGAAAATGATGCAAGCTACTCAGATGCGGAAGTGAGTGGTCTGAGGGGCATCAAATTGGAGGAAACTTGGAACAGAGGTGACAGCCCTGTCAGTAGCCTCTCCAGTACCTCACAAGGGACTAGTAATGACTTAACCGCCCCTGAGCAATTAGAGACATGGACCCAGACCTGCTCAACTGAGGTTAAGGCTGAGCTAATGGAAGCACAGTCTAAAGAGGTGGAGGGAAGCTGCCTTGAGGTAGCCCCAATACCTGCAGTCATAGTGACTGACCATGGCATGGAGGCCTGTGGGGAGGGCCATGAGCCTGAGGTCAGCCCGAGGCCTTCTCGAGCCCAACGGAAACTCTCTTCCTCATCAGCCTCATCCACAGGCTTCTCCTCCTCTTGGGAAGAATCAGAGGACGACATTTCCAGTGACCCTGAGCGCACACCAGCCTTCTTGCAGACCCAGCAGAAAGCGGTAAGTCTAAATCTTATGTTTTGTTGCAGTGCAACAACTAAACAAGGAAGGTGTAATTATATCACTTAATTTCCCAACTGCAGAAGTACTCCCCTTTTTTTGTTCTGTGTTGATATTACTTTTATTTTCCACGTTAAAAGTAGCGTGTTGATTAAAATGGGCCTTGCTTCAGTGCATTGCTTCTGTAGTTAAGCTTTGCTGTTTGTGTGTAGTCAGTATTCTCCTTGAGTAATGCTTGACATTCTCACATACAAAGGTACTTCTGTGTCCTGCTGTCAGACCGTGGGGACTTTTCTCCCTGATTTTAGCTAGCCGCCCTTTAAGTAAAGCACAAAGGCAGATCCAGGAACAAATAGCTCAGTACAAGGGACCTGGGAATCATGTAACTTATTTCATGTATATATAGTAGTGTTTTTTTAAAGTAGCTGTTGTTTTCAGCATTTGATTTGATTCTGTAATGTGAGCTGTATTGGTATGTTTGCTCGGATGTTAAAAATGTTAATTTCCTTAATAAATATTTGAAGTTTTCATTTTGGGCCGCAAATAATTAATTAATATCACCCCTCACAGTTCTGTGTGAATGTGAATTGTGAATCAGTTGGTAAAAAAACTAAACACAAAATAAATAATGTGATAATGTGGTTAACATTTTTAATATATATTACATTTGCAGTTACCATAATTTTTTGCACTGTAAGGCGCCATTATAATCTGATGCGCCTTATGTATGAATTTATCAGACAGGTTTTAAGTAGCATTAGCCACTCCGCTGAAATACAGCATTATAGTTAAGTTCTATAGTTTAGTTCTCCATCATCAAAACGCGAGACTCTTTTGCCGTTCAGAGGTGAGTATTATCGGCCTGTAGCCTGCTGCTAACTACTGTAGCCTTCCTATTTACCATGTTAAAACAAGCTATGTGGGATGAACCACTAGCTAATATCACCCTGGCTTTCCGGAAAACTCAGGGTTCCTCAGTTTATGTCTGGCTTGTCTTAGTGGAAATCAGTGGAAATCTAAGCATACTGTAGATAAAACAAATAAACAGTTTATGTGTAGATTAACATCCAGCGCTTGTTAGACTTTAAAAATAATGCGACTCATAATCTGGTGCGCCTTGTGTATAAAAATAGTCCAGGAAATAGACATTCATTGCGCCTTATCAATCCGGTGCACCTTATAGTGCGAAAAATGCAGAAATAATCTAAATCTGGATGCAGAGCTGAACTGGAATAACAGACAAAGCTGCTGTGTGTCGTATGAACAAAGCATGTTGTAAGCAGAGTCATGGTTGCTGTAGTTGAGGAAAACCTTAAAAAAATTGTCCTTAATCTGTTAAATCACACATAAGGAAGCATTTTGGCTTCCCTGTAACACATAGGGGTAAAGCTGTTACAGTATGTAGGCAAAGTGCCATATGAGAACAGCTTCACCCAGGATGTCAGAGATCAAACTGGGAGCCAAGACTTAACAGCTTCTTACCAATGACATTTAAGCAACACCTTTCTACAGAAGCAGGCTAACTGCTGCAGATATGGTGCTGTACTTCACTGTGGAAAACAAGGGTTTATAAACACGTGAATGTGTTTGTGCCATCAGCAGCCAGTGTCTCAGAGAGCACAATTGCTCTTGCTCTCTCTAGCTGGATAGACGGTGTGCTGTCTCCGCATTCTAGCGTAGTGTTGGACTGTTAGCCGATATTTCAGATCCGTGTTGCCGCTCTTTCCTCAGAGTGCACTGGCTATACAGTGATGCTAGTTGAGCGGCAGGTTAAAAAGAAGCAGTGGCTGACTTCACATGTAACAGAGGAGGCATGTGGTAGTTTTACCTTCCTAGAGAGGAGAGCATTGGTAGTGATGAGGGGAGTCCTAGTGAAATAATTGGCCTTTAAAAGTGGGGAGAAAATCATGAATAAAAATAGAAATAATTTTTTTTAAAGAAAATCAATGCTAACAGAAATATATTCTTTTAACACTTATACTGTGAAAAATAACATGACAGTAAATGCGATCAAAAAAGTTCAGGTATGCCTCACTGGGGGAATCTGTGGTCTTCATGCATGTTGCTGCTGTCTCAGAGAGTTCTGTTTAGTGATTTTTATCACATGGCCCTTTAACCACATCATGAGCAGTGGAATAATGTGGCCCAACACACCACGTCCGTTGACTGCCAGCAGGCCTAACATGGGGGGTTTGTTTCACATAAACAAAAACAAAAACCCTTTTTTGCTATTTTTTGCTCTGCTGCTCATAATCTGCAGTGTATATGCTGAGTGCCCACAAGCCCAAGGTCATTCAGTCGTCTGTAATTCATGTTAATTTACACAGAATTTGTATATTACCTCTGACACTGTGTAGATGGAGAATAAATGACTAAGGAACACTAAAGTCCTAAAGATGAGAATGTTTAGCTTTTCACATCAGAGCTTTTGCTTGTTTGTTCAATAATCATAATTTTCTTACTTGTAAAGAATTCCTAATTTTATGAAAAAAGGCATTAAAATATTATATTTGTGAAAGTGCAGCTTATGTTTTTGCTGTTAGAATCCTTTGTGATTGAGCAGATCATGGTGGAATTTCATGGAATGTTTTAAGAATGTTTAAAAAAACAATCTTTGAATGACAATCTTCTTCCTTCTGCATAGCCTTGCTAGCATTTGCATGGGAATTTGAAACAGTTCAGCTTAATCTTCCTGTTTCCACACTCCGAGTTGGAGCATTTATCTCTTTATGTGTGGTCATACTATTCTTAGAATTATGTTAGTGTATTTTTCATATTCAGGCAGTTCCACATATCTGGAGAAAAATATAAAAATAAAGATGACTAAGTAATAATTGTACTGCATAGTTAGCATCTGAAAGCTTTTAATGTGCTTGAGTGACTTGGCTCCTTTAGAACAGGCAGCATCAATTATTTTCAGATATAATTCTCCACAGCCTCATTGCCACAGCTAAAATGAGTCTATTTCCAGTAGCAGCACATAGTTCTGTGTGTGTTACAAACTTTGCCATCTTTCTCCTGGAAATGATACTTTAAGCTTTTGAAAATTATAGCTTATTTTTAATAAATGTTGCATATTGCTTGTTGACTAATAATTATCTCTGTGTACATGGCCGTTGACACTGTGGTTTTGGTGGGCTGTTCTGGGGCTTCGGAAAATTAAGTGGCGCTAACTTGGTGTTATCAGTGGTTTTGCTTAAATGAGTGACCCATAAAAGTTTCCACTGGGTTTGACTTTACACCTGTTTTAGGTTTATGTTGTGGACAACTATTTCATAATTATCTTGAGGGTACGATTCTTGTCAAAGCACCCCTTTTTAAACATTTCGGAGCTGTTTTATGCATAATGAGCAATCTAAGTGATGGTTGTGGAAGGAAAATTGGTGGTATCAGTGGTTTTAGTCAAACAAGTTAAAAACCTAAACCTAAAAAAAAATCCACTGGGTTTGACTTTGAGATCAGTATGTGATTACATCTGTAATGCTTTATAAGCCACTTAAAGGTCGTAGGATGTAAATAGATTGATCTAGTCAAGTGCAAATAAAGCAGCCCAATTCTGTGTGAAATCCATGGAAAGCATATAGTAGTAAACCTTGCCTTCAGGGAGGAGTCACTTTAAATGCGATTTAAATGTGCATTTTACTTCCTCTTTCGAAGCCATTGGAATTTGTTCTATGTATTTGCTGAAACTAAGAGGTGAGAGTATGAGACTAGATGAGTAAATAAGGTGGTGGTTGTTGTTAGTTTTGGTAATTCAGGATTCCACGTGGATGGGTTTTACTGTATTTCATTTACAGTTACTTGAGATACTTGAGATGTCCATCATTTTTGGACTTTGGAACAAAATGGGGCTTCAGTCAAGGATTTTTACACATTTGTGTTCATCCTTTATATGGCGTGACCCTCTGTGAGAAAGAGGACATTTTCTAGGGTTTGATTTTGAATAAAATGACCATGGCTCTTAGTGGCGTGTCCAGGGTGTGAGGGATGACCATTGTCACACAGTATAATGAGATCATACACTCATATGCAAAAGTTTGGGTACCCCGGTCAATTTACATGTCTACATATTAGGCAAATCTTTTTCATTTGATGAAACAAGAGCTTTTCTCCAGTGATAAGGGATTCTGCTGAGCTACTAAGAATGTTTTTTTTTTTACTTTTTTACTCTGCAGATTACATTTTGCTGTCACTATTCTCACTAAAGCCAAACTTAAGGTAGTTGTATTTTTTTTTTCTCATATCATATTAGTTTATGTTAAAGTTTAACAAATAGTGGACCCTCTGGCTCTATATCATGGACCCCTAGGCTTGAGAACAATGGTTGTAGAAGATCTGTGAACCACTGCCCTAAAGCATTAACATAATGACAGTAAGAAACAAAACAATTAATTTGATTATTATATAATGTTATATAACTTAAGATTGTTATTTTGCACATGCATTGGCATCAGAAATAGAGGAAGTGTTCACAGTCTTCACATTAATAAAAGTACTAAAATCACACTGTTACTCTGTTACAAGTGAAGGTCCTTTACTGAGAAGTCCAGTTTAATTGTGAATGCATCACTATGAAAAACATATAAAACACATATAAGCCTTCAATAAAGAAAAAGATTTATATTAGTTTAAATTATTAAATTACAGTTATAATTGTAGAAGCAGAAAGTATTGTAGTTGGATTGTGGTAGAGCACTTTGTAACCTGTGTTCAGATAAGCTTTATTATGAATTAATCTGCTGATTATTAACACAAATTAAATATGATATTTAAATGGTAGAGCGAGCATTACATACGACAGTCAATTAACAATCTTAACATGCTCTTTCACGCAGGCCTGTGCCGTGTTTATGGCCGTGGCACAGAGCTCTGGCTCTCTGGCAGTAGCAGATGAAGGTCAAAGTGAAAATTTCTGTATTTTTATGATCAGAAATTGCAGAGCAATCACAGAGCAACTCAATGTCCTAAATGCTCTTTTTTGTCAATAAGTATTCAGCCCAGCAATAATAAGGAATAATAATGTGGTAATAAAAGAAATGTCCACAGTCTGTGGATTTTTATACCATGGTGTACCATGAAACAGTACAGCAAAAATCAAAGGTCTGTTTGAAGATCAGTGGCCTTGAACAGAGGTGCTGAACATATTTTCTTGTGGTATCTTATAATAACATGCCTTGAGGATAGACTTACCCTTATTTGTTAAATTCCCTGTAATTAAAAGGGAAATTCATTGTGATGAAAATACTTAGTTAGCTGTCTAATGGTGTTTGCTGCAGGGATTTATTTGAGACTGAGTTTGCTGGTTGTACATTCTACAGACAGCTATGGCAAACTTTTATCACAATGTTGAGTTAAGATTAAATTCGTAACCAGATTTAATTAGTTAACCTTACTTTAAAAAAAGCATACAAACTGATTGTCACAAAATAAAGGTCACCAAGTATAACGTAAAAGGCTCGGCTCATGAAACAAGACTACATGAAATGATCCATGCAGTCTCCCTGACTTTCCTCAGCTTTCATAATATGGTCAACAGTCCTGGCTGGAGCAGGACACTGAACACTTCTACTGGGCATGCTGGGCAGTCGTTTATACTACAGCTTTAGGGGTGATGTTACAGGCTACAGATAATCTGTGATCAACTAAACACAAAATAAATCATGTTTTTTTTTTTATTATTTTTATATACAGTGCTAGGAAAAGGTGTTTGCATTTCTTTTGTTTTGTTTTTTATCATACTTTTTTCAGATTAACACATTTAAGTGCCAGCCAAATATGAACTGAGTAAATATAAAAATCAGTTTTTAATGATAATTTTATTTATTAAGAAAAAAAATCTATTCAAACCAATTTAGCCTTGTGTACCTAATACCTTGATTGTGCCGCCCATGGCAGCAACAATCATTCCATTCTCTTTCAGGAATTTGTGCTAGAGAATTCATGGTTTAATCAATTACAGCATTTGTTTTGGTTCTAAAGCAGCTCCAGACCACCACACTACCACCACCATGTTTTACATTGAGTATGATGTTCTTTTTCTGAAATAATTTGTTAGATTTACCCCAGATGTAACGGTACACACACCTTCCAAAAAGTTCCACTTTTGTCCCATCAGTCCACCGAATATTTACCCATCAAGATGTTTGTCGGCAAATGAAAGTTTGGCCAAATGTTCTTTTTGTTTAGCAGTGTTTTTACCTTGAAACTCTCCCCTGATGCTATTTTCACTTTTCGTCTTTTTCTTATTACTGAATCATACCTTAACTGTTGTTTTATGCCCTAGAAAGGTTCACCAGTGTTGTACTTGTTTTTCTCTATTTGTGAATAATAGCTCTCACTGTGGTCCCAAGGCCTAATAAGTAACTTTGAATGACTCTGTAACCTTTTCTATAGATTTTAATTACTTGGTTTTCTGACCTGTTCTTGAACCCCTTCAGATCGGGCAATAATGTGTTGCTTTTTAAGATATTTTATCTGCTTTATGTTGTCAGACAGGTTCTGTTTAAGTGATTTCTTGATTCTACAGGTCTGGCAGTAATCAGGCCTGGTTGTGGTTAGTAGTGAAACTGTGAAAATATGTGATTAAGTATAGTTCATTAATGGGGGCAAATACTTTTTCACAGACGGACCGGTTTGTTTGGATATTTTTTCCCTTAATAAATAAATCATTATTTAAAAACTGCAAAGCTAAGTTACCTAATATTTATCTGAAATTAAAGTTTGTATGAATAAAGCATGTGTGCAGTTTGCTAGCAACATCATGTTTGCTGCAGTAAAGGAAAAACTGTATTGGCCTTACTGTAACATTTACTGATGTACAGTGTGAGAAAACTGTTGTATGTAGGCACTGTGGCCCAAGAAAGCCACATGAGCACAGTAACACATTTACAGTGGCATCACCTTAGTGTGTCAGAAATCAAACCAGGAGATAATACTCATCAACATCTTACTCACGGCATGTAATAGTGGGATATGCTACAAAGACTTTGCCAAACCTTTATGAAGAAGAAACGATCAAAATAATCAATTAATTATATATGGCATCATTTGTTGCCCTAACCACAGACGAATAGAAAGACAGAGCAGTGAAAAAGCAATGTAAATGTGACTGCTCACAGCAGATTGGGAGTAGTGAAGTTGACTTTACATGTCTGAACTAAAAAAAGAAGTAGGTTTATTTTTTACTCCCTGTAAGAATTGCTGATATTTTGGTGTTGAACCATTGAACACAGAGTGAACAGAGAGTTTAGTTTAGTGGTGAAATAAGCAGACTGTGCAAGAGCGCAGTATGAGTATATGACCCGTCATGTTATAAGCATGCCTTCAGTAATGATGTGAGAAGAGCCTATGGTGTGTGTGTGTGTTTCTGTTTGTGTTGGCCAGTATTTTGCAAAAAAAGGTACAGGCTTTTGGTTATATGTTGTAACAAGTATCAGTCATAACTCAGATGAATGGATGGTCCTCACTGTCAGCTTGTAGGCTGCAAATGTTTTGTTTGTTTTGCTGCTTCACAGACCCAATAAATGGCTAATAATGGACTACTAATGCTAAAAGCTTGTAAAATATTTAGTGAATTTTCCTAAAGAATGTTGGAACAAGTTTCAGTGAATATGAGCTCAGTTACTGCTTCTTAGAGAGCTGGAATACCCCTCTGTGTTCTGTGTGTAAAAAAAGTGTTGCATGATGTGTTTTCTTTTCTTTTTATGAACAGGAACAGGCTTAGTGACTAAGCATTAGTGTTGTAGTAGTTGCTTTCACTCCTACTTTTTTGTCTTAGGTGCAAGACATGTACTCTTTCCTGTCTCAGTCCTTGTGATAGCTTGCATGTTGTAAGAAGCACATGTCTAGGCCTGCTCCTGTGAGCTGCAGCCAGCAAGGAGTGGGAGGATACTGTGAGGATTGAGTAGCGAGTAAGTTAAGGGTTTCTGTAAATGTGCTCAATGTCATCATCAACTATGACTGCAGCAGTATGAAAACTCTGGGAGTGTGTATGTAGTTGTGCCTGCTTATGTCTTTTTTCCAGAAATTATTGCAGTGACTTATGGCAAGATAGGTAAACCCCAGAACTGAATGGCTGGATTCCTGCACAGTTGTGTGCTTTTCTCATCCAAGCACACCTGATTCAACTCAACAGTTAATTACCAAGTATAACAGAGTGTAAGAGCAGGCAAATCAGCAAACTGTGCTGGACTCCTGCCTTTGCTTTTTTTCTAAGTTTTTGAGAGCCTCCCTAGGCTAGGGAAATCCTGCCTTTTGAAAAAAAATCACGAGTGGTATTTTCTAGTAAGCACTGTAAACTCTTGTAGGTGCTTTAGAGGTGCTAGGGCTGGCAGTACCGTGTTTGTCAGATCTGAAAATCTTTGAATGGCTGAGATATTTAGCCTAAGTGCAGGATAATTACACTAACCCTGACTTTTGGAAGTCATGCAGCAAGTTTTGTACACCATCACCCACCCAGAAAAGAATGACAGGGCTGCAGCTTGTTTTTGTTGGAGGATCTGAGAACTACAAGCAATGGAAAATGTAACACCCCTGTGGTTGACGGTTGCTTAGCAACCAGCTGACGTCAAGGCATGCCTGCTTCAAACAGCTGGGCTTCTTTGCTGCAGCAGCTCTGCTGGAAAGAGCCGTTTCAAATGCAACAGACAGGAAGTTCACCGGCCTTGTTCTTTTTTTTTCTTTTCTCAAGGTTTTTTTTTCTTGAGTGGTACACCCCATTGCTGTGCACAACAGGGGATAGCCACGAAAGGAAATTACCATCCGATACTAATGAGCTGCTGTTTACTCGCGAGAACTAAAAAGCATGAGCCTTTTTCATACACCCTTAGACCTTTGGGGATTTTTCTCCCACGTGAGGTGCATGTTTATGCACTTCGCTTTGTCTTTGTCAGGACTTTTGGGTTCTTCTGACTTCAACTCCTTCAAGCAGCCCTTTACTTATAAACACTAATTACATATAGATAATAATACAGCTACAACAGAATCACAAGCATTTGCAACAATTGCTCCTAGTTTGTTTTGGAGTAAAAGCTAATTAGACAAAGAGTGAATCAAAAGCAATCACTTGCCAACCACTCATCCATAGTTTAACTCTAAGCCTCTAACTCTAAGCCTATTCAGCCACTGCTAGCAAAATTTTGAGTAAATACTAACATGGCATATACTAACAGTACAGATCATGCTGCTTGCGATTAGCAGCTAAGAGAGCATAATTGGACTTGCTATCTCATGAGAAGGTAGACGGGGCATTCTGGTGCTACTGTAAGCAGCTTTTTTGTAATGTTTTTGTGTTCCCCATTAATGCTGTCTAATTCAGCATGTTATTTTACTTTGATGTAGATAAAGCTGTTAGTAAATTTTGTGGGAAACCTAGGACAACCACATATCTAAGCTAACATCAGATACAATCAAATACTGTGGAAAAAGGGTCTGTCTTTAATGCATATGGTTAAAAGAATTGGTTTTTGCTTTGTAAAATTAATTTACCAGTTTGGCAATGTCAGACTGAAATATGCACTGAAAGTAACAATCAGTAGAAAGCGAAATGTTTAGACAAAATTATAATATCTCAAAAGATCAAGCAGTCAAATCAGGACTCAGTGGGGGAGCATGTTGCCTTTGGCCAGACAGAGAAGAAGTTGTCTAATTTCTTGTGGTCAAGCACCTTGTCTCAGCAAAGATCTCTATCTTTTTGACGCATCAGTCGCAGATGTGGAAAGTTCTGTCACCAAGCCCAGCGCTTTCCTGTCTTAACCGAGAGGTTCCTCTCGAGGGGTTAAAAGCCACTTCCTTCCCCAGCAGCACTCAGTGGAAACTTTGACAACGCCAACGACGGCAAAGGGGGACTCTGTGAAACAGCGGCATCCCTTTCCTCATGCTCAGTTTAGCCTGGCCAGCCTTTATCAGAACAATAGCAATACCCTACACTGCCAAATGCTCTCCCCATGATATGGCGGTGCTTCTTCCGGTTGCCGGAAGAAAACTAGAAAACTAAAAGGAATATGCAGTGACTTGGAGTGTAAGGAAATTTATATATATATATATATATATATATATAAATATATGACTTGGAGTGTAAGGAAATTTATATATATATACATATATATATATATATATATATATATATATACATATATATATATATATATATATATATGTATATATATATATAAATTTCCTTACAGTTTTTTTTTTATTTTTAAAAACAGTATAGATATTTAATTATTAGTAAACATGATTGGTAAATTGTTGTCAGACTCTGGTTAATTAATTACTATGTTTAAACCCCAACCACTAGATAGCAGTGCTGTAATTTTTGTGATGCTTTCGTGGTTTCCCAACAGGCAGACAGTATGAATGTATTGCACACATTTTGCTTTATTGTTGAGGGCTGTGTTAAGCGTCTTACTCGTTCTGAGACGTGACCTGTTGAACTGGTTTTCTTGTAAGGAATCCGGAACACATTGCTGAGATGCGATTAAAAGCAGTTTGTCAGTGCACCCCATCAAGATGAACTGGCCTATTGCTGCCACATGCAAGCTTTCACTCTCGGCTTGTACTAGCGTCTCCCAGCACAGGCGTCGGAAACATTTGCGGTTTCAAGACAATGCTTGCTCATAAAAACAGAAGGTGGTTGCTCACCTTTAGTTCTCGTTTTGACCCAATACTAGTTGCGTATGTATTTTGTTATTGCTTGTAAGATAGTAAAATATGTTTATCCTTTTCTAACAAACATATACAATTTTAACATCCATCTTAGATCAGTTGTAGAAAGTTGAACTTTTGAACTGACAGTAGGCTGATATTCTCCTCAGAGCAAGGCACAACAGCCATGCAAATTATAATCTTACATGCAAATGGGAGATCCTTCCCCATTGTAAACTAGACAGAATCAAGCTGTTCTGTTTAGAGAGGCCAGAGTAAACAACAGTAAATCAATATTTTGCATAGGACCTCAGGAAAAAAGGGTTGATTGTTATTCTGTGATTTTCAGTCATGAAGATTCAGACATCATGCCAGAAGACTGCTATATAATAATATAATAATATATAATATAAATAAATTCACCACTAAAGTGCCTTATGAATTCCATTATTGAGGCAAATACTTGCACTTCTTGGATGTTGAAGTTGGACTTAACAGTAGTTAAGGCTAGTTTTGTTATAGGAAAAGGAAGATAATGACCAGTCATTTGTCACTTGCAGTTTTAAGGTAAAAAAAAGTAAATTTATCATGAGTTGGCCAAAGGAAAAGGAAAACTGGTTATCAAATAAATATGCTCTGTGCTGTTAAATTGAGGATATGACCTTACCTCTGAAAAAAAATAGAAAATCTCACGTTTTCATCTTTTATCTGCTCTATCGTCTGTTCACATTGTCTGCAAAAAGCAGAGACAGAGCAGTCATCACACAACCTGACTTATTAGTTTATACTTTATACTTTATATTGATTTGCTGTTTGTGAGTGGCAGAGGCTTTTGTAATGAGGAAGATCAGTGTACTACTGACCTGATATTGTTCTAGCCACTCTCCTGTAAGCCTCTGGTCCAACTTTTCTTGTGGTGAGTCTGAAGAACCCTCAAATTTGCATGGGTTAATGCTTGGGTCAGCAACCAAAGAGGTTTCCATATGGTTCCAGAGCAAGCGCGTGCCTCTCTTCTTCATTTGCGTAACCTGCTTTTTTTCCAAAATACATTCATGCAAAGAAACAAATGAGAAGAACCCATTGCCCTGCCCTTTTGTTCCATGAAGTCCTGACCAGTATCATTCTTCTATGCATCACACATACTTCACTGTTGGCACCATGTCAGCGGTGGCCTCATATGTCTGGAGTCTTTTTCTTCCTGCATTAAGTTTTCTTGCCACATCAATCATCCTGATCACCAGAGAATTTCAGGTAATAACACTGGCCTTTAACTTTATTGTCTCAGGAGATTATAAGAAGTTTTGTCCAGTTTTATTTTGATCAGCTCCTGGACTAATGAAGCTAGAAAATATAATGTGCATTTTCTTATATGTTACTTGTAAAATAGGTGCTTTCTTGTTCATAAAATCTTATCCACATAGGGCTGTTCAAGCTGTTCAAGTGCAGGTGTGATTTAGGTATTGTTTTGCACAAGAGGCACCCTTTTCTAGTCTATCATGAGTTTTTTTTTGTGTCAAAAGGCTTTCCCCACACACCATGGCTGAATCCCAGGGGGCACTGAGTTTCCACTACGTGCTCTGCAGGGTTGAACTTACTTGAGGGGTTGTGTACGCAGAGTGCAAAGGAAAAACTAAAATGATGGCATGCATACAGAATAAGAGTCAAACTACTTTAATATGTCATTAGGAAAGGAAATCGCTGCTCTCTGTTTTGGAGCAGAGCAACGGAGCTCTCAACATTTTGTGCCATTTAAAATATAAACTACATGCATAATTGGAGTCCTGCTCATTATTTGTTTCTTCTGAAACCAATTGTATTAAAAAGAGCTTATTATGCGTATGTCTACTGTCCAGGCATGGGAATAGATTTTACAGCATTGCTGTTAGGTTTTGATAGTGTTCAGCAAGTTCATGAGGTCAGGATGGTGGATGATCACCACCTCACTGAAAAATTTAACTCTGACAATCCAGAGAAAACAGTTCCACTGCTTTACAGCTCAATGTTAGGGGATTTATACCCATCTATCCTATGTCTTGCAGTAGGCACAGTGCCAGTATTTTCATGTTTATGTGTTGAAGAGATGCAATTGGCCATACTTCTCTACAGGGACTGTATGTGTAGTTTTACACACCTGTGTCAAGCATGAAAACTTAAAGCAGCTACATTTGGACATATAGAGTATATTCAAAAGACTTTTTAAAAGATTATTTTAACTTTGCTACCTATATCTATGAAATAGACATGAACAAATGTACTCACTTTAGCAATTCTACACTCACTTCTACATTGCTGTCACTTTTCTCAAAAATATCCATAAATTAAATTCACATAAAAAGACTCTATCCACAATCCAAAATAATATAGAGAACATACTTTATAATTATATCAATAATTATGTCAGATTTTAGTGTGAGTAGGTTAGTAGTGTCTGCTGGTGTAAATAAATCAAACATGTCTTGGCTGATGATTTGTTGGGAGGTGATCAATAATGTTTAGTTTTTATTGTCTTATTATCAAACCAGTTTTAATTAAAAAAACACAATAAAATATAGGTTATTGCAGTATGCTTTCTAATGTGGCAAATTATATCACTACCACCAGAATGAGATGCTCTGTACTCGAACATCTGGCTTACTAAAGTCTTGAAAATGTACTTACATCACTATAATATATGGTGCTGTAACCATCCAGTTTGTTTTTGTATTGTGCTCTGTATTAGAAGATTTAGTTTGTAGAAATTAGTAGGGATTTCATTTTATACACTGGAACTTTGAATATTAGTCAACTAGAAATATAGGGTGTTTAATAAGTCAAGCATGATACTTGTTTTTATGTATAAAATGGATGGTGAACAGACTTAAATATTTTGCTTTAGTTGTCACTACGGATCATAGTCCTTTGGAAACAAGAATGGACACAAGTGTAGCCTCAGTTTGTCCCCTACTTGGACATCTCCTCTGTGGGAGCTGATATAGACTTCTAAATTTTCTCCAGTCACTAAGGGAACCACATCTCCAGTCCACCATAGAGACTTTGAGCCCTATCGTACACCCTGTGTAAGGCGCATTGCGATGCTCTTTGCTATTTTATACCCTGACAACAGTCAATTTTCGCGCCTTGCACCGGCACTGTTAACATATCATTAGAATTCAGGAATGAATCTACACTGATGCGGGTGGTAGTCTGGAAATGGTCTGGAAAACAGGGGTGCACCACTGAATTAAAATGAACCTAGACAATAGTCAATCATCAGAGTCTATTCCTATAGGTGCGCCATGTGCACTGCACGCCAACCTTGCAGAATACAAACCCAACTATACCTCAACAATAAACAGAATAAAGAATAAAATAACATTGCTGTTTCCTTAAATGAGCTGCTAAATAAACAAGTCAGTATTCTGTGCTGAGACACACAAAGTGCTGCACTGTTATCATAAGAATGTGCAGAGCGCACCTGTCTCCTAAAGGGAATGACTACTGGCACGCTGATTTATTTCATGGTTTATTTCACTTTACGCCCAAACACACCCATGAATAATTAAGATAATTATGTTATACATGTCGTTTGTGCATTTTAATCTGTGCAAGGTGTATTTTTTGCACCCTCACGATACCAAAGACACACTGACACGCTCTAAATCCAGCTGCACGATACACAATTTAATGCTGCACTATAGATCCCATTATGAATCAGTCCGAGTTCCAAGAAAAAAAAATTACTTATCACAACTCCTGATCATAGTGAAACATGGCATGTTTGCCGCCTGTAAATCAGAGCTGGGAAAACAAGACCTAACATGTAATGCAGGCATTTTGTGTGGAAGCTTCAGTGTAATTAGATTTACCAAAAAGGTAAAGTCACAAAAGTCAGATTGGACTGGGTACAGCCGTCTTTGCACCAGTGAGTACCCTGATGTTTTTTTCCGTGACAGACAACAGCAAATTCTAGAACCAACACTGTTCTCTTTTGTCTCCCCCCTTTTCATCGGGCCAAGTGGTTTAAATCTGTGTTTTACAAAATGTCAAAACTTTTGATTATTCTACCAAACACAGAATGAAATGTAAGTATTGTTATGAAAGGCACGTTATGTTGCTTGCCTAGTTGGCCTCTTGTCTTTCTTGTTTTTCATGTTGAAATTGGCAAGCTGATGGGGAGTGGTTAAATAATGGCAGTCAAACAAATTTAATCTTTTTTTGTGTAAGTGCTTTAGGTGTTGGTGTATTCTAATGTATTTACCTCCACCCTAAAAATCTTAAGGAAACCAGGCAGCATAAAGAATTATTTTTATATAAATATTTGTGCAGATACTCTATAGTGTCAAATGTTCATGTACCCTTGTTTTATTCTTATTCTTAAGTCCCAAAAGCTGTATTTCTCATTTACATTTTCTGTGTATCCCTGGACAGCATAAATCATGGAAGAAGATCAAGAACATGGTGCACTGGTCCCCTTTTGTAATGTCCTTCAAAAAGAAGTACCCTTGGATCCAGCTGGCTGGACATGCAGGTAAGCCTTGGCAGTGGCCTAGAAACTGTGTTGTTACATAACGTTTAACAAAACACAGTCAGCTTGATTGAGATTTTCAGCAGTTTTGTATTAAATAAAAGTAGGTAATGTTGTATAACGTAGTAGGGAATGTTCTAGGTGGCTACAAACAATTTATATTGCCATCATTTTCACTATTTTCAGAGAATTTATTTATATATTTTTGACCTTACTGTGCATCTCTCAGGCAGTTTCAAGGCAGGAGCCAACGGTCGCATTCTGAAAAAGCACTGCGAGTGTGAGCAGCGCTGCCTTGACTGGCTAATGAAGGATGTTTTGAGGCCATATGTACCTGCATACCATGGTGACGTGGAGAAGGATGGAGAGAAGTACAACCAGATGGATGACCTGCTGGCCGAGTTTGACATGCCGTGCGTCATGGACTGCAAGATGGGCGTGAGGTGAGTGCCATGCAGAAGTACAACATGTATAACAGTTACTGATTATTTTAAAGGGTCATGGAAACTATATGTCACAACATCTAATAATTGGAGAATTATTGAGAGTTATTGGATTTGAATGTAGGGACCTAGACCTGGCCTTAACAAAGTAATTATTCTGTGCACTTTTACCTCTAGATAGATGTGTGTTACACTACAGGGACATTTGACTCATTTACACACATATTTCCAATATTAGATTAAGTGTCAGATTTTTTTGCAGTTATTAGATTCATTTTTATCATGTTCTTGGCTCCCTCACTACAGGATAAAATAACTGCTTGACAAAGTGGAAGGATAAAGTGTTTTGAATTAGTTTTTAAAAGGGTTACATAAACTATTTTAGTCAAATGTTATTTGGAAACAGATAAATTAACAATTTATTCTTGTTTTAGTCAATTTAGTTTCTAAAATATTTAGTAAAATTTTATTCATGTATGTTTTTACCATATATGTTTGGTTTTACCAAAAATAAACATATAGTTCTTGTTACATTTACATTATGCTGACTTTTTAACGTTTAAAAGTTTTTGTACGCTGCTATTCCAGTACAGATTTCTACCAATGTTATTTACTAGCTTTTAGTAGTCTCGAATTTCATTACCCATGCTTCAACAGCTATGTTCAGAATTTGGGCATTTCTGCCAAAAACAGTTAGGATTAGGACTTAGAAGGGCTGTAATTTATCCCATGTGCTACAATTTGCCACCGGTTCTTGTTAAAGATAATGTTAACCTGCATGTGAAGTACATTGTTTTTTTTTTCAATAAATAGTACTTTAAATGCAACAAGATGTACATATTGTGTTTACATTGAGTTCAAGAGGCATTTGTGGCCAAATGATGCTAAAAATAAACATCAAAGTAAAATAACAAAACAAATGTATAGTTGTTTGTTTGTTTGTTAGCTAACGTTAGCAACATTGTGTGCACAACATGTCTCCATGAATTCAAACCAACATTAGGGTAGATTTTTCAACATATTTTGATAGAAACAAAACTAAAATGCCTCTTTTAATTTCTTTCTTTTTAGTTTTTTTTCTATTTTTGTTACACAATTTTTTTACTGACTTTGCTGATTTCATGGTAACGCAGCTAAGGTTTTTCCATAAAATTGTCTTTTTTTCATTAAATTGTCTTTTTTTCCGTAAATTTGTCTTTTTTTTCATAAAATTGTCTTTTTTCCATAAAATTGTCATGTATTTTATCATAAGAAATTGGTCTTTAACATGTCTTCCTATTTATTAACAACAAAATGATAAATGGTATCCATATTTGGATCTACATTAAGCTATGCATGAATACAGGTACAGGATGGGGCTGCACTGAGCAGCATGAGTCTTTACGCTAAACATTGTGGACACTTACTTTCCTCAGCCTCACACCATCTGGACTGTCCCTGGCACCAACTCTCTTCTGTAGAGAGAGGAAGAGAGATAGAGAGAGGAAGAGGATGAGGGAGCCTATTGTAAATCAAACTCATTGAAATGAAGAAGCACTGCATGTCAGAATGATCAGCTCAGTGCTGAGGAACCTCTTTGTTTTTGGTAGTTCTTTCTTAAACACGCAAACATTTTATCCAATGCAAATTTTAGCTTGCCAGCTTTTCAGGTTTCATCATCACTTATGGAATTTAGTAAACATTAGCTTCTGATAAAAGCTTCTGATGTTTTCCATTGATGAAACGTAGTCTTTGACACTGTGATATTCCTTTACTCTCTTGCTTTTTTGGTTGAAACCTAAATCTCTAGATGAATGCAGAGAGAGCCAGATGGTCAGGATATTAACAGAATATATGCAGACCTGCTTAAAAATTCATGTTCTTCATTTGAACACATTTTTGATTTTGTACCATAGCCAAAAAAATACATCAGATCTAGGAGAGAAAGAGGGTTTTTCTTAATGAAAAAAATAAAATCTGGTCAGTGTATTATCAGAGGGGTGCAGGGAGTTGTTCATTTTTTTCTGTAAAACTTTGGAATTCTCTTACGGTAAAATGTGAATGTAAAGATGAATGTTTAGTTCAGTACTTCATCTGCACTATTAAAACAGAATTTAAGGTCGCATTTTTGCTTTCTGCCACTGCAGGACATATCTGGAAGAGGAGCTGACAAAAGCCAGAAAGAAGCCCAGTCTGAGGAGTGATATGTACCTTAAGATGATTGATGTGGACCCGGATGCACCAACGCAAGAGGAGAAAGATCAAAAGGCAGTCACAAAACCTCGCTATATGCAGTGGCGAGAGACCATCAGCTCCACAGCCACACTGGGCTTCCGCATTGAGGGCATTAAAGTAAGATATCTGGAACTTCTCCATCTGGAAATATTGTAGAACCGTGATGACAATATATGCAATACATGTTAACAGGCATCATGCACCTGGTCCTAAACGTTCTGACAAGTTTTCCTTTATGACAAGTCTCGCTGCAACACTTCCCCTCAGTGATGAAGCATCAATTTACTGCTCCTTACAGAGACGTCTCAACTTCATTACACTAATCCTGTACACTTGAGCATAAAACACAATCGATCTTTATATTTAAAAGTTCTTTTTAGGCAAGGCAACAAGATACACCTATTTTCCTGGGCACAGATGTAATTTGACCCATCTATGCACTGAACACACAAACACACACATGTTGCCCATTGATATTTTAGTGTACTGGCTTTGTGACTTGCACCTCCCTCTATTTAGTTTCTCTTGTAAATGAGTTTCAGAGTGACTCAAAGTGAAATCGAAGGTGAAGTCTCACCTCCAAGACTAATAGTCTGAAGTGGCATGGGAAGAGTGCCATTTCTCGAGAGGACAGGCCCTGCTGAATGTTTCTGTCATGCATTCAGGCTGGTGGTGGCACTTCTATTGAAAGCAACATCAGGTAGTGACAGGGAGCAGTCCTCACAACGCCATGTTGTGTCCAGAACTCTGGCCTACGTCTGCATACAGTGTTTTATTCCATGGAAATAAATGCTTGCAGGGAAATTTCACAAAGAAGGAACACAGCTCGGGAGATCTGGACTAATTGAATCAAACTTGTCTGCAGTGGTTCCAGTGAGTCAGGGTATGAGAGAGGATTAAGGGGACCGTGTTGGGGCTGTAGTTTAGTTTTCCAAAATATGTCTTCATTAAGAAGAGCTTCCCATGTGGTATGTGAATAGGAAAAGACAGACAGTCTCCTCTGTTCAGAGTTTCCACTTGCACACAGCCGGCCAAGAATGGCCATAGAAGGCTAGGACTTACTTCTCTCTCTCCCTCTCTCTGTTGTCATGGTATCAGAGTTTGCCCTCAGAGACTGGTGCGTATTGAAAAGTGTGTGTGAGTTTGGAGAAGAGGCAGCTGTTGTTAGGTCTCTCATTCTGAACTCAGGTTCACGTTTATCAGCCAGTGAAATACAGTCTTGTACTTTATTTACTGTGTCAGCAGCTTATTACAGTATTTATTTTAGTGGAACAAATTGTAGGAACAGAAATTTCGAGATTTAGTTACAAATCCCGCAAAATTTCTAAAATTGTGACTGTATAATTCAAACAAACAATCATTAACAGACTTTTGTTCGCTCATGGGTCATTCATTTTCTCTTGTCTTACAATGAGATTGGTATGTATCTAATATAATAATTGCAATTTTATGTGAAAAAAGAAAATTACTTGTTTGTATGTCTGCTGTTTGTGTAATGTTTTAGCCAGCGTGATCTGATCAAGTATTCTTTTAATAACTCCTCTTTCGCCTGCTATTTTCTTGCTCATCCGCAGAAGGAAGACGGGACAGTAAACAGAGACTTTAAAAAGACCAAGAGTCGAGAGCAAGTGACAGAGGCGTTCCATGACTTTGTCAAAGGAAACGTGAATATCCTGGTGAGTGTATTTTTGTGTGGTAGGGCAAAATGCCAGAGTGGAACTTTCTTGAGGAAGGGCCAAGAAACTGGGGAACACCTTAAAAAACTCCCTCAAGGGTCCCTATGTGTCCTCTGTGTTTTCCTCTAAACTAAAAGAAATAAAGGTTACACAGAAATTTTATGGGAACATGTTTCATATCAACATCTTAATATGTATCTTGAGGCTTATACAAGACATTATGACATTTAGGATATTGGCAGCTATAAGACAGCTTAAGACCTATGATGGAAGACACCATTTCTTTATTGAGGTGAAAGTCAATGTCTTAGGACACGGAAGTAATCTTTTTTTGTGTCAAAGTATACTTAAACAATTTCTTTCAATCAATAATTCAACCTTTATTTTCACTCTGGAATACATTGAGGGTAACCCTCATTTTTAGAGCAGTTGAGCATTTACAACTTAAAGGGACTGGAAATGAAAACTAAAATAAAAAGTATGTAATCAGGTTAAACTAAAACAAGCAAATAAAAAAAAACAAAGGTTTAAGAAAAAAATAAAAAGATAAGTGGACAGGCTTAAAGTGGTCCAATAAAGAGCTCTACACTGATGATCCCTGAGTGCTCCGGTAAGCCAGGGTGATATTAAGTAGCGGTTTGTCGCATGGGTCTAATTTTAACATGGTAAACGCACAGTTTACAGCATGAAAATATTTAACTCTACACGGCAAAAGAGCTAGCGTGTAGCGCAATTAGTGGCTAATGCTTATTCTGCTCCAGCAGTGCTAGCCGGGGTTAGCAGCAGGTTACAGGCCGATAATACTCACCTCTGAATGGCGAAAGAGCTAGCAGTTAGCGGCTAATGCTTGTTCTTGTTACTACTTCATTTGTTAAGTGTGTCTTCAGTCAGATGAACTACTATTATCATGTTTAGTGAACTTACCAGCCAGTACAACTAATCAAAATGAGTTCAGATAATATAACCATGAACATTGGTTTACACAATTAAAAAAGGGTCCCAAAAAACTTTTTAAAATTGATGCATGTGCTGAGACCATTTCATCAGTGTGGGTTCATTTATGGAATCAAATACAAAGGACAGACATGATGGGAAACTGGGATGTTCTGCAGTCATTTGGTAAAATAATAATAATAATACTTCAATTTGTTTTATAATGATGATTGTCCTCTGCTTCACCGCAATAATTATCTACAGTTTATCTACACTCTTATCCTGAATTAGTTGACTTTTGCTTGGAAAATGGCATGGAAACTTGTGAATATATATATATATATAGAGAAATAACTGTAAATAAATACATTTTAATATGCTTTTTGTATCAATACAATTTCATATTAACTTTGTTTCTGTTTTGGCAGAATTCCTATCTCATCCGGTTAAAGGAAATCAGGGATACTCTGGAAGTGTCAATGTTTTTCAAGACACATGAGGTAAACAGTGCTGTTCTTTTTAAACAAGCTGTTTATTGTTTAATTTGTATTCGAGTACATGATGTCAACAGACATAGCAAAATACATGACAAAAAAGAAGGACATTACTAAACAAAAAATATGAATGTTTTGCAAAAAAAGCAAATGGAAATATTTAGCTTAGTAAGTTACAGTTATCCACTTTACCATTTGCTTTGTGCTTTAGAACGTGGAGCTACAGTGGCTTGCAAAAGTATTCATACCCCTTGACCTTTTTTATTTTATTTTATTTTATCACCTTACATCTATTTATCTATATTTACCATTTACTTTGTGCTTTTAACAGTCACATCAATTTATCTTCCCTACACAGCAAAAACTGGAGGGTTGAAATTTCAGGCAGTTAAAAAGTTGAGTTGAGTTGATTTTCACTTTCAATGTAATTTTAACTCATTTGGATTTAAATGGTGTTCAATGCTGGAGTTATTAGAGTTTAATAATTCAGTGTTAACCAAAATAAAGAAAATTACTACACAGTTTTTGTCTGAACACAGTGTTGTAGGCTATAGAAGCAAGTTAACATTTTCTTTACTGTAAATTGTGATGAAGTTACTTTCTTTTCACTTCCGAGTTACTGCTTTGTATTGGTCTATAACATAAAATTACAATAAAGTACATTTTATTGTGTGGATGTAACTTAAAAAAAGTTCAAGGGGTATGAATATTTGTAAGGCACTGTAGGCCATATTGCAACTGTTTTAATATTAATGTTAAAATGTTTCACTTTCAACATCTGCTATATGTATAATTGTGAATAAAATAAGGGTATATGAAATGCAAAAATCATGTTTAAAAATTGAACTCTTTGTGCTCAGGTGATTGGCAGTTCTCTCCTGTTTGTCCATGACAAGCGGGAACATGCGAAGGTGTGGATGATAGACTTTGGAAAGACAACTCCACTCCCTGAGGGTCAGGTGCTGAGCCACCGGGACAATTGGGTGGAAGGCAACCGTGAGGACGGCTACCTTTGGGGACTTGACCATCTTATAGACATTATCAGCCACATGGTGGCACCAAAACATCTATAGAGAGGTCACCCAAAATCTCTCTCTTTTTCTCCCTCCCTCTTGGCCCTCTCTCTCTTTTTCTCTACTCCCCCTGGGTGGATTGCCCACACTACAGTACAGGATGTGCCTGGATTTCCACAGAAAGCTACTCCAGTGGCCTTTCCCCCAAAACAAAATGGCAGCCACGTGTGATGTATGTGTGTGTATGTAAAGATATAGATATTGTACATATAGTGTATAGAGTGTATAGTACAGTGTTTTCAATATAGGAGTTGTATACAGCTAGTGCTTTGTCAATGCATTTGTCTGAATATCACATTCTTCTTCTTTTCTTAGTTTGATGTTCGTCTAACAGTAGTGTGGCAGTGTCGAGCATATGTGCCTTCTTCAAGCTTTTTATGTTTCAAAAAAGGGGCCATTGGAATAATTTTTTTTTTTTTTATTTAGCGTGAGGCATATAAGGTTCTTTAATGCCTCTTTAATTCAGCATGCAGGTTTTGGTTTAACTGATTGTGATTTTATTTGGGATATTTTAGTTATATTTTATTAAGTTACTTGGTGGTATTTGTTATGTAGTTGTTACTGGAGTGTAAAAGTTTTCGTAGTGTTAACATTATGCGTACAGTTATTTATACTTAATGCCATTTGTAGAACAAGAGATTGTGAACTCAGGCAGCTATATAAAGCCGTGTGTGGGATTTGGGGTTTTCATTCCAGCTGGGTGCCTGCAATTAATGTTGCTTTAATCAAATGGCCAAGGCAAGAAGTGAAAGCAAGCACAACTGCATCAGAAATTGAGTTCGGGCTGAACATTTTAATGCTTCTTGGAGCAAAAGTGCTGATCTGTGATCAGCTTATTTGCCTCCAACTACTGTCCAAAAGCAGCCATAATACACTTTTCCAATTTTGTTTTAAGAAGCTTTTGCACTAAAACAATTTTTAATAGAGTGAAAGTCCAAAAAATCCAATATATATATTTTTCGAGTTATTTATCATATAAAACTCAAACACATTTAGATGACCTTGTTGCTACAGATAGTTAATGAAATACAATCAACCATTTCACATCAAGCATACTTAAAATTTTGACCACTGAATTAGGCAGAAACCAACATGCTGGAAAGCTTTATTGGTGGAGGTTCTGCTTGTATTCATCAGTACTGCAGTGCATTTGGGCCTTTAGGACTGAATATTGATGGTCGTTTATTCTAGAGATCTGTTCTGGATTCAGATGTCATGACTTGTTGAAGCTCATTTCGAGTTGAAGCAATTGCTCTTTGCATGGCCATTTGCTATGTAAATCCACCACTCCTGTGTACTCAGGCCCAAACAGTCGGATACCAGCCAAGGAAAACAAAAGGCCGTGATAAAAGCTAATTTGTGGGTGCGAATGGCAGCCGTCCGCTGACAGAAGACTAAGTTTAGCAGTTCATGGACCATGTTAGGACTGAGGAAGAACTGATAAAGCCTGCAGTGTGTGTCAGGCGCTACTCTGTCCTTCCTTTCAGACACAAATGGTATAAACATTCTATGGCGTAGTTCTGGATTTCACCTCAGCTCTTTAGCTGAGCTTAACAGATTCACACTCCTATTTAGGAAATGAAAACTGGTCAGTGGGCACGTAAGTTCCCAAAATCACCAAACACCAAAAGCAGAGGTAGACAAAAAACACCTTGTTTTTTTGAGAACATGTAAACCATTGAACTATGCACCATATATATATAAAAGCCCTAATTTCAAATCCATACCGACCAGAGGGTGAATGTTAATAGAAGGACCAAAGCATGCATACCCAAATAATTTTTTTAGTATAGCTGATATACCTAAACATCTAAAATGAAAATGTATACCATAGCCACTTAAAATTGTTTCCCTATAGTAGCAGATTATTAATAAAATATTATTAGAGTTTAATTTATTTCTATTCTTAAATTAACCATATCACCATGTCACTCTCATGCAAACATTGTGTCTTCATTTTTGTGATGTTCTTTTTTGACATAACATAATCAGACAGTTGTTACCTACATTGTGTCCAAATTTAGAATATTTTCGATGCAGACTTCTATTAAAAGTTAAGTAAAGTCTTTGTTTACTAGGTTTCTTTAATGCAAATGAATCAGTGAAAAAAATGTTTAACTGTTTTAAGCTGTTACAGCTCTATGTAGAATCATTGCCTTTAGTAAATAACCTGTAATGAGGTATATTTACTATACTTGCATATTATACTAATGATGTATGTCAAAAGTAGTGCACTGCTACTCCCATTCAGCAGTACCGGATGTATGGTAGGAGTTTCCAGTCTTGTTCAGCCAGGCAGGCAGGAGTACACCTGGCTCCACTTATAATCAGCTGGTCTGCCGTTTAACAGTTTATAATGTATAATACTGCTTTGTTGGACTGGTGGTCTGTGTGGATAAGACTGGACCCTCCTGGTGTATTGTACAGCAGTATGAGGTTTTTGACACAACCTGTTCTGTTGAGATGTGAGGAGAGTCTGTCATGGCTGAGCTTTTGGTGTGGGGCGCCCCCTGCTGGAATGGTGCTGTATTTTATAGAACAAACAAATAGTCTCTGTCTTAAATAACCTTTCCAATCATGTTGGAGAGGTGAAACTGTATGAAAGCTGTCAAGAGTGTCACACATATTTATATTTATTGTGATATGTTGCACAAGAACACTAAATGTAGCTGCATGTTTCTTGTTTAATAGCTGTACATCTTTTGCTAATTTAGTGACAAAATGTATTTTGGCTACTAAATTTTTGCTCGCTTAAAGCCACAGTTTTTTTTTTTAGTTTTTTTTTTTTTACATTTGTCTGAACCTTTGAGAGGAAAAAAACAGAGGTGCCCCATTGTTCATCCTATATTTGTTTAAAGCAAAACAAAAAGTATTGGTGAATACCAAATGATACTGGAGGCTTATGAATGGGTAAAAAGTGAACTGCTCTTCCCAAGATGAGAGGCATTGCAACTATGTACATCTCTGTTCTGTTCTTTCCTAACTTGCTTGGTGTGTTAATACTGCAACTATGCTTTGCTCTACAATTTTATGAAAGTAAATGAACAGTTGGTGAAACGCTCACACTTTGCTGTCCTTATTCTGAGTCGTAAAACTATTTTAGAAGCGTAGCGTGAGATTTTGGCTCACATTTCACAGCCAGTTTTAATGGGTTGCACCCTGTCAAATAAGGCATTGCCCTCTACTCTTATCATCTCATTCTGCTTGGCCTATTTTAAGGCATTAATCGCATTTGAAGAGATTTGAAAGGGAAAAGCTTAATAAACTGGATGAGACATATTTCAGGAAACAATTAAACAACCCTGTGCTCAGTGAAATGATGAGACCCAAAATGGTAATATTATACAGAATATTATCCCTTCTTGGAGTTGATATCTTGACCCTAAATGGGCAGTAGTTACAGGGTGTAACAGCAGACGTGAACACAGAAGTTAAAGCATGGTTACTGTTTATTGTGACAGTTAGTGCTGTTTTTACCTGTATATAGGATTTCTAAAGTTCTAAACTACCAAAATATAACACCACTAAAAAGATTCAAGTGCTCACATTTTAGCACACATTTGTATGATGAATTTTTAGGTTTTTACAGTAGGTACAAACAGATACAACCAGATGGATCTGTATTATGAAGTACAAAGAAAGGCAAACAAATATACACTTATATATTATGCAAACATCTTTACATACCACAACTGCAGGTGATGCAGCTGCATCTAAGGAGAGGCTACTTGTTTTATCTATTGTCATGGAAACAGCTATGAACTATCAAACAGACAAAAATAATTTAGCATGAGCTATTATTTAAGTACGAAAAATGCTCCCTGATGTTGTATCTGCTTAACTTCATTTAATTTGTTAGTATACATCTATTCCTGCATTTCAGACCTCCAACACATTCCACAAAAGTTGGGATAGAAAATGTAGGGCTAGTAATGAGGATAAAAACTTTCTGAAGCTCCTGTTCAAAACTTTACTTCTAAACCTTTATATAGACCTGTTATGTTGCTTCTATTTGTTTTAATGCTAAACGATATGGGGCATTAAATATCAGTCATTACAATACTTTGCCATTTATACTAGCAGCTATACAGCCCCAGACCATGATGCAAAAAAAGAATGATAAATAATTCCCAGTAACCTTTATGTACTCAAACACTTCCTTGATTGATGATAGATATATCTGCTGTATTTTGTAAGATCTATTTCCAAGAGACATGTGGAAATGTACAACCACCTACAATGGTGTGAAAAAGTGTTTTGCCCCTTCATGATTTCTTATTGTTTTGCATGTTTATCTGTCTTAAATGTTTCAGATCATTAAACTAATTTAAATACTAGTCAAAGACAACACAAGTAAACACCTAATTCAGTTTTTAAATTAAGAATTTTAATATTAGTGTATGAAAAAAATACAAACATACAAAAGTGTTTGTCCCCCAAATTGAAACATATCTTAACTGTGGTTTATCACATCTGAGTTCAACAGAAGAGTGTCTCTAGCTCACCCAGGCCTGATTACTGCTAAAAAGCCATTTTTAAAGTTCTGGGACTCCAGTGAACCACAGTGAGAGCCATTATCCACAAATGGTAAAAACGTGTAACAGTGGTGAACCTTCCCTGGAGTGGTCGAAAATTGTCCCAAGAGCACAACGATGATTTATCCAAAAGGTCACAAAAGACATCCAGAGAACTGCAGTCCTCACTTGCCTTAGTTAAGGTCAGCGTTCATGACTCCACCATCAGAAAGAGACTGGGCAAAAATGACCTGCATGGCAAAGTGCCAAAATGAAAACAGCTGCTGAACAAAAAGACCATTAAAGCTCGTCTCAATTTTGCCAGAAAAAATCATGATCCCCAAGACTTTTGAGAAAATACTCTGTGGACTTTTTTACACATCTGGTGTAAAGGCAACACCGCAGTTCAGAAAAAGAACATCATACCTACAGTAAAACATGGTGGTGGTAGTGTGATGGTCTGGGGCTGTTTTGCTGCTTCAGGCCCTGGAAGACTATAAATCCTGAATATTGAAGGAGAATGTCCGGTGACTGACCTCAAGCTGAAGAACATGCTTTCTGCAGCAGGACAATGATCCAAAACACAGCAGCAAGTCCACCTCTGAATGGCTGAAGAAAAACAAAGTGAAGACTTTGGAGCTGCCTAGTCAAAGTCCTGAAGACCTGAATCCGATTGAGATGCTTGTGGCATGATCTTAAAAAAGCGGTACATGATCGAAAACCCTCAAATATGGTGGAATTATAACAATTCTGTTAAGATTGCTGTAAAAGACTCAAGTTACAGCAAATGCTTGATTGCAGTTGTTGCTGCGAAGAGTGGAACAAACAGTTAATACGTTTAGGGGGCAAACTCTTTTTCACACAGGGCCATGTAGGTTTAGATTTTTTTTCTCCCTTAATAATAAAACCTTAATGTAAAAACAGCATTTTGTATTTTTTGTTGTGTTGTCTTTAATACATATATTTTTGATGATCTGATACATTTAAGAGTTACAAGCATGTAAAATAATAAAACAATAATCTATAAGGGGGAAAACACTTTTTCACACCAGTGTATCTCAGATCAAAACTGAGAACAACAAACTTTCCCATCACACTGTGGGTTTGATCAATTCTATGTTTGTGACAAAAACAGCTATACATGTTCTAAGGTTTTTTGTACCATGATGTCCAAATGATTACTGAAAAAGTAGCCTTGAGATGTACTGCCCCAAGTGAGTGTCGGATACATTGCTTTTGAGAGGGTAATATCTTCTTATTTGATTAAATACAGATGCACCCAGCACAGATTATTTATAAATATGGAACATCTATTATCTTGAGCCAGAAGAAATTATTTGCAAAGTTCAGCCCTGCATAAGTATTCCTGTAAATTGTGTATACTAATATGAATATTCTAATTCCAGGTAAAGAAAGGACTGGTGAATAAGTAAATTTAATTATCTAGTGCCCCCTGCTGGACCTTTAAAAAATAGAATTAAAATGTTAAAGAAATCACACTGGAATTTGTTTATTCATTCCTTAACACATTTATTCACTTCTTTTCGCTAAGGTTTACAATGAGTCAGAAACCACCGCAGGCCTCTGTGTGTAAGGCCAACAGGGTTGCTGGGGGCCCGTCAATCACATGTTGATTTCTCAAATATAGTGCATTAAAAAGTTTGGGCACCCCTAATAATTTTATGATTCCCCTTTATAAATCATTGGTTGTTGGGATCAACAATTTCAGTTAAATATATCATAGAGCAAAAGAAGTGAAGTGAAGTTAATAGGATTTACAGAAAGTGTGCAATAATTCTTTATATTATATTAGGCAGGTGCATAAATGTGGGTGTTTAGAGCTGGTCTGTGGGTTGACTATGACTGTTCTCACCATCCTTGTTCTCTGATTATCTGAGAATGTTCTTGTTCTGACACTTCAGGTCTTAACTAGAACTGTTGTCTGTGGTTCTTCCATTTCCTCACTCTGTTTCTCACAGTGGAAACTGACAGCTGAAATCTCTAAGATAGCTTTTTGTATCCTTCCTCTAATGCCAGGTTCACACTTCACGACTTTTTAAGTCTTCAGTCATTGTGCTGTTCACACGACACGACTGGTCGGGCTGTAATTCTGAGTCCTTTAGTTGTTAAGACTTTCACACTACATGACTGATCAGAGACACAAGGTCACAAATTACACAATTTTTCACTGTGGGAATTGAGTTTATAAATGTCTGATCAGTTTTATATTAAAATATGTACTTATGTCCCCAACACAGAACTATGTCAAATGTTTCAGTTCCACAAACATTTTTTTATCGTTTTGAACTTCAGTTATAAGGCTTTTAAACATGCTCTAACTGTATCTCCAGGATCAGCTCGCCAACCAATCAGCTCACAGTAGCAGTAATGTTAGTGCTTTCAGTGTAAAACCTGTTTTCTTTAGATAAACTGAAATAAACAGGCATGCTTAATTAGTTTTTTTAGTAAACTAACGTCTTTCAGTAGTTCACACTACACGACAGCGCGAGTGCCGAGTGATCCCCGATTTCCCTCCAAGCAGAGTTTTGTCGCCGGTCAACGGAAAACTGTCAGCGACTGAAAAACTGGCCCAAAACCGTGTAGTGTGAACCTGGCATATACCATGATGTTGATCAATCTTTGTTTTCGGGTCATTTGAGAGGTGTGTTTTAAAGGCTTCCATGCCGCCATTCTTCAGAGAGAAGAAAAACTAGCATTTGTTCACATCAACCCTTTCTTATAATTGTATTTACCTGTGTATTTAGGTCAAGGGTCAATAAGCTTACCGAATAAATTTTATATTCCAATAATTAGTGCTAAATGTATTTAAATCAATAAAACTATAAGAGTTCCCACATTTATGCACCTGCCTAGTTTTGTTTAAAGAATTATTGCACACTTTCTGTAAATCCTATAAACTTTATTTCACTTCTCAAATATCCCTGTGTTCATCTGATATAGGATTTAATTAACTGAAATTGCTGAACTGAACAACCAGTGATTTATAAAGGAAAATCATGAAAATGATCAGGGGTGCTCAAACATACCACTGCAAGTACAAGTGCATCTCAAAAAAATTGAATATCATTTCAGTAATTCAGTTAAAAATGTGAAACTCATGTGTTTTATATATATATATATATATATATATATATATATATATGTATATATATATATACATATATGTGTGTATTACATAAAGAGTGATCTATTTTAAGGGTTTATTTATTTTATTGTTGATGATTATGGATTACAGCTAATTAAAATTCATGGTCAGTTTCTCCGAAAATTAGAACATTATATAAGACCAATTGGTACTTTTGTCAGCAAGTCCTGCTGGAAAATGAAAATCGCATCTCCATAAAAGTTGTCAGCAAAGGGAAGCAGGAAGTGCTGCAAGATTTTCCAGGAAAACACTGTACTGATTTTGGACTTGATAAAACACAGTGGAAACTTCACACTAGAACTCAAGCAGCTTGAACTGTGTGTCTCTCCACTCTTCCTCCAGACTCTGCTCCCTTGATTTACAAATGAAATTAAACATGTTCTGATGGTGAATGATAAATTCATTAAACTACTGAATTCTAGTTAGGTTGCTGCTTATATTTATAATCAGTGGCAAACATAGGACATCAGCACTGCCCCAGGCAGATTTTGTTAAGGAGAATGTCCAACACAGTTTTTACTGTCAAATTTGTATTTTGTTTTATTTGTATGAAATGTGTATTTTTTATTTCCATCATCTAATCATTAGGTATTGAAAACACTGAGAGTTCCCCACTAAGCAGTGTTTTTGAAGACCTACAAAAGAATAATTGGAAAACCTAAAGGTGTATGCAGTACTTTAAAGAAGGCAGCTAGAAGGGAACCTTGTTATAAAAAAAACTAAGTAACTGGATTATGGTTCTCATAAATTGGTGGAAATGTCATGCAAACACTGAAATTAATGCAATTTATTTTGCAGGCTTGTCTAAACCACCACCATACACACAAAATATCACACACAGTTCCCACATGATAATTGCAGGCAGGTTTTATTCGATACGGCACCTTCTAAGTTACAGCAATGTGGAACTATACATGTTTCATTTGAGCACAGCTTTAATCCTGTCTGTAAATGACAAAAGCAGTTTTGCTCCCATTTGATACAGATTTTTAATTCTTTCATACAAAAGGCAGCACTTCAAACACACGAGTTCCATATATAGATTGTTTCAGTTTCTTGGTGTCACAACAATGATCACACCCAATGAGCACACACATAATACAGCATTTGCTAAGACTTAATGATAAATAACAGACTTGTCTGTGGATTTTAAATACAGAGGTTTAAATACATATGTACTAGAAAAAAATATATGAAGCATTTTAATGGACCTTACATAAACACTCTTTTAGGCAATTAAACAAGCCTATTTTAAAAGCACTGATGTGTCAAGAATGTTGTAAAAAAGGTTTTGGGCATCCAGACTGTCACTGTCACTAACACAACTGATTTTCTTTTTTCTTTGTTCAATCCTTGAATGTCTTCAAGTCTTTTAGAAACAAATTATTTGAAGTGGCATTAAAATTACAACAGTCTGCAGAACTGGAATCAAGGTAAAGTGGTCAATTTGTAGAAGCTTAAATATATAAGATCATTTTAATTGCCTTTAAAGATAACTGTATTTCATATTTCCACAGGTGCTATTCTCCCACAATGTGGAAAACAGCAAAATAAAAACACAACTCTACTATGAGTGAACTGCAACATTTTCAGCCTGATCTCTACCTGTCTTACCTATACAATAGTCTATTAAATAACATCCATGTTAAAGATAATAGTTAACAATGCTGCTTTTTCCCCATGCGTAGAAAAGAACAGAACAGTCCTGGACTCCACCAATAAGACCTAATGTGAGAGTTATAAATCTATAGATCAAAGCCATCCATAATACTTTTCAAATTTAAAAAACGGTATCTAGTCATTGTATCATCTACTATGACACTAGAGCTGGGAACAAGAAAAAGTGGGGCTAAAGTGAGGTTTGATTGGTAGAGGCTGTATGCAACCTTCTTCAAAAACAAAGCATTTAAACAGAATGTCTCTTCTCTATGATGCACTTTCATATCACATCAACTGCGTCAAACAGCCACATATTTACAATTATTTACAGAATCCAACTGATTTTGTAAAATTGAAGTATACAGGTGTTCTGTTCTTTTGTTGGTACAGGAAAACCTATTGAAAATATTGTATATGGAACAGTATGCATGACAAATAAAGATCAAATTTAACATTCTGATATACTGCTTTAAATCTAAAGATTTTAAACAAATGGATCATTTTTCAGGCTCACTCTCAAAAAATGTAATACCATTTTGACCATTCAGCTCTTGCCATGCCATAAGGAATATATAACTCATTAATCTGCTGAGCAGTTCATTAAAGGAGACAGTCTCTAGGCAACTGCCCATTAGCACAATTTGCTGCATGATCCAGCATTACTGCTTCAATATACAACATCCAATAAATAAGTTACAAAATAAATGACAAATGTGTTCTACATTGAGATCAAGATAAATGTCTCAAGGTATTTCAAGGTATCTGTGCAGATACTGTTGTGTTGTACAAAATAATTTGATAAATAAATAATACATATTCCCCTGTTTTATATTTACAAACTATAAGGGCAGTGGGGTAATAACAATTTCTAAATAGAACAGAAATATAGTACAGATTCAGAAGAAAGTTTACATACACAACTGTAATATACATTACATATATATATATAGAAACACTGACTGGAAGCTGTATTCATTTATAACTAAGTGCACTGTAGGGTAGTGTTCTGCACCCCTTCTCCTGGAGAGGTCTCTTCCTGCAGAAAATCCCAGCTCATTCAAATAACTAAGAACTAGAAGTAATCACTGTCTCCAGAAGTTTGATTGGTTGATTGGGGTGTGTTACATCTGGGCTGGAGTTAAAACCTGAAAGAAGTTAGCTGCTCTCCAGGACGAGGGGTATAGACAGCTGGTGTAAAGCAAAGGCCATCATTCACAGCCAAACATACTTTGTTAATTACTAAACCTAGCAGATGTATTTTAGAATGATAACCTGTGCTGGACACCCACCATCCATGATCGCTAATGAGGATCTCTAGTGTAGAGTATAGAGTATGTAGACATCCTCATAGCAAGACGAGAATGACATCACTGAACTTCCACTTCCTTCAATATCCCAAAGCTTTAAAGTAATGCATGAATGATTTAAAACTGTTACTTTTATATACAGTTTGAGTTCTTGTCTTACATCCGTGTTTTTTACAGAATTAAAGAGCAGACAGATTAATGAGAGGTTAACTCTGACAGGAATGAATAAGTTTAGCACACAGAGATGGCACATTAATGGTGTTTCTGTAATATTCACAGAGCTCTTTGAGCTTCGGGGATACTGTAACTCCGCCATTCCAACAGTCTGGAAATGTGATTAGGTAGAGGATCTTACTGCAGCTAGCCCTTCTCCTCGTGTAGTGGAGCCTCGTGTAGTGGAGGCTACTTTGATGCTCCTGTAGGTAGTAGCCAGACAGCTCCGGTCTTTCTGCAGATATACACCTCAGAGCTGCTGGGCAGCCGCCTGCTCTCTGTAGCCTGACAGATGGAGAAGGGAGAGTGTGAGGGAGCTTTAGAGAGCAGCACTTGGTAAGACAGTGATGGTAGATGTACCTAAAATAAATGTCAGCATCCAGAGCTTCTAAACATGGAACATCTTTGGAAATCCATTTTAGAACAAAGACAGATTCCCAGGAAAACATGCGCATTTCCAACAAATACAGTTTTTCAACAATTTTGCTAACATCCACACTGTTTGTGCATTAGTCTAGTGTAGGTTTGGATTGGGGTTCTTCAGAAATCTTCATCCTAATCTCAGATTGGACATTTGAGACATTATGTGATTTTTATATTTAACTGAATTTTTTTAATCTGAGGAAGATTTGAGTGTTCCCTCTATCATCTGTTACATCCAGCCATGTTTTAATAATGAAGACATTTTTTATAATTGTTTGACTACATTAAGGAAAAAAAGAAAAACAGTTGATATTCCATATTTATTGATTCCAATTATGCTTTTTCCTAGGTCTAATGTTTTCTGTGGGCTCATGTACTAAAAAAGGCCATAATTAAATCTATTTTTCAACCTCTTTAATAGCTAATAGTCTGTTGTTTTCCTATACCTTTATGCCAATTTGCATAAATGACTGTATTTTTAACTGACTTGCTGACCTTTAATGTGCTTGATTTAAGAAGCAGTTAAAATTGAAAGGTTTATTCTAATTCTAAAGCTGCATTCTGGATATGTATATATTTCTCCGGACTGTAAAACAAGTCTTTCAATTCACAAATCAATAGTTTCTGAAACTCCTCCTGGGGCCTCATGTACTAAAGGTGCGTACACCATATTTCAAGCTCACGGTCAGATGTATTAAATTTGACTTGAACGTGAGAAAGTGCATTTCCCTATGGCACTTTCCTTTCAGGCGTATGTATGTTTTTTGTACGTATGTAATGTGTTTTTGTCATTTGGCGACACTTAGAGGCGATGCATTGAAATTACAACTATTAAAATATCCTTTACGCAAACATTGTAATAGGCCATTATTGGGTAAAATAAAGTAAATTAATCAGACAATTAAACAGTAAATTAATCAGACAACTTCATTCAGTTTCCACTTAGCCTAGATTATATAAACATGCATAAAATGTTGCGCTGGAGTTGTTGGAGATGGCAGTGCAAGTCCATGCAAGTTACAGTACATGAGACCCCTGGTCTGGAGTGAAGAGTAAATCTAGACTATCTGTACTACTATGTTGTGCTGTACAGTCATTGTCCTTTTAAGGCCTGTGTAATATCCTGCCAGTTGCAGCGATTCCTGACTGGGATTTGAAGAGCCACCTGGATCTGGGCTGCATCTGACACATCAGTAGACCGCCTGGAGGGATCAGACTGCTGTTATCACATGACCAGCACATAAAGGTGCTACATTACTTGAAGCTAATGGTCTTTTAATGTGCACAGCCTATCAGGACAAAACATGGTAAACTCAAAAATGTCTGTCTCTCATGAGCTAAATTTTCCAACCTTCGGTTATCCCTGCTGTGCTGTGGGGGCATTGCTCATTGTAAACAACTCTCTTGTGCGTGACAGTCAGTGTGTGAAAGAAAAAAAAATCAAAGCAGTTTTATCCACGAGGGCAAACGAGCAGCTGAAACGAAGTGAAGACCAGTTTCTCTCTATCGATCTGCATTATCTCATTAAAATTGGCACCAAGGAGACGTCGCTCTGCAGGCATGCAACAGACAAAACCCAGATCAAACGGCCTGTAAGTAGACTGACAGATGGGAGGAGGTGGGAGGCACACAAGCAGAGACAGACTGAAGTGAACAGAAAGGGACCAATAGGGCTGCAAGAAGCTGTGCTGTGTTCAGACCTGCATCAAAGCATTAAACAGTTAAAAGACTACTCATGCATTTCTCAACCTAAATTTAGACTGCTGTATATATATATATCATAGGATTTGAAACACATTTCTGATTCTGTCAGGTGCTTCTCCTGTATTCTCCTGTATTCTACATACAGCTAACCAACCACAGCTATCCCAGAAGAAAAACAAAATATTTAAATCCATTAAATTAGGTTTGTCCATCATTACACATTTTAATAACAACACAAACAACGGACAGAGACAACCATAACCACAAAAATGATAAAAATATTATTATTTAAAATATATCATTAAAAATATAAAATATTATAATAAATTACAAAAATCCATAAGTGACTGATGCTGTAAAAAGCTTGATAATATGCTGAAGTATTATAAAAACTACTGATTTAAAGTTAAATGGTGCATTTTAAAGTGTGTGTGGAGTTTTTAAAATGAAATGGTTTGACGGAGGTCTGAACAGGTGAAGTGGAGCAGAGTCATGGACAGAATGACGCACCTACCTTCAGAGACTTGCAGATTCAAGTGTGGCAGCATGGAAAAGAAATTGGAAATCAGTTGTTAATTCTTGGCAATCTACAAAAATAGCATCTTGTCTTGAGTCTTGTGAAAACTCCCAGTCAAAGTCACCTAGGCCACAAAACAGCTGGGAAATGTATCCATGTTTGGAAAAGATCACAAGAAGAAGATTTAAAATATTTACGCAAAGAAAATACAGAGAGAGCGCTCTGGGAGTTGCTTCAACCGCCTACATATAGCAATTACCACAGTGCTTTCCATGTGTTCCCTACAAAGCAGGTGCAACAAAATATAGGAGGAACTGCACAGACTTGGGGTTGTTTATTTAAACATTGCTTGGGCCAGTTCTTACACGTCTAATTAAAAATGTGTACTAAAATTATAATTTTTTTGTGGTGGTACAGACTAAATAAAGACTAATACAAGAATGCTGTTGGATGTCTACTACAGGGATGTCCATACATCTGAGACCCATAATAAATGTCCCTTGACTCTTTTCCAACTCCTCAAATCTGTTTTTGAAATGAAATTTTACCACAGAACTGTTTCTTGATATTTTGAAGGTGTAAGTTAAACTAAGTGTACTCCAATGTTTGTGCAAAAGTCTCTGATAAGAGGATCAAGTTCTAGTGGAGAGGACACACTAACACACAAAAGATATTATGTTAGTTATATGCAGGCTGGAATATCAAAATAAATGTCATATGTGTGATCTCAGACATTTGTACAATTTGTATATTGCCAAAAGTATTCACTCGCTAGTGTTGCATTTGGTGATGTAAGGCTTGGATGGAGCTGCTCTGCCATGGAAAGCTATTGCTCTCTATGCTTTATAACACGCTGGCTCTGTTATTTGACAGAGTGAGTTTGTGGTGTTGCTTCCACTTCGTTATAATATCACTGCCATTTGGCCGTGGAATTTTTAATAGTGAGGAAATTTCACAAGTGGATTTGTTGCACAGGAATCCTATTACAGTACCTCACTGGAATTCACTAAGGTCCTGAGGGGGACACATTCTTTCACTAATGTTAGTAGAAGCAGTCTGCATGTCTAAGTATTTGGTTTTATATACATGGAAGTGACTGAAACAACTGAGTTCAATGATTTGGATAGCTTTGGCAATATTGTGAATATGTGGCCTTAGGATTTTGTAAGACAATTAATTTAATTAACATTAAAATTTATTGACTGATTTAAAAAAATTAATGCTCACTTGCAAGGATAACCATGTCCATGCCCCAGAATATGCTCATAATCCACCCCACCATGACCACAGCAGTGAGGATCTGGATGAAGGCTGCAGCGATGTTTAGCCAGAACACGCAGCACACATGTCGGTCTGGCAGATCCGTCCTAGCACCACACAGCACTGTGAACGCCGAAACGAAAGTACCTGCCCATTCAGTAGCAAAAAGAACATATCTTCAGATTAGGTGCAACATAACAAGTTATCAGTCAAAGCTAGTAAAGTTAGCATTGTGTTTTTTGATCATAGTTAATCTGATTCTTACTAGCGTTCAAAACATATTAGCCTGAAATCAAGCTGATGGTCAATCTCAAAATCACAATGGACAGATCATAAATCTTAATTTTACCTGTCTTTCAAATGGGCATTTATTATCAAGAGACAATGTGAACATTTGATGTGATGAAGCTACATTTTTGGCCATGACTGAATGTTGTAACACTTTTAATATGTTTATTAACATCACACTTCCTCTAGACTGATAAAGTATAAATAAACACTACAAATGAAAAAGGGAGTTGCCAGATGTATTCTTCAAGTAGCTTATAACCCACAGTAATTATTCCAAAAATAGCCTTCTTTTCTGTGGCAGATAATCATGCATTTTCAACAGTGGAGTCTGGGTGGTAAAAGGCAGAACCAAGTTTATCTGTGTAGCTCCTGGCTCAATGCCAAAGAAGGTTTAAATAATGCTGGGCTATTGTGATACTAAAAAAATGGACCTCCCACTATTAGAGAATTATAACAATTTATAGTCATTTGTTTGTCAAATGGAACAAAGAAGCAGATTTTCTGAAAAAAAAAATACATTGCAGTTAACAAACAAGTTTGTAGAAACTTTGTTGAACCCCCTACATCATCAGGCGTGCTGAAAAATGCGTGAGAAACACAGGGCATCTCACAATACAATGCCCACGATAACGATTACATCACGATACTGTCATTCTGCAATACACGGCATACTACAACATAAATCTCTTTGATATTTTATGCCATATGTTACTTCAGAGGATACAATACTCCTAAATAAGCCAATGCCAGGAATTATAGATTTATTGGTGTCAGTTTCACAGAATTTGACAGCCAATACTCTTCACTGCAGAGTATTAGGGATATGGGCAGAATTTTCTTCTGGGCTTATTAAGGAAGGTTAATCTTGTCCACAGCAATTTATTTTGGCTTAACAGTACACAAATGTTGTTTTTCCTTTACCCAGAAGTCAGACATGATCATGAATACATGATGGCAATAATTCATTTTGTAGATTCTTGTTTTCTTATCTGAGCAAACGCTTATAAAAATATTGTTTCTCCCTTTTCTGCTATTTCTGTCTCACTTCATCCCACCCTCCATTTTGTGTTTCCATCTGTGTAGCATTACTTGCGTGTGTGACTAACAGAGCTTACGCGGTCGGGTGTTAATGGCATTGTAATTACTGACAGTGATGTGAAGACCCCTATTTCTTCTGTTTAAGCCATCCTCCCACGTCTTGTAGCCTGCCATTTCAACATACAGTGTGGACAAAAGTATTAGGATATCAGTACATTCATTGTTTTTTTAAAGAAATCATGGGTATTAAAAAGAGTTTATTCTGCTTTTGTTGGACTAACTGTCGCTACTATCCAGTGAAGCTGTCTACTAGTGAAGACAGGAAATTAAATGATCACGACACCAACCTCATCCTAAAAGTATTGGATAAAGCACTATTATTTCAGAGAACACACTTCCACTGCTCCACAGCTCAGTACTGGAGGTTTTATCCCCCCCTAGCTCACGTATGGAATTAGTCATGGCGACAATACACTCATATTTGTTGCTCCAAGAAGTACCTCTCTACAGACAGCTTACACTTGCACATCTGTGTCAGCAAACTGAGGTAGATAAACGCATAAATTAAAATGATTAATTTAGACATATTAACACACACACAGCAATATAGTGAGCAAAGCGAGTTATGGGTCTTGCTCAAGAGCCCACCAAAGCAGCTTGCTGAGTATTAAACCTGGTATTAAATCCACAACCATGTCATCACTGTGCTCTAACCACTGAACCAACACTAAACCAAAACTTCCCTACTGAATTTTGTTACACAAAAGCTGTTACACCACATCCAACTAAAAACGCTTCTATAAAATGCTGCGAACAAGTATTTGCTCTGTTCGTATTGCATTTTAGATCTTTAACCAACCTAATTTTTACCGCACTATTCAACGTTTACATTGTTAATCATTCCATTCCTTCTTGTGATTAAAAAAAGAGATGTAAAGAATTGTGAAGGAACAAATGGAGCTCCAGTAAAGGTCCTCATTCTTACACATTAGACTCACAATGACTGTAATTTCCCCCCAGCCTTGTTCATAGCATGGCAACCGCAAGTGTGGGAGGTTAATTATCCAGTTTGGTTATATTTCTCAGTGAGGAAGACATTGTTCACTCAGTAGAGTAGGCTTTAGAGAACACTTGAGTATTTTTTAGAAGCCTGTATGCTGTGGAGAAGCTGATTTTAGTGTTCTGCATAGTGTAGTTTGTAACAACTCGGTTATATAAGCAACAAAAATAGTACTAATGACCCTCACAGTTGCTGGGAGGAATAAAAAACAAAATCAAACACCCACTGTTGTCTCATATACGCTAGTACTCATCACCTGAGTCAGTGATGCACTTGTGCATGAGTGAATTCCTCTTTTCAGTGTCTAAGTGGTGCTTGGGGAAGAAGTATTCCAAACTGTGTTTTTTTTCATAAACTGTGGACAATGTTAAGAATTCACTTTTGGATTACTTCTACTAAAAGAATAGTATTGTAAAATAATGATTTTTGTTAACGTGTTGTGGCACTGAGGATGCAAGGGTGTTGTTGGCCCCTCAGCTCAGCTGGGCTTAATAAAGTGAAAAAGCCCTCCTCAAAAAAAGCTTACATTTGTCTCAAAAGGTCTTATCCTCCTCTGACCAGACTATTTATGAATAATAATATCCTAAAATATCCACATACAGTGGTGTGAAAAAGTGTTTGCCCCTTGATTTCTTATTCTTCGGTGTGTTTATCACTCTCAAATGTTTCCGATTAACAATCAGGGGGGGGGGGGGGGGGGGGGGTTGGGGCAGTGAATAACTGGATTTATGTAAAACAGAGAATATAGAACATTATCAGAGTGTAATTATCTAATGACTCCAGCAGATCTGAGTAAAACGAAAGGCAGAGAGCCAGAAGGTAACATAGACATGGAAGCACTCTGAAACACCCTGAATGATGAGTTATTGTTAATAAATGAATTATTTGGTAGTACATCTTTTATTGGATTTTATAGGAAGTGCATCAGGTGTGCAGGTTGTGCAATTTCATAAAGAGATCGTTTTCTCCAGTTTCTAGCTGTGGAAAACTGTAGAAAATGACTTGCCTCCACCAAGACATCTTCTGATTTGGAAACTCTACTCTCCTCCAGTTGATTGAAACAGGACTAAAATAGATGGCTACAGTAGAAAAATGCACAACCCCTATTTCTTCTACTCTCTCTCTCCTTTCTGATACTCACTTCCTCCACATGACTAGTGGTAAGAATGTTTGTCAACATTAGTACAGCAAAGCTGATATCTCAAATGTCAAGTACAGAATATTCTGGCAGACTCACACTATCAATCACTAGCCCCCACTCACACCATCTTGTAGCACTTGTCTCTGTGCCTGGGAGGAACACTCAAGCCTTTTTTAGTGTTTTTTATTAAATGTATTTTACTGCTTTAAATTCTAATAGAATATAGGAATTTAGAGAATAGTAAAAAATCTAATTAGAGTGTGGAACACAAAAAGAATATGAAACTACAAACAGAATGTAGATGCCTAAATACTATTTTGATCCCTAAAGAGAATATGATGTTCTGAGAAAAAATGTGAAACCCTCTAGGGAATGTAGGAGCCATTTTCACTTAGAAGTGTACTCATTTTTTTGCCAGTGGTTTAGACACTAGACAAAAGATCAAAGTGTCATATCTTCAACGTTGTCCCATTACCAGATGTAAGAAGATATTCACAAAACCGTGAGGGGTGTGCTCATTTGTGTGAGATACTGTATACATCATACTTATGCTAGGCACAGGTGGAATTTAACCTCCGCTTTAACCCACCCACACACATAACGATACAGTGAAAAGATGTGCCTGGAGCAGTGGGCAGCCATCAAAGTCAAAGTCAAAGTCAAAGTGGTTTTTATTGTCATTTCAGCTATATACAGAGTACACAGTGAAACGAAACAACGTTCCTCCAAGGACCATGGTGCACATAAACACAGTGTAGACAGAACAATAGTGCAACAGTACAAAAGTGCAGACAGACAATACAACACAATACAGACAAAGAATAATAAATAACAAGACAGTGTGCAAATTTTGCAGTGTGCAAAAAAGACCAGGTGAGGTAGTAATTACTCTATTACACAGTGTGCAATAGAGTCCAGTGAGGTAGTAGGGTTTTTAGTGCTTTCCATTTTCTGGGGTAAGTGGGGTAAGAGTGTGTGTGCATGTACAGAAAAAACATCAGTTCAGTCTCTGCAGTTAAGGAGTCTGATGGCTTGGGGGTAGAAGCTGTTGCAGAATCTGGTCGTGCTGGACCGGATGCTGCGGTACCTTCTTCCCGAAGGCAGGAGGGAGAATAGTTCGTGTGAGGGATGAGTGGGGTCATTCACAATTCCACACCCCATAATATTCATACATTAGCAAACACTGTGTTACCTTTCACTGTTTAAGGTACGATGGTACATTATATATCAACCAAACCAGATGAAACTACAAACTTGTGTCTCTGTGTCATTTTGAATGGAAAATCTAGCCTTTGCTGTTGATTTTCTCCCTTAGATAAAGTCTGCAGATCCAGGGGTTTATGGACATGGGGAACCGTGGTAAACTGAGATGCTGGTGCTGTTGTCCTGCACGCTGCACGCTCTCTTCTTTATGAATCCAGTCAAAATTCATTCAATCTTTTTGACTTCTTCCGAATTACTGACTGCCCACATGTCTAGCTGACACTGATGGATGTTGCATGATGAATCTGCCACAGACAAACTGTTCACCATCAAGTTTTTGCCGTCTGCTTTGGATTAGATACCCTATCTTCCTTACTGAATATATTGTAAGTTTACATTGACTTAAACTTATTCTATTACTCTTAGTATTATATTTTTCTTCCTCTTATTATTATTACTGTCATTTTCACCACCACTGGATTATACCTGCACATAATAAACCCAAGTGACAGTATGCTGACAATTCATCAATCATTTGTTTATACCACAGAAAGATGGATCCTGCCTTGTCAGTCTTGGTTCCTCCCAAAGTTTCTTCCTCCAGATTTAACAGTTTTTCCCAGCCACTGTCCCTCATTCAATGCCTTATGTTTTGTTTGGTCCTTGATACTGCCTTTATATACAACATGAAGCCTAAAAAATAATGTCTAAAGAGACAGTAAAAGCCTGATCAAATGTGGCATTCTGACCACAATGTGGAACTCTCAATAGAATGTTGAAGGCTAAATGTAAAAGGGAAGCTATAGAGTAACGAGAAATTCTGAAAATAATGTGGATCCCTGAAAGGACCGTGACCTAGAATGTGAGACATATTCTAGAACCTTATAAATGGTATCCTGAATAGAATGTGGAACACTGTGTAGAATGTGGAACCCTGAATAGAATGTGGAACGCTGTGTAGAATGTGGAACCCTGAATAGAATGTGGAACGCTTGTAGAATGTGGAACCCTGAATAGAATGTGGAACGCTATGTAGAATGTGGAACCCTGAATAGCATGTGGGACGCTGTGTAGAATGTGAAACCCTGAATAAAATGTGGAACGCGGAATAGAATGTGGAATCCTGAATAGAATGTGGAACCCTGAATTGAATGTGGAACGCTGTGTAGAATGTGGAACCCCGAATAGAATGTGGAACGGTGAATAGAATGTGGAACCTTGAATAGAATGTGAAACACTGTGTAAAATGTGGTACCCTGAATAGAATGTGGAACACTGTGTAGAATGTGGAACCCTGAATAAAATGTGGAATGCAGAATAGAATGTGGAACGCCGAATAGAATATGGAACGCTGAATAGAATGTGGAACGGTGAATAGAATGTGGAACCCTGAATAGAATGTGAAACGCTGTGTAAAATGTGGTACCCGGAATAGAATGTGGAACGCTGTGTAAAATGTGGTACCCGGAATAGAATGTGGAACGCTGTGTAGAATGTGGAACCCTGAATAGCATGTGGGACGCTGTGTAGAATGTGAAAGCCTGAATAAAATGTGGAACGCGGAATAGAATGTGGAACCCTGAATAGAATGTGGAACCCTGAATTGAATGTGGAACGCTGTGTAGAATGTGGAACCCCGAATAGAATGTGGAACGGTGAATAGAATGTGGAACGCTATGTAGAATGTGGAACCCTGAATAGCATGTGGGACGCTGTGTAGAATGTGGAACACTGTGTAGAATGTGGAACCCTGAATAAAATGTGGAACGCAGAATAGAATGTGGAACCCCGAATAGAATATGGAACGGTGAATAGAATGTGGAACCCTGAATAGAATGTGGAACGCAGAATAGAATGTGGAACCCTGAATAGAATATGGAACGGTGAATAGAATGTGGAACCCTGAATAGAATGTGAAACGCTGTGTAAAATGTGGTACCCTGAATAGAATGTGGAACGCTGTGTAGAATGTGGAACCCTGAATAGAATGTGGAACGCTGTGTAGAATGTGGAACCCTGAATAGAATGCGGGACGCTGTGTAGAATGTGAAAGCCTGAATAAAATGTGGAACGCGGAATAGAATGTGGAACCCTGAATAGAATGTGGAACCCTGAATTGAATGTGGAACGCTGTGTAGAATGTGGAACCCTGAATAGAATGTGGAACCCTGAATTGAATGTGGAACGCTGTGTAGAATGTGAAACCCTGAATAAAATGTGGAACGCGGAATAGAATGTGGAACCCTGAATAAAGGATGGGTTAGTCTTGATTATGGCTGCAGCCTATATGAGGGCTGAGCTGGAAATTGAGAATTCCTCAGTGGGCTGGTGACCTCAGTAAAGGACCAAGCAGCAGTTCAAGGTTGTACGTGAGGTGGCACAAATGCAGTGACTCAGACAGGCAGCACCAATTTTAAAGGCATTTGACCAGAATAGGAAATGCTAGTACCATAGCATGTTGAAAAAAACTGTTTAATTAATGCTAATGACTCATTAAAGACTTTTTGGGGTATATATGAGGTACGTCAGGAAAAAAAAATAGCTCACAAGTCTAAGTGAACAGTGCAAAAAGGTTAATGCTTTGCTTTGCATAAGCAAGAAGGAAATCTGCAAGCACTGCTAAAATGTCTATCATAATGCTGGACATATGACTTTTTCATTATTTTAAAAGCTATAAGTAAATTGATATTGAGCTCTGCTTGCATGTTCTGCTTATTACAGACATAATTTTCCTCTTTCCTGATGACGTCAGAATAAAGGCTTAAGTTAAATCATTCTACAAATTATCTCAGCAGTTTTACAACACCAATGAAGGAATGCCAGCCTCTAAAGCCTTTTCAGCAGTGTTGTAGAAATGCTACAAGCAGCTACATTACTGAGCTGAAAAGCTGTGTATATACCAATGGTGTGGTCCTTTTTTCAAATGTCAAGCTGAGTAAAAAGTTTTGTTTGACCTAAACAAGCATTTAATATATTTTGTTTTCAATTTGCATTTTATTCCGTCATAAAAAGCTGATTCTGCTTTGATTTCTCTGGCTTTTTAAATTAACTCCTAATTGGTCTGAAAACAACAATGAAAATTCTGATCATACTTACTTTAAACTTGCTTCCTGATCATTTTTTACGTAGTGAGTGAGAAAGTTGAGTCAAATGCACGCAAACAAAAAAATAAGATAAATGATAAACTTATGCTACATTAGTAAACTTAGAAACAAAAAACAAAGAACTGTAGCTTCTGTCAAAGAAAGGCAGGTCCTTAGTAGGGCTGTCATTTGAATATTAAGTTTTTTGTAACCTATTAGTCACTTAAACGATCCTTTTACTGATGATATTCCCGCCTCTTGAAATTATGGGGCAAAACTCCTCTTGTGCTCAATCATTTCTTCCTGACAATAAATCATAAAAACAAACATTTTAAAACTAACTCTGATCCGCAGTCTTAATTAACACCATTTTGCTGGTGCTGTTTAAATTTCTCTTCACATTGAATAGTGTGATTAACCAAGTGGTGAGTAGAATATGTTGTGCCCTTATCTCTGTGGGTTTATTAACTCTAAAGCATCGGAGAGTGAGACCTACTTATACACCAAAGCGCTGCACTGACAGGAACCAGATCAGTACTCTTCTTGTTCTAATCAAAGTTTACCTGTTTGTTTTTAATGTCCATGCAGAAAACCACAGTTTGTATACTGTGCCATAGCCAGTTTGAGTGAGGTTAATAACACAGTATTTAGTTTTTTTAAGGCCACATGCCACCGCTTTTTTATATTTAAACAATAATACATTTGAGGTTCATGCTATAAAGTGTGATATTGGCACTGGTGGACTGTGGTCAGTAAATCAGTGCCAATATCACACATTATAGCACTGAACCTGGAGTGTATTATTAAGCAATAGAACACGAGAGGGAGTGTGTTATCGCGAAATAACATCACAGCCGTGATGTTATTCGCGATAACACACGACCTCGAGTGTTCTATTGCTTTTATACAACAGTTTCTTTTTTTACTAAATAAAGAAAGAAAATAAATCAAAGAACTTTAAGAAATTCAGTTTGAATATGCTTTAATATGGGCTGAGCCTTCCGCCAAAAAGTAGTTCCACCACAACTTAACTACATACAGTGTGTGGTTCAGGCAGACTAACACCACGAAAGTTAGCTTGAAAGCAAAATTGGGAATAGTGAAGATGGTAACGTTAGGAGCGTGAAATAACGCTAATACTTCAGGTGAAAGCCGCGAATTTTTGCATTTCTGCTTATTTTCCTGGGTGGTGTTGGTTTTAGCTAGCTGGCTGGACTGTGGTTGGGTTAGCATAGCTCGCTTTAGCTCAGCATTAACTTAGCTTAGCCTAGCCTGGCTGGTTAGCATTCTGGCTGTAAGACGGCATTAACCGAGCGATTTTCGTTCCCTTTTTTCCACGAAAGACGAGCCAGCGCTGTGGGCGAGCGTGCCGCCGCTGAGCGCTAGTCTGTGCTAAGCTAGCGCTGCTGCTGGTGTCCTGTGTATATACGCCGTTACTCGGCAACGCGTTGGCGGAGAGATACAAGTTTAGTGTGAGAAGGCCGTGATGTTATCACGAAATATCATCACGGCTAGATCACTTCTCAACCAATCAGATTGTGAGGTCGGAACTAACTGTTGTATAATTGTGAATATACCACAGTTCGATTATCAACATTCTGCAGGGTAAAATAGTTTGATTTTACGAGACAACCTGCTGCTTAAACATCAGACTGCAATGAGTCCAAAATATTATGTAGGATTTTAGTTAAACAAGCATTTAGATTTAGTTGTTTCAGGTAAAGTTTTATACACATGTATTAAAATCTCAGAAAGGTTTGTTAGTTAGTGTGCCTGGTAAACTTCATTAAAAATAACTTATTTAAAGAGGTTGTTTAACATTACTAAGCAAGAAGGAAGACTAGGAAGATATTTCTGATAGTGTGAAATTGTTCAATGTCTTGCAAAACACATGAAAACAACTGATATTTTGCAAAAGAGATCATCTAACTGTGAAAGATTCTGTGAGCGGTTCAGGGTACAGTCAAATATTACCCGATAAAAGCTTATTTAGAAAAGTTTCTTTAAGATAAATTAATTGTATTAAACAAGCTGCACAAAAACTACACTTTTAAGCAGCAACATAGTATCTGAAGCTGCGGGTGTTTCTGGTGCGTCAAGAAAATCTCGCTGCAGGATCCTTCAGAGTCTGGCAGCTGTGCAAAAACTGGTATTTCATCCATTCATAATCAAAATTCACACAAAGAAGAGTTTGCAGTGGCTCAGGCGTACATGACTGTGTGTTAAAGAGAGTTGTTAAAAGTTATCCCAGAAAAAGGCTTTTTCACATTTTCTTCACATTTATTTGTGAAAAAAAAGTCTGTGAGGAAAATGGACAAGTAGCAGTGAGTTGAAGGATTCAGTGGTGGAATAATGAGGTAACAGAGCTCTTAAATAGTTGGACTGATATTCTATGATATTAAAAGGCTGGTGTCACAACAGCTCAGTGTTTTATACATGGCCGCAGGATAAGGTTTATAGAATTTATACAAATTAAAAAATGTAAAACAAAAGTGATATGACCGCTATAGCTATGCTTTGGTGTAACTGATATCTAAGGGATGTGCAGTAGCATTAGCATGAATGTAGCAATATTTGTGTTATGACTCCTACAAGCTCAATTTACAAATCTCGAGTTTACTGATGTACAGAAGAAGACTGTACACAGAGAAAACGTATGTGGTTCTCAACATATTTATCCAAAATGTGATAGAATGTGATAGACGCAATTTTTTGAAACCTAATTCAGTTTTTTCATTGGAAATCAATGTTAGTGTCAGTGTGCCAAATATGGGCTTAAGAAGATGGTGCAAACTGGTGGAAAGGTTTTTGAAAAATTAAAGTGCTTTGCTGAGTAACTCTATTATAAGATTCACTAGGCTCATGCAAGATATATTGTATGTGTTATGTGTTATGTGTTATGTGCCTTATGTCCTTAAAGTAATTAAAATCAGTATTTCAAAGCGGCAACAACTAAAATTACAAACTAATTACAATCAACATGTACATTAATGGCTTATTCCTAGAATTCTGCTCAGGTGCATTTGAGGATATGTTCCTGTATCATAATGAAAAAAGAACAACAATCTAAATCATGTTAAGTACCCTTGCAGGAATTAGCTAACTGGGTTATCTTTAATCTTACCAGAGACTGATGAGGCTGGCATAGACCAGTATAGCATCTGCTGTCATGGAAACAGGGAGTGCGACAGGGCTAGTACAATAGGTCGCCTGTACCATTCACACAGCCATGGAACAGTGAGAACAACTTATTATCCATTTCCGCAAATGTGAGGTTTTCTCTTTACGAATCCAGTTGGGGGACTGGATAAAAGCAGAGAGAGAATTAGTTAAGTAGGTCTTCACTCAGGATACGTTGTCAGGATATTTTCTTCTTTAAAGACTGCAGCTGCAGCTACAGGAACCAACGTCTAATGACTCTTTTTTATTAACACTTAAAGTCTGAGTCAGTGGCAATTCCATTTAATGTCAGTATTGTAAAGAATTGTCCCAGTAAACTACATTAAGACAATAAGTAACACAGGTCCAGTTTAATGTGCTACCTAAAACATTGGCCACAAAAATAGTTTCTTATTTTGTCACAATTACCAAGCTAACTCTATTTAACAGAACCAAGATTGTTGCTTATACCATTTTAGTACAGATCAATTCAGTATTCATATTGCAAAAAAGGAGCTGGGCCACTAAGTTTCATATCTGTTGCATGCAGAACAAATTAGCATCAATTAGCATAGCCTAATTTTGGAACGTAATTAACACTCACAAAGTAACAACAACTGGTGACTCGGAAGGTAAGTGCTGGGTACAATCTTTAAACAGTCGGGTGAGAGCTATGTGGCATTCACTTTCTCTTCCGAAGTCCAAACATGGTTCCCTTGTCATAACAGTTGCTTTAGTTTAGATAATCAGCACCACACCACAGGCAGAGGCCTGGTGAAGCAGTTCAGCATGCAGTGCTGATTCAAGGCATGTGTTTAGCTGTTTTTTTACAACTAAACTCAAAAAGGACAAAATGACGGAGGAGGAGGGAAAATGGATAGCAGCAGTAATTTGAGTAATTCAATGGCTGAAAAATGAGGTAACAGACCTCAGATATTTGGAGTCATATCTCTGTTCCAATAATATTTGATGGCTTGTGTCACAGCCACGCTGTGCTTCTAATAAATGAACTAAACATGGCTACAGATTGCGGCTCATGCATCAAAGGAAAAAAGAAAAGCTAAAAACCTGATGGTGGCTGAATAAAGTGAATAATGTACTAGAGCAAATCCTTGGTGAAAATCTCAGCTGCAGTCTGAACTCATTGAGAGCTCTTGATTTTTATGAGGACTAATGTAAAACGTAATGTGAATCCGCGCCCTCATGCGCATGTGTGGCTTTTATACAGTAAAAAAAAACAAAAACGTTAAAACAGTAAAATTAACATTGGCTTTGGTCAGAAAATCTGATATGGGCCACTTTTACCTGCTGTGTGAACATAAACTTAGATTTTCTTTTTCTGAATGGACATTTCATGCTTTGGGGCTCCCCCTACAGTCTGGGAGTGAACAAACATAATAAGAATAATATAATAGGGTTTTATAGGGATATGTTACACAGTGCAGTTTCTGGCATAACCAGAATAGAAACCAATTGTTTTTTACCCTATTAAGTAAATAATGCATCAACATGACTTTGAAGCTATTATAATAATGTATCTTAAAGCTCAATGTGTAGTACTGACCAGTGTAATTTATATACACTTTAAAATGAGAAATTATAAATATCTCATCTCATCTCATTGTCAACCACTTAATCCGTGAAGGGTGGGGGGGCTGGAGCCTATCCCAGCAGGCATCAGGTGGAAGGCAGGATACACCCTGGACAGGCCGCCAATCCATCGCAGGGCAGACGGACACAGACAGACAGACAAACAGACACATTCACTCACACACTCACACCTAAGGGGCAATTTCAATCAAGTTCCAATTAGCCTGAATGTGCCGTCTTTGGACTGTGGGAGGAAACCCACGCAGACACAGGGAGAACGTGCAAACTCCACACAGAAAGACCCGGGTTGCCCCAGCCGGGAATCGAACCCAGGCCGTCTTGCTGTGAGGCGGAAGTGCTACCCACTGCGCCACTGTGCCGCCCTAAATTATAAATATATTGACTAGATTTCACTTCCTTCTCTGCCCTATCCCGTTTTGATTAGCTCCTGTGTGAGTAAAAATTCTGGTGCCTTTTTTATTTTTAAAATAACCTCAGATTATATGAAGCCCACCACTGTCATATCCTCTGGGAAAAGAGTGTTTTTTGCAGTTCCTTTAAAGTACAGAGGGGGATTTTTTATGCATGGCACAGATACCCCAGCTTATTCAAATCTGTGGCACACCTCAAATCCAGAATACGAGCTAAAGGATTCCCTAGAGCTGTGAAAATTTTGGAGCTTTACGTAAGTCATTGTGTAGAGTAGCCTATATCATACACAAGTGACATTAACATATAGCTGAAAAAATTGAACTAAACTAAAATTAGATTATTATTTTTGGATTATAAGACTGATTATCATCACATATTTTGGAGGTGGCCACAATGTGTATATTTAACTGTATTGAAACTATATTGAAATTTTACAGACATTCTGCAGCAGATTTAGTATTTTTTCACCTCCCCTTGTAAAACCAATCTTGCCCAAACAGGGCTTATGATATTATTTTCTGCAGCTTGTACCTACCACAAAACACAAGCTAAATTCACCTTGCAAATTGCCAGGAGGACTTGATGATCACATCTTGGTTGGAGGCCCAACAGCATATTGGAATCATAATGTAATACTGTTTTGGCTGTTAATAATTATTCCATTTTAAGATAAATGTATCTTTAGGCTCAGCAGACTCTTCCTTGTGGTACGCAGGCAAGACAAGGTCATTTGTGAAGACCGTTCCACAACATGGATCCCTTTCCTTTTCAGCAAGTTTCAAATGTCCAGCCAGACATCCACAGGGGTAGCCTGAAACCCGAAGCTTAGTGAAGATGGAAGAAGCCACCTTAGTGGTAGCGATGAATTTAGCCAGGGGGCATTTATATGGATCTAGTCCAGGCTGGTATAAATACCAGTGGGCCATTGGTGACTCAGGGGAGTAGGGGGGAGAGGTTGGGAGTTTGCAGTTGAACTGCATTAAGCTCAGCCTGTACACGGCTGTCAGGACAATGTGGGCCACTCAGATTAATTCTGGAAAATGGCGGCCAAGATAAACTGCATATTTCTCATGCCCCGAAACACTAACCCCAGTAAAGCATGCACACACAAAAAAGTCCCGGAGACACAGATCTGTGTTAACAGTAGCTGTATCTACAAGGAACGTTATTCTAAAGTAAGGACTGGGCAGGTGTCTGTTTTTTAGAATAACAATTTTTTTCAGCATGCTTTCAATGTGTTAATGTACCCATTTCCAGACATCTCCTTAATAAAGCCAAGCCTTTACAAGTACCATCTAATACAACAGTGCATTTAATCAATCCTTCATTAAAGCTGCTCTAGAATGGAAAACAGCATTTTCAAACCACAAAACAAAGCCTACATAAGTAAAGGGCCAACAGAGCCGTAAAACTGGCAATTCCAAAATCACAAGACCATTAGGTAACAACTTATATTTAAACCTATGAGAATTATCAACTATGAGAAACACTCTTATCCCACTGGTGAAAGCCTTAAAGCTGAAACATAGAAATATCTTTAAAACATACACAATTTGTATGTTCCATTTAAAAATAATGCATCTTTTGTAATGAAATCTGTAATTGTGTAACATGTTGTAATGATATATTAAGGAAACCATATTTTTAAGTAATATATCACTATAATTGTAATATTTTTATATTTTGTTCTGCCCTATGTTTATGTACTTTGTCACTACAAAGTAGAAGTGCATTAGCAGAGCACGAGTATTGGATTCTGGTATCAGAAATTTTATAAAGAGAGTACAAATGATTTCTTATATTCTGTTTTAAATGATACATACAATACATACAGTACACTACAAATATAACACAGTAAAAGAGGTGACTCTGTGGTGGTTTCCTGGAGGCCAACATAAAGCCACTCCCGTCTGGCAATTAGGAGAAGAGGATGAAAGGATGAAAGAGTCATAGAAAGGAATAGAAATCACTTGAGTCCAAATATCAAATATTTGTTCACCGGGTGCCATAGACCAAAGTTAAGGCTGAAAGACTAAGATAAATGAAGGGGTTACTCAAGTGTTGTGTTGGGAAAAAAGTCAGTATCAACAGCTGTTTCTGATTCTTACACATTTGAATCTGAAGAAGGTCATACAACTGCCTGCCTACACCCATTTCTCAGTTCATTATCAGAGCAAAGCATCATCTGGATCACTGGTTAACACTGAGGGTTCAGGGTTGTCGTCAATTATGAGTATTCTATAGAACCAGTCACAGTACACAGCTGTAAATCATGTCCATTATGTCCATCATGTTCATGTCGAATCATTCACCTGAGGATTCTGAACAAACGGGGGTGAGGGCTGACATGAAGTCTCGCTTTTTCCTCAGTCCAACTGTTGCCCACACGGGCTGACAATAACACCATCTGAGAGCTCTGACAGTCAGGAGACTGGAGTGAGAAAACTGGGTGACAGCACTGCAAATCACCAGGCATTTAACAGATAGAACTAGCGCTCAAACTGACTCTGCTTTAAGCGCTTTATTACTTACCCAGCCCAGGAACAAATGTGTTGAGGAACAGGCAGATTACAGCTACAGGAAAAGGCATATATGGGATTGCTGCCCGTAAAGGTCCTTTCTTTTCTCGAACTTGGACAACAACTCCGCTGGTGGATGAAGAAACTCCTTTCTCGTGCATCTCTGTGTCCTTCTGCTCCATCTCTACACACGATACGATATCACAGCCTTTGATATTCTCACTAAATGTATGGTCTATCTTGCTGGCCGCGGCCGACGATGTAATATTTCTCTAAACGCCAAATCGACAGAAGAAGGCGCGCGACTACATCGTGTCTGTACTGAAGGCTTACGCACATTGTTCTTTTCCCACCTGCTTTCCGGAGAGTCCCGCCCCCGTGCCACAATTGGCTGGTAGTATCCCGTCTCCTGCTGATTGGCTCGCATTTCGTTTTCCTAAATGATTGTACTCATTGTAATTATTTGTTGATTCAGCTAACCTGAACTAAAATAGACCTAGCATTCGATAAACACATATCCAATGTTCTACACCTCCGTAAAACTGCCAGAAATACCTTATCCCTGCATGATGCAGAAAAATCAGTACATGACATTACCTACATAGACTGTAATGCGCTACTGTCAGGATGTTCCTACAGTAATTAAAAGCCCAGTCCTATCAGCACTGCACTGGCTTTCACTCAAATTCTGTAAAGACTATAAAATTCTAATGTTAAGGAAACCATTCTGTTAGGAAAACAGAACTGTTGGGGGCTGGTTTCCTAGTAATTCTCACAATTAAGAGGAGCTCTGCAGGAGGAAAAGTGTTCAGTTTAGTTATGCCCCTTTAGTGGTTTACCTGATATTTAAGCGCAGGTACATTTGAATAATTTAAAATAAAATAATAGTACCTCAAGAACAGCAATAATAAGCATTATTTGTTTGACATTAATTAAAACAACATTTAGAAAATGTACAATGAACAGTAAAGTGAAGAAACAATATAGTGTTATTAAAAGCAGTTAGAATATAAAATAAAATACTTTAGCTGCTACATAAGTAAAATGAAAAAGAAGGTAAATAAAAGAGCAGATATTTAGATGTTTAAATGTAAGTAAACAGCCATGGTAGGTGTCAGCAGAACTTCTGCCGCTCCACAAAGCTGCTTTGCCAAGTTATTTTGGTAATAGCACCTAGATAACCGCTTTTCAATCACTTTCTAAGAGGTAAAATTGCTAAGTGTTCAGTCCAGCTTTACTAAATAACCTGTTATTTGGTGTGAAGTGTGTTTTACATTGCACTGCAGAAATTTAAAACCTGTACAAGATCTACTCATGAAACTACTGTGTCTGTCCAGAGTTTTCTGATGACCCTATTTTTATACAAGAACCCTTTTCATTCTCTGTCCTGCAATTACGCATGATTAGGGGCCAGGAACCAGACTAACAGCACCTGGCCTGTAGGGGGAGCCTTGAAAGAAAACCAAACCAGGGGTGGATAGTGTGTCTTTAAATGGCACCATTTAAGAAAGAGAAAAACTAACATTACCAGATATCTAAGTGCAAAAGCTTAAATCAGTTAGCTTATTAGCTAACTAACTAAGGCAGCTAACCATCTAGCTAGCTTAAACTTTGAGAAGAGTCTGGCTGCAGACCTCCAGTGAGGCTCGCAGCAATCCTGGACTCACCTCACGCGTGGGAACGGAAACATACGCGTGTATACGGAAGCACAGTCGTGCATTTCTACAGTAAGAAGAGGTCGTTCAGATGCGGAATCAAGGATGTTGTATTTGATTATGTTTGAAAACACGAATTACTTATATTGTGTGTATGTTCAATAAAGAAGTGTTTTGCTAACTATCTGCTACTAATTTACTGCAGTATGTGAATAGCATGTTTTGTTAGTAACAAGGGTGTAACAATGGCTGTCAATATGAATTAGCTTTAGCACGATTAGGAGCCACTGTTACTTGAATTTCTGCATAAATTGGTGATTAAATGTGTTCTGGTCTTCATCTAAGTCACAACAATAGACAAACACAGTCTGCTTAAACTAATACCACACAAAAAATATATGTTTGCATGGTTTAATTGAATACAACATGTTAACATTTACAGTGAGGGGTAAAAAGTATGTAAACCCCTAGACTAATGACTTTTCTAACAGCTAATTGGAGCCGGGATGTAATGAGATTGGATGTATTGGTTAAAGCTGCCCTGTCCTATAAAAACACACACCAGTTTTGAGTTTACTGTTCTTAAGAAACATTGCTTGATGTGAATCATGCTTTGCATTGAGTTGTTGACGTGCAGCTGAACTGAACAGAAATCTCTGGCACATGCAAACATTTTTGTTGACAAATCTACAATAAGCAAAATATGAAACAAGAATGGAGTTCATGGAAGGACACCACGGAGGAAGCCACTGCTGTCCAAAAAAAAACATTGTTGCACGTTTGAAGTTTGCAAAAGAGCACCTGGATGTTCCACAGCAGTACTGGCTAATTATACTGTGGAGAGATGAAACCAAAATTGAGTTGTTTGGAAGGAACACTCAACGCTATGTGTGGGGAAAAAAGGCACAGCACACCATCATCAAAACATTATCCCAACTGTGAAATATGGTGGAGGGAACATCATGGTTTGGAGCTGCTTTGCTGCCTCAGGGTCTGGACGGATTGCCATCATCAACGAAAAAATGAATTCCCAAGTTAACCAAGACATTTTGCAGAAAAACTTAAGATCATCTGTTCACCAACTGAAGCTCAAAAGTGGATAGATGATGCAACAGAACAACGACCCAAAAACATAGAAGTAAATCAACAACCGAACGCCTTCAACAGAAGAAAATACGCATTCTGGAGATTTCTGACCTCAACCCAATAAAGATGCTGTGATGTGACCTCAAGAAAGTGATTCACACCAGATATCCCAAGAATATTACTGAACTAAAACAGTTTAGTGAAGAGGAATGATCCAGAATTCCTCCTGACTGTTATGCAGGTCTGATCTGCAACTACAGGAAACGTTTGGTTGAAGTTTTGCTGTCAAAGGAGGATCAACCAGTTATTAAATCCAAATTCACATACTTTTTCCCCCTCACTGTGAATGTTAACATGTTGTGTTCAATACAGCAAACTGTGTTTGTCTATTGTTATGACATGAAAGTCAGAGCACATTTAATGACCAATTTATGCAGAAATCCAAGTAACCCCAGAGGGTAAACATACTTTTTCTTGCAACTGTAAAGATTAATTTAATCAATCGTATCCATAATTGCTTGGTCATTGCTTTGTCAAATTTAACAGGTAAATAGCTATACATTGTATTAAAACTGACTGGATCTTTAGTGTTCGATTGATTTTGTCACAATAACAAATATTTTGAAGCCCTGCGTCATTAATTCAGTTAATAAAAGGCTGGATAAATCAAGAACTTGTGTTTATGCGGTACTGACTAAAGGTGTTTATGACACCATTAAGTTTACATACTTAATTATTTCATTTCTTTTAGAAAGAGCTCCATGTTAATTCTATTTCTAAATCTGAACGTAAATGGGAACAGGAAGTAATCCCTCTCATCTTCCTTAATAAACGCACTGTCCATTTAGCTCAGTCTTGTCAGTGCCTCTTCAGACTCATCTCAACTCTGGCATATCTCCAGCAATAGAAGGGATTCTGCCATGAATCCCTTAAAGTCCATATTATATTTTACACTGTATGAATAAAGATGATAAGCCAGAGTACCTCATTTTGGAGTCGCAGGTACCTTTTCCAGTAATTGCATAAGTGGTCCCAAATAATGCAAGCAAAATTATTTCACAGTATAAAATCTCTCTGGATAAATGCACACGCTAAAGCATTCAGAGCAAATGTAAAAGCACAGAGGAACTATTAATTGTTTAATTTTTTAGTGAGTTTAGTGAGTCAACATTCTATGAGAGAAGAATCAACAGAAGTAAAAAGCAGCTGCATAATGGCATTGCATTAGATGCTGTACTTGACAGTGGATATGGACTAGGACTTTTGATTTGACTAAGCAGAAAGGCTCATGACTTTCCCTCTCAGACAGCTAAAGCTTACCATGATTAAAATAACTATTTTCAGCCTTATTCCCCCACAAACACACACATACACAATCTGGAACGCCTAATAGAAATGTAACTTCATAAATTAGCAGAGGATATGACCACCACACCCAGCCATAACACAATTGCATTGCTACTCATTGTAGTGTGATGTAACACAACGCTATATGTCCATCGTTTCTTTTGAAACCAAGGGTATCAGTTGTGTTCCCGTTGTTCTAGGGAAGACTTTACTTTTATTGTTGGAATCTAACTGTGAGTATCTGATTGAGCAAAAGCAAGGTCAGGTACTGATGACTCTATAGAATGCAACTTCCGTCATAATGTCATAACAGTGTACGCTAGTGGTGATAGGAATCAGAAATCCAAAGTGCTGAATGCTTCTTAAATCTTCTTTAAATAATTATTTAAACAATTATTTTACAAAACAAAAAAAATAATATATGCAGAACGGCATAAGGCAATCATAGTACTCAAAACGAACCAAAACCTGTTCTCAGATGTGCTATTATTTTATCAAAAACAACTTCAGGACAAGTAGAGGTACAATAATATACTAAGCATTATATTGCTGTGATAATTTTTTTTACTTTTTAACATACTGAAATATGCACCATAGAGTGAGAAATATGAAATTCCTTTCCAACATATTTGTAAGCATTTCAAGACTTTATTTTGTGCATTTGTTGGTTCACAAACTGGAGATCCTCTGCCAATCTTTGCTTCTCTGAAACTCTGATAATTGTCTTCATGTTTACATCAAGTATAAGTTTATTTTTACCTACTTACTAGCCCTACATTTCGGCCCCATTCTCTATCTTCTATCTCTATCTTTATCTTCGCTATCCTTAACTGCAGAAATTTATGTATTTTAACAAATAAAAAGAAGTTGATCATAAACATGAAATACCTAAATTAATTATATCTCCATGTCAAAAACACTTTTTAAAAATGTATTTACATTCGCCTTATTGTCTTAATGTTTTCAGATTTTGGGGTAAATGTTTTGGTGGGTTTGTTCTCCTAGTGTTTTTTTAACGTTAAGAAATACAACAGAGGTAAAAAGCATATTAGAACATATGTTTCAAAAATAAATATTTTGACTTTTTGTACTCTTATCAGAAATCATTACCATACATTTTGAATTCATATCATATTAAGTCAAAAAAGTCTTTTGTTGAGTACAGGTACATAGAGCAATGAAATTACGTTCCACCAGAATCAACACAGTGCAACATGCAACAAATTGTGCAACAAAGAACTAAAAAAACCTACAATTAATACCGCAGACATGAAACATTTTATCAGACAAGACAATGCAGTACAATCAATACAGTATAAATGTGTGTGGTGAAGATAAGGTGTAAGTAAAATATAGGTTGTAGATGATCCCAGCAGTTACTAAGGTAGATATACAGTTTTTAGTGGAATAGAATAAGCTGATATAGGGATAGAGATGGGTACAGTTTCTGTGTGCCGAGTGTGTTTGTGTGTAGCATGATGTGAAGAGTGGTGGGGGGTTCAGTTCAGTTCTGTGTGAGTGTGTTGGGTGAGTGGTGATGGGGGGGGGTTCATCTCTATCTCTGTGTGTTGAGGAGTCTGACTGCCTGGTGGAAGAAGCTGTTGCAGAGTCTAGTAGTGGAGGCTCAGATGCTCCTGTATCTTCTGCCAGATGGCAACAGCGTGAGGAGACTGTGTAAGGAATGGGTGGGGTCATTGCTGGAGGCTTTGTGGATGCAGCGTGTGGTGTATCTGTAATGGAGGGTTGACAGAGACTCCGATGATCGCCTTGGCTGTCCTCACTATCTGCTGTAGGGTCTCGCGGCCCGAAAAGTTGCAGTTCAAAACCAGATGACAATGTAGAACATGGTGAGGATGGGAGGTGGGAGATGTGCTTTCCTCAGTCTCCGCAGGAAGTAGAGGTGCTGCTGGGCTTTCTTTGTTATGGAGCTGGTGTTGATGGACCAGGTGAGGTTCTCTGCAATGTGAACATTTTCACTGCAGAGCCGTTGATGTTCAGTGGGTGGTGGACACCTGGTGGTCTCTGAAGTCAACAACCATCTCTTTGGTTTTATCCACATTTAGAGATGTGGTGTGGTTGAGCTGTACTTCTCAGTACAGTCATGAGTCAACAGAGTGAACAGCCGTAGACTGAGCACTGCGCTCAGTATGGTGGTGCTGGAGGAGTTGTTTTTAATCCAGGACCCAGTTGTAGTTTTTCAAACAGATGCTAAGGGGTGCTGAAATTAATGCATTCGAACATAGCAGTGTTTGTTTGTCCAGGTGGGTGAGAGCCAGGTGGAGTGCAGTTGAGATGGCATTGTCTGTTAATCGGTTTGGACGATACGCAAACTGCAGTGGGTCCAGTGAGGAGAGAAGCTGTTTTTTTTTATGTGCCTCATGATCAGCCTCTCAAAGCACTTCATGGTGATGTAAGTAAGTGCAATGTGAGCATGTCCCAGGCAGTCTACTTAAAACAGTCCTGAAGAGCATAGATGGCTCCTGGAGGCATAGGTTGTCACTTGCTTCTTCTCTGATTTGGCTGATCTGATGAGCTGTCTGTATACTGGGATGAGCATCACAGAGATGTGGTCTGAGTAGCTGCAGTGGGGGCGGGGCTCTGCTCTGTACGCACCGGGAATGTTTGTGTAAACAAGATCCAGCATGTTAGCCCCACAAGTTGAAAAATCCAGATGTTGGTAAAAGCTGGGCAGCAGAGCCTTCAGGTTACTGTGATTGAAATCACCAGCAACAACAATAGTTCTGGAGTTTACAGCTTATTCAGATCAGTTAGCATTAGCATTAGTGCTAGGTGCTATATACACTGCTATGATCTACACAGTGTTCAGCTCCCCTGGGAAATAAAAAGCCCTGGCTCTGATGACAGCAAACTTCAGCAGCAGCAAGCAGTAACTAGAGACCAGTGTCGCGTTTATACACCATTTAATGTTGATAAAAACAATCTTTTGTGGCCATAAATTGTTTCCTATATATTTCTTCTCAAAAGCAAGAAAGAGATAAAGACTAGTCAAGGGAATGGTAATAGTATCTGCTCAGTAAATATTCATAATCCTGACCCCTATCAAATGATGAAGTCACCCTTTATCATCTTCAGGTCCCCTAGCAACCAAGAGTATTCTTGGTGGGCGTGAGCAATGTGAAATATTTCTTCTATTGAACAAGAAGGCGTGCAACCTGAATATGGGTAAACGTGAAAAGTTATGATTTAACACCTGGTTGAAGAGCACTGCTGCTTTGACACTATTTACAAACTTAAAAAAAAAGACTAAAATATAAACAAATGTCTAAATAAAGAATAAACTGCACAAAAATTGTCTTACAGTCTTATTAATGACAACACTGTGAAAAAACAAAGGCCTTTATTGCAAATTAATACATTAATACAATTTTTATTATATGCAATATATTTATCTTAACACTATGACATCATTTTACATTTAATGTTACATTGTTAACACTATAGGAATTTTTGAGTATGTCTCAACAACAGATGAGATTCTAGAAGAGCCTTGTCTAAGCTTTTTCTTTAAAGATAAGCTGCATTTGACAGTAAGTCACTACATCATTCAAGGATCCTGCATATCTCTTCATATTTCATCTTCATGGACAGTGCTTCCTCTCCACCCTGTCTCATCTTTTGAACATTAAACTAGCACATTACTGTGCTATTAGACTGGTGCATTATTAAACATAATTGCTGTTTTGTAATTATGCCAAGTCCAAATGATTCATACTGGGAGCTGCATTGTCTTTGTTTTTAATAGGAAGAGGTATTTGGCATGAGATGTGGACATTTCTAGATACTGTCTTGCTACTTAGCAAGTAGAGTCACCATTAACAGTAAATCTTTATTTCACAATGTACACCAAACAAGCATAACATTATAAACACCTGCTTGTTTGGCTACATTGAGCATACAGAAACAGTGGAATTCTCATGGGTAGCATATGTTGTATATGTTAAGTAATAGAAAGAGACCACACAGCTGGACAGGGGTTTTCCTTGGATTGTACATTCTACTACACTTCAGTGTTAGATTTTGGACAGTTTCAGCCCTTTGAGTTCCTCTTTTCCTTTTAGTGACTAAGTCTAGTAAAATCTATAGTGTTAAATCTATAGTGTTAAAATCACAGTGTAAACTTTTTTTGACTCCCTGGGTGTTAACCTAACAACTTTCAGCATTACAATTCACATAAAGTTGGAATTATTTGCCAGAGTTAACAAATTTCAACTCCTCCCAGTGTATTCTCTCTCACAAGCTCTGCCTCCAAATTTGCCACACTCAAAGTTCGTCAGCTGCCATTTTCTTTATGATTTACAGATAGCAGCAGGTGTGTCTTTTTTTAGTGACATTAAACATATATTTTATTGTTGTACCAAGCTAACTGAGGAGAAGAATTAACCTACTCAAACTACTAAACTTGCTCAGCTAGCTGATGTGAAATAGGGACTTCTTAAAAGAAACAGCTAACCTAGCGTTAGCTAGTTTTAACTTAGGTTAAATGGGGAAACTTTTGCCAGAAAAAGATAGGCTAGCTAACCTAGTTAGCTAGCTAGCCTTAGTTTACATGAAATTGGCAACGTATCGCAAGAAACAACCTAAAGTTAACTAGCTAGTTTGCTAGCTCAGGCGACATTTTAGCCTAGTCAACACTCGGTTTCTCACCAGAGTTTCAAAACTGCTAACCAGCTATGTTTGGATGTATGTTTGGGCTCTATGAGGCTCAGTACTCCCAGTCCCCTTCTGATTACAAAACCCCACCTCTGGTAGCATCCCTCTCTACAGAGACAGCCCAAGTTCTTCTGCATTACAGCATTGAAATCCACGGGCAGCTCCACAGCTTCTTCACCTATATAATGCTATTGAAGTGCTCATGTTTCCCCCTTTTTAGCTCAATTCCCCAGGACCACCACTACGACCTTAAAGGAGCACAGTACACTTGCTTTGTGGGCACTGTGGTCTGCTGTTTTTTTAATTCGGACACCCAGACTCCTGTGTGCTTTGTCCCCTCTAATGAATGAAAACCATGCCAACTACTAATTTCATGTGGACATGGTTACCTCATAGAACCCATGCAGTTTAGTTGGGTTCGTCTCCTTCTTTTATTTTGATCAAGATGTATGCGCTGCGGAATTCCAGCTTGTCAGCACTACTGGAAGTAACATAATAGACATCCCATCCTATTTTCTCCCTAATTTACATGGCCAATTACCCTGCCCACTAATTAGGACTCACCCTATTACTAGTGATGCCCCAACACAAGGAGGGTAAAGACTAACACATGCCTCTTTTCAACTTGCTGCTGATGCAGCATTGCTGAGTAGCATCACAGATTGTTTGGAGCAAAGCGCAGTGACTCGGTTCCAATACACTAGCTCACAGATGCCTTGTGCTGAGCGACATCACTCTTTAAAAATTTTGTGGGGAGAGAGCGCCATCTTCCCACCCAGAGAGCAGATTGTGCTCTCTCAGGGCTCCGGTAGCCGATGGCAAGCTACATGAATGGCATTCTAATCTGCAATCTCCTGATCATAGTGGAAGCGCTTAGCCCGCTGCACCATTTGGAGAACTTTACAAATATTACAGAGAATTAACCAGGTGAATTTCTCCTACCCCATCATCAGTGTGTCTCACCAAGTTTCATGTGTCATGAGTCCAGGTCCATTAGATGATTCCTCCCCCTTACTCATCACAACTGCCTGTTCTAATAATTGGTAACTGCCCAGCATACACAGTAAACTCCATAATGGGCTTTCATCGGAGGTGGGGGCACATCCAATACCTGGTGGATATGAAGGGGTATGGTCACAAGGGGCAGTGCTGGGTGTCTGTGTAGGATATCCTGGATCTCTCTCTTATATCAGACTTTTATTTTTACAAGTCAGACCTCAGGGCTAACATCCGGGCTAGGTCCAGGGAAAGGGATTCTGTCACACCTGCACAACAACCTGCACCTTTAAGATTAGCCTTTCTGGAGTACTAATAGGCTGACTCCTCCCCTCCCACACACCGGTGTTTTCCTCACAGGCTTAGGTGCATGCCAGCCCCCAACAACTTTGCTGTTTTTAATCGTCCACCTTACCAACATATTATTAACATTTTCTCTAGCAGGGGCTTGTTTTTAAGCCAGCATACAATCACAGTGCATCGGGTGCACTGACCATGCTCACACTTATTTTCCTATTATTGAGTTTTCCTTGCAACAGGTTCAGGATAAACTGCTAATTAATTCAAGCTTTTCTATTATGAGATACAAATTGCCCCCTAGGTGTGAGTGTGTGAGTGCATGTGTCTGTTTGTCTGTCTGTGTCTGTCTGCCCTGCGATGGATTGGCAGCCTGTCCAGGGTGTATCCTGCCTTCTGCCCGATGCCTGCTGGGATAGGCTCCAGCACCCCCCGCGACCCTTAATGGATAAAGCGGTTGATAATGGCTTGACTTGACTTGACTTTTCTATTATGGCTGTAAAATTAGGCACTATGTTGTTCACTTGCATTGGTGTTTGTGTGCATGTTCCTGTGGACTCACATGCTGTAATCATAATTCATAATATACACTGCCTAGTAGTGATGGATTTGACCAGAAAGGAGGAACTGAATGAAGCTTTGGTCTCAGTGATTTTTAGAGACACACAGCCATTCAACATAATTAAGGATAAAGGCTTCAGGGACATCGTAGCAAAATTGAATCTAACCTATCTTCTCCCAACTGGAAAGGTATGTGTGGTGACATGGTATTGAAATAAACTAAATCCTTTTTCTTATTTTATGCTTTTATGGGTTATTAAGTTTTAGCTGGCAACAAGTTATTTACCCCTACTGATGCAGTGAGTAGCTTCTCATTTGTTAAACAACCATGACATGTGCTGTGTTTGTAGAAAATAGGTTAGTCTGTCTCAGAAGGATCAAATTATTGCTATGCATCAAGAAGAGAAATCATCTAAGGCGATTGAAGCTGAAACTACTAATATCAGGTTAAGAACCGTCCATCGCATTATGATAAAGTGGGGAGGACAGTGGGGGTACATCATCTTCCTGGAGAGAATGATAGTGATCTTATATGATAGTGATCAGAGATTAGTTGAACATTTGGTGAAATCAAATGGTAGAAAAACAACACTAGAACTGGGTTTAATACTAGGTTTAATATGAAAGTAAGATAATTTCCACATGCACAATGCGATGGAAACTCAAGGGATTGGGACTAAACAGCTGTGTAGCCTTAAGAAAAACACTTATCAGTGAGGCTAACCAGCTTTAATTTGCTGATAAGTTGTCTGATAAGTCCAGATTTACCCTGCTCAAAAGTGATGGAAGCATCAGGGTAAGAAGAGTGGCGGCTGAAGTGATGCCGCTTGAAACCCATAGAGAGTCTTTGGGATGTGCTGGAGAAGACTTTGTGCTGTGGTCCAAATCTCCTATCATCAATACAAGAAAAACAAAATAATAATTCAATTAATGCAACTCTGGACAGGAAAGAAAGTTATGACTTTGCAGAAGCTTGTGGAAATGGTGCCACTGCAAATGTGCACCATAATCAAAGCTAAGTGCAGTCCAGCCAAGTATTATCTGTGACTTTTTTTGGCCAGGCAGTGTATTATAGAGTGTGAATTAAAATTCTATTCAAATTTACTTATCAGTATTAATGTCAAGTTAGTTAGTGTTTAGGCACATGTTATTTCTAAGATTAAGAAGCTTATTTCAGTAATGCAATAGGTGGAAACCTGATTGTAAATTGTCATATTAGCTTTTTTAATCTAATGGAACAACTGAACTGATTTTTTTTTTCAAAAAAAGAAAGAACTATATTGGGTCTATATAATAATGCATTACAATAAAAAAATACGTTTTTTATATATGGATCCATGTATCTCTTTAAGATCTACTACATGATGGGTGCATGGATCTGTAATTTTACAATCTCAATGTCGATGTACATTACCAGACTGCAGTTTTTTCATCCTAATGAGGGCAGTGATCAAATCAAAAACCCTTTATCTAATACAAGATCAATTATTGTGTAAGCAAGCTAAGTAAATTAACTAATGTTTGAATGTTGGGCGTGGGTCAGTGAGTCATGTTTGGTAAATGCTTCCATTTACCAGCAAAGTTATACATTTTATTGACAAAGCATCCTGACAGAATCATTGAAAGACTACTTCTGAATCTTTTCACGTCCAATTGGATATGCTATCTGGGGTTCCTTTATCCACGCCAGTTAAATAAATGATAAAAAAAATTATTATTATTATAAAAAATATTATTGCTCTATGAATAATACCTTTAATAATTTTAACTTCAATATTTATATACAGCCCATGGTCATATGTTTTCACAGTGTGTGTGTGTGTGTATTTTCACTGCACAGATGGGTTAAAAGTGGAGGCCAAATACCAGCACAGGTATGGTGTATGGTTATCTTGTATTGTCTTGTCTTGATTCACCACAGATTCACAGATATATTGAAAACCTTGTTGAAAAATATATATTTTTTGTGGCTTTGATATTAACCAAACAGGACTAAATTTAATTAGGTGCTATTAAGACCTCCTGTTAACGTTTCCCTTAATAAGTCACAGAAAATGTATGGCTTTATATGGAAGCAAAAGCAGACGGGACTGGTCAGTACCATTGTCTCAAGGTTGACAATTATAAGAAGGCACAGGAATAATCAACCCACACACTTCCTTTGTGTCTCCAGAGATGTGTGCAGCGACACATTTCAAGTGCGGTTCTGAAAGGGTGTTTTCAGAGAATAAAGACTCTGTCTAGTGAAAGGACAGAATGCGGTGGGAGCATAAAAAACATGCTTATATGAGAATGACTCTAACTTCACTAGATAGATATATAGATATGTAGATCCTTTTCTTCTTTATACATTGTAAATTAGTACTGCAGTCTTTTAGACCAGTGTTTCTCAACCAGGGTGCCGCGGCACCCTGGGGTGCCGTCTGGCTTCATCGGGGGTGCCGTCAAAATATTGCGCCTCACGTGCATATTTCCTTTCCAGAGTCAGCTCGTGTCGGGGTGTGTCCCAATTCACAGGCAGCATACTCTGAAGGATGCGACCCACAGAGGCGGTGTATTACTGCGCAGCTGTGACGCAATCTGTCTTCGAATACAGCCTCTGAAGGATGCAGCCCCTAAATTGGGACACACTGTAAAGTTTTTGTCCCCCCACGCGATGCACGCGCTATTTTATTTCATATTCCGCCAGCAACACCCCTCGTTCTCACCTGAAGTACTGCGCCAGCCCCCCCCCCCCCTCCCCCCGGTCCGTAAACTGGGGTGCCTTGACATCTCGCATATATTTAAAGGGTGCCGTGATAGAAAAAAGGTTGAGAAACGCTGTTTTAGACCATGAAGGTCTAAAAAAATGAAAAAAAGTGTTAAAAGTGTTAAAGAGTTAAAAGTGTTAAAGAGTTAAAATACTCTGTGAAGCATTTAGGTGCTCTTATCTGGGGTGCTGTTAACTTGCAGTTTCTGTGGCTGGTAAATGCCAATATATGCAATGCTGTTATCTAAGCAAGAGAGGCTACTGTAAATAGTCTAAAATATAATATATTTTCTGGTTTGTTTTAACTCTTTTTGGTTTACTAAATAATTGTTTTGCAAAAGATAAGTTCTATTCTGTAAACATACATTATCTGTATTTGCAGTTATTATATTTTTCACACTGTAAGGTGCACTATCAAAGAATGTCTATTTTCTGGTCTGTTTTTATATATAAGGTGCACCATATTATAAGGTGCATTATGTGACCCTAGTAGGAGACAGATGTGTCGCCATTTTTTCCAGGTCTGGCCACTGGGTGGTGGTGGGGGGATAACTAAAACCTAGGCTAAGAAAACAAAACTGTAATACTTAAAAAATATCTATTTTTTTTTAATCAAGCGTGCGCTGGATGTTAATCTCAACAGGTTTCCCCTCCTAAAAAATGTTTATTTCAGTGAGTAAAGTGCTTCTGTTTATTTACAGTAAGCTTAGATCTCCAGATTTCCACTAAGGCTGGGTGCAGCAGCATTAGCATTAGCAGATAATCGCTAGCACTAGCAAATGCTGTCTGACAGCACTACACTGGGGAACCCTGAGTGTTTTGGTATAAGCCAGGGTGATATTAGCTAGTGGTTCGTCCCACGTAGCTTGTTTAAAAGCGCAGGCTACAGGCTGATATAGGCTTACACTGCTCTTCACCTCTGAACTGGGAAAGAGCTAGTGCTTAGTGCCGTTTAACGGCAAATGGTAACGCTACAGGCCGATAATCAAGGGCGTAGGAGCGGGTTTGATATTTTAGCAATTTGCTAATATAAATTAAAGCCCACCCTATAGTGACTTAGAACAACATTATCACAAATAAACACAAATATACAAATACATTTTATGTACTTCTGTTTATTATTACATCCAAGCAAAGGTCACTTTACAACCTAAACATGTTACTCCACTTTACATTTACTGTTATTAGAAAACAATATGCGTGCAATGGCTGAATTATATACATATATGACAAAAACTGATCAGTTATCAACAGATTTGGTTATTATTATTATTATTATTATTATTATTATTATTATTATTATTATTATTATGTATTGGCATCAGTACAATGGTGTTCTTTTATGAAAAAGTACTGAACCATTTAACAGCTGGACATTTGCATTCAAAAGCTTAGAGAAGGCCACATAAATAAGGTTTGAATGCATTTTAGGCTCGTCCTGAAATTTCACCCTAAAGCCAAATATCCCCAACTTTTTGTAAGCAGTGTATAATATATATATATATATATATATATATATATATATATATATTTTTTTTTTATAACAAAAAGTATTCTGGTATATAATGTTTAACACTGTCATGTGTAGTTAGATTTATTTTATTAATTTAAAATTGAACAAAGGGTGCAGAAAGTCTGCAAAGTGGCTGTTGCTGACCTAAAAATGGTATCATGGGCTTCATCAGTACATCCATTCCTCAGTAAAGTATGCAAAACAGTACATCAACAATGGAATTCATGTAACAATGTAAACAATTCACTTGTTTATGATTTTTTTTTTTTTTTTTTACATTTTATGTCACACTGAAACAAATTATTGAAAGAATCATTAATAAATATTAGTCCTAAGGGGCCTACACTATTAGTACTCTTTAAGATTTAATCATATATCCTGTATCAGAATAAACTCTAACAGACCCTACGTTCATTTTGCAACTCACCTATTAAAATAAACTACATTTGCAACATTCTCTTTCTCTTTATACTTTTCACAAACTTGCTTAAACATTGTCACACTAAGTTGCTTTGTAGTTGCTCAAATCATACAATTACAGTAAAAAAAAAACATAAAAAACATTTGGATTTGCCTGGAATCCCTCTATTTACTCAGGACGTGGTCTTACTGTGAACTACAAATGAACAGAAGTCAGGTTAGATCAGTGGTGGTATGATGTGTTTAATACACTGCTGGATATACATAATGATTGATCTATGCTCCATAGAGGGCTAAGATATTTTAACAGGTAAATTTAATAAAGGATTGTTTATTAGCTGATCAGTTGGATTTAGGTGGAAAATACACAATTTTAGGGCAGTGGTCAGGGTTAAGAAACTGCTTTAAACTACCAACATAAAGTACTGTACTAAATTCTGACTATCCACAAAATCCAGCTTCTAGATAACCTAAATGGATTTTCATTAAGCAATAGAACATGAGAGGGAGTGTGTTATCACGAATTGGCTGTTTCTCCTGAGAGGAGAAACTTTCTCCCTGAACCGTCTCTGTGATTGGCATTAAGAGATTTCCCACTCACACAGTGGTCAGTGGCCTGGCTCCTCATTAAAAGTACATTACATTATATTACATTTGGCAGAAGCTTTTGTCCAAAGCGACGTACAATAGTGAAGTGCAAAAGTTTAGATTGGGCCTAAAGGAGGTCAAAGGGAATAATGGGATAGAGGAGTGAAGGAGGGGAAGAAGGAAATGAGGTTAGAAGTAGTTAGTTTGTTAGAGGTGTTAAGAGAGTAAGTGCTCTTCAGGAGTATAGTACAGCTATAGTACAGCTGAGCTGAGCGGAAATGATATAATTTTGAGGGGGACCAATCCACCTGTTTTTAATATAAGGTTATTGCCGATAAAACTTACCTCTAAATGGCAAAAGAGCTAGTGCTTAGCGTGGTTAGCAGCTAATGCTAATAGTGCTGCAGTCTCGAGTCTTGGAGCTGGAGAAACTAAACTGTATTATAACACTGTATAATGCTATACTTTAGCGGAGTGGTAAAATCTATACATAGGGAGCACCAGATTATGTGGCGCACTGACAATGATTGGAAAAAATTAATTACAATTGTATGTGCACAAAATACAGTAACTCTTCATACATATATATTCATGTATACTCAGCTACAATGTGACTTAGTATTCAGGGGAGAAACATTTTTTGGCAAGAGCAGGGGTCAGACATTTCTTGCAGTTGATCACCCGGATTGCACACATCTAAGGGGGGATTTTGGTCCACTCCGTCCTTTTCACAGAAAACGTTCATATCCTGAAGGTTTCAAGGATGTAATTTGGCAACTCGCAGTTTGTGCTCCCTCCACAGATTTTCTATAGGATTGAGGTCTGGAAACTGGCAAGGCCACTCCAGGATCTATATATGATATATATAATGAACTCTGATATATATAAAATGAAAGACAATATATATATAATGAAAGCTGAAAAACAGCTTCCAGAAAAACAAGAATTTTAATCTTTGATTTAAAAATATCTAAAGTCAGGGCTTTTCTAACGTTTTTATTCAGTTACTTCTGTTTATGAGCGGCATATAGGCAGGACTAACTACAATAGTGTTTAAACTGTTAATGTAGTATTTTGTAAAATACTTATACAAATTCAGCATATATATATATATATATATATATATATATATATATATATATATATATATATATATATATATATATATATATATATATACATTGCTTTCAGGGTTCATTATATATATATATATATATATATATATATATATATATATATATATATATATATATATATATATACAGTGCCCTCCATAATTATTGAGTTTTGTTCAAAATAATATAGGACCACGATGGAAAAAAAGAGTAAAATACAACCTTTAACTCAAGTGAATTTATTCAGTAGGAAAAAAATCCCACATTAAGAAATAATTATTTAACATCAAATCATGTGTGCCACAATTATTAGCACCCCTGATGTTAATACTTTGTACAACCCCCTTTTGCCAACAAAACAGCACCTAATCTTCTCCTGTAATGTTTCACAAGATGGGAGAATACAGAAAGAGGGATCTTTGACCATTCCTCTTTGCACATTCTCTCTAAATCATCCAACGACCTGGGTCCTCTCCTCTGCACTCTCCTCTTCAGCTCACCCCACAGGTTTTCAATGGGGTTGAGGTCTGGGGACTGAGATGGCCATGGGAGGAGCTTGATTCTGTGTGCGGTGAACCATTTCTGTGTAGATTTGGCCACATGTTTAGGGTCATTATCTTGCTGAAAGACCCAGTGACGACCCATCTTCAGCTTTCGGGCAGAAGCCACCAGATTTTGTTTTAAAATGTCCTGGTATTTTAGAGCATTCATGATGCCATGCACCCTAACAAGGTTCCCAGGGCCTTTAGAAGAGAAACAGGCCCACAGCATCACTGATCCCCCGCCGTATTTCACAGTGGGCATGAGGTGCTTTTCTGCATACTCAGCTCTTGTGTTACGCCAGACCCACTTAGAGCATTTGTTGACAAAAAGCTCTATCTTTGTTTCATCTGACCAAAGCACACGGTCCCAGTTGAAGTCATAGTACCACTTAGCAAACTCCAAACGTTTGCGTTTATGATTGTGAGTGAGAAATGGTTTCTTCCGTGCATGCCTCCCAAACAGCTTGTTGGCATGTAGATAGCGCCTGATGGTTGTTTTGGAGACTTTGTGACCCCAAGAAGCTACCATTTGTTGCAATTCTGTAACAGTGAGCTTTGGAGAACTTTTTATTTCTCTTATCATCCTCCTCACTGTGCGTGGTGGCAAAATAAACTTGCGTCCTCGTCCAGGCTTGTTTACCACTGTTCCAGTTGTTTTAAACTTCTTAATAATTCCTCTGACAGTAGATATGGACAGGTGTAGGCGAGTAGCGATTTTCTTGTAGCCATTGCCTGACTTGTGAAGGTCAACACACATCTGCCTCACTTGAATGGTATGTTCCTTTGTCTTTCCCATGTTGAAGATAAATGGCCTCTGTGTCACGTCATATTTATACCCCAGGGAAACAGGAAGTTGTGAATTACTAATTAAATGTTCCTACATACTCTGATCAACTTCGTAAACTACTGTAGAAGTGACAGAAATACTTTTATTAAATTTATTTCCTAAGAATTGTTAGGGGTGCCAATAATTGTGGAACAGGTGATTTTATGAAGAATAATTATTTCTTAGTCAGGGATTTTATTTCCCCCTTAAAATTTACTTGAGTTAAAGGTTGGACTTTACTTTTTTTTCCCATCGTGGTCCTATATTATTTTGAACAAAACTCAATTTATGAGAAGCTAAAGAACACATCTTAACCAGGGGTGCCAATAATTATGGAGGGCACTGTATATATGCTGAATGTGTATAAGTATTTTACAAAATACTACATTAACAGTTTAAACACATTTATGTTTAAATAGGGATTATTACTGTGATTTTTTTTACAGTAGTGGGATTATTACTGTGATTTTTTTACACTAGTGGGATTATTACTGTGATTTTTTACACTAGTGGGATTATTACTGTGATTTTTTACAGTAGTGGGATTATTACTGTGATTTTGACAGTTTGAAGTGAATTAATTTGGTTTTGGCCACATTCAGAGTATAATATTTAAAAAAAATTACAGTAGTTAATTGTGCAGGAATACAGTATACTACTGTGGATTTCACAGCATTTTCTTACAGCGTATATTCTGTAGCATTGCCTCTATTGCCTCCAGTTGACACCATGCATTGACAGTGTGGTAGCTACAGAGCCCGGGAGGGGCCTTGGTAAAAAAAAAAGATTAAATCGAGCAAACAATATAGCAGTTTGTGCTTACATTGTCTTCAAATCTTGTACACAATTTGCAATTTGTACTCAATTTGTACCCAAATTCGATTATTTCTTTAATCCTAGCAAACTTCTTTTTATACACACAAAAAAGTTTCATGAGTCTAAACACAAGGAAAAACACATGTCTCCAGCACTGTTCATGTCTGCTATAATGGAGTTTTAGGGCCACTCTAAAAAAAACAGTTCACTTTGAGAATAAAGTCGTAATATTACGAGATTAAAGTCGGAATATTATGAGCATAAAGTTGTAGTATTTTGAGGGAAATTCAGTTCTAGCTGTGTGGGCTGCAGTGTAATAACGGAGCACAGAGGAAGGGAAAGGAGAATTTTCTGCTCATGTCAGGGCTGCTGTGATTACCATCTGTTATCTACATTTGTAACTTGCTGCTTATTAATGATATAGTGTTTAGGGTTGTGCCAGTTCACATCTTTTCTGAACTAGTTCAAGTTCAGTCCATACATGCTCAAAGTGAACAGTTCACGTTCAAAGTTCACAATTTTAATTCTGAACTAGTTCAAAGTTCAGTTCATTTTACTTTTTTCGTGAGATATTCAAATAAATACTTTTTTTTCACACTACAAGCTAGAAATCACTATACGTTCTTTGAAACTGCTCACTGTAGACATTTGCTCATGACACTGCATTTGTGGGTTTCATACAAGCTGATGAAAATGTTCATAAGGAGAATCGTTGTCTGTCTCCCTGCCATCACTTCCACTAGCCTTTTTTTTTTAAATTGCAGGGCTTTCTTCCACTCTCGTCATTGGTCTCTCTCTCTCTCTCTCTCTCTGTCTGTATCTCTCTATCTCTCTGTATCTCTCTCTCTCTGTATCTCTCTCTCTCTCTCTGTATCTCTCTCTCTCTCTCTGTATCTCTCTCTCTCTCTCTCTCTGTCTGTATCTCTCTCTGTATCTCTCTCTCTGTCTGTATCTCTCTCTCTCTCTGTATCTCTCTCTCTCTGTATCTCTCTCTCTCTCTGTATCTCTCTCTCTCTCTCTGTATCTCTCTCTCTCTCTCTCTCTGTCTGTATCTCTCTCTGTATCTCTCTCTCTGTCTGTATCTCTCTCTCTCTCTCTCTGTATCTCTCTCTCTCTCTGTATCTCTCTCTCTCTCTCGCGCGCGCGCTCCACGCTTTTGTCCTCCGCGCTCCAGCCCCCCGCGATCATCACGAGTAACGTTGTGCGGAAGCCAGTATGTTATTAACTAGCCAACGTTCATTTACAGTGATGTCTGCTGTTCATGACACATAATGTGAACTAATTCACGTTCAAGTTCTTTATTAAAAAATGTGTTGCGTTCAGTTCACGAAAAAATGAGCGTGTTCAATGAACGCGTTCTTTTGTACTCGTTCACGCACAACACTGATAGTGTCCAGATTTGATGTGGTGGCTTCCCGGTAGGAAGCCTTCAGCTCTCCTGCTGCGAGAAGCCTCCCATATGGGGAGTGTGGGTGCTGCATAATGGAGGTTTTCCACAGCCTTTTACTTTGTTTTTTGCTACCAAAAGAACACATGAATACAGTAAATTCCATGACTAAAGGAAATAAACCATTTTTTCTGATGCAGGATGACTGTATGTGTGTGTTATAAACTATATTAAGATTAAACATACATGAAATTTCCCTCAAAGTATTACTATGACTTGCTCATAATGTTATGACTTCAATCTTAAAGGGAACAGTTTAAGAATGGCCCTAAAATGCCATTGTAGTAGACATGAACAGTGCAGGAGATATGTGTTTATCCTGTCCTGTGTGCATGAACTGAAAAAAGACTTTGGAAACTTTTTTTCTACACATAAAAACGTTTGATCAAAATAAAGAAATCATTCACTTGAATTGCAAATCATTCACTTGAATTGGGAAAATGTGAGCACATATTGCAAATCATTTACATGGTTTAAAAAAAAGTGAGCATGCAGGCCCGTAGCCAGGGGGGATCGAAGGGTTCGTTCGATCCCCCCCCATCCCCCCCAACCCCCCCTCAGCCACCCCAATCCCCCCCCCCCCCGCCTGCCCCCAGAGAAGTGACGAGTAAGAAAAATTGTTAATGTTTCTCTTTACACATTTTGTTCAGACTGTTTTACACCAATCCAGTAGGTGGCGGTAATTCCCCCATTTCTGTTCTTAGCTTGTGGAAAGAATAAGAATCAGGGGAAAGTTACTTGAGAAAATGGGTAAAAAAGAAGACAAGGAGCGAAAACGGAAGAAAACGGCGGTAACATTGTCCCAAAATATTGGTGACTTGTTCAAAAAAAGGCCCAAAATCGGTAAGCTGCTGAGTGCAGGGCTTCTATTTCTTTACAACTCCCCTGCATTAACAGTGCCGGGCTCGGCTTAGCCCAATAGTATATTGTACATGTAACACCGGATTATTACTGTTATTATTGCGATAAATCCAAAGTCTGGATTTTAGTTGATTTTTAAGAAATGAAGGTTAAGTGACAAAAACATTCAGTCACTCACTTTGCAATTCGGACGATCAAGCTAGGGTGTATTTTACGGCCATATATAAAATACAGTATTGAGGTGTATAAAGGGGGTTAACCTCTTAACACGCCCTATGCCTAGTTTATGAAAGTTATGAAATATTATTTTCATATTTACGTTTTTCGTACGTCCATATTTGATCGAATGCGGACATGTTATACACCATTCGTACCGTCTGCCTCTCCGGATTACGGAACTGTGTTTAGAGTTTAAATCTGCTTGTGTTTCGAAGTCCCAGCACAGTTATAGGAAGATTTTAATAAGACAGAACACTTCAATTTATAGTATTATTAATTCATGTTTAAGTTTTAATGACCATACCGATAGTGTTCCTAATGAAGTAATTCTTATCTATTTATGTCAATAGTAGAGAGATAGACAATAAAGGACAGCAACATCAGAGACAGACAATGGAGGGCAGCAACAGAGACAATGGAACAAAGCAACAGACAACTGAGGTGAGCAACAGAGACAGACAATGAAGTCACATCACAGATGTAGGAAGTTTGAGTAACACTTACATTTATATCAAATTTATGTTAACAGTGGGGAGCAACAGACGAACAGCAACAACAGATTCACAACAAACTTATAATAAATAAAATATGTCTAAATTAAAAGGTTTGAAGTGTGCTCGTGTATTTAGGGGGCATTGGAGTAGAGAGCCAAATGAAGTCCACTTTTGGGGGAAAAAGATCCCCCCCATCACTATGCTGGCTACGGGCCTGCCAAATATCCAGTAAAATAATCAATTTATTAAAAATTGTACAACCTATCAAATTCTTTGGCAGAATTCGGCCTTCATGGTTTGCTAAAAAATAGTGAAGGTTAATTGAGACAAATAGTGTTTGTTATCCTGTATATTAATTAATCTACTAACCTGTATTAACACCTAAATTAGTAGTATATTAAATTCACTAAAAGGTGTATGAAATGCATCTGTCGGTTAACAGGCGAATATAACCTAAATATTCCCCACTCTCCTCTGTGCTCCGCAAAACCAGCGAGCTGATTGGCTCTTTCTATTAAGAGGTGGGACTTTCTTCCTGAACCGGCTTCGTGATTGGCCTATGCTTGCGCGACCGCGTGGGGTCACGTGACAGAGGAAGAGAGAGGTGTCCTGTGTGAGCTGATTTCAGGGCATTCTGTTTCCACTCGTTTTTAATCGCACAGGTTTTCAAAAGATCATTTCAACACGGCTTCAGTAAAATCTTAATAATAATAATATTAAAAAAAAAACAACAACGAAGTTTCAAAAGGGCACTTTGGTGATGTCTATGTGTGCACGCCTATGTCTGTGTTTATGTTCCGCTGATTTTATCACACATAGTTTGCGCTGAGTTTTGTTATCTCCATGGCAGCGCAGCTGAACTTTTCCCAGTAATGTTTATTAGAGAGACATTGTGTAGCCTGGGGTCTGTGTGTGGCTCGGGGGAACTGGTGTTCTGTGGAGTTATGCTACCCATGGATATGTGCTTCTTTACATTCTTTTTGTATGATGTCATGTTATTAATGATAATTCCTTAAGTTTTTATTAGGAACATTAAACAGTCTGCTTGAATGTAAAAAAAAAACATGTAAATAGCAGTTAAAGCAAATAAATGGCAGGTTAAAAAATAATAATGAACTGTAAAACTATAAAAATACAGTTTATAGTCACCTATATGACCATAACTTTTTAACAATAAAGAAAAAAATGGATCATAGAAACCTATGCCACTTGTTCTTGAAAATGTTTTATGGGGTGGTCTAAACAAATACTGCCTGAAAGGTCCAAATTATTATGCGGAATAATAACGATTATTCATTAAAAACGATTTAATTTATTATTTGTTATACTTTTTACATCAAATAATTAAAAGTAACTATGAAATTTTACTCAAAGTAAATTTTAAATTGAGTACTTTTTTTACTTTTACTCGAGTAGAATTTTAGCAAAGTAAAGGTAATTTTACTTAATTACAATTTTTCAGTACTTTTTCCACCTCTGGTTATCTCAGTATCACTGAAGTACTTAAAAATCTAAGCGTCACATTAAATAACATGAAGAGTATTACATTTTATATCATTTAATAAATATTAGATTCAGTAAGTTATGTATAATATTAATCTTAATCTTCCCCAAGCCTAAAACTTATGACATCAATCTCAGCCTAAAATCTTAAGATAACTTATTAGCCTGGTTGTTTTTGAAAATAATAATTAGGAAACAGCTTGAGACTTACAAACAGTTTAAAAAGATTAACTGAAGTCCTGTCCACAAAGTTCTGGTTGCATACCAGTTTATAAGATCTACCAATAAAAGTTATCAGCAAAGACAGTAAATAAATGAATTTTAAAATCTTTATTTAATTCAAGAAAAGACAGAAATGGGTTCATACAGTTCTTTTAAGAAAGCAAAATACTGCCTCCTATTTGCAGTAAGTATTGTGTCTTTAGTCAAAATTAAAATATCACATAATTCCACAAAATAATGTCTGGAAATGTTATTAAAAAGTATTTTTGTTTCAAATATAAATAACTGAAAGACACATTTAAAAATATGTAAATAATTTCACATGCAATGTTATATTTAAAAGCTTAATAATGTTGAATGAGGTAAGAACACTTATAGCTTATAGGATTTTTAGTTTGCAACTTGAGTACTGTCTCCAGAAGCAGCAGGAGGGGTGCTGACATTCAGCATGCGATTTTTCACAATGCCCATCAACCTTTGGACCCATTTTTCAGCTGGATTAGCACATCTTTCCAGTTGTCTGTTTGTGTGAAATCTGTAAAAAAAATATATATATATATATAAATATATATATAACAAAATACGCACAGGATTTCATGTTTCAGGCCCACATGATAAAATGAAAAAATACTTACATGACACCTGGCATTTTGCATGCAGGACTAGTGGTCTCAAAACGTTCAACAATGGCAGCAGGAATTTTTGCATTTATATAGCCGAAGCAACACTTCTCTGGCTCGTGACTGCCTGAAAAAAGTCATGTTTTATATAAAGTTATCAGTTTTATATTATGTTTTATATACAATCTAACCCAGCAATTAATATTTTTAAATATTTAATTCAAATTACTCAACAAAATCAAGTGCTGATGCTTTTTGTCCCTAATAGCTTTAAAAAATGTTCTCTTTCTCATGTATTCAAAAAGCAGCTTACTTTGACCGAGAGTCAGTGAGCAGAAGGCGAAGAGGAGAAGGCAGATGGCTGCAATGCAGTACGGCTTCATGTCTGAATCTTTAGCCGGGTTCTCGATCAGTGGATGAAACCTCTGACTTCTCGTGCAGACAATGATCACCGTATGATCACTGGCCCAATTTATAACGGAGAGAATCACAAGTGGGACTGCACCATTTCCACGAACACACTTCTGACCACTGGGAAACAAGTGTCATCACACTCTTTAGGGGAAAGAACCATGATGTGGTAGAACTTTCTGTACAACCCCTCCTCATCTACACATTGGCGACTGACGGAAACCACCTTTTAGCTGATCAACCTGAATTGCAAAATATCAAAAAGAAATATTCTTGTTAAATCTGCATGTAAGATATATTGGCACATTTTTGTATATAAAAGATCTGACCAGTGATTGTGTACAGTTCTGTTACTTCACACTTCATAAACACATTGCTCTGTTATTATTATACGTTTATTGCCAAATAAGCATATAACTGGGTATATAACTAGATATAATAATAAGCTGGGTATATATCAACTGGGTAAATATGAGATACACACTTCAGGCATAAGTATCATAAAATAACCTTAGCTAAGATGTTGGTATAAACACTGAAATTAAGGTAGGCTCTAAGCTGAAAAGGACATAGTTTATGAAAAGTTCTTTATAATTACATACTACATACAGCATTACACAGTGGTACTATAATGTCACATTTTTAACAGAAAAAGTTGTATGAGGAAAAACAATGGTACACTGTATAAAGACATTACCAGTGGCGGACTTAGCAATTTGGGGGCTCAAGGCGAATTTAGCTAGGGGGCCCATCGACATTAATATGCAAGAAATAGGGTTGTGCCGATAGATGATATCATAGTCCATCCTCATTTATGACCCAACATTGCCATGGATGGTAACCATCGCGATGCCACGCCCACTGTTTTGTTTTTTCCAGAAACATGCACTGACCTTATTTAGGTCTCCTTCACCTAAAACTTAGCAAGGATTGTAGGAAAAAGATCAAATCAGGTATATAACTTAAATGAAGTCAGGGATGAAAAAATACCCTACTGCTACAAATATGCCTAATTGGCATATTATTCTATTATTTATTATTATTTATTATTATTCTATTATTATTATTCTATTATTATTTATATCTAGGTTACAGCTTGTCTTCGTCTTCGTTTTTCTACATGTCTGTATTAATTTTAAACATTTCATGTCATTCATACGGTGGCCGAGAAAGCCCAGCGCAGTGCAAATTGAAAAGCGCTGCAAAAGCACAAAACACATCCATCAAAATTACAACACAGGCGCAGCAAATAGAAAAACGCGCTGCAAATAGAAAAACGCGCTGCAAATAGAACCACAACACAACGGAAGTGAGTCACAACACAACGGAATTTTCCCGGGGGACCTTAAAAGATGCTATACCAGCTGTATACAAAGGACAATAAGTGGCAAACAAGCTTCTGAAAAGTAAGTAATGTTTATTACCTGTGATTACCACGGTTGTGTGCATATTATTAAAAGTTCTGCTTCACAAAACGCCTTGTTTGCCACTTATTGTCCTTTGTACACATAGTGAAGTCCGAGACGTTACTGAAGACGCAGCTTAGCCGGTACAGTATCTTTTAAGGTCCCCCGGGAAAATTCTGTTGTGTTGTGACTCACTTCCGTTGTGTTGGGGTTCTATTTGCAGCGCGTTTTTCTAGTTGCAGCGCGTTTTTCTATTTGCAGCGCGTTTTTCTATTTGCAGCGCGTTTTTCTATTTGCTGCGCCTGTGTTGTAATTTTGATGGATGTGTTTTGTGCTTTTACAGCGCTTTTCAATTTGCACTGCGTTGGGCTTTCTCGGCCACCGTACATTCATGCTGGTTTGTGCCAGGAAACTTGCTCATTGTCAGCCAGTGTTGGGCACGGTACTTTGAAAATGAATTATGTAAATTCTATTATTATTAGAAAAATAACAAACGAAAATAAACCCAAAATGTTGACAAAAATATAATCTAACAAATTTCAAAACATAGAAACGAAAAACTTTAAAATGGTATTAATATAATATAATATAACAACTGTATCAAACAGTTTAGCGTCAGTCAAAAGGAAAGCGTGCGCGGCATTGCGATTTAAAAAAAAAACTTTTTAATAAATAAGGTCCTATCAAGTGAATTAAAATATATCGTATTAAAAGGTATTAAATTCACATGTTTATTGAAATTTAATCAAGAGAAATCAGGCAAAATGCGCCGCGCTGCTGCGCTCTCTCTCTCCCCCTCCCTCCCTCCCTCCTGCAGCACGGAGCTAAATTCAGCGCGAGGCTAAAAATAATATAACAACTAAAATTAAGATGGGTGAGGACCTGTAAAGTAATAAAATATTGTCAAATATAAAGGATGGGTAGAGGTTTTGGTGAACTGTTTCAATTATTTGAAACTGAAACTAACTAAAACTGATATTATTCTGTGCACTATTATATAGCTTTTGATTGTGTTTTAAATGAGTTTTTATTTTATATTAATTACTTATTATTCATTTTAAAAAAATGTAGTATTTTATTGATAAAAAAAAGCTTATCAGTTTTGGAAGAGGATCTGTTTTTAGTTTAGCCTCTTCCTTCTTTTTTTTCTTTTTGTAGCAAGTGGCGCTTCATGGCTTCGCTCACAACCCACTTGTACACTTAATTTCACCTTAATTCCTCCTGTAGTGGTTCACGGCATGGCCACATGGCGTGGATGGAATATTCCATTTTAACGGGAAAGAGAGGGGGTGTGGACTGAACTGTATTTATTTGTAATTTATTGTGTTGTCTTTGTTTCCATTTTAAACATACAAGAATCACCATTTCTGTGAATTACTGCCCAAAGGGCCCCAATTACAGCTGTAGGCCTATGGGAAGTTTGCAGCTAGTCAGGGGGCCCCTACAGGGCCTGCAGTGGGAGGGGCCCAAGGCAGTTGCCTAGCAATGCCTCTATGCAAAGACCGCCTCTGGACATTACTACATTACTACTAACAGTTTGTTTGTTATGCACTGTCATATCAGGCAACATATCATTTTACATACTTTTACTTTTAACATTTACGTGAATATAAAATTGGAATTACTTTCACACACACACACACACACACACACAGTGCTGTAAAAATTTAATTACTTCCCTACATATTTATTTAATTATTATTATTATTATTACTATTATTATTATTTATTTTTATTTATTTGTTTTTTATCAAACAAAAAATTTTCAAACAAAAAATTATGATTTCATTTATTAAGGGAAAAAGCAATCCAATCCAACCTGGCCCTGTGTGAAAAAGTAATTGCCCCCATAAATTAAATGTGATTAATCACATTTTTTGGAAAGTTAAACTCAGTTTCACTAACCACAATCAGATTACTAGCAGACCTGTGGAATCGAGAAATCACTTAAAAAGAACCTGTCTGACCACATGAAGACGCTAAAAGATCTCAAACATCAACACATTATGCCCCGAACTGAAGAAATTCAAGAACAGATGAGAAAATCAGTTGTTATTGACATATGTCAGTCTGAAAAGGTTATAAAGTTATTTCTTATTACTTGTTCACAAATGAAAAAAACATGAAACACTGGTAAACCTTTTTTGGAGTGACCGCCCGAAATTACCCCAAAAGGGCATGGACAACTCATCCAAGAGGTCACAAAAGAACCCAGATCTAAATGGACTCACTTGCCTCAGTTAAGGTCAATATTCATGATACAAAAATAAGAAGAGAATGGGAAAAAAACGGTGTCCCGGTTTTCTTTAAATATCTCATGTTGAATACCACTGCTCATTATTTTAATTTTTACTTTAATACTTTATATATATATATATATATATATATATATATATATATATATATATATATATATATATATATATATATATATATATATTTATATATATCACTACATCAGATTAACACACATGGGTTCATTTTTTATGTTAATTCATGAATGGCTGAGTTTTTCTTCATTGTTATTTTTCCTGTCTAACTTCATTATATTAAGTATTTTTATATCAAGTTTTGATATTTGTTTTTCATATGAGGTTTCTGATATTTGTATTTTTATATCAGGTTTACACACACAGCTCAGACACAACCCACATCCACCATTTCACAGAGCAGCACAGATACTGACATACAGCTCTGTGTATTTAGTTTAAGTAGTTTATTCTTTAATGCAATAAAGTACTTTTCAACTATTGTCATCAGGAATATAATTATCACAAAAATACCCTGTAGCTAAATAGTCTACCAATGCACTAAGGCATGTAGTAACAAAGCTAATTGTTAACTAACTACAGTAGATTAAACTAAAATAAAATGTCAACAGCAAATTGCTAGCTAATAATAATTTCCTGTAACTTTCTGACAGGTAATATACTCATTCTCAAAGTAACTTAAACCTGATTAAATATTATATACAGTTATCTTTCACTACTGGCATCAAATATATTATGTTAGAATGATTGAATAGTTCGCTTGAATTGAATCTTGAATATTGAACAGCTATTGAATAGCTGTGTGACGGGAGCTGTGCTGAGCTGTGAAATGGTAAATGTGGGTATATACAGACACAGACAAGGAAGACCTATCTCACAATGGCCCATCTCACTTTCATCAACAAACCTCTTGATGATCTCCTGGACAGTTCTTATGTGGACTAATGAAACAAATTGGAACTTTCTGCAAGGTGTTCCATTACAAATAGTGTAAAATTAACACATAATTTCAGAAAACCAAAATCATACCTACAGTATGATGGTGGTGGTGGTAGTGTGATGGTTTGGTGCAGTTTTGCTGGTTTAGGACCTGGATGACATGCTGTAATGGATGGAACCATGAATTCTGGTCTCTACCAGAAAATTCTGATAGAGAATGTCCGGCCATCTGCCATGAAAGCTCAGGCGAACTTGGGGTCTGCAGCAGGACAATGATCCAAAACACATCAGCAAGTCACCTCTGAATTGGTCCAAAAAACAAAACATGAAGTGAAGTTTTTGTAGTGGCCTAGTCAAAGTCTGATTAAGATGCTGCAACATGATCTTAAACAGGCTGTTCATGCTTATAGATCCTCCAATCTGGCTGAACTTAAACAATTCTGTAAAGAAGGATTGACTAAAATTCCCTCACAGAAATGTCTCATTATCAGATGATGACTCATTGCCAGTTATTGCTAACGATTGTTACAGTTGTTGCCGCCAAGGGTGACACAACCAGTTATTAGGTTTAGGCATCAGGCCCTATTTTAGTGATCATTAGGTGAGCAGTCAACGACGCAGTCTTTGCTATCTCAACGACTGGAAAAGTATAAGTCAGTATAAGTGCAATTATTTGAAAATTATTTCTTAGTTAAATAAGTTGTTCATCTCATTATCTTGACTCATACCTTAGCACCTTTGTTCTGTTTTGCTGCTGTAGTCTCTTTATTTGTTGTGTTTTATATGTTGAATGCAGCATCAGTATTAGGTGCAGTGTGAGCAAATATTTGCAGATCTGCAAAAACTTCCCAGATGTTACATTGTGGGTTTGACTGTTTGTAGGCTTAAACAAGAGTCTGGGGTACTAAGACAGGAAATATAACTGTGTGGGTAAGAGAAGGGGGTGGACCTGAAACTGTTTTTTGGTTAACACGTGCACACAGTGTGATCTGACCTCAATTTCACAGTAACTACAAAAAGTCACATCGGAGAATTCAAGCAATTTTAAATTCAACAAAGCTGTATTTGATGGAATTGTTTATGTAAATGGGATTATCTTAAATGTAGTGCATTTACACAAGGATTAAACACAAAACAAGAACACAGACATTTTATATGTAAATCCTGTCAAGAGTGGTGGAGTTCTCTTAAGCCAGAGGTGTTGGGGATATAACACAAGCATTGATCATGTAAAAGGCAGAAAAGTCTTGCCTCAGTTGTTTTGTTCTATAATTGGTCCATTTCAAAAGTATGCTTCAATATAGTTCAGCTATACTACTGCAACAAAAGGTTTATATTCTATAATATTTTCAAACATTCTGTAAAACAGAAACAAACTCCTTACTTTGTAAACTACAGGAAATTAATTTAGTTTGAAATAATAATGCACTAAAGTGCAGAATATTAGTGCATATGCAAACATAACTGACTATACATAATTTAACCTGAAAATGCTAATGTAAATAGCTAAACAAAGAAAATAAAATGCTTTCAAAACATAATTTTTACTATATACATTAATAGATATCAGATTTTTAGCATTTCAAAAATGATTGTACAGAATATGGTTTACATTTTGTTGTTAAAAAATCCATAGATTGAAAAGATGGTCTTGGCTCTACTTTTCTGTACTGATGCTGCATCAGATAGGCGCACTGACACTAACATTTCTTATGATTCCTCAATAGTATGCACTTTCTTTGAGAAACATGATTTTAACCATATCAGTAATTTTCTCACACATTTGTTACACGAGCTACTGTCCATCATTGCCCCTTAAAGACCTAATCATAAATGTAATCAGCTTTTGATATTACCTGTTTGAAATCATCATATTTATTTAGTTTCTTATGGCAATACTAGCCCTAAATTTAACCATTACAGCTTTTTTGGAATGTGTTACAGGCCTGGAATGCAGGAATAGATGTCTAAAAAAATAATAATAATGTTGAGCAGATAAAACATGAAATATTTCACTTTCTACAATCAAATAAAAGTCATTTTCAAAGGAACTGTCATTTTTCTAACAAAAGTTAGAGTTGCTGTTTAAAACTGGCAATGTTTTCTTTGGGTAATGCTAATTATGATTTACCACTGACAAAAGCATTTTTACTGTAGAACAAAGCTTAAACTGGGTCAGAGAATGTGGTCCAAAATTCTTTTAATTTTAATATGTCAATATATTTGAATGTTTAATAATAAATCAATTAAATCCAGGAACACAGTACTATTCAAAAGCTTAGGCCATCAGTATGTAAAGCTGTTTATCTAGGCAGTGAGTGTTCAGTGAATTTTATCAAATAACTGTATGAACAAAATACAAATAAACAAAACATTCAGTTACAAAGCAACAAATGGATCTTAAGTTTATATAGTAATACATTAATCACATTACAATTCCCTGCCACTGAATCTGTGGAGTGTATTTTCTGTGGTTTGTCAGATAAGTGATCAGCAGATCTTTGATGATAAGCCTTAAGATGTGGCTTTATCTGGTTCATGTCGGCAGATGTGGCTTTCCTCAGAAACAGAAGGTGAAATCACACTTGGCTTAGTTTAACCAGAGAAAAAGGGTGTGTGAGTGTCTCTCACTGTATTCTGTCTGTGTGTGATTCTAATCTAATACATGGTAATGCTAAACAGTGGTCCCTGAGTTAGAATGAATTGCAATGCCAGTATTCATTACTGAAGTCAAAATCATGAGACTAAGAATACTTGCTGAGCTGCTCAGTGCTGCAGTGCAGATGTGGCTGGTTTCATGTACTTCAGAGGAAGTTGTGCACTTTTACCCTACCATATTTATTGCAGTGTCACAACAGGGGACTCACCCACAGCAATGAGACTGAGGTGACTAATGTGAATAAAGAAGGATTTTTTTCTAAAATATAAAGAGTTAAAATATAAAAATAAACAACAAAAACAATATATGCAATATTTACTAAACATGCGAAATTTCATTCCCTGTATGTAAACTAGCAGAGGTCAGGGTTTTTGTTTTTCACAATAAAACAGTTTGGGACAGCACAACATAAAAGACTGAGACAATTTTAGAACAGAAAACCAGCTCCAAATCCTCAGCATGCTATTCCAGTGAGAGTATTTCATTTCCCTTTATCATTTAAACTCAGAAACTATCCAGAACTATGAATAGGTGTGGATCCAGGTACCCCCTGAGATGTGTGCAAACTTCATTTAATGTTTTTGGATTTTTTGTTTATTTTGTCTCTTCTAATAAAACGTTGGTCATGTTGCACATCAAAAAAGAACAAGTTTTTTTTAGAAATTGATTTCTGCCATCATTGCAATATTTGGTCTTGTGGTTCAATAGGTGGATTGAGGTGATTCTGATGTCACACAGCTGCTGTATCATAGTCGCAGACTTTAACAACCGACACTCAGAAAGACCACCAATTTCACACAGCACAGTATTTTTCATAGCCAGAAACCGGGACTGTGGACAACAAGCCACATCGCCCAATGACCACTATGAACAAAGAAACCTCAACAATGGTTTTGGCGGTCATTGCATAAAGTCCATGACACTGCATGTGACGTCTCACGGCAGAATGCATGGATTTCTTATACAAATAAGTGGCAACCCTTCAAGATCGAGCTGAAAAGTTGAAAATTGGGAGGTCAGTCTATCAGTGCTCAGACCATACGCTGCATACTGCATCAACTGTGTCTGAATTGTGCTGTCCTAGAAGAAAGCTTCTTCTGAAGCTGATGCACAAGAAAGCCCACACACAGTTTGCTGAAGAGAAGCAGTCCTAGAGCATGGATTACTGGAACCATGTCTTGTGGTCTGACAAGATCAAGATAAACCCTACTGAGCATCTGTGGGGCAACTTCAAACAGAAGGTCTCTGCATGGTCTCTGTGATGTTGTCATGAATGAGTGGAAGAGGATTCCAGCAGCAACCTGTGAAGCTCTACTGAACTCACTGCCCAAGAGAGTTAAGGCATTGCTGGAAAATAATGGTGGCCACATAATATTGACACTTTGAGCACAATTTATTTGCAGTTTAGGAATGAATAGTTTTGAGCTATTTTGAGCGCACAGCAAATTTACACCATTATATAAGCTGACTAAACTGAGTTCAGTGTTGACCTATGGAAAGATGTAAAATATTAACAAAAATGTAAGGGATACTCTCACTTTTCTGATATATGGTATGTGTGTGTGAGTGGTTTAAAAAGACTTACATATGCAAACTGGTAATGGTATATTTTTTAAGGCTTAAGAAAAAAGGAATTAAAAACAGTTTTTCATGTGGATACAAGATTTTGATATTGCAAAATAACATTTGTAGGACCCTATTAACTCAGTTTATTGTTTTGGCAAATTCAGTTTTTATTTTTTTTATTTTTTTTCATTTTCATTAAGAAAATAAATACAATTAAATAAAAAATGGAGCAAATGGCAACTTTGTATATATTGAAAATGCTGGAATTACATTTAGCAATAACAAAACACAAATACAGCAATTACTCAAATATAGTCCCCTCCAAAAGCATTAAAACTGTGAGGCCAATTTCTTTATTTCTGGTTTTTGACTTTAAAAGACCAATATGGGACAAAAGATTATCAACATTTTCTGATACCTTTTGTCTAAATCCACCCATTTTTCTCATGATCAAAAGTACAGAATGTACAGTTGCAGGAAAAAGTATGTAACCATTTGGGATTACTTGGATTTCTGCATAAATTGGTGATTAAATGTGTTCTGACCTTCATCTAAGTCACAACAATAGACAAACACAGTCTGCTTAAACTAATACCACACAAAAAATATATGTTTGCATGGTTTTATTGAACACAACATGTTAACATTCACAGTGAGGGGGCAAAGAATGAACCTTTGGATTTAATAATTGTTGATACTTCTTTGGCAGCAAAAACCTCAACCAAACGTTTCCTGTAGTTGCAGATCACTAAACTGTTTCAGTTCAGTAATATTCTTGGGATATCTGGTGTGAATCACTTTCTTGAGGTCACATCACAGCATCTCTATTGGGTTGAGGTCAGGAATCTCCAGAAGGCGTATTTTCTTCTGTTGAAGTCGTTCGGTTGTTGATTTACTTCTATGTTTTGGGTCATTGTCCCGTTGCATCATCTATCCTCTGTTGAGCTTCAGTTGGTGAACAGATGATCTTAAGTTTTTCTGCAAAATGTCTTGGTAAACTTGGGAATACATTTTTTCGTTGATGATGGCAATCCGTCCAGACCCTGAGGCTGCAAAGCAGCTCCAAACCATGATGTTCCCTCCACCATATTTCACAGTTGGGATGAGGTTTTGATGATGGTGTGCTGTGCCTTTTTTCTCCACACATAACGTTGTGTGTTCCTTCCAAAAAACTCAATTTTGGTTTCATCTGTTCACAGTATAATTAGCCAGTACTGCTGTGGAACATCCAGGTGCTCTTCTGCAAACTTCAAACATGCAGCAATGTTTTTTTGGACAGCAGTGGCTTCCTCCGTGGTGTTCTTCCATGAACTGCATTCTTGTTTCATGTTTTCCTTATTGTAGATTTGTCAACAAAAATGTGAGCATGTGCCAGAGATTTCTGTAAGTTCAGCTGACACTCTAAGATTCTTCCTCACCTCATTGATCATTCTGCGCTGTGCTCTTGCAGTCATCTTTACAAGACGACCACGCCTAGAGAGAGTAGCAACAGTGCTGAACTTTCTCCATTTGTAGACCGTCTGTCTTACCACGGACACATGAACATCAAGGCTTTTACAGATACTTTTGTAACCCTTTTGTGCGAGGCATGATTCACATTAATCAATGCTTCTTAAGAACAGCAAACTTTTAACTGGTGTGTGTTTTTTTATAGAGCAGAGCAGCTTTATCCAACACATCCAATTTCATCACATACTGGCTACAATTAGCTCTTAGAAAAGTCATTAGTCTAGGGGTTCACATACTTTTCCCCCTTACTGTGAATGGTAACATGTTGTGTTCAATAAAACCATCCAAACATATAATTTTTGTGTGGTATTAGTTTGAGCAGACTGTGTTTGTCTATTTTTGTGATTTAGATGAAGATCTGAACACATTTAATCACCAATTTATGCAGAAATCCAATTAATCCCAAAGAAATCTGCATCCTGGAGGTGGAAATATCAAGAAAAATAAATCTGCCTGGTGCTGCTCATGTATTATATCACAGTAATAAGCCATGTAATGAACTATCATTAAAATCCTTATACTTTCAACTAATATACACTCTAATCTAACTATTACTGAAAAGAAAACTCTTGTGTGAATTTATTTAAAGTCTGTACATTCAAAAATAAGTAAAAAAAAACAGGCACTGGGTAAACTTTTGATCAATTTCATGAAGATTTACAAATTCTGGAAGCATTTGCATCTCAAACGATGACATTTTTGAGCAGGTCAGTGTCTTCTGTTATAAAAAATAGAATGTGGCTGTCTCCTAACATAACTGTTTTGTAACAAGTGAAAGTAGAACTGATAAACAAAGAAAAACACACCAACATAGGCTGTGGTTCAAAGGGTTAATTTAGAGTTGCAGTTCTTTGCTTGCAATAACTGCATCAAGTCTGTGACCCACAGATATACCTAAATATCATTGTGATGCTTTTCAGCCTGTAGTCTCTATTAGAAGATGTTTCATTTGAAGAGTTTCAGTCTCTTTTTTAGCAGGTAAATACATGCTCTATAGGTTTTAAGTCTGTATATTGACTAGGTAAGTCTAAAACCATCCACTTATTGCCCCAGATGAACTCCTTTGTAGTTGTGGCAGTGTGTTTTGGGTCCTTTTGCTCATGAAGTCTTCTGTGAAATGTAGATTGTGATACCTTCATCCCTGGCCTTCAGAGGTTGTTGCTGGTGTCACTAACAGTTGTTGTTTTTTTTACAGCACTTACAATGTTTCTCTCATCAACTGCTGTGGTTTTCCTTTATCTATCTGTTTGATATCGTTTACTAACTACACCAGTGACGACTTTCTTCTTCAGAACATTCCAAATGGTTGTACTGGCCATTGCAAATATTTGTGCACTGGCTCTGATAGATTTTCCATCTTCTCTCAGCTTCACAGTTGCTTGTTTTTCATCCATAGACAGCTCTCTGGATTTCATGTTGGTTACTCCTCTAACTATAAATGCTCAGTCTGCACAGATAAAACCCAAATCTAAAAATGAGTGTAGATATTCAGCACTGTTTATTGTTTCAATAATTAATGTATCAGGACACACCTGGGCAATAAAACATACTTGACATTCACATGCTCCAGTACTTTTGCCCAGAAGAAAAGAAAGAAAGTGCTTTCCTCTGGAAATAAAAGCTGAAATTTTGATCTGTTGTCAAATTTTGATCTTTTATTCATCTTTTAATGACAAACTCAAATGTTTTATATCTACAGTAAAAATAATTAGATATGCCTTACTGTTCTAATATTTTTGAAGGGGACTGTTTACCACACGGATACTGATGTGCCCTGAATTTAACAGTAAGGGCAGAGAAACAGAATCATTTAGAGATTTGTAGTAAATACAGATACTAACAGAACTAGTTTGCAGTTTTTGCATAACACATTTTTTAGTCTAATTCTGTGTATTTCATGTTTATATCCGAATTTCGCTTTTATTCATCAATTCGTGATCATAGGGCTCTACATTCATATGATATGCCATCATGAATAATCTAGAAAATACTGACATGATGCCTAAATCTCTGCATTCAGGGCCTTTTGCTTTGAATTGTATAATGTGGGATAACACTTTTCCAGCATGTGATCACATAAAATTTACCATTACCAATATTTAAAGCTTATACAATGCAAGCAAATTAAGCATTTCATTTAAAAGATTTTTTAAATATATACATTTAGCATGCAGAAGAATCAACAAATTTAAATAAAGATGCTTTGATGTAAAAAAAAAAATACACCTCTACCTCTGTAAAAACACTTTCCAAGATGGAAAAAGTGACATTACACTCTTTGGGGGAAAGAACCGTGATGTGGTTTGTAGGTAGATCTTCCTGTACAACCCCTCCTCATCTACATATTGCTGACTGATGGAAACCACCATCACTGCTGCAAATCCGTCTTAGTCAGGTGATATTCTTCCTTCTTTAAGTATTCTAAAGTATTCTAGACAATACATATTTTTTAAGTAAAAGTTGGTAAAATGATTAACAAGGAATGTGCTGTTATATCTTAATAAGCCTATAACATGGTTCAGAGTGTTTGTATAAAACACTACATGCATGCAGCTTAATGAATATAATTTTAAATGAATCAATACTGTTTACAGTAAGGTATAATATATATCTTTTTAAAACCTGACCACATTTCTAGTTGCAAATGATACCCAAACACATGGGTGTGTCACCTGCAATCTTCTGACACATAGTAAGAGACATACAGAGCCCATAGATTTAAACAGGCACTGTTCCAGAGACACTGCCCATTTCTCCTCCTATAGAACCCTGCACGCTGGACATAACGAGGAATTTGTAAAAGAAAGAAATCTATTATTTCAGAAGGATAGCAGTATTTATAGTAAAAGAGCAGCAGATGCAAACTATGACAGTATTAAGTTCCCATATTTTTTGGTAATATGTAAATTAACAGGAGACTGGATGAACTGAAAGAGGAGGTTAAGAGAAGGTCTGCATAGCCATCTCTTTACAAGCTGATGCTCAAAAAAGCTCACAAATAGTCTGCTGAAGAAAGGCAGTCCAAGAGAATGGATTACTGGAACCATGTCCTGTAGTCTTACGAGAACAAGATAAACTTATTTGACTCAGATGTAGCACCCTTGTGAGAAGTTACTTAGAGTCAAGCTTGGTGGTGGTTGCATCAAAGTCTCAGGCTGCGAGTTCCCAGGAACAGTCTTTCGGCACACAACCAGGAATATTGTCAGGCCCAGGAGCTTTTCAGGCATTGATCCTGCTGAATGCTCTTCTTACACTGTCTGGGGACAGCGTCAGCACTTGGTCACTAGGTGGAGGGATGGATTTCTGGTGTGTAGTTGAGTGGCTCGAACCTTGCGAAGAATCCATTCAGGTCGTTTAGCAGAGAGATGTTGCTGTCGCAGGTCTGTGGATGGGGTTTATAGCCTGTGATAGACTGGATACCCTGCCACAGGTTCCGTGTGTCTCTGCTGTCACTGAAGCGTTGGGATATCTTCTTTGAGTACAGCCTCTTAGCTTTCCTGATGCCGCGGGACATAACATATATCAAAACACATTTTCGATAAACACACACTGTACACCAAACCCCCCCCCCAACCATTTATATTACATACTATATGTTTGGCCAAGGGCTAATAAACATTGCTTCATTTGTAAATTTGAAACTAAACAAACGTTCTACTCATATCTTGAGTTAAATTCATTTCCTTTTACATTTTATTAAAAAACTAATAAAAAAAAGTGTAGCACTTTCTGAAAGAAATGTAACATAAGAAAGGTAAAGGGCAAATATTAACCATGTAAGCTGTTTATATTGCTTGCAATTTAGGTGAAGCAAGCATGTGTAAAGCATTTTAATGTAAAATTGCTTAATTTTGCTGAATTAAATACAAGTAACAAAGTAAACGAGTGACAAAAATATGAACACCACAGCAGTCAGTCAGTTAACCAGTGGTCTGTAAGCTTGCATTAGCATAATGGTGAGGTGATCAGAGGCTCCAAGGTGGGGGAGGTTAACCAGTGGTCTGTAAGCTTGCATTAGCATAATGGTGAGGTGATCAGAGGCTCCAAGGTGGGGGAGGTTAACCAGTGGTCTGTAAGCTTGCATTAGCATAATGGTGAGGTGATCAGAGGCTCCAAGGTGGGGGAGGCTCTGTATGTTCCTCTGTGTGTAGTAAAGACCTGTTCCAATGTGTTGTTACCCCTGGTTGGAAAGTCTATGTGTCTAAGTGACACTTGGGTCTGCATGGTTGAAATCTCCAGCCAGAATAAGAAAAGCACCTGGGTGTGCCTCACGCTGTTGTTGGAGGTCGGAGGGAGATAAACAGCACAGAGAAATATCTCTGTAGATTGAACGGACGGCACTTGATAATCATCAGTTCCACTAACGGTGAGCAGTGTTTGCAGACCACAACAGCGTTACGACACCAAGCATCGCTGATGTAAACACAGAGCCCGCTGCCACGGCTCCTGCCTCCTTCAGCTAGTGCTCGGTCCACCCGATAGCATGTTAGCCGCTCCAGCTGAACGCCGTGGTCCGGGACGCTGTTGAGCCAGGTTTCTGTGAAAACATAAACACAACAGTCTCTCACGGTCTTCTGAGTTGACTGAAGTAAGCGGATATAGTCTAATTTATTGTCAAGAGAGCATACATTGGCCATAATCATGGTGGGGATAGCTGGCTTGTGTGGGTTAGCCGCTAGCCTCGCTCGGATACCCCCGCGCTTACTCCGCTTCTGCCTCCTCCCAGCCTGGTTCATTACTCAAAACCGCAATCATGGGTAAGACTGCCGACCTGACTGCTGTCCAGAAGGCCATCATTGACACCTTCAAGCAAGAGGGTAAGACACAGAAAGAAATTTCTGAACAAATAGGCTGTTCCCAGAGTGCTGTATCAAGGCACCTCAGTGGGAAGTCTGTGGGAAGGAAAAGTGTGGCAGAAAGCGCTGCACAACGAGAAGAGGTGACCGGACCCTGAGGAAGATTGTGGAGAAGGGCCGATTCCAGACCTTGGGGGACCTGCGGAAGCAGTGGACTGAGTCTGGAGTAGAAACACCCAGAGCCACCGTGCACAGGCGTGTGCAGGAAATGGGTTACAGGTTTCTCCAGGTCAAGCCACTTTTGAAGCAGAAACAGCGGCAGAAGCCCCTGACCTGGGCTACAGAGAAGCAGCACTGGACTGTTGCTCAATTTCTGCATGTCATTCAGAAATCAAGGTGCCAGAGTCTGGAGGAAGACTTGGGAGAAGGAAATGCCAAAATGCCTGAAGTCCAGTGTCAAGTACCCACAGTCAGTGATGGTCTGGGGTGCCATGTCAGCTGCTGGTGTTGGTCCACTGTGTTTTATCAAGGGCAGGGTCAATGCAGCTAGCTATCAGGAGATTTTGGAGCACTTCATGCTTCCATCTGCTGAAAAGCTTTATGGAGATGAAGATTTCATTTTTCCGCACGACCTGGCCCCTGCTCACAGTGCCAAAACCACTGGTAAATGGTTTACTGACCATGGCATTACTGCCTGCCAACTCTCCTGACCTGAACCCCATAGAGAATCTGTGGGATATTGTGAAGAGAAAGTTGAGAGACGCAAAAGCCAACACTCTGGATGAGCTTAAGGATGCTATCGAAGCATCCTGTTCCTCCAGAACACCTCAGCAGTGCCACAGGCTGATTGCCTCCATGCCACGACGAATTGATGCAGTCATTTCTGCTAAAGGATTCCCGACCAAGGATTGAGTGCATAACTGAACATAATTATTTGAAGGTTGACTTTTTTTGTATTAAAAACACTTTTCTTTTATTGGTCGGATGAAATATGCTATTTTTTTGAGATAGGGATTTTTGTTTTTTCTTTACTTTTTTGCCAAAATCATTAATATTAAAACAATAAAAGGCTTGAACTACTTCAGTTGTGTGTAATGAACCTAAAATATATGAAAATAATGGACTTTATCACAATATGCTAATTTTTTGAGAAGGACCTGTATATACCTGGCAAAGTATCTCTTAAGGCCTGAGCAGCTCATTGTTTTTTTATGGAGGAGTGAAAGAGGATTATAGTAGCCACCTGTAAAGCTCTAGAGAACTCCATGCCAAAGAGAGTTAAGCAGTGCTGCAAATGAATGGTGGTCACTAAAAACATTCACACTTTGGGCACAATTTGTTTTACTGTCAGATCTACAAACAGTTGCTATATGTTTAGTTAATGTTATACTAATATACAAGTTGTACACTAACAACTTTAAGTATCATTTCTATAATGTTGTCTCATTAAAAGTATAATAAAATATTTGCAGAAATGTGAAGGGGGTTATTTATTTTGGGACATACTGTATATAAAATATCACATGGACAGGAGAGTGGAGTCAGGGAAGATTTTATGTGTGATGGTTGACAACAGCTGGTGTTACTATGTCATTGTTGTTACCCTCGCTCACTCCTGCACATCCAGCTTATTACCCTCCTCACATCACCTCCACCACCAGGGGGAACAACAGGACATTACAAAGATTTTCACAATGAATGAACTTGCTGAAAAGTATTTTTGGTCATATTCTATCAGGCCTTTAAGTAGGAGAACCTATTAAATAACTGCTTCTTCCTTACAGAGTGCATCTTACAAAGCTGCTGTGGGTTACTCGATTTGGTTGGACCCTTTGTCTAATTTTGGCCACTGGGAGGAGTTATATTATTCAGTGTTATTTTGTGGGGAAAGAGCTGACAATTTTTCTCACAATCTAAAAATGAGTGATGTTCTGTAAACTGACAACAAAATTTGTCAGATACTGAATGCCTTCTCAGACTAAATTTCAAACCATGTGACCAACAGTGGCTTTTATGCTACAGTTCTCGGTTTAATATAAGGCAGTATAGAGTTCATGAGTGATGTTCAGAGATCGTTAACAGCCAATCAAAACTGATCACTTTTAGTGGGCTCATGGCCACCTGTAGATCGAGTGCCAATAAAGTTTAAAATTAATTTACTCACATTAAATGACAAATCATATGTTGCAGCTTTCAGGAAAATAAAAGAAACAACATAGTTCCATGGCATGAGCCTGTCTCACCATTAATGAAATCAGTATTAGCTATTTGAAACACCTAATACAATACATCAGAGTATTAGTAAGGTACTAACACATCTATTACATGTAAAAAAGACATTCTAACAGCACTGTCACTAATTGTGGTATTTTTTATGCACAACCACTAGGTTGTGCCATTGCTCATATAAACCACTGGCACGCCCTGGACCCTCTTGTGCTGTAGGAAATTCTGTAATTTTCTATTTGAAGAAAGCAAACTTGTAAACGGAATCTGTTCATGAACAATTTAAGCAAAAAGCAAAAGCAAAGTAAAATATTAAACACAGTTTAGTATAGTCCTATATTCTTTGAACCAGAAAAAAACTTTATAACTATTTAAAAATAAATATAATTAGGAAAAAAAAGAATCCATAAGTATTTAGACAGAATTTTAAAAAGAAGACAAGCCCTATACATGTTAGAATTAATCCTGCTGCTTCAAAACACACCAGTCAGACCCAGTTTCACTGGAAGCCATAGTTGCAATGAAAATGATTCAACACTTAATTATGTTTATTAGCAAAATCAACAAATTTTTTTAATCTGTTTGCAATTAACAAATCAAATCTTTCAACAGCACAAACTAATATTACCAGGGGTTTCACCAAATTCAACACAATATGACACTACTACTGACTACAGTTTCAGAATGCACTCCAAATATCTGACCTTTTTAATATGTTAATGTGTTAATTGAGAGTTGTGTATATTTAGAGATTCAGCTGCTGATTTGACTAAAGCATTTTCTACTTGAAACTGTCCTGTTAATTTTTACTCCCTGTTTTTATTAGTAGTATTATATAGTATCATTATTTCAATTATAATTTGACAGCTAGATTCTACAGATTTTATTCAATTTAGAATTAACAGATGTGAAACTAAAAGGTTGTAAATGATTCATTTTTTATGGCCAATATGTGAATGCAGAAGGGGGGTTTCCAGAAAGCCTTATAACCCTAAAAGTTTGTTAACTCGTATTTAAGATCGATCGTTATTTAAAGAGTGTTTCCAAAATCCAAAAGTTAAGTACTACTTAAGTTCTACATAAACTCGCTCACAAATTAACGAGTAACCCGACCCAGTCATTATTCTGAAAACTGCTTTAAAGGGATTCTGCTTGCAGTTCAGCACCTTAAACACCAGAAAGGGGTCGTTATTATTTCTGTGGTTCAATCTATATTATATTATATTATATTATATTATATTATATTATATTATATTATATTATATTATATTATTGTAACACCTTAGCCCATGTCTGTCTTCTGTTTCTCCCACATTTGGTCTCTTGTGCTCCAGCTGCTACAGCCTCAGCTCCAGCTCCAGCACCAGCAGCTCCCGCTACTACAGCCTCACCACCAGCAGCTCCCGCTGCTACAGCCTCAGCTCCAGCTCCAGCACCAGCAGCTCCCGCTGCTCCAGCCTCAGCTCCAGCAGCTCCCGCTGCTACAGCCTCAGCTCCAGCACCAGCAGCTCCCACTGCTACAGCCTCAGCTCCAGCTCCAGCACCAGCAGCTCCCACTGCTACAGCCTCAGCTCCAGCTCCAGCACCAGCAGCTCCCGCTGCTACAGCCTCAGCTCCAGCTCCAGCACCAGCAGCTCCCGCTGCTACAGCCTCAGCTCCAGCAGCTCCCGCTGCTACAGCTCCAGCACCAGCAGCTCCCGCTGCTCCAGCCTCAGCTCCAGCTCCAGCACCAGCAGCTCCCACTGCTCCAGCCTCAGCTCCAGCACCAGCAGCTCCCACTGCTACAGCCACAGCTCCAGCTCCAGCACCAGCAGCTCCCGCTGCTACAGCTCCAGCTCCAGCACCAGCAGCTCCTGCTACTACAGCCTCACCACCAGCAGCTCCCGCTGCTCCAGCCTCAGCTCCAGCACCAGCAGCTCCCCCTGCTCCAGCCTCAGCTCCAGCAGCTCCCGCTGCTACAGCCTCAGCTCCAGCAGCTCCCGCTGCTACAGCTCCAGCTCCAGCACCAGCAGCTCCCGCTGCTCCTGCCTCAGCTCCAGCACCAGCAGCTCCCGGTGCTCCAGCCTCAGCTCCAGCTCCAGCACCAGCAGCTCCCGCTGCTCCAGCCTCAGCTCCAGCACCAGCAGCTCCCGCTGCTACAGCCTCAGCTCCAGCTCCTGCACCAGCAGCTCCCGCTGCTCCAGCCTCAGCTCCAGCACCAGCAGCTCCCCCTGCTCCAGCCTCAGCTCCAGCAGCTCCCGCTGCTACAGCCTGAGCTCCAGCAGCTCCCGCTGCTACAGCTCCAGCTCCAGCACCAGCAGCTCCCGCTGCTCCAGCCTCAGCTCCAGCACCAGCAGCTCCCGCTGCTACAGCCTCAGCTCCAGCTCCAGCACCAGCAGCTCCCGCTGCTACAGCCTCAGCACCAGCAGCTCCTGATGCTACAGCCTCAGCACCAGCAGCTCCCACTGCCCCAGCCTCAGCTCCAGCTCCAGCACCAGCAGCTCCCGCTGCTCCAGCCTCAGCTCCAGCAGCTCCCGCTGCTCCAGCCTCAGCTCCAGCAGCTCCCGCTGCTACAGCTCCAGCTCCAGCACCAGCAGCTCCCGCTGCTACAGCTCCAGCTCCAGCACCAGCAGCTCCCGCTGCTCCAGCCTCAGCTCCAGCACCACCAGCTCCCGCTGCTACAGCCTCAGCTCCAGCAGCTCCCGCTGCTCCAGCCTCAGCTCCAGCAGCTCCCGCTGCTACAGCTCCAGCTCCAGTACCAGCAGCTCCCGCTGCTACAGCTCCAGCTCCAGCACCAGCAGCTCCCGCTGCTACAGCTCCAGCTCCAGCACCAGCAGCTCCCGCTGCTACAGCCTCAGCTCCAGCACAAGCAGCTCCCGCTGCTACAGCCTCAGCTCCAGCACAGGCAGCTCCCGCTGCTACAGCCTCAGCTCCAGCAGCTCCCGCTGCTACAGCTCCAGCTCCAGCACCAGCAGCTTCCGCTGCTACAGCCTCAGCTCCAGCAGCTCCCGCTGCTACAGCTCCAGCTCCAGCACCAGCAGCTCCCGCTGCTACAGCCTCAGCTCCAGCTCCAGCACCAGCAGCTCCCGCTGCTACAGCCTCAGCTCCAGCAGCTCCTGCTGCTAAAGCCTCAGCTCCAGCACCAGCAGCTCCCGCTGCTACAGCCTCAGCTCCAGCACCAGCAGCTCCAGCCTCAGCTCCAGCACCAGTAGCTCCCCCTGCTCCAGCCTCAGCTCCAGCAGCTCCCGCTGCTCCAGCCTCAGCTCCAGCAGCTCCCGCTGCTCCAGCTCCAGCTCCAGCACCAGCAGCTCCCGCTGCTCCAGCCTCAGCTCCAGCTCCAGCACCAGCAGCTCCCGCTGCTCCAGCCTCATCTCCAGCTCCAGCACCAGCAGCTCCCGCTGCTCCAGCCTCATCTCCAGCACCAGCAGCTCCCGCTGCTCCAGCCTCAGCTCCAGCACCAGCAGCTCCCGCTGCTACAGCCTCAGCTCCAGCTCCAGCACCAGCAGCTCCTGCTGCTACAGCCTCAGCACCAGCAGCTCCCACTGCTCCAGCCTCAGCTCCAGCTCCAGCACCAGCAGCTCCCGCTGTTCCAGCCTCAGCTCCAGCTCCAGCACCAGCAGCTCCCGCTGCTACAGCCTCAGCTCCAGCAGCTCCCGCTGCTACAGCTCCAGCTCCAGCACCAGCAGCTCCCGCTGCTCCAGCCTCAGCTCCAGCTCCAGCACCAGCAGCTCCCACTGCTACAGCCTCAGCTCCAGCAGCTCCTGCTGCTAAAGCCTCAGCTCCAGCACCAGCAGCTCCCGCTGCTACACCCTCAGCCTCAGCTTCAGCACCAGCAGCTCCCACTGCTACAGCCTCAGCTCCAGCTCCAACAGCTCCAGCCTCAGCTCCAGCACCAGCAGCTCCCGCTGCTACAGCTCCAGCACCAGCAGCTCCAGCCTCAGCTCCAGCACCAGCAGCTCCCGCTACTACAGCCTCAGCACCAGCAGCTCCCGCTGCTCCAGCCTCAGCTCCAGCACCAGCAGCTCCTCCTGCTCCAGCCTCAGCTCCAGCAGCTCCCGCTGCTACAGCCTCAGCTCCAGCAGCTCCCGCTGCTACAGCCTCAGCTCCAGCAGCTCCCGCTGATACAGCTCCAGCTCCAGCTCCAGCACCAGCAGCTCCCGCTGCTACAGCCTCAGCTCCAGCTCCAGCACCAGCAGCTCCCGCTGCTACAGCCTCAGCTCCAGCTCCAGCACCAGCAGCTCCCGCTGCTACAGCCTCAGCACCAGCAGCTCCCACTGCTCCAGCCTCAGCTCCAGCACCAGCAGCTCCCGCTGTTCCAGCCTCAGCTCCAGCTCCAGCACCAGCAGCTCCCGCTGCTACAGCCTCAGCTCCAGCTCCAGTACGAGCAGCTCCCGTTGCTACAGCCTCAGCTCCAGCAGCTCCCGCTGCTACAGCTCCAGCTCCAGCACCAGCAGCTCCCTCTGCTACAGCCTCAGCTCCAGCTCCAGCACCAGCAGCTCCCGCTGCTACAGCTCCAGCACCAGCAGCTCCCGCTGCTACAGCTCCAGCACCAGCAGCTCCCGCTGCTACAGCTCCAGCTCCAGCACCAGCAGCTCCCGCTGCTACAGCCTCAGCACCAGCAGCTCCCACTGCTCCAGCCTCAGCTCCAGCACCAGCAGCTCCCGCTGTTCCAGCCTCAGCTCCAGCTCCAGCCCCAGCAGCTCCCGCTGCTACAGCTCCAGCTCCAGCACAAGCAGCTCCCGCTGCTACAGCCTCAGCTCCAGCACCAGCAGCTCCAGCTGCTACAGCCTCAGCTCCAGCTCCAGCACGAGCAGCTCCCGCTGCTACAGCCTCAGCTCCAGCAGCTCCCGCTACTACAGCTCCAGCTCCAGCACCAGCAGCTCCCGCTGCTCCAGCCTCAGCTCCAGCTCCAGCACCAGCAGCTCCCGCTGCTACAGCCTCAGCTCCAGCAGCTCCTGCTGCTAAAGCCTCAGCTCCAGCACCAGCAGCTCCAGCCTCAGCTCCAGCTCCAGCACCAGCAGCTCCCGCTGCTACAGCCTCAGCTCCAGCAGCTCCTGCTGCTAAAGCCTCAGCTCCAGCACCAGCAGCTCCCGCTGCTACAGCCTCAGCTCCAGCACCAGCAGCTCCCCCTGCTCCAGCCTCAGCTCCAGCAGCTCCCGCTGCTCCAGCCTCAGCTCCAGCAGCTTCCGCTGCTCCAGCTCCTGCTCCAGCACCAGCAGCTCCCGCTGCTCCAGCCTCAGCTCCAGCTCCAGCACCAGCAGCTCCTGCTGCTCCAGCCTCATCTCCAGCACCAGCAGCTCCCGCTGCTCCAGCCTCAGCACCAGCAGCTCCCGCTGCTACAGCCTCAGCTCCAGCTCCAGCACCAGCACCTCCGGCTGCTACAGCCTCAGCTCCAGCTCCAGCACCAGCAGCTCCCGCTGCTACAGCCTCAGCTCCAGCTCCAGCACCAGCAGCTCCCGCTGCTACAGCCTCAGCTCCAGCTCCAGCACCAGCAGCTCCCGCTGCTACAGCTCCAGCTCCAGCAGCAGCAGCTCCCGCTACTACAGCCTCACCACCAGCAGCTCCCGCTGTTCCAGCCTCAGCTCCAGCTCCAGCCCCAGCAGCTCCCGCTGCTACAGCTCCAGCTCCAGCACAAGCAGCTCCCGCTGCTACAGCCTCAGCTCCAGCTCCAGCACCAGCAGCTCCAGCTGCTACAGCCTCAGCTCCAGCTCCAGCACCAGCAGCTCCCGCTGCTACAGCCTCAGCTCCAGCTCCAGCACGAGCAGCTCCCGCTGCTACAGCCTCAGCTCCAGCAGCTCCCGCTGCTACAGCTCCAGCTCCAGCACCAGCAGCTCCCGCTGCTCCAGCCTCAGCTCCAGCTCCAGCACCAGCAGCTCCCGCTGCTACAGCCTCAGCTCCAGCTCCAGCACGAGCAGCTCCCGCTGCTACAGCCTCAGCTCCAGCTCCAGCACGAGCAGCTCCCGCTGCTACAGCCTCAGCTCCAGCAGCTCCCGCTGCTACAGCTCCAGCACCAGCAGCTCCCGCTGCTCCAGCCTCAGCTCCAGCTCCAGCACCAGCAGCTCCCGCTGCTACAGCCTCAGCTCCGGCAGCTCCTGCTGCTAAAGCCTCAGCTCCAGCACCAGCAGCTCCCGCTGCTACAGCCTCAGCTCCAGCACCAGCAGCTCCAGCCTCAGCTCCAGCACCAGCAGCTCCCCCTGCTCCAGCAGCTCCAGCAGCTCCCGGTGCTCCAGCCTCAGCTCCAGCTCCAGCACCAGCAGCTCCGGCTGCTCCAGCCTCAGCTCCAGCACCAGCAGCTCCCACTGCTACAGCCTCAGCTCCAGCACCAGCAGCTCCCGCTGCTACAGCTCCAGCTCCAGCACCAGCAGCTCCCGCTGCTACAGCTCCAGCTCCAGCACCAGCAGCTCCCGCTGCTACAGCCTCAGCTCCAGCAGCTCCTGCTGCTACAGCCTCAGCTCCAGCTCCAGCACCAGCAGCTCCCGCTGCTACAGCCTCAGCTCCAGCAGCTCCTGCTGCTAAAGCCTCAGCTCCAGCACCAGCAGCTCCCGCTGCTACAGCCTCAGCTCCAGCACCAGCAGCTCCGCCTCAGCTCCAGCACCAGTAGCTCCCCCTGCTCCAGCCTCAGCTCCAGCAGCTCCCGCTGCTCCAGCCTCAGCTCCAGCAGCTCCCGCTGCTCCAGCTCCAGCTCCAGCACCAGCAGCTCCTGCTGCTCCAGCCTCAGCTCCAGCACCAGCAGCTCCCGCTGCTCCAGCCTCATCTCCAGCACCAGCAGCTCCCGCTGCTCCAGCCTCAGCTCCAGCACCAGCAGCTCCCGCTGCTCCAGCCTCAGCTCAAGCACCAGCAGCTCCCCCTGCTCCAGCCTCAGCTCCAGCACCAGCAGCTCCTCCTGCTCCAGCAGCTCCCGCTGCTACAGCCTCAGCTCCAGCAGCTCCCGCTGCTACAGCCTCAGCTCCAGCAGCTCCCGCTGCTACAGCTCCAGCTCCAGCACCAGCAGCTCCCTCTGCTACAGCCTCAGCTCCAGCTCCAGCACCAGCAGCTCCCGCTGCTACAGCTCCAGCACCAGCAGCTCCCGCTGCTACAGCCTCAGCTCCAGCTCCAGCACCAGCAGCTCCCGCTGCTACAGCCTCAGCACCAGCAGCTCCCACTGCTCCAGCCTCAGCTCCAGCACCAGCAGCTCCCGCTGTTCCAGCCTCAGCTCCAGCTCCAGCACCAGCAGCTCCCGCTGTTCCAGCCTCAGCTCCAGCTCCAGCACCAGCAGCTCCCGCTGCTACAGCTCCAGCTCCAGCACCAGCAGCTCCCGCTGCTACAGCCTCAGCTCCAGCAGCTCCCGTTGCTACAGCCTCAGCTCCAGCAGCTCCCGCTGCTACAGCTCCAGCACCAGCAGCTCCAGCCTCGGCTCCAGCACCAGCAGCTCCCGCTACTACAGCCTCAGCACCAGCAGCTCCCGCTGCTCCAGCCTCAGCTCCAGCACCAGCAGCTCCTCCTGCTCCAGCCTCAGCTCCAGCAACTCCCGCTGCTACAGCCTCAGCTGCAGCAGCTCCCCCTGCTACAGCCTCAGCTCCAGCAGCTCCCGCTGATACAGCTCCAGCTCCAGCCTCAGCTCCAGCAGCTCCCTCTGCTACAGCCTCAGCTCCAGCTCCAGCACCAGCAGCTCCCGCTGCTACAGCTCCAGCACCAGCAGCTCCCGCTGCTACAGCCTCAGCTCCAGCTCCAGCACCAGCAGCTCCCGCTGCTACAGCCTCAGCACCAGCAGCTCCCACTGCTCCAGCCTCAGCTCCAGCTCCAGCACCAGCAGCTCCCGCTGCTACAGCTCCAGCACCAGCAGCTCCCGCTGCTACAGCCTCAGCTCCAGCTCCAGCACCAGCAGCTCCCGCTGCTACAGCCTCAGCACCAGCAGCTCCCTCTGCTACAGCCTCAGCTCCAGCTCCAGCACCAGCAGCTCCCGCTGCTACAGCTCCAGCACCAGCAGCTCCCTCTGCTACAGCCTCAGCTCCAGCTCCAGCACCAGCAGCTCCCGCTGCTACAGCTCCAGCACCAGCAGCTCCCGCTGCTACAGCCTCAGCTCCAGCTCCAGCACCAGCAGCTCCCGCTGCTACAGCCTCAGCACCAGCAGCTCCCTCTGCTATAGCCTCAGCTCCAGCTCCAGCACCAGCAGCTCCCTCTGCTACAGCTCCAGCTCCAGCTCCAGCACCAGCAGCTCCCTCTGCTACAGCCTCAGCTCCAGCTCCAGCACCAGCAGCTCCCGCTGCTACAGCTCCAGCACCAGCAGCTCCCGCTGCTACAGCCTCAGCTCCAGCTCCAGCACCAGCAGCTCCCGCTGCTACAGCCTCAGCACCAGCAGCTCCCACTGCTCCAGCCTCAGCTCCAGCACCAGCAGCTCCCGCTGTTCCAGCCTCAGCTCCAGCACGAGCAGCTCCCGCTGCTACAGCCTCAGCTTCAGCTCCAGCACGAGCAGCTCCCGCTGCTCTAGCCTCAGCTCCAGCACCAGCAGCTCCCGCTGCTACAGCCTCAGCACCAGCAGCTCCCACTGCTCCAGCCTCAGCTCCCGCTGCTCCAGCCTCAGCTCCAGCTCCAGCACGAGCAGCTCCCGCTGCTACAGCCTCAGCTCCAGCAGCTCCCGCTGCTACAGCTCCAGCTCCAGCACCAGCAGCTCCCTCTGCTATAGCCTCAGCTCCAGCTCCAGCACCAGCAGCTCCCGCTGCTACAGCTCCAGCACCAGCAGCTCCCGCTGCTACAGCTCCAGCACCAGCAGCTCCCGCTGCTACAGCTCCAGCTCCAGCACCAGCAGCTCCCGCTGCTACAGCCTCAGCACCAGCAGCTCCCACTGCTCCAGCCTCAGCTCCAGCACCAGCAGCTCCCGCTGTTCCAGCCTCAGCTCCAGCTCCAGCACCAGCAGCTCCCGCTGCTACAGCTCCAGCTCCAGCACAAGCAGCTCCCGCTGCTACAGCCTCAGCTCCAGCTCCAGCACCAGCAGCTCCAGCTGCTACAGCCTCAGCTCCAGCTCCAGCACCAGCAGCTCCCGCTGCTACAGCCTCAGCTCCAGCAGCTCCTGCTGCTACAGCTGCAGCTCCAGCACCAGCAGCTCCCGCTGCTCCAGCCTCAGCTCCAGCTCCAGCACCAGCAGCTCCCGCTGCTACAGCCTCAGCTCCAGCAGCTGCTGCTGCTAAAGCCTCAGCTCCAGCACCAGCAGCTCCCGCTGCTACAGCCTTAGCTCCAGCACCAGCAGCTCCAGCCTCAGCTCCAGCACGAGCAGCTCCCCCTGCTCCAGCCTCAGCTCCAGCAGCTCCCGCTGCTCCAGCCTCAGCTCCAGCAGCTCACGCTGCTCCAGCTCCTGCTCCAGCACCAGCAGCTCCCGCTGCTCCAGCCTCAGCTCCAGCACCAGCAGCTCCCGCTGCTCCAGCCTCATCTCCAGCACCAGCAGCTCCCGCTGCTCCAGCCTCAGCTCCAGCACCAGCAGCTCCCGCTGCTACACCCTCAGCTCCAGCACCAGCAGCTCCCGCTGCTACAGCTCCAGCACCAGCAGCTCCCGCTGCTACAGCTCCAGCACCAGCAGCTCCCGCTGCTACAGCTCCAGCTCCAGCACCAGCAGCTCCCGCTGCTACAGCCTCAGCACCAGCAGCTCCCACTGCTCCAGCCTCAGCTCCAGCACCAGCAGCTCCCGCTGTTCCAGCCTCAGCTCCAGCTCCAGCCCCAGCAGCTCCCGCTGCTACAGCTCCAGCTCCAGCACAAGCAGCTCCCGCTGCTACAGCCTCAGCTCCAGCACCAGCAGCTCCAGCTGCTACAGCCTCAGCTCCAGCTCCAGCACGAGCAGCTCCCGCTGCTACACTCTAAAAAACAGAGGTACGATATGAGTACTTTTTTGTACTCGAAGGTACATTCTTTATAATTGTACCCTCAAAGGTACAATATTGGTCTTTACAGGGTCAGATTTGTTCCCTCTGAAGTACAAAGTCATTTCTAACAGCAATAAGTACAAATTTGTACCATTTAACCAGCCAAAGGGTACATTCAGTATTCTGCATCACTGTACTAATGAACAGTATATATTTAAATTGCACATTTTTTATTTGAAAGCCAGACAATTTTGTATCATCAAGTTTTTGAGCCATATTTAGTTGATGATAATGTTTATAATCTTTATGATCTTTACTGCCACAAAAACCATGGGTACAAAAAAGGACTTTCACTGAAAGGTACTTTTTTGTGCCTCAATATAAGGTACAGCCCCAGCGACAAGCTTTGTACTCTTTTAAGTACAAATCTGTACTTATATTTCTTAGAGTGTACAGCCTCAGCTCCAGCAGCTCCCGTTGCTACAGCTCCAGCTCCAGCAGCTCCCGCTGCTACAGCTCCAGCTCCAGCACCAGCAGCTCCCGCTGCTCCAGCCTCAGCTCCAGCTCCAGCACCAGCAGCTCCCGCTGCTACAGCCTCAGCTCCAGCAGCTCCTGCTGCTAAAGCCTCAGCTCCAGCACCAGCAGCTCCCGCTGCTACAGCCTCAGCTCCAGCACCAGCAGCTCCCCCTGCTCCAGCCTCAGCTCCAGCAGCTCCCGCTGCTCCAGCCTCAGCTCCAGCAGCTTCCGCTGCTCCAGCTCCTGCTCCAGCACCAGCAGCTCCCGCTGCTCCAGCCTCAGCTCCAGCTCCAGCACCAGCAGCTCCTGCTGCTCCAGCCTCATCTCCAGCACCAGCAGCTCCCGCTGCTCCAGCCTCAGCACCAGCAGCTCCCGCTGCTACAGCCTCAGCTCCAGCTCCAGCACCAGCACCTCCGGCTGCTACAGCCTCAGCTCCAGCTCCAGCACCAGCAGCTCCCGCTGCTACAGCCTCAGCTCCAGCTCCAGCACCAGCAGCTCCCGCTGCTACAGCCTCAGCTCCAGCTCCAGCACCAGCAGCTCCCGCTGCTACAGCTCCAGCTCCAGCACCAGCAGCTCCCGCTACTACAGCCTCACCACCAGCAGCTCCTGCTGTTCCAGCCTCAGCTCCAGCTCCAGCCCCAGCAGCTCCCGCTGCTACAGCTCCAGCTCCAGCACAAGCAGCTCCCGCTGCTACAGCCTCAGCTCCAGCTCCAGCACCAGCAGCTCCAGCTGCTACAGCCTCAGCTCCAGCTCCAGCACCAGCAGCTCCCGCTGCTACAGCCTCAGCTCCAGCTCCAGCACGAGCAGCTCCCGCTGCTACAGCCTCAGCTCCAGCAGCTCCCGCTGCTACAGCTCCAGCTCCAGCACCAGCAGCTCCCGCTGCTCCAGCCTCAGCTCCAGCTCCAGCACCAGCAGCTCCCGCTGCTACAGCCTCAGCTCCAGCTCCAGCACGAGCAGCTCCCGCTGCTACAGCCTCAGCTCCAGCTCCAGCACGAGCAGCTCCCGCTGCTACAGCCTCAGCTCCAGCAGCTCCCGCTGCTACAGCTCCAGCTCCAGCACCAGCAGCTCCCGCTGCTACAGCCTCAGCTCCGGCAGCTCCTGCTGCTAAAGCCTCAGCTCCAGCACCAGCAGCTCCCGCTGCTACAGCCTCAGCTCCAGCACCAGCAGCTCCAGCCTCAGCTCCAGCACCAGCAGCTCCCCCTGCTCCAGCAGCTCCCGGTGCTCCAGCCTCAGCTCCAGCTCCAGCACCAGCAGCTCCGGCTGCTCCAGCCTCAGCTCCAGCACCAGCAGCTCCCACTGCTACAGCCTCAGCTCCAGCACCAGCAGCTCCCGCTGCTACAGCTCCAGCTCCAGCACCAGCAGCTCCCGCTGCTACAGCTCCAGCTCCAGCACCAGCAGCTCCCGCTGCTACAGCCTCAGCACCAGCAGCTCCCACTGCTCCAGCCTCAGCTCCAGCACCAGCAGCTCCCCCTGCTCCAGCCTCAGCTTCAGCAGCTCCCGCTGCTACAGCCTCAGCTCCAGCAGCTCCCGCTGCTACAGCTCCAGCTCCAGCACCAGCAGCTCCCGCTGCTCCAGTCTCAATTCCAGCACCAGCAGCTCCCGCTGCTACAGACTCAGCTCCAGCACCAGCAGCTCCAGCACCAGCAGCACCAGCAGCTCCCGCTGCTACAGCCTCAGCTCCAGCACCAGCAGCTCCCGCTGCTACAGCTCCAGCTCCAGCACCAGCAGCTCCCGCTGCTACAGCCTCAGCACCAGCAGCTCCCGCTGCTACAGCCTCAGCTCCAGCAGCTCCCGCTGCTACAGCTCCAGCTCCAGCACCAGCAGCTCCCGCTGCTACAGCCTCAGCTCCAGCTCCAGCACCAGCAGCTCCCGCTGCTACAGCCTCAGCTCCAGCAGCTCCTGCTGCTACAGCCTCAGCTCCAGCTCCAGCACCAGCAGCTCCCGCTGCTACAGCCTCAGCACCAGCAGCTCCCACTGCTCCAGCCTCAGCTCCAGCACCAGCAGCTCCCGCTGTTCCAGCCTCAGCTCCAGCTCCAGCACCAGCAGCTCCCGCTGTTCCAGCCTCAGCTCCAGCTCCAGCACCAGCAGCTCCCGCTGCTACAGCTCCAGCTCCAGCACCAGCAGCTCCCGCTGCTACAGCCTCAGCTCCAGCAGCTCCCGTTGCTACAGCCTCAGCTCCAGCAGCTCCCGCTGCTACAGCTCCAGCACCAGCAGCTCCAGCCTCGGCTCCAGCACCAGCAGCTCCCGCTACTACAGCCTCAGCACCAGCAGCTCCCGCTGCTCCAGCCTCAGCTCCAGCACCAGCAGCTCCTCCTGCTCCAGCCTCAGCTCCAGCAACTCCCGCTGCTACAGCCTCAGCTGCAGCAGCTCCCCCTGCTACAGCCTCAGCTCCAGCAGCTCCCGCTGATACAGCTCCAGCTCCAGCCTCAGCTCCAGCAGCTCCCTCTGCTACAGCCTCAGCTCCAGCTCCAGCACCAGCAGCTCCCGCTGCTACAGCTCCAGCACCAGCAGCTCCCGCTGCTACAGCCTCAGCTCCAGCTCCAGCACCAGCAGCTCCCGCTGCTACAGCCTCAGCACCAGCAGCTCCCACTGCTCCAGCCTCAGCTCCAGCTCCAGCACCAGCAGCTCCCGCTGCTACAGCTCCAGCACCAGCAGCTCCCGCTGCTACAGCCTCAGCTCCAGCTCCAGCACCAGCAGCTCCCGCTGCTACAGCCTCAGCACCAGCAGCTCCCTCTGCTACAGCCTCAGCTCCAGCTCCAGCACCAGCAGCTCCCGCTGCTACAGCTCCAGCACCAGCAGCTCCCTCTGCTACAGCCTCAGCTCCAGCTCCAGCACCAGCAGCTCCCGCTGCTACAGCTCCAGCACCAGCAGCTCCCGCTGCTACAGCCTCAGCTCCAGCTCCAGCACCAGCAGCTCCCGCTGCTACAGCCTCAGCACCAGCAGCTCCCTCTGCTATAGCCTCAGCTCCAGCTCCAGCACCAGCAGCTCCCTCTGCTACAGCTCCAGCTCCAGCTCCAGCACCAGCAGCTCCCTCTGCTACAGCCTCAGCTCCAGCTCCAGCACCAGCAGCTCCCGCTGCTACAGCTCCAGCACCAGCAGCTCCCGCTGCTACAGCCTCAGCTCCAGCTCCAGCACCAGCAGCTCCCGCTGCTACAGCCTCAGCACCAGCAGCTCCCACTGCTCCAGCCTCAGCTCCAGCACCAGCAGCTCCCGCTGTTCCAGCCTCAGCTCCAGCACGAGCAGCTCCCGCTGCTACAGCCTCAGCTTCAGCTCCAGCACGAGCAGCTCCCGCTGCTCTAGCCTCAGCTCCAGCACCAGCAGCTCCCGCTGCTACAGCCTCAGCACCAGCAGCTCCCACTGCTCCAGCCTCAGCTCCCGCTGCTCCAGCCTCAGCTCCAGCTCCAGCACGAGCAGCTCCCGCTGCTACAGCCTCAGCTCCAGCAGCTCCCGCTGCTACAGCTCCAGCTCCAGCACCAGCAGCTCCCTCTGCTATAGCCTCAGCTCCAGCTCCAGCACCAGCAGCTCCCGCTGCTACAGCTCCAGCACCAGCAGCTCCCGCTGCTACAGCTCCAGCACCAGCAGCTCCCGCTGCTACAGCTCCAGCTCCAGCACCAGCAGCTCCCGCTGCTACAGCCTCAGCACCAGCAGCTCCCACTGCTCCAGCCTCAGCTCCAGCACCAGCAGCTCCCGCTGTTCCAGCCTCAGCTCCAGCTCCAGCACCAGCAGCTCCCGCTGCTACAGCTCCAGCTCCAGCACAAGCAGCTCCCGCTGCTACAGCCTCAGCTCCAGCTCCAGCACCAGCAGCTCCAGCTGCTACAGCCTCAGCTCCAGCTCCAGCACCAGCAGCTCCCGCTGCTACAGCCTCAGCTCCAGCAGCTCCTGCTGCTACAGCTGCAGCTCCAGCACCAGCAGCTCCCGCTGCTCCAGCCTCAGCTCCAGCTCCAGCACCAGCAGCTCCCGCTGCTACAGCCTCAGCTCCAGCAGCTGCTGCTGCTAAAGCCTCAGCTCCAGCACCAGCAGCTCCCGCTGCTACAGCCTTAGCTCCAGCACCAGCAGCTCCAGCCTCAGCTCCAGCACGAGCAGCTCCCCCTGCTCCAGCCTCAGCTCCAGCAGCTCCCGCTGCTCCAGCCTCAGCTCCAGCAGCTCACGCTGCTCCAGCTCCTGCTCCAGCACCAGCAGCTCCCGCTGCTCCAGCCTCAGCTCCAGCACCAGCAGCTCCCGCTGCTCCAGCCTCATCTCCAGCACCAGCAGCTCCCGCTGCTCCAGCCTCAGCTCCAGCACCAGCAGCTCCCGCTGCTACACCCTCAGCTCCAGCACCAGCAGCTCCCGCTGCTACAGCTCCAGCACCAGCAGCTCCCGCTGCTACAGCTCCAGCACCAGCAGCTCCCGCTGCTACAGCTCCAGCTCCAGCACCAGCAGCTCCCGCTGCTACAGCCTCAGCACCAGCAGCTCCCACTGCTCCAGCCTCAGCTCCAGCACCAGCAGCTCCCGCTGTTCCAGCCTCAGCTCCAGCTCCAGCCCCAGCAGCTCCCGCTGCTACAGCTCCAGCTCCAGCACAAGCAGCTCCCGCTGCTACAGCCTCAGCTCCAGCACCAGCAGCTCCAGCTGCTACAGCCTCAGCTCCAGCTCCAGCACGAGCAGCTCCCGCTGCTACACTCTAAAAAACAGAGGTACGATATGAGTACTTTTTTGTACTCGAAGGTACATTCTTTATAATTGTACCCTCAAAGGTACAATATTGGTCTTTACAGGGTCAGATTTGTTCCCTCTGAAGTACAAAGTCATTTCTAACAGCAATAAGTACAAATTTGTACCATTTAACCAGCCAAAGGGTACATTCAGTATTCTGCATCACTGTACTAATGAACAGTATATATTTAAATTGCACATTTTTTATTTGAAAGCCAGACAATTTTGTATCATCAAGTTTTTGAGCCATATTTAGTTGATGATAATGTTTATAATCTTTATGATCTTTACTGCCACAAAAACCATGGGTACAAAAAAGGACTTTCACTGAAAGGTACTTTTTTGTGCCTCAATATAAGGTACAGCCCCAGCGACAAGCTTTGTACTCTTTTAAGTACAAATCTGTACTTATATTTCTTAGAGTGTACAGCCTCAGCTCCAGCAGCTCCCGTTGCTACAGCTCCAGCTCCAGCAGCTCCCGCTGCTACAGCTCCAGCTCCAGCACCAGCAGCTCCCGCTGCTCCAGCCTCAGCTCCAGCTCCAGCACCAGCAGCTCCCGCTGCTACAGCCTCAGCTCCAGCAGCTCCTGCTGCTAAAGCCTCAGCTCCAGCACCAGCAGCTCCCGCTGCTACAGCCTCAGCTCCAGCACCAGCAGCTCCCCCTGCTCCAGCCTCAGCTCCAGCAGCTCCCGCTGCTCCAGCCTCAGCTCCAGCAGCTTCCGCTGCTCCAGCTCCTGCTCCAGCACCAGCAGCTCCCGCTGCTCCAGCCTCAGCTCCAGCTCCAGCACCAGCAGCTCCTGCTGCTCCAGCCTCATCTCCAGCACCAGCAGCTCCCGCTGCTCCAGCCTCAGCACCAGCAGCTCCCGCTGCTACAGCCTCAGCTCCAGCTCCAGCACCAGCACCTCCGGCTGCTACAGCCTCAGCTCCAGCTCCAGCACCAGCAGCTCCCGCTGCTACAGCCTCAGCTCCAGCTCCAGCACCAGCAGCTCCCGCTGCTACAGCCTCAGCTCCAGCTCCAGCACCAGCAGCTCCCGCTGCTACAGCTCCAGCTCCAGCACCAGCAGCTCCCGCTACTACAGCCTCACCACCAGCAGCTCCTGCTGTTCCAGCCTCAGCTCCAGCTCCAGCCCCAGCAGCTCCCGCTGCTACAGCTCCAGCTCCAGCACAAGCAGCTCCCGCTGCTACAGCCTCAGCTCCAGCTCCAGCACCAGCAGCTCCAGCTGCTACAGCCTCAGCTCCAGCTCCAGCACCAGCAGCTCCCGCTGCTACAGCCTCAGCTCCAGCTCCAGCACGAGCAGCTCCCGCTGCTACAGCCTCAGCTCCAGCAGCTCCCGCTGCTACAGCTCCAGCTCCAGCACCAGCAGCTCCCGCTGCTCCAGCCTCAGCTCCAGCTCCAGCACCAGCAGCTCCCGCTGCTACAGCCTCAGCTCCAGCTCCAGCACGAGCAGCTCCCGCTGCTACAGCCTCAGCTCCAGCTCCAGCACGAGCAGCTCCCGCTGCTACAGCCTCAGCTCCAGCAGCTCCCGCTGCTACAGCTCCAGCTCCAGCACCAGCAGCTCCCGCTGCTACAGCCTCAGCTCCGGCAGCTCCTGCTGCTAAAGCCTCAGCTCCAGCACCAGCAGCTCCCGCTGCTACAGCCTCAGCTCCAGCACCAGCAGCTCCAGCCTCAGCTCCAGCACCAGCAGCTCCCCCTGCTCCAGCAGCTCCCGGTGCTCCAGCCTCAGCTCCAGCTCCAGCACCAGCAGCTCCGGCTGCTCCAGCCTCAGCTCCAGCACCAGCAGCTCCCACTGCTACAGCCTCAGCTCCAGCACCAGCAGCTCCCGCTGCTACAGCTCCAGCTCCAGCACCAGCAGCTCCCGCTGCTACAGCTCCAGCTCCAGCACCAGCAGCTCCCGCTGCTACAGCCTCAGCACCAGCAGCTCCCACTGCTCCAGCCTCAGCTCCAGCACCAGCAGCTCCCCCTGCTCCAGCCTCAGCTTCAGCAGCTCCCGCTGCTACAGCCTCAGCTCCAGCAGCTCCCGCTGCTACAGCTCCAGCTCCAGCACCAGCAGCTCCCGCTGCTCCAGTCTCAATTCCAGCACCAGCAGCTCCCGCTGCTACAGACTCAGCTCCAGCACCAGCAGCTCCAGCACCAGCAGCACCAGCAGCTCCCGCTGCTACAGCCTCAGCTCCAGCACCAGCAGCTCCCGCTGCTACAGCTCCAGCTCCAGCACCAGCAGCTCCCGCTGCTACAGCCTCAGCACCAGCAGCTCCCGCTGCTACAGCCTCAGCTCCAGCAGCTCCCGCTGCTACAGCTCCAGCTCCAGCACCAGCAGCTCCCGCTGCTACAGCCTCAGCTCCAGCTCCAGCACCAGCAGCTCCCGCTGCTACAGCCTCAGCTCCAGCAGCTCCTGCTGCTACAGCCTCAGCTCCAGCTCCAGCACCAGCAGCTCCCGCTGCTACAGCCTCAGCTCCAGCAGCTCCTGCTGCTAAAGCCTCAGCTCCAGCACCAGCAGCTCCCGCTGCTACAGCCTCAGCTCCAGCACCAGCAGCTCCAGCCTCAGCTCCAGCACCAGTAGCTCCCCCTGCTCCAGCCTCAGCTCCAGCAGCTCCCGCTGCTCCAGCCTCAGCTCCAGCAGCTCCCGCTGCTCCAGCTCCAGCTCCAGCACCAGCAGCTCCTGCTGCTCCAGCCTCAGCTCCAGCACCAGCAGCTCCCGCTGCTCCAGCCTCATCTCCAGCACCAGCAGCTCCCGCTGCTCCAGCCTCAGCTCCAGCACCAGCAGCTCCTCCTGCTCCAGCCTCAGCTCAAGCACCAGCAGCTCCCCCTGCTCCAGCCTCAGCTCCAGCACCAGCAGCTCCTCCTGCTCCAGCCTCAGCTCCAGCAGCTCCCGCTGCTACAGCCTCAGCTCCAGCAGCTCCCGCTGCTACAGCCTCAGCTCCAGCAGCTCCCGCTGCTACAGCTCCAGCTCCAGCACCAGCAGCTCCCTCTGCTACAGCCTCAGCTCCAGCTCCAGCACCAGCAGCTCCCGCTGCTACAGCTCCAGCACCAGCAGCTCCCGCTGCTACAGCCTCAGCTCCAGCTCCAGCACCAGCAGCTCCCGCTGCTACAGCCTCAGCACCAGCAGCTCCCACTGCTCCAGCCTCAGCTCCAGCACCAGCAGCTCCCGCTGTTCCAGCCTCAGCTCCAGCTCCAGCACCAGCAGCTCCCCCTGCTCCAGCCTCAGCTTCAGCAGCTCCCGCTGCTACAGCCTCAGCTCCAGCAGCTCCCGCTGCTACAGCTCCAGCTCCAGCACCAGCAGCTCCCGCTGCTCCAGCCTCAATTCCAGCACCAGCAGCTCCAGCACCAGCAGCACCAGCAGCTCCCGCTGCTCCAGCCTCAGCTCCAGCTCCAGCACCACCAGCTCCCGCTGCTACAGCCTCAGCTCCAGCACCACCAGCACCAGCAGCTCCCGCTGCTACAGCTCCAGCACCAGCACCAGCAGCTCCCACTGCTACAGCCTCAGCTCCAGCACCAGCAGCTCCCGCTGCTACAGCCTCAGCTCCAGCACCAGCAGCTCCCGCTGCTACAGCTCCAGCTCCAGCACCAGCAGCTCCCGCTGCTACAGCCTCAGCACCAGCAGCTCCCGCTGCTACAGCCTCAGCTCCAGCAGCTCCCGCTGCTACAGCTCCAGCTCCAGCACCAGCAGCTCCCGCTGCTACAGCCTCAGCTCCAGCTCCAGCACCAGCAGCTCCCGCTGCTACAGCCTCAGCTCCAGCAGCTCCTGCTGCTACAGCCTCAGCTCCAGCTCCAGCACCAGCAGCTCCCGCTGCTACAGCCTCAGCTCCAGCAGCTCCTGCTGCTAAAGCCTCAGCTCCAGCACCAGCAGCTCCCGCTGCTACAGCCTCAGCTCCAGCACCAGCAGCTCCAGCCTCAGCTCCAGCACCAGTAGCTCCCCCTGCTCCAGCCTCAGCTCCAGCAGCTCCCGCTGCTCCAGCCTCAGCTCCAGCAGCTCCCGCTGCTCCAGCTCCAGCTCCAGCACCAGCAGCTCCTGCTGCTCCAGCCTCAGCTCCAGCACCAGCAGCTCCCGCTGCTCCAGCCTCATCTCCAGCACCAGCAGCTCCTGCTGCTCCAGCCTCAGCTCCAGCACCAGCAGCTCCCGCTGCTCCAGCCTCAGCTCAAGCACCAGCAGCTCCCCCTGCTCCAGCCTCAGCTCCAGCACCAGCAGCTCCTCCTGCTCCAGCCTCAGCTCCAGCAGCTCCCGCTGCTACAGCCTCAGCTCCAGCAGCTCCCGCTGCTACAGCCTCAGCTCCAGCAGCTCCCGCTGCTACAGCTCCAGCTCCAGCACCAGCAGCTCCCTCTGCTACAGCCTCAGCTCGAGCTCCAGCACCAGCAGCTCCCGCTGCTACAGCTCCAGCACCAGCAGCTCCCGCTGCTACAGCCTCAGCTCCAGCTCCAGCACCAGCAGCTCCCGCTGCTACAGCCTCAGCACCAGCAGCTCCCACTGCTCCAGCCTCAGCTCCAGCACCAGCAGCTCCCGCTGTTCCAGCCTCAGCTCCAGCTCCAGCACCAGCAGCTCCCCCTGCTCCAGCCTCAGCTTCAGCAGCTCCCGCTGCTACAGCCTCAGCTCCAGCAGCTCCCGCTGCTACAGCTCCAGCTCCAGCACCAGCAGCTCCCGCTGCTCCAGCCTCAATTCCAGCACCAGCAGCTCCCGCTGCTACAGACTCAGCTCCAGCACCAGCAGCTCCAGCACCAGCAGCACCAGCAGCTCCCGCTGCTCCAGCCTCAGCTCCAGCTCCAGCACCACCAGCTCCCGCTGCTACAGCCTCAGCTCCAGCACCACCAGCACCAGCAGCTCCCGCTGCTACAGCTCCAGCACCAGCACCAGCAGCTCCCACTGCTACAGCCTCAGCTCCAGCACCAGCAGCTCCCGCTGCTACAGCCTCAGCTCCAGCACCAGCAGCTCCCGCTGCTACAGCTCCAGCTCCAGCACCAGCAGCTCCCGCTGCTACAGCCTCAGCACCAGCAGCTCCCGCTGCTACAGCCTCAGCTCCAGCAGCTCCCGCTGCTACAGCTCCAGCTCCAGCACCAGCAGCTCCCGCTGCTACAGCCTCAGCTCCAGCTCCAGCACCAGCAGCTCCCGCTGCTACAGCCTCAGCTCCAGCAGCTCCTGCTGCTACAGCCTCAGCTCCAGCTCCAGCACCAGCAGCTCCCGCTGCTACAGCCTCAGCTCCAGCAGCTCCTGCTGCTAAAGCCTCAGCTCCAGCACCAGCAGCTCCCGCTGCTACAGCCTCAGCTCCAGCACCAGCAGCTCCAGCCTCAGCTCCAGCACCAGTAGCTCCCCCTGCTCCAGCCTCAGCTCCAGCAGCTCCCGCTGCTCCAGCCTCAGCTCCAGCAGCTCCCGCTGCTCCAGCTCCAGCTCCAGCACCAGCAGCTCCCGCTGCTCCAGCTCCAGCTCCAGCACCAGCAGCTCCCGCTGCTCCAGCCTCATCTCCAGCACCAGCAGCTCCCGCTGCTCCAGCCTCAGCTCCAGCACCAGCAGCTCCCGCTGCTCCAGCCTCAGCTCAAGCACCAGCAGCTCCCCCTGCTCCAGCCTCAGCTCCAGCACCAGCAGCTCCTCCTGCTCCAGCCTCAGCTCCAGCAGCTCCCGCTGATACAGCCTCAGCTCCAGCAGCTCCCGCTGCTACAGCCTCAGCTCCAGCAGCTCCCGCTGCTACAGCTCCAGCTCCAGCACCAGCAGCTCCCTCTGCTACAGCCTCAGCTCCAGCTCCAGCACCAGCAGCTCCCGCTGCTACAGCTCCAGCACCAGCAGCTCCCGCTGCTACAGCCTCAGCTCCAGCTCCAGCACCAGCAGCTCCCGCTGCTACAGCCTCAGCTCCAGCTCCAGCACCAGCAGCTCCCGCTGCTACAGCCTCAGCACCAGCAGCTCCCACTGCTCCAGCCTCAGCTCCAGCACCAGCAGCTCCCGCTGTTCCAGCCTCAGCTCCAGCTCCAGCACCAGCAGCTCCCGCTGCTACAGCTCCAGCACCAGCAGCTCCCGCTGCTACAGCCTCAGCTCCAGCAGCTCCCGTTGCTACAGCCTCAGCTCCAGCAGCTCCCGCTGCTACAGCTCCAGCACCAGCAGCTCCAGCCTCGGCTCCAGCACCAGCAGCTCCCGCTACTACAGCCTCAGCACCAGCAGCTCCCGCTGCTCCAGCCTCAGCTCCAGCACCAGCAGCTCCCCCTGCTCCAGCCTCAGCTCCAGCACCAGCAGCTCCTCCTGCTCCAGCCTCAGCTCCAGCAGCTCCCGCTGCTACAGCCTAAGCTGCAGCAGCTCCCCCTGCTACAGCCTCAGCTCCAGCAGCTCCCGCTGATACAGCTCCAGCTCCAGCCTCAGCTCCAGCAGCTCCCTCTGCTACAGCCTCAGCTCCAGCTCCAGCACCAGCAGCTCCCGCTGCTACAGCTCCAGCACCAGCAGCTCCCGCTGCTACAGCCTCAGCTCCAGCTCCAGCACCAGCAGCTCCCGCTGCTACAGCCTCAGCACCAGCAGCTCCCACTGCTCCAGCCTCAGCTCCAGCTCCAGCACCAGCAGCTCCCGCTGCTACAGCTCCAGCACCAGCAGCTCCCGCTGCTACAGCCTCAGCTCCAGCTCCAGCACCAGCAGCTCCCGCTGCTACAGCCTCAGCACCAGCAGCTCCCTCTGCTACAGCCTCAGCTCCAGCTCCAGCACCAGCAGCTCCCGCTGCTACAGCTCCAGCACCAGCAGCTCCCTCTGCTACAGCCTCAGCTCCAGCTCCAGCACCAGCAGCTCCCGCTGCTACAGCTCCAGCACCAGCAGCTCCCGCTGCTACAGCCTCAGCTCCAGCTCCAGCACCAGCAGCTCCCGCTGCTACAGCCTCAGCACCAGCAGCTCCCACTGCTCCAGCCTCAGCTCCAGCTCCAGCACCAGCAGCTCCCGCTGCTACAGCCTCAGCACCAGCAGCTCCCACTGCTCCAGCCTCAGCTCCAGCACCAGCAGCTCCCGCTGTTCCAGCCTCAGCTCCAGCACGAGCAGCTCCCGCTGCTACAGCCTCAGCTTCAGCTCCAGCACGAGCAGCTCCCGCTGCTCTAGCCTCAGCTCCAGCACCAGCAGCTCCCGCTGCTACAGCCTCAGCACCAGCAGCTCCCACTGCTCCAGCCTCAGCTCCCGCTGCTCCAGCCTCAGCTCCAGCTCCAGCACGAGCAGCTCCCGCTGCTACAGCCTCAGCTCCAGCAGCTCCCGCTGCTACAGCTCCAGCTCCAGCACCAGCAGCTCCCTCTGCTACAGCTCCAGCTCCAGCTCCAGCACCAGCAGCTCCCTCTGCTACAGCCTCAGCTCCAGCTCCAGCACCAGCAGCTCCCGCTGCTACAGCTCCAGCACCAGCAGCTCCCGCTGCTACAGCCTCAGCTCCAGCTCCAGCACCAGCAGCTCCCGCTGCTACAGCCTCAGCACCAGCAGCTCCCACTGCTCCAGCCTCAGCTCCAGCACCAGCAGCTCCCGCTGTTCCAGCCTCAGCTCCAGCACGAGCAGCTCCCGCTGCTACAGCCTCAGCTTCAGCTCCAGCACGAGCAGCTCCCGCTGCTCTAGCCTCAGCTCCAGCACCAGCAGCTCCCGCTGCTACAGCCTCAGCACCAGCAGCTCCCACTGCTCCAGCCTCAGCTCCCGCTGCTCCAGCCTCAGCTCCAGCTCCAGCACGAGCAGCTCCCGCTGCTACAGCCTCAGCTCCAGCAGCTCCCGCTGCTACAGCTCCAGCTCCAGCTCCAGCACCAGCAGCTCCCTCTGCTATAGCCTCAGCTCCAGCTCCAGCACCAGCAGCTCCCGCTGCTACAGCTCCAGCACCAGCAGCTCCCGCTGCTACAGCTCCAGCACCAGCAGCTCCCGCTGCTACAGCTCCAGCACCAGCAGCTCCCGCTGCTACAGCCTCAGCTCCAGCTCCAGCACCAGCAGCTCCAGCTGCTACAGCCTCAGCTCCAGCTCCAGCACCAGCAGCTCCCGCTGCTACAGCCTCAGCTCCAGCAGCTCCTGCTGCTACAGCTGCAGCTCCAGCACCAGCAGCTCCCGCTGCTCCAGCCTCAGCTCCAGCTCCAGCACCAGCAGCTCCCGCTGCTACAGCCTCAGCTCCAGCAGCTGCTGCTGCTAAAGCCTCAGCTCCAGCACCAGCAGCTCCCGCTGCTACAGCCTTAGCTCCAGCACCAGCAGCTCCAGCCTCAGCTCCAGCACGAGCAGCTCCCCCTGCTCCAGCCTCAGCTCCAGCAGCTCCCGCTGCTCCAGCCTCAGCTCCAGCAGCTCCCGCTGCTACAGCTCCAGCTCCAGCACCAGCAGCTCCCGCTGCTACAGCCTCAGCACCAGCAGCTCCCGCTGCTACAGCCTCAGCTCCAGCAGCTCCCGCTGCTACAGCTCCAGCTCCAGCACCAGCAGCTCCCGCTGCTACAGCCTCAGCTCCAGCTCCAGCACCAGCAGCTCCCGCTGCTACAGCCTCAGCTCCAGCAGCTCCTGCTGCTACAGCCTCAGCTCCAGCTCCAGCACCAGCAGCTCCCGCTGCTACAGCCTCAGCTCCAGCAGCTCCTGCTGCTAAAGCCTCAGCTCCAGCACCAGCAGCTCCCGCTGCTACAGCCTCAGCTCCAGCACCAGCAGCTCCAGCCTCAGCTCCAGCACCAGTAGCTCCCCCTGCTCCAGCCTCAGCTCCAGCAGCTCCCGCTGCTCCAGCCTCAGCTCCAGCAGCTCCCGCTGCTCCAGCTCCAGCTCCAGCACCAGCAGCTCCCGCTGCTCCAGCTCCAGCTCCAGCACCAGCAGCTCCCGCTGCTCCAGCCTCATCTCCAGCACCAGCAGCTCCCGCTGCTCCAGCCTCAGCTCCAGCACCAGCAGCTCCCGCTGCTCCAGCCTCAGCTCAAGCACCAGCAGCTCCCCCTGCTCCAGCCTCAGCTCCAGCACCAGCAGCTCCTCCTGCTCCAGCCTCAGCTCCAGCAGCTCCCGCTGATACAGCCTCAGCTCCAGCAGCTCCCGCTGCTACAGCCTCAGCTCCAGCAGCTCCCGCTGCTACAGCTCCAGCTCCAGCACCAGCAGCTCCCTCTGCTACAGCCTCAGCTCCAGCTCCAGCACCAGCAGCTCCCGCTGCTACAGCTCCAGCACCAGCAGCTCCCGCTGCTACAGCCTCAGCTCCAGCTCCAGCACCAGCAGCTCCCGCTGCTACAGCCTCAGCTCCAGCTCCAGCACCAGCAGCTCCCGCTGCTACAGCCTCAGCACCAGCAGCTCCCACTGCTCCAGCCTCAGCTCCAGCACCAGCAGCTCCCGCTGTTCCAGCCTCAGCTCCAGCTCCAGCACCAGCAGCTCCCGCTGCTACAGCTCCAGCACCAGCAGCTCCCGCTGCTACAGCCTCAGCTCCAGCAGCTCCCGTTGCTACAGCCTCAGCTCCAGCAGCTCCAGCTGCTACAGCTCCAGCACCAGCAGCTCCAGCCTCGGCTCCAGCACCAGCAGCTCCCGCTACTACAGCCTCAGCACCAGCAGCTCCCGCTGCTCCAGCCTCAGCTCCAGCACCAGCAGCTCCCCCTGCTCCAGCCTCAGCTCCAGCACCAGCAGCTCCTCCTGCTCCAGCCTCAGCTCCAGCAGCTCCCGCTGCTACAGCCTAAGCTGCAGCAGCTCCCCCTGCTACAGCCTCAGCTCCAGCAGCTCCCTCTGCTACAGCCTCAGCTCCAGCTCCAGCACCAGCAGCTCCCGCTGCTACAGCTCCAGCACCAGCAGCTCCCGCTGCTACAGCCTCAGCTCCAGCTCCAGCACCAGCAGCTCCCGCTGCTACAGCCTCAGCACCAGCAGCTCCCACTGCTCCAGCCTCAGCTCCAGCTCCAGCACCAGCAGCTCCCGCTGCTACAGCTCCAGCACCAGCAGCTCCCGCTGCTACAGCCTCAGCTCCAGCTCCAGCACCAGCAGCTCCCGCTGCTACAGCCTCAGCACCAGCAGCTCCCTCTGCTACAGCCTCAGCTCCAGCTCCAGCACCAGCAGCTCCCGCTGCTACAGCTCCAGCACCAGCAGCTCCCTCTGCTACAGCCTCAGCTCCAGCTCCAGCACCAGCAGCTCCCGCTGCTACAGCTCCAGCACCAGCAGCTCCCGCTGCTACAGCCTCAGCTCCAGCTCCAGCACCAGCAGCTCCCGCTGCTACAGCCTCAGCACCAGCAGCTCCCACTGCTCCAGCCTCAGCTCCAGCTCCAGCACCAGCAGCTCCCGCTGCTACAGCCTCAGCACCAGCAGCTCCCACTGCTCCAGCCTCAGCTCCAGCACCAGCAGCTCCCGCTGTTCCAGCCTCAGCTCCAGCACGAGCAGCTCCCGCTGCTACAGCCTCAGCTTCAGCTCCAGCACGAGCAGCTCCCGCTGCTCTAGCCTCAGCTCCAGCACCAGCAGCTCCCGCTGCTACAGCCTCAGCACCAGCAGCTCCCACTGCTCCAGCCTCAGCTCCCGCTGCTCCAGCCTCAGCTCCAGCTCCAGCACGAGCAGCTCCCGCTGCTACAGCCTCAGCTCCAGCAGCTCCCGCTGCTACAGCTCCAGCTCCAGCACCAGCAGCTCCCTCTGCTACAGCTCCAGCTCCAGCTCCAGCACCAGCAGCTCCCTCTGCTACAGCCTCAGCTCCAGCTCCAGCACCAGCAGCTCCCGCTGCTACAGCTCCAGCACCAGCAGCTCCCGCTGCTACAGCCTCAGCTCCAGCTCCAGCACCAGCAGCTCCCGCTGCTACAGCCTCAGCACCAGCAGCTCCCACTGCTCCAGCCTCAGCTCCAGCACCAGCAGCTCCCGCTGTTCCAGCCTCAGCTCCAGCACGAGCAGCTCCCGCTGCTACAGCCTCAGCTTCAGCTCCAGCACGAGCAGCTCCCGCTGCTCTAGCCTCAGCTCCAGCACCAGCAGCTCCCGCTGCTACAGCCTCAGCACCAGCAGCTCCCACTGCTCCAGCCTCAGCTCCCGCTGCTCCAGCCTCAGCTCCAGCTCCAGCACGAGCAGCTCCCGCTGCTACAGCCTCAGCTCCAGCAGCTCCCGCTGCTACAGCTCCAGCTCCAGCTCCAGCACCAGCAGCTCCCTCTGCTATAGCCTCAGCTCCAGCTCCAGCACCAGCAGCTCCCGCTGCTACAGCTCCAGCACCAGCAGCTCCCGCTGCTACAGCTCCAGCACCAGCAGCTCCCGCTGCTACAGCTCCAGCACCAGCAGCTCCCGCTGCTACAGCCTCAGCTCCAGCTCCAGCACCAGCAGCTCCAGCTGCTACAGCCTCAGCTCCAGCTCCAGCACCAGCAGCTCCCGCTGCTACAGCCTCAGCTCCAGCAGCTCCTGCTGCTACAGCTGCAGCTCCAGCACCAGCAGCTCCCGCTGCTCCAGCCTCAGCTCCAGCTCCAGCACCAGCAGCTCCCGCTGCTACAGCCTCAGCTCCAGCAGCTGCTGCTGCTAAAGCCTCAGCTCCAGCACCAGCAGCTCCCGCTGCTACAGCCTTAGCTCCAGCACCAGCAGCTCCAGCCTCAGCTCCAGCACGAGCAGCTCCCCCTGCTCCAGCCTCAGCTCCAGCAGCTCCCGCTGCTCCAGCCTCAGCTCCAGCAGCTCCCGCTGCTCCAGCTCCTGCTCCAGCACCAGCAGCTCCCGCTGCTCCAGCCTCAGCTCCAGCTCCAGCACCAGCAGCTCCCGCTGCTCCAGCCTCATCTCCAGCACCAGCAGCTCCCGCTGCTCCAGCCTCAGCTCCAGCACCAGCAGCTCCCGCTGCTACACCCTCAGCTCCAGCACCAGCAGCTCCCGCTGCTCCAGCCTCAGTTCCAGCTCCAGCACCAGCAGCTCCCGTTGCTCCAGCCTCAGCTCCAGCACCAGCAGCTCCCGCTGCTCCAGCCTCAGCTCCAGCTCCAGCACCAGCAGCTCCCGCTGCTCCAGCCTCAGCTCCAGCACCAGCACCTCCCTCTGCTCCAGCCTCAGCTCCAGCTCCAGCACCAGCAGCTCCCGCTGCTCCAGCCTCAGCTCCAGCAGCTCCTGCTGCTACAGCTCCAGCTCCAGCACCAGCAGCTCCCGCTGCTACTGCCTCAGCTACAGCTCCAGCAGCTCCCACTGCTCCAGCCTCAGCTCCAGCACCAGCAGCACCCTCAGTTCCAGCTGCTCCAGCGCAAGCACCAGCAGCTCCCACTGCTTCAGCTCCAGTGCCAGCTGTGCCTGCTTTTCCTACTCCAGTGTCTGCAGTGCCTGCCGCCCATGTGGCACCCACTGCTTCAGCTCCAGTGCCAGCGGTGCCCGCCGCTCCTGTGTCGGCAGTGTCTGCCGCCCATGTGGTACCCACTGCTTCAGCTCCAGTGCCAGCGGTGCCCGCCGTTCCTGTGTCTGCAGTGCCTGCCGCCCATGTGGTACCCACTGTTCCTGCTCTAGTGCCAGCAGTGCCTGCCGCCCACGTGGTACCCACTGCCCCTGACCCTGTGCCCGCGGCTCCGGCCGCCTCTGACCCTGTGCCCGCGGCTCCGGCCGCCTCTGACCCTGTACCCGCTGCTCCGGCCGCCTCTGACCCTGTGCCCGCGGCTACGGCCGCCTCTGACCCTGTGCCCGTGGCTACGGCCGCCTCTGACCCTGTGCCCGCGGCTACGGCCGCCTCTGACCCTGTGCCCATTCCCAGAACTAAGCACACCACCAGGTCGTGTGCTGCCCGACCTGCTCCAAGGTCTCCTGCTCCAGCCCCTCGAACTCTGCCCAGGCTGGCCCCTCAGACTTTGACTTTTACCAGTCCTGGGCTCCAGTCTATGTTTGTATTCGTGCCTGTGTCTGTACCTGTCTTGGTCCCCGTTACTGTCTGTGTTCCTGTACCTGTGTCTAGTCATGTTTCGGTTCCTGTTCCCATTTCTGTATTTGTGTCCGTCCCAGTAAATGTATTTGTCCCAGTTCCCCTGTCCAGTCTTGTCCAGTCCCCGTTCCAGTCTTCTGTTCAGTCTGCTGCCCCATCTGCGTTTCTGTCTAGTGTTCAGCCCCATGTCCAGTCCCAGTTCCCGCCCACTTTCCAGTCTGTGTTTCAACCCACTGTCCAGTCTCCATCCCTGTCTAGTGTCCAGTTTAAGCCCCCTGTCCAGTCATTTGTCCAGTCTAAGCCCCCTGTCCAGTCTCAGCCCACTGTCCAGTCTTTTGTCCAGTCCTTGCCCCATGTCCAGTCTGTGTCCCCTGTCCAGTCTCAGTCCCCTGTCCGGTCGTTTGTCCAGTCTCAGTCCCCTGTCCGGTCGTTTGTCCAGTCTCAGCCCCCTGTCCAGTCTTTTGTCCAGTCCCTGCCCCCTGTCCAGTCTTTGTTTCCATTCATAGTCCAGTCTCCTGTTTTGTCATAAGTTCCATTGTCCTAGTTCTGTCTCATCTTGTTCTCTGTTCCTTTTCCTTGTTCCCTCTTTCGGTGCCTCTGGTAGTGGCGCCGTTGAGGGGGGGGGGGTGATGTAACACCTTAGCCCATGTCTGTCTTATGTTTCTCCCTCATTTGGTCTCTTGTGCTCCTGCCCTCTGTTTACCTGTCATGTGTTTCCCAGCCATGTGCTTCTGTTGTGTTTTTGGTCCTGTCTCCGCCCTAGCCCCGCCCTGTTATTTGTAACCCTGCCCCCTCTTGATTGATCCTCAGGTGTTTCTAGTTTTCTGTTCCCTCCTTGTGTATATAAGCCCCTTTGTTTCAAGCCTTCTTTGTCTAGTCTTTTGTTGGTTTGCTGTTTCTTAGATTCCTGTTTTCAAGTTTAGTGTTTTGTAGTATTGTATTCAGTGTAACTTTGGTTTATTTTGTTTGTTTGTTTGTTAATTTGTTTTAGTTTGTTAATTTAATAAATATTATTATTATGCACTTACGTCCATCCCCTCACTTTTGTAACAATTATATTATATTATATTATATTATATTATATTATATTATATTATATTACAGGACAACACAATAAATTTCTATGCTATTGTGCGCAGGTAATATTTAATAATCAGGAGCTTCTAACTAGCATTGTGGCCCTTCATCTGGGCAAATATATATAGAGTACCAGTCAATAGTTTGGACATGTTGCATTTTTTTTCTGTTTTAATTTATTTTCTACATTCAGAATCAGTATTAACGACATGAAAACAATTAAGTGGCACATATGGAATTATCTAGTAAACAAAAAGTGCATGGCCTCCACAATCTCCTGAACGAAACCCAACTGAAATGGTGATTTTAGGGGATTTGAGCTTGAAGGAAAAAGCAGCAACAATTGTTCAGCACCTCCAGAAACTCCTTCACGACACTGAGATTAAAATATATATCAGATAATATATATATATATATATATATATATATATATATATATATATATATATATATATATATATATATATATATATATATATATATATAAAACCATCAAACCAAGCTGAACTGCTTGAATTTCGCATCTGGTCTGTACTTTATAGAACAAAACAACAATGTTTATTTTACTCAAACATATACCTATAAATAATAAGTACATCCGTTTGCTATTTAAATATCAAAATATGTGTAATGTTATTGATTACAACACATTTCTATGTTTTTTGGGCGTAACAGTGAATAAATACTGCATATTGGCAGTGTTGAATCAATGTTTGCCGTTCAACTGAGCACCTTGTTCCAGGGGAGGAGTCAACAAAGACTATCTTTGAATTTTCGCTTTGTAAAGCTCTTTGGGAAACATTAGAAGAACTAGCTCGTTCTTTACTCACGTCATGCATTAGTTCGTTCGATATTCCTTAAGATTGATCGTTTTCAGGAAAACCCACCCCTACACAAGTACACAAAGGAGGTACCATACTCTTCTGTCTCTCCACTCATATCTCTCTTCACTCAGGATACACAAACCTGATAGCAGCATCCACAAAAAATAACATCCCTAGGAGTTTTTCCTCCAGAAACTCCTAAGCTATTTATGTTACCATGGTACCAGGAAAGCAAAAGCATCAGTGATATGGTCCGGGTGTTTTGTACATGAGTGGATGTCATTTGTCAATTTTATCAGTACATGTAGAGATAGGGCTGTCGACGGCCTTCTGACTCCTTCATAACTTGAGAATGTCTAATAGAAGAATCTGGACTGAATTTTAGCTAGAAATATAAGATCAAAAGATAACCCCTTAAAAAAGACCTTTCACAACAAAAGCATCAATTTTAAGAGAACAGCATTTTCCTAGACACATGCTTAAGAGGACAGACAGCCAGTAATTAGTTCGAAAAAGAGACATATGTTGTTCCTGTTAGTTGCCTTGTAACCAGCCCTGGAAATTTCTACTTCTACCAAGAACAAAAATTGGATGTGAAATGAAAAAAGTAAAATGGTTTGGTTTAATTTAAAGGAGGATCTAAGGACATAATGTGCATTTACATTGCTAATAGCCTATTAAACATCTGGAGCGTTTTCTAACAATCCTAACCTTATCTATGTCAAATTTCTTTATAATGCTTAGTATAATTATTAGTTTTTTAAATCAAACATTCAAGTTTCTAAATGTAATTTGCCTTATAATTGGTGGCGATTGACTGTGAGGCTCAGGACCTAATGGTGAAAGATGCCTGTCCATTCCTCTACAAATAAATAACATTATTTCTGGGTACATTAGGATTCATGGCCCCGCCCACCTTGGCTTGCAATGGATCACTGCAGAGCCAGAAAACAGAAACACAGAAGGTAAGATAACAGAGAACCTGCCCCTCTACATGAGCTAAAACCTGCTAACAGAACACAGCTTATAAAGGCATGATAAAATGATTAAAGAAAGGGTTTATGCTTTTTTTACAGGTCCTTGCCGGTGCTTAATCTTATGTGGCTCAAAGGTCACAAGTTAACTGTTTGGACAGATAACAAGAATCTCACATATCTTTCGCGTTCTTAAAAATTAAGAAGGTTTTATCTCTCTCCTGTAAAGTTGCAGTTTTGTAAATACATGTTTTTCATTGGACAGTAACAGTATGAGCAGTGGTGGATTTCCATACTGATGTGGACAGTGCTGTCAATCAGAATCCTTAATCAGCAAGAGAATAAACTGTAACTCTACAGTATTGCCCTTTAGTGTTAGACCAGACCGGCCAAGTAAAGGCTGACTGTGTTCAGAAAGCCATATATGGCAAGTTTCTTCCCATGTGCTTAGTCCATTTTATAGAATGACCTCTCTTGAGCTTTATCCATATCTAAGTGCGCTGATGTTTCTGACCTTACAAGGACTGTTTTCGTAGATTTTAAAAAGGCAAATGAAATGAGTTTTTCCAAGACATGTTTTGTTTAACTCTGTTCAGGTTAGCTGAACATTTTGGGCTTCAAGTGAATAAAAACATTTTTTCCATCCCTCTTAAGTCGTTAACTTAAAAACATCCATCGATATTGTCAAAACTACCTAAGATAAGTTGTGTTTGTGATATGTTGTGTTGCTCTGCATGAATGCTGCTGCTGTGAGAGAAATGTCTCTTGCTCTCCGACCTAGAATTCCTTTGTGGCAGTGGATCATCTGTCGGCTTGTTTGTCTTGGCTGAAAGTGAGCTCTCAGAAGAGGCCTTTCATAACCACTCATGTCTTTATGTATCAAGGTCCTTTTTTTTAAAAATATAATCTGCAAAATGGCCTCTAAAACTATGAGGGAATCATGAGGAAAGCATAGGAAATTATTTTGAAAATGGTCAAATACACTGACATACATCAAAATTAATTTTAGTTTTAAAATAGATACATACGTCTTTTTAAACATTATCTAGATTAGCTAGATTAGCCACATAAGTATTATGCATATTCCTCCAAAAACATGTTCATAAGAACATAAACAACCTCTATGTACAGATTACATACAAAATAATTTAAAAATGATGCTTCTTGAATTGTTGTTCAAACATTGTATTAAAGATGCAAGAAAAAGTATGTGAACCATTTGGGATTACTTGGATTTTTGCATAAATTGGTCAATAAATGTGTTCTGATCTTCATCTAAGTCACAACAATAGACAAACACAGTCTGCTTAAACTAATACCACACAGAAAAAAATATGTTTGCATGGTTTTATTAAACACAACATGTTAACATTCACAGTGAGGGGGAAAAGTATGTGAACCCCCTAGACTAATGACTTTTCTAAGAGCTAATTGGAGTCAGGATGTGATGAGATTGGAGGTGTTGGTTAAAGCTGCCCTGCCCTAAAAAGAGTTTGCTGTTCTTAAGAAGCATTGCTTGATTTGAATCATGACTCGCACAGAAGAGCTCTTAGCAGACCTACGTTCAAGAGTTGATGACTTGCATGAAGCTGGAAAGGGTTACAAAAGTATCTGTAAAAGCCTTGATGTTCATGTGTCCACGGTAAAACAGACGGTCTACAAATGGAGAAAGTTCAGCACTGTTGCTACTCTCTCTAGGCGTGGTCGTCCTGTAAAGATGACTGCAAGAGCACAGCGCAGAATGATCAATGAGGTGAGGAAGAATCCTAGAGTGTCAACTGAAGACTTACAGAAATCTCTGGCACATGCTCACATTTTTATTGACAAATCTACAATAAGGAAAACATGAAACAAGTATGGAGTTCATGGAAGGACACCACGGAGGAAGCCACTGCTGTCCAAAAAAAGCATTGCTGCACGTTTGAAGTTTGCAAAAGAGCACCTGGATGTTCCACAGCAGTACTGGCTAAATATAATGTGAACAGATGAAACCAAAATTGAGTTGTTTGGAAGGAACACACAGCGCTATGTGTGGGGAAAAAAGGCACAGCACACCATCATCAAAACATTATCCTTTGTAAAACATGGTGGAAGGGGCATCAAGGTCTGATGCCTCAGGGTCTGGACGGATTGCCGTCATTAACGAAAACATTTATTTTTAAGTTTACCAAGACATTTTGCAGAAAAACTTAATACCATCTGTTCACCAACTGAAGCTCAACAGAGGATGGATGATGCAACAGAACATAAATAAATCAACCGAATGGCTTCAACAGAAGAAAATACACCTTCTGGAGATTCCGGTCCTCGACCCAATAGAGATGCTGTGGCATCATGACCTCAAGAGAGCGATTTACACCAGAAATCTCAAGAATATTACTGAACTAAAACAGTTTAGTGAAGAGGAATGATCCAAAACTCCTCCTGACTGTTGTGCAGGTCTGATAAAGGAGGATCAACCAGTTAATAAATTCAAAGCTTCACATACTTTTTCACCCTCACTGTGAATGTTAACATGTTGTGTTTAATAAAACCATGCAAACATATACATTTTTCTGTTTGGTATCAGTTTAAGCAGACTGTGTTTGTCTATTGTTGTGACTTAGATGAAGATCAGAACACATTTAATCACCAATTTATGCAGAAATCCAAGTAATCCCAAAGGGTAAACATATGTTTTCTTGCAGCTGGATATTTTCTTTGTTATTTTGAACAATCTAGGCTATCTGTTGTAAACTATTATTTCACCTGATTTAAATAAAGTGCTGCTAGTTTAATTAATTATGTCCAAACGAACACAATTTTACTTCCTGAGATTTTATTCATCTACACTTCTCATCAGTCTTTTCAAACCTATTTTTATGAGATTTTCCCAGGAGATGTTTTATCAGCATCCCATTAGTACATTTACTTAAACCATAAAGACCAGCTTTGTACGATCACATCAGGCTTATCATTCCCTGGGCTCTAACTTCCTAAAGTCAAAGGTCAAACTGTAAAGCTTTTCAGTGCATCTGTGTTTTTATACAGTGCAAGCATGTAGCTTTTTTTTTTTACCTACGAAAGAAATTCTTCACTGACAGTTCCTAGAAGTAGTATACTGGTGCCAAGCAGCGCTGGTACGCCCAATGTTTCGAGAAGAGAAAAATGTATCACATAAACTAGCAGCTGTTGGAAATTACCCAGTTGGTACAAATTATGCCTTAACAGTAAGTTCAAATGCACCCATGACTGACATACACACGTTGAACTTCACTGTTAAAGGTAGAAAACAGTCAGATATAGAACAGAAATATAGAACACTCAACAGAATCATAATATTAATAAAAAAAAAAAACTAATGAAACTGACCCAAACTGTCTCAGGGTGCCTGCATGTTTCAGCTCCTTCCACAGATGTTCAAAAGGATTTATTTTAGGACTCATAAAAGGCCACTTCAGAAGAGTCCAATGCATTGCTTTTAGCCATTCTTGGGTGTTTTAAGTCATTATCCTGTTGCAGGACCCATGACCTGTGACTGAGACCAAGCTAATTAATGAATCAAAAGCTATTTTAAGTACTGTAATGCTTGATTAATGAATAAATGTCAAATATTATTTTGCACATGTGCTTAATACTGCAAAGGTTAACATAAGGTGTGCTGTTCAAAGCTGAATGATTATATATTTCCACACATACTTGTTTGAGAAAACAGCAGCCACATCATCTTCACTTACAGAGAAGAAGTTGTTTGTTGCATCACCACTCTTGTAAGGAATATTTGTATGTGAGAGTCCAAGTGAATACAAAAAAACATTATGATTGATTTTTACCAAATATCACGGCACTCCAGGTACACTTTTTTTGGAGGTAGTTAAGATCTGTCTATATTTTATTATTTGATTGTTTTTAATCTGTGTTAGTCTCCTAGAACAGCGTTTCTCAACCTTTTTTCTATCACGGCACCCTTTAAATATATGCGAGATGTCAAGGCACCCCAGTTTACGGACCGGGGGGAGGGGGGGGGGGGGGCTGGCGCAGTACTTCAGGTGAGAACGAGGGGTGTTGCTGGCGGAATATGAAATAAAATAGCGCGTGCATCGCGTGGGGGGACAAAAACTTTACAGTGTGTCCCAATTTAGGGGCTGCATCCTTCAGAGGCTGTATTCGAAGACAGATTGCGTCACAGCTGCGCAGTAATACACCGCCTCTGTGGGTCGCATCCTTCAGAGTATGCTGCCTGTGAATTGGGACACACCCCGACACGAGCTGACTCTGGAAAGGAAATATGCACGTGAGGCGCAATATTTTGACGGCACCCCCGATGAAGCCAGACGGCACCCCAGGGTGCCGCGGCACCCTGGTTGAGAAACACTGTCCTAGAAGGATGACCTGTAGTGTGGATAGTAGCTTTTTTGTATATCTTCTTATTTAAATAGTCTCCTTGCTTCTGTTTGTAATGCAAGGCTTCTGATAGATATGATTGAAGTTATTGAGGCCAGGCATTGGCAAATGAGCATGCAAGGGTGGCGCAGTCTAGATGTCCTTCAGCATCTTCCTCACTCTTGCTGAGAGGGAATTCAGAACAAGGCCGTTAAGGCCAGTAAAGGGCCATTTGTGTCTCCTAAAAGACTAAATGTTCTCACTATATCCTGTTTTTTTTCCTTCAGAACTGGCAAAAGGCTAGACATGAGGATAAAGACAAAAATGTAGCCAACAATGCAGATGTCAAACAGGCAGAATCTGTTTTGAAATGAGAGTTGTGTTTTCTGCTGCAGGTGAATCTCAGGACTTGAAAAGATTTCTCAACACAGCAATTCTGCTCTAGAATGTCACAGAAAATGACACTGGGTCAGATTGTGTATTTGCTATTTCAATAAAATACATTTTCCTAATCTTAGTGTCATGAAATAATGGTAATGTGATCAAATATTTAGTTACTAATCTCAGCCATACACACGATCATACAACCAGCCCTCTTGTTATCTTCCGCAGGTCTTCCTTCTCTTTGTCTGTGTATAAAGACCCTTTGTTTCAGTCTTCCTTTTTCTGGTCTTGTGTGTTACACATTAGTTCAGGGTTGTTCTGTCTATGTTTTTAGTTTTTTTCTAGTCATTTTTTGCTAGTCTGTTCTCTTTTGTTTCTCTTCTTTTGTGTTTATTTCCAGTTTCTCTGTTTTGAGTTTTGAATTTCATTAAAATTACTTGTGTTAATGTCTGCCTCTGCCTCCTTGCTGTGTTCAGGAACAAAAAATAAGTAATTATAAATGTGTAACTACACATGTAATATATCAAATAAAAATAATTGCAAAAATCTATACAAATATTTGTCAAACGTTCAAACCAAAGTCTGAAAATGTTTTACAGTATGGTGATTTACTTTTACTTTAAGGTTATTGCAGACTGTATTAATTCATATATCTATTCCTGCTTTTTAATAATATAAAATCAGACTAGGTTAATAAAACAGACACTGATGCAACATGCAACATTATTGTTATTTACTAATGACTTTTTACTAATTCCAGTTCTTTAGCTGGATTACATTTCTTTACATGTGATTATAACAGCCTAAATTTGGTTTTAATTTGAGATGAAGTATGTGCTCTCTTTATACTCCTTCTACACAGGATGCTTGCGGCAACTTAATATATTGGACACTTACAAGACAACAACTCTGACATTCAGTATTACTTCCCTTCCTCATAGCCTCATGCTCAGACATGTTTAAACTGTTGTTGTGAGCGGATAGCCAGACGCTACTTGGAAATTTCCTAAGGAAGTGATAAGAGATTCCTGTTATTGAGCGGATTGTCCAGTACTGCCAGGGAATATGGTATTTTTAAATTTTCACATTGTTCACAATCTTCTTTAGTCATTTAGGAAACTTCACACACACCCTTTATGGAGCCCTATTAGACTCTTCACATGCTAAAAATGAATGTGCAACATGATTTACCAAGGACACATTTTAAAGCTGGAAACGATACATAGACAAGAGAATTTCAAGTATACAGTGCATTTGTGAAGAATAAGTAATAAAATATAGCCGCAAGCGGCAATCAGCGGGTTCAAGCACCAACTGGCACAATGGTGCATACTAGAGCATAGGATGGTGATGTGTAAGAAGGTCTAATATGATTGGAGATGCCCTGTCACATTTAGAAATTATCAAGTTTTTTACCTGTTATTAATGTTGAGCAGAGGCCTTTCAACCTGATCAGTGCTTAAATTCACATGTAAATCTAGTGAACTTTGTAGGATATTCATTAAGTGAGTTAGAACTAGTCAAAAGGTGTCTACATGTTATTGGTATTGATCAGGTGGCTTCAACCAGAATGTTCACAAAGGGGTATTCAGATTGACCTTTGAACCTTTGCAGAACAAGCTGAAATGTTTGACCAAACAAGTTTAAATTAACACAAAGGAGTGAATGTTCTGATATGACATGTAATTACGAAGTTATTATAAATCTAGTTCTGAATTAAATGGCACTTCATCAAGCACCAACTGGCACAATGGTGCCTACTAGAGCATAGGATGGTGATGTGTAAGAAGGTCTAACATAATTGGAGACATTCTGTCACATTTAGAAATGATCAAAAGTCTTTCTCCTGTTATTAATGTTGAGAAGAGGCACAAAGGAGTGAATGTTCTGATATGACATGTAATTACATTTAAATTACATCTAAATGTAGTTCTGAATCAAATGGCGCTTCATCAGAGTGATATTGTACAGAGGTCTTTAACATTGTGAGATTACAGCAAATACTGCAGAGTTACAGCAATTTAGGTTAGAAATTCCAAGGACGCGCAGATTGCTTGATGCCTGGAGAGTATTGTATGTGAAATTTTCACAAATGTTTTTAATGAATCTTAACCTAGAGACTCTACAGTGTGCAACAAGACTGAAATGGAGCTGATAGGCCAAATATCCAGAGAGTAGTTTCAATATAGCTATTTTCAAACAATTAGCAATTATGAATGAACAAAGCACTTTTTAAACATAGTTGTATTGAGAAATTTGTCAGAGCCACTGTACTAAATATGGCAAAAACAATTAGATGTCAAAATAGTACAGCATGATTGACATATACTCGTTTTTTTGGAACAGCGCCCCCCAGTGGGCGGATTGTTTCAGCACTTTGCAGGTCACTTCAGTGTCTCCACCTGAACATAACTGCCAAGTGTCATCCTGATTGGGCAACATTCAGCCTGCCAAAAGGTCTGCTGATTGCTGATTGGCTGATGGTGTTCAGCCATGTTGATTGATTAAGTTGCCCTTTGAACATCCTTTAGAGGTTGTATGATAGATTCTGCATGCAAAGTTTCAACTTGCTAGGTTGCACGGTTGCTGAGAAACAGTGCTCCAAATTTAACTGTTGGAGTGAATGGGGCATATATCCGGAAGGACTAATTTACATATGGAGGCCATATTGTTTACAAATTTCAACATTGTTTTGATGAATATTGAAGCGCATGCTCTCACGAGTGTTTTGATACCAAACATGCCAGGATTGGTCAAAATTCCTAGGACTAGTTCGCAAAAGTATGTTTTGGATATTATGCAAATTAGCAAATAATCTATATAGACGGAAGTGCATGGTCCAAATTGGAAAGTTGTTGGTATTGACCCAAGGAATCCATCAAAAAAAAGAATTTTGAATGTAGGAAAAATGTGAAAAATGAATTTTCTTGTTTATAGCGCCACCACTTGACCAATCGGTGCCATTTTTGTTGTCCGCCGATATGCACTGATCCTACATCTACCTACCAAGTTTCATATCTCTACAACTTACGGTTTAGGCTGCACAACTGTTTTTTCAGAGGAAAAAGAATAATAATAAGAAGAAGAAAAATCTTAGCAAAAACAATAGGGTTCTATGCACCTTCGGGGCTTGAACCCTAATAAACAATGGTTAACAATAGAATGCAATAATAAACAATAGTATTAAATAATAAATAACATAATATATGTTGGTGTAACCATTTCAAGAAGACTTTTTTGATAAATCTTCCTAATAAACACTTTATTAAAGTAAAGAGCTGCTGGTGGAACTGATCAAATGCTTACAGTGAGCTCACTGAGAAGCTCACTGGCTTTACTGGTTATGTCTATTTGTATTATTTTATTGTCATATAGTCTTATAAAGAACATAATTACACATATTTAACTACTATGAAATATCTTATTTCAGTATATTTTGTACCTCTTCCATCACAGCAGCGTAGATCAGCGTCCGGGTGCTGAACTGGCCTGCCTGCAGTCCAGATCTTTCACCAACAGAAAACAATTTATGCACCATGGAACACAAAAATCCAGCAAGGAACATCCAGGAAGGTTGAGCAGTTAGAATTACAATCAAACAAGAACGGGACAACCGTCCTAAAACTCCAGCAACTGCTCTCCAGCAAATGTCCCAGACATTTACAGACTGCTCTTCAAAGTTGAGAAGGTGCTACTGAATTGTAGACATGTCCCAGCCATCAAGTTCTAAATAGGTTACTGTTTTTTAAGAAACAGTGAAATGTCTCACTTTCAACATCTGAGTTCTATATTCTACTGTGAATAAAATACGAGACTTTACATTTACATTTTACACAGTATCCAATTTTTTTTTTTTTACCAACATTTCTTTTATAATGTAGTGTTTTATACTGTAGTGTTTTTTTTTTTAATTGACCACTCTTACATTCATAGAAGACCTTAAGTATTGTGGCAGTGAGGAGTCGGGAATACACAGCCTCATCAAGACAGACATGGTTTAATGTAAATAGACTATGAGTTGCTCCTAACCTGCCTCTGTTTTCTTTCTATGTTGCTGGGTCACTGTGGTCACGATCCTTTCCATAGGATTTAACACCTTTTTTGTGTAATCTCGATCTATTTCTAAAATGACAGAAATATCCTGAACAAAGAGAAAGACACTATTTATTATTTTTTACCCCAGGGCTCTGTGTAGGGTTCTGTTCAGCTGAGGACTGGTACAGTACATGGTCATCTGGAGGACATATGGTCTTCAGTGGAGTCTGTCAAAGTTAAGCTGCTGTGCTGAATGAAGAGACTCCCACCATTCATTCCTGGCCCCTGGTGTTTGCAGCTCTCGTGATGGTCTTCCCTCTAAGGGCTGCTATCTTTATGGATTGGCACAACAGGGCAAAACAAGAATTATTAAAATACACACTCTTTCCTGTTAAATGGAATGTGCATTAAAAACGAGTTATTCTTGAGTAAAAACAGAAAAAGAAACAGAAGGCAAAAGCAAGACAAGGATAAATGGAGCAGATAAAAATAATAATTAAATATTGCTAAGTAACTAAATAATGCTACTCTAGAATTAAATGTGGAAGGCTAGGTGGTTTCATGGTGTCTATTACACAATAATTACTGGAGGTAGAGGCTCAGAGACTGAGTTTTCACTGGAATTGATTCTTTATCTAATACCTTAGTAATTTTAGAAAAAAAACAAACAAAAAAAACAAATAAAAGAGCTCAGCATAAGCAATAACAGTTAACAGCAAATTTTAACTAATTTGGAACTATTTTTACTCCCACCAAGGCTGTTGGACGCAGCTGTGCGACAGAGCTGTTCTTCCTGAGGGATATGGTGGAGGCGGGGGATGTGTGGGACCTCTGGTGTGATACTGATCAGCTCCTTCCTCTGGTGACCTGGTGAGTGAGGGGGATTCAAGGTCAGTGTAGCTGTCCTGAAACAGACAGGGTGTTTGGCTCATATCCGACTGGCTCCATCCTCCAATCCTGACAGCAAGAAACGTCATTTGTTCGTAATGTGTTCCTGTGCTGTAAGGTGCTCTCAGGGTCAGGCCGGAGCATGACCAGTGATAGTCATTTGGGAGCCCTAAGCACAAATGTAAATGTGAAAATCTTTTAAAAGTAGGTGTGGAATATATAACATTTTAATGGTCTTTGTTTAACTAAAAAAATGGAAACTGGTTAAACTATTAAACTAATTTTGATTTAATGAGCCTACCTGGACAGTTAGTGTCTATTTGCCCAGTGAAACAGTAATATCCTGATAAACATGTCACTGTGTTCATTAAAACTTTGGAAAGCTCTCTTCATGTAGGTCTAGTAATATTTATTTTTTTATATTATTTTCTTAAAACTGACTCACAAGATATATATTTTTTCAACAAAAGATTTTCTGTACTTATCTCCTACAGGTAGGAAATGTAACCTACTGCTTTAGTGCATTTACAGTGTGTAGGAAGAGAACTTCATATCACATCCTGATGTCCATTACATGTGACAGATACAGGTCCAACCTTGCGTGAGCACAGGGATGTTCAGTGTCACAAACAGGAAACAATCTCTTCTAAAAAAATATGCATTAAAATGTCTAGTGTATTGCAATCATGCCATGATTTAGAGTTTTTTACAGTTTGGTATTTGTCAGTAAAGTTATGGGTATGTTGAATTAGAAGAACACAGCAAGAAGAATAGTGGTTTTGTTGTCGATCCTTTGGGTGGACTTAAGGTACTTTATGTATTTGTTCAGGTCTACCATCAGCTTACCTTATTTACCCCAATAAAAATGTATTACATACATTAGGTGCCCAAAAGACACCGTTGACCGTTCACACTTGCCTGCTTGATTAGAGATTCAAAAATAGTCATGCTCATACACAAAATAAATATTTTTGAAGTGAAAGGAACAAAAAAAGAAACGGGTGGCACATATAAAATTATACTGAGAGCTATGAGAATAAAAACATTTCACACACTGCGCTGCACTAAATAAACATAGACTACTAACATGAGAATACACAATATGTCAAGCTATACCCTGAGATACTGGTACGAGTGAAATACAGTCAAATATCTCAAATCAAATATCCAGTGTCCACAGAGTATGACTTCATGTGTCTTTGTTCTGTACTGCACTGTTCCTCATGGTACAGAGATTAGTTTGATTTTCAATTGAGCAAACACTGTTAACAAGAAGAAAAATGTTCAGTCTGTAGGTGAGTGCTGCTGCACTTAAACACTGTTGATCATACAGCTTTTTGTTCTCTACCTCAAAAGATAGTTTCTCATTTTTCTGTACTTTTACAGTACTGTGACCGTGAGCTGTTGGCACTCATAGACAATCAAACTGTAAACTCAGAAATTGAGTTAAATTTTCTAAATCAGATTTACTGTTCTGTTGATGCATTGCTCTTGTTAATGTTTATCATGAAAGGGTAAAATATTTCACTTTCAAAGCAAGTTAATAATTTTATTCATTATGAACATGAGTTTATATTTAAATGTGGTTTGAAAAAGCATTCATGCTCTGTGAACTTTATTTTGTCACTTTATAACACAAACTTACATTTATTTTATTGAAAATTTAAGTGATGAAGAGCAACACAAAGTAGCACATAATTGTGGAAAGAAAATGATACATAGTTCTCACAATTTTAATCAAATACAAATCTGAAGTGTGACATAACGTATTCAGCCCCCCCATATCAATCCTTTGGGGTATGTCTTTAACAGCTTTGCTCATTAAAGTGGGTCTTCCAAAATGTCAGATCATCAAACACATTATTTTATTTAGGATTAAAACAAGTGAATTATATTTATTGAGATTTTTTAAAAACCTTCATCACCCATGTGCAAAACTAATTGCTTCGTTCAACCCTTATTCCAGAGACCACAATTAAAAGCACCCCAACAAGAAAGACCACAAAGAGTTTTAAAATGTTTCTGGTTTTATTTATTTTTTTATTTTTTGTAATTATTTGAGGCCAGGCTCCCCTTGACAGTACAATGTTTTAGATTTTCAGCATTTGTAAAACATAAAGGAACCATGGTTTTGTCTTTGTCTATGCAATAACCACACAAATAGAGAAATAATGATATGTCTGTAAACATATAAATTATAACCTCAGTCAAAAGGATGAGCAGTCACACACAGACATACACACAGACACACATGTAATGCAAGCATTAACACATGCATGAACAGACAGAATGAACAAAGGAATCCAGGTAAAGAGCACATTATCACTGTTTCTTAAGCATATTTATTAGTTGGCTTTTTAGGTAACTAGCTGAACATTTATATTCAGGCATTGACCTTTTTTATATATAGGATTTTTTAAACTCATATAACAGTAATGTTAATGCCACACACAATAAACAAAACACACTAAAGTAACTGAAACGCTGTTCTGATCATTATAGCTCATGATATAGGTTATTGGGATAATCTTTAAAGAAAAACGTTTACCTTAGATTATGAAATTTCTGTATGAGAAAATGTGGATCAGTTGATTATTGTTTAGAAGATCATGCTGTCACTGTCCTGGTGCTTCAACTTCAGTAAATTTAGCAATGGCCTCAGTGTAAAAAAACAAACAGGCTCAGTCACTTTTTACCTTTTTTCAAAAAGGCCAAAAAAAAAAAAAAAAAAAAGACTTTTTTTTGTGCCAACTAGGGGTGTGATGAGATAAGATGTTGGGTTCACAAGAATGAGAAAATATATATATATGTTGTGCAGGTGACATGGCTCATCAGTCAATTTTTTATTTTTATTTGTAAATCAAGGGAGCAGAGTCTGGAGGAAGAGCGGAGAGGAATGATGAGGAGTGATGGTTTGGGGAGACATGTCATCTGCTGATGTTGATCCACTGTGTGTTATATGAAGTCTAAAATCAGTACACTACAGTATTTTCCCAGAAATTTTACATTTTACAGCACTTTATACTTCCCTCTGCTGACAACTGTTAGGGAGATGAAGATTTCATTTTCCAGCAGGACTTTGCACTCTACCCAAAGTTTCACATTTTAAACTGAATTACTGAAATAAGTAACATTTCAATGATACTAAATATTTAATATTTTAAATCTGAGAATGAATTTTTTAATATTTTATAAATAATCACATTGTAATGGATGTAATTAAATTTAAATGATGAATTATGTATGATTTATAATATGCAGTAAAATACATAACAGTATGATCTCAGATCTTTGTCAGAATCCCCCAGTGAGGTTCTGTGTTAAACTGGTTATCACCCCTGACAGTTCTATACAGGCATGGAAACCTATTACAGATTCCACAGTGCTCTGCAGCTTAAACCACTAAGGAGGAAATTGTTGGGTGAAAACACAAGACACTGACCATGCAATTAACATGTTAAAATCATCATATACAAAGAATCAGGTGTGTGTGTGTGTGTATGCATGTGTATGAGCAAACATTTGTTTGGTTACCTGTGCATAAGTCTCGCTACATTTCACACTGACGAAAAATACTGTGCCATTTTAATCTTGTGAGATCTTGTGGAACAAGATCTCATCATACCCCTAGTGACACTTGAAAAAAAATATATATATATGGTACACTGATAAAAATGTATAAAAAAGAATCAATAAAATTAACTAAAATTGGTTCTGCAAAGGCAGACCTATCAGTGTTGTTTAAATACACTAATTTATTTGAGCAATCTGCACTGATGGGAGTCATTTGGCCGATGCTCTTATCTTGGGAAAGTTTTATTTAAATTATATTATGTTACGCAGCTAGATGAATAGAGTTTCAGGAATCTTACTGGTTTAGTTTTATGTGCTTATCCAAACACTGAATCAAACCCTAGTCTGTTACAGAGAAGGGTGATTTTATCTCCCCTTTACTACTACCTACTGTCACAGCTTCCCACACATCCCATCACAGACACATGAGCCACACACCAAGCACTAATCATTTTTAATTATGATATAATTACATTTGTTATACCACCTTATTACACCTTAATGATTATTAATCAATAACTACATGCAATGCAATGCAAACTGGCTGAGAAGTTTAACATGTTAATGAAGACCTAAACATGCTATAAACAAGTGTAAGGAAGTGTGCATATTTACCTGTAATTTACCTGTAATATGTGGGTGATTATTGACTTTTAGTGTTTGATAGCAACAATAACAAAAGCAGTTTAAAACTAAAGCAGCAAAATGTAGAACATAAATCATGGTTAACCCACCATGAATCAAGGTAGTTGGACAACTATGCTTTTTCCAAACGGTTCCTATATATAACTCTAAAGGTGAGAGCTGCCACCCGTCCTTTTAAAACCTGGATGGAATTGAATAAGTATTCTACGATCAGGGTTAACATTTACAGCAGACTATTCACAAGGATCCTATCTCTATAGGTCCATCCACACACTAAACACAGAGAAAGCTACCAACCCTCTGAAGTGACAGATATACATCATTAACAGTCTCTTGGTCAGGCTAGAAGGGCTTGCATTCATTATGATGCTGCCTTCACACAAAGATAATAGATCTAAACCTACTTATAAAAAGAGCTGTTGGAAGTTTGTTAGTGTACTTAGGAGATATACATATATAAATAACTAAAAATATTAAGACTAATGCTATTACTTTTATAATATGTGCTGAGACGGATGCTTTTGAATTGAATGGCTTGAAATAAACCTTACTTTTTAAATAGGTGTACTGATTTAGCTCATGCTTGTCCTGATCTGATTATTTTATTATTTAAGTATTCTTCCCACAGACTTCGGATCCAACTCTTGTTCGGCCCGTTACTGACTTCAGAAGTTTTTTATTGTCTGAATTGCCTAATTTTGGTATAGTTTACACCTGCAGAAAAGACAGCTCTGTAATGCAATCGTGTCTGTCTTTATTGTTCCATTTAATTATACATTAGATGTAAATTCCATACAGACACCTTTCGTTAACGTGACAACTCCCAAACAGCTAAATCCTGCTCTACGCTACTCTGGTATTTTTCTTTTGGATGGTGGCACCAGATGGGCTGGAAGCTCGCTGGGAAGCTCATGACCTTCAAGTTTGACCTTAATGAGATGATTGGCCAAAGCAAACTCTTCATCATCTAACATGCCGTCCTTGTCAATGTCAGACAGCTTCCAGATTTTGCCTAGTACAGTGTTGGGCAGCTTGGACTTGAGCATTTCCTTTTTGGCATTGGCACCATTCACCTTACCGTTGACAGGAGAAAGGGTGTAGAAGATCTCGTCGTACATTGGCTTGTCACGAGCCACCACCCATTCCACCTCATCAATGCCCTCACCTGCTCCTTCACCATAGCCGTGGCCGAATGGCCCATTCATGGTGCCTTCGAAGGCTCCGCCTTTTACCACCTGGTTGGGCCGCTGCGTCTCCTCCTGCCGCACCAGAACCATAAGCTGGGCGATATCGTTGGTCAGCATGTCATCTGCGTTGTCCATCAGTTTCATCTTCATGGGCTGGAACTTCATGAAATCATGAGCCTGCAGCTGCTCCTGTTCATGGAGAAGGAGTGAAGTTAAGAGTAGAATCCTGGATAACAAATGATACATCTCACATGCAGAAACTGAACTTAATTTAACACAAAAACCCATGTTGAACACATGCTAACATTTCTGGACACAATACACATACCTGCATTTTTTTGAGGTTGGGGAAATCACCTGGAGAAATCTGATGCTCCCTCTCAATGCGGCTGTAGATCTCTCCCAGACTGTTGATTAGTTCTTTCTTCTTGTTCTCTTTTCCAAAAACAGTTGGCATCTCCTTCTTCAAAGAGCTAATGATGTGAGCATGTACCTTGTTGAATGGAAATAAAAAAAATATTGAGTGATTTATAGAATCTATTAGGAAAGATTTTATAACCAGTCAAACTCTTAACTGCAAATGAATCAATGTAAAAATTAATTAAAATAAATCAGATGTTTTCCTATATTTCTTAAAATATCAAAATATACCATGAAAGAATTAATTAATTGATTAAAAAATTAAATTAAACTTATATGGCACCTTGGCGCATTATGTTTTTACACAAATGATTTTAGTAGTACCAAGATATTTTGTTCTGTCCCCCTCTGATAAGCTTCAGCAAAACAGTGTCATGTTCAGTATACCGGTTAAACCTTATTTGAGATGCAGTCTTACTGTATTAACTCTGTGAGGAAACGAAGGACAAAAACTACTCAGTTCACATTTGGAGACATCAATAATGCATAGACGAACAGAGATCAGATTACGAACAGTGTAGCACTGGGCTGCAAGAATGAGATTAGTCCAGCACAACAACAGCGTCACAGTTACAACCCAATTTAAATTTAAACTCATACACACACAAACAGGCCAGTGGTCACTAGTGCTGTATTAACATGACCTAATAATATTTTAGAAATCTAGATTTCTCATTTGTCATATTTTTTTATTTGTAATAAACATTGTAGTGTTACAATTGACCAGTGTCTATGATGTTGTGACTAAATCTGATTACTGTTATCTTCCATGGCTTCTGCACAGAACATGCACAATAAAATGTTTACATTATTAATACATTCTGGATGTTTCACTGGTCACCCTTGTTGTTCACAGTTACAACGGTGAGCAGTTAAAACCATTAGAAACAAACAGGTAGTATTTTTGCAGTTTTTAAGATTTTGTTCATTATCAAGCATATCATCTACCAGTGCCTGTGAGAACCATTTTATTTCATGTCGTTTTCTAGAAATATATCAGTACCTGCTCTGTTTAAAATACAATAGGTCACTCTGAGTAGTACATACATGCTGCACATGAAACTGTTCTTCTTTTTTTTTTTTTTTTCAGTTTTGTGAGTGTCTGCCTACTACAAACAGCCTGCTTCAGAAAGCAAAGACGGAGGAGTGCGAGAAAGAAGGACAGCAGGCTTCTGGGTCGTGGAGCGTCATGGGTTACGTTTTGGACTGCTGGTTATTTAAACGATATGGGTGAGTTAGCTATCTAGCACACATTGTTTAAATAACCAGTTTTAAGACAGAAAGCTAGAGCAAAGCAGTCAACAGAAACATGTAATCCCGGATTATTACTATTATTATTTAGATAAACCTAAAGCTTGGCTTTCAGCATTGCTAGCTAACTCCTGCTGTCTGTAGTAGGCGGTCACTCACACACACACACAGTCACACACACACACACACACACAGTCACACACACACACACAGTCACACACACACACACACAGTCACACACACACAGTCACACACACAGTCACACACACACAGTCACACACACACAAATAAAGGAATCAGCATTAGATTGGCAAAATGAAAATTATATTTATATTAATGGTGTTAATCACTAATTCATTGCATTGATTACACTATTCTGTAATTATTTAAAATTAAAATCATGATTTATTATTTTTAATCATGGTATTTCCTTGTATTTTTGGAGCAAATTAATAGTATTATAAATGACTAATAGACCAATAAGGTCTGGCATACTTTTTACTGCAGTACAAAATCTCAGGGCAGTTTTGATGCTTTTTAATTAGAATATTTTAATTTGCTGAGTTATTAAGTTCAACAGACTTTTAATAGTACGAGGACTGTGTGTGTGTTAAAATGTGCACTCGTTACACAAAATACATACATGGAGGCAGGTCTGTAAACCCACTGATTTTGTACCGGCATATTTATGTTAATGGACTCCTCTCACTAAGAAAAACCATGATGGGTGATCTTAAAGTTACATTGAATTATAAGGCGGTAATGTTATTACAGGCCTACATGACAATGCGCGTCACTGACTTTGAGTTAAAATAAAACACTATATGTTAAAACATTAATCTAAATATAGGGGCAATATGACAGTTATTTCAGTGTGTTTTACCTTGGCAAGTCTGGCCCTCTTGATGAGGTCATTGAGCTTGCGGAGGGCAGCGTTGCGAGGAAGCGACTGGATGTCCTTAAACAGGTCCTGCTCTTCAGCCTCAAACAATTTTCGGTTGTCGGAAATAAGCAACGGGTGTGACCAGAAGGAGCCAATGTAGACTCGTATCACCTCCGGTGTATTGACGATCTTGCCGAGTGACCACATGAGGGCGCCATAGACACGCATCAACTGCTGTGTTTCGATCTGGTCGGCTTTGTTGAGCACCACGCGGATTTTGTCCTCATGGTTCTTCAGAGCTTTAATCACTTCAGAGAACTCGTCCGAGATGTCTAGTTTGTGGGCATCAAAGAGGAGGATGATACGGTCCACGCGCTCAGCAAACCACTCCAGCACTGCAGCAAAGTCATAGCCTGATGGAAGAAAAAAAAATCTAAGATTCTGACATAAAGAGATGCTAAATTTTTCATACCCAAGCTCCTTTTTGTTTGACACAACATGAACTAGTGTTTGAGTGTGACATGACTTTTCCCAAGAGTTTTCAGCTCGCCAGGAACTGCACACAGTGTATCTTGGTCTCACTCACCTGCTCACTCAACCAACTAACACACAGACACACACACAGACTGTAGGATCAAATTTGTTGCAGGTGCGACTGCACCTGTAACTTCTAAACCTATCTGGCAAAGCTGCCAATAGCTGGAGATGAATCAGGCCAAGAAAAAAATATCTGATCTAGAATCACTAAATCTGATCTAATAAAGAAATGAGACCCCAGTTCAGTAACTTTGAACAGAGAAGCATCATATTAATACAAAGAACACCATATTTTCTTTAAAAACAAGGAAACAAATAAATCCCACTGTTACTGTAAAATAAAACAGATTTATTTAATTCTACAGTGATGTGATACCCACTTTTCTTTTAGGATCATTTTATGACAAATGGGACAAATATAAATATTGTAAAAGTTACATCTGGATTCTGCAGTTTGCTTAACCCTGAGAGTCTGCATGTTGGACTCTAAACTCCACAAAATATACATATTTCTCGTCTTTGCATGTTTAAAGTAATAATTAAATATACCTGTTTAATTTTACTAAAGGTTGGCTGCTGACAAATTTAGAAAAAAAAAAACATTTTCTCCAATGCTTAAAACCAGGTTTAAATTATTGTTACTGAGACTCTTACTTAAAAATGACTGCACAGGCCTTGAGAACATGCTTTACATGTTAACTAACACAACAATACTATTTCAAGGCAGATGCTCTATTGACAGTTCCTTACGTCTGTGTACTTTAAAAGCTAAAAATTGGTGGCAATCAGTCTGTTCTGCATAACTCTCCAATGTGTTTATTTGGCTGCTTATTCCACAACACACTTCTACACTACAATTACTACATTAATGAGTGCACTTTTAACCCATTTAATTCAACTTTTTTTTTACTTCTGTAGCATAGAACAAGTTCTAGTGTCTGCTGCTTTCTATTATATTATTCTGTTTATGTTGTTTAGGCTTACTGACCATACACTACACACATGATTAGGTTGAAAAAAAATTAGTATTTCTTTAAAGCTATATTGAAGGAAATTAGTTTGTTATTTTTTTCTCAAATCAGTGCCACGGAATAGACCTATGACGTCCATTGTTGTTCTGTACTCATCATATTGATATTAGGAACTCTAGGTCTAAATGGATTTCTGCTTTAGAAATTAAAAAAAAAATCGGTGGTAATCGTGGTAATCAAAATATTACCTTCTTTATGCTATAATAAAGGAATCAAAATGCAAATTCTGCCGCATTCAAGCTAACACTGGTCACAATGAACTGGCATAATAAGACTGACCTCATCACCTCATCCAAATAGCATTTTTGTTTCCAACAGGGGGTGATAGCAGCATGAATTTTTCTCATAAAGACCAGGATTTCCCAAAATTGATATAAAGATGAGACAAAATGGCACGCGTCTTCAGGTCTGTATGACACCAATTTTTCTCACAGCAATTTTTCCATGCAGGCAGGAATGGGGGTAGACCATCCCTTTTTTTTTAGCAGTTTCACAAGATAAGAGCTTCATTATTGCCTGCAGTGCTGTAGATTGTGTACCTCCACTTGAGGAAAAATTTAAAGTATAAAAACTAAGTAAGGATTAAACCTATTTGCCAGTAAGTAACTGCAGCTAACATATTTAGGTCAACACTACAGCACAAAGCTGGCTGGCATGTAAGGTTTGTAGCCTTAACACATGTAGGCAATCTTTAGTGTAAAGGAACCTTGGGTTTGTGAAAGGCAATATACAAACTGTAATAATAATACTAATAATAATAATACAAATCTCTACATGTCTAAAATTTAAATCATGTCAGAGGGCAGGACAATAACAGCAGTGAAACTGGGAAAGGGGGTTGGCATTATGGCAAATAATAACAAATTCGAGTGGGGTATAAAGATTTAAGGGTTAATGGAACTGTGCTGCCCTTGCAATGCTCTAAATCTTGGCAGGATAAGAAGCTGCGGATGTTAACTCTGCGCTGGATAACGAGAGTTTATCATCGACAGTACCTCCGTACGGGCATTTATGCAGGCAGCTATAACCACACACATCTTCCGCAGTCTCTGTAAACAGTAAGGACAGGCACACAAACAAGTAAAGAAATCAGATCATTCTGCAAAAAAGGAGAGGGAATGGTGATAAAAAGGTATGGTGATCAACATAGCCAAAAACAAATTTAAATAATCAAAAGGTGTGATCAGAGAATATGCAATAAGCATAACTAGAAGACATAGTGGAACCAGAGAAAGACATAGCAGAGGTAGAACAGAGGTAGGAGGAATATGGTAGTGGGGCTGGTGATTTGGTTTAAAATGCATTGCAAATAACAGGGATATTAACACTCAAAACCACAATCACCCTAAGTCATTATTCCTATCAGCAATATTTGCTGCTATTCTAAAAAACTATAAACTCTCTACCTCAGTATCTGCTGTGATTATATATGTTTTATATGTTACAGTATGTTACACATCTCTGCACCTTATCCTCACTATACACATTAATATACCGTATCGGTACTGCACTGTCCTGTCTTTTAAATTGTCTCGTCTTTTGTATTTATTGTATGTATTGTTAATTAGTGTTATAGTTATGTTGCACTGTCGTCACTCCTGCACATGTTGTCTATTGCTTGTTCCATGTTGCACCATGATTCTGGAGGAATATAATTTCACTACACTGTGTACCTGTACTCAGATGCAATGACAATAAAAACCTCTTGACTTGACTTGACTTGACTCATCATAAAAACTAGACAGAGGAGCCAGACACTATTCTGCAACTCCACCTGTCTGTTACAATCCACAATGCATAAAAAAAACATACAAGCATACACATAATCCAGTTTCTTCTTACACAGCTTAACACAATTCACTCATTAGGTCTACTGAATGCTGGGCTATATAATGAACAAATTCATGGCTGTGCTGATGCCTACACTAAGGCACTTTATTCTGTGGAGCATGTCCCTCAGTAATACAATGAAAATGGCACAGAGCAGCTAGACACAATACAGACTTTTTTTTTGCATTTTGTACTGCATCGTCTTTCAATATCTTCGCATGCCCCTCTGTTGTGCTACATATTGGATCAATTGAATTCATATTATCCTTTAACTTTTTAAATGCTTTCCTTATGTCCTGGTTTCATTAGCATTCTCTGGCCCTATCCTAAAAGAGACTATACAAAGTGTTCTTACAGTCTTAATGCGGTTTAATTTAGCAGCTAAACCAACTATACCATCCCTTTTGATTCAACATGTTAAGTGGTTGAAGAACTAAGTTAGGTACACTGAAATGCAAAAATCGTAACCCCAAACATTGTTTCAGTTATTTCTTTGGTTATTTAACAGATTATTCAAAAACACTATGTAAACTGAAAGCTTAGTAATCAGCTAATAAATATAAATACATGACTAATTTACACATTGTCCTCGCCAAATAAATTTGCTGACCTCCAGCATATGACAGACAAAACTGGGAAGCAAACATGCATTGACATTTCTCTCATAATCATAATAAAAAAAACTCTTGCTGACACTCAGGCTTTTTGAAGCAGAAAATAATTAAGTATGTCTGTCTTGTGGGTCTGTAGTATTGCTGCTATTCCGTTCTTGTGTTTATTAGTTGGAGTGGAATCTTGCCAGCTAGCTCATTTTTAGCTTTAAATTGGCCATCCAATTTGTCAACACCTAATTCTCGTCACTGTGCCACAGTGCTATATGTTAAGTCCAACTTTGTTTAAACATTGTTGATGTGGGTTGTGGGGATTTTCAGTACCTTCTGAATTCATTATGTTGCTGACCATTTTATCTTCAAACAAGCAAATTATTATCAAATAAAGTAGCAAATCTACTGTCATCATCTATTGATAGAGTTTCATTTGTTACATTTCTAATATTATTTTAGCTGCCTCAGGGCCTAGACGGATTGCCGTCATCAACTGAAAAACCCTGACCTCGACCCAATAGAGATGCTGTGGCGTGACCTCAAGGGAGCGATTCACACCAGATAACTAAAACAGTTTAGTGAAGAGGAATGATCCAAAATTCCTCCTGACTGTTCTGACAGGTCTGATCTGCAACTACAGGAAACGTTTGGTTGAGGTTTTTGCTGACAATGGAGGGTCAACCAGTTATTAAATCCAAAGGTTCACAGTTTTTTCCCCTCACTGTGAATGTTAACATGTTGTGTTCAATAAAACCATGCAAATATATACTTGTGTAGTATTAGTTTAAGCTGTTTGTCTATTGTTGTGAGTTAGATGAAGATCAAAACACATTTAATGACCAATTTATGCAGAAATACAAGTAATCCCAAAGGGTTCACATACTTGTTCCTGCAACTGTATATGTTTAACTCATATTTTCAGCCAAAATATGTAACTGTGTGACATTTCTATAATTTAGTCTGTCTTACAACCTAATCAGAGTATATTCAGGAGGTAAGAATTACACTGTACCAGACTTGAAAGAATTATAGTGGCTCCTTGGTCACAAGAAGCTGCAGTTTCTTCTTTAACTGTTAGATTGAATTAGGGCTGCAACAACCACAAATCTACAATGCTGATTATAAATATTTTACTGTTGACTAATTGTTTGTGAATGTGCTGCATTACACAAAGTCCTGGGGACAGAAATGCAAAGCTCAGAACTGCACAGTGTTTTTTAATGAGGTTGATTCCAATAAGTAAAGCATATTTAGAAGTTATTTGCTAAAAGGTATGTTTAAAGAATAGTACCTCCGTTTTGGCTGACTTAATCTTAATAAAAGATGACTTAATTTCATCTTGAGAGACGACATAAGCTACAGAATCCTGGCACAACAACACTTTACCAAGTTAGCTCAGAAAGGTTAATGTTGCATTTAGCCCCACCTTGGATCAGTACCAGCAAATGGCTGATCGAACTGAAAGATGATTGGCTGCAAAAAACACGGATTGACCTAAGATCTCCTGTACAAATGATTTTGTAAATCGACTTATGTGCTCAGTTCAACCGAAAACTAAAGAAAATAGTAAAACATTTAGACTACTAGAATTCCCATGTATTAGTACACTGGTACTGCAGGTATCATTGGTTGTCATTTCCCAATTCATATTCTGTTCTTTGAGTATTTAATTTATTTTCTCTTCATTCTCCTGTCCATGAGCCATAACATGTCAGTTATAAATTAAATGTGGGATTCCTCAGTCAGTAAAATATTCTTGAGAACTGACTGGAAAAAAAATCAAACAACAAAACGTTTAACTTCAGCACTGGGTCAGCTTCCCAAAACAACATGGCTGTCGAGTTGAGAAATGATAAATAGAAGACTGTAAAATAATGTAAATGAAGACTGTAAATGAAATAATGAATCAGACTGTAAAATGCGCCAAGATCTTCTCCCAAGTAGGCCAACTGTACAACAAAGACAAGTTAATGCTGTAACCCAGCAAGTACTGAGTAATCAATTCTTAGTGGCATAGTACAACCCCATCATTACACATAAAAAGGCTGAACACACACACACACAAACACACACACACACACACACACACACACACACACTTGTGTCTGTAAAGCAGAATACTCCGCTAGCTGGCAAGGTTTTTGCAAGTACATGTCTAATTCTGCAAAATCGTGGAAGGCAAGCAAGAAGGAATGCTTTAATCTTGCAATGCAATCTAATACAAAACACTAAATATGCAAGTGGTCATATTACTAAAGCAAAGTCCATTTTGCAGTACTTCTCATGTGACAAGTTCAGACATTTCACAGTGCAGAGAGGCATGAGTAGATCTTCCCTGTGTGAACAGTGGTGTGTCATTAGCAGCTGCTTAACAAAACCTTACGCTATGCTGTGAATGAGCGACATCCAGACCATATATGGGAAGAAGGAACGAGGGAGAAGGGTAGGCCAACAACAGGCTTTTTTACACACATATAATGCATATATGGCAGTAACAAACAATGGCAGAGGTTTGCACCACGTTTACATAATGTCATTTGTACAACATGAACTTTCCATTATGTTACAGATACAACATGACAGCATGAACTACTTATGTAAAACATCTGTGATTTTCAGGTTATTCATGTGCTGGAAGAGCAACTGCTTTTACTATCAAATAGGAATGCCTTAAAAGCACAGGCTCGCTTTCAGTCCCCAAAGGTATTTGACTCTTGTTTACGTTACTATGGTGGTATGAGAGAAGATAGCTCTCTCTTTCTTTGCTAGAAGTTGAACATTAAAACAGGTTTGCTTTACGTTTACAAAGAAGACAAGCTGCAATAAAACACATGCTTTTTATCAAGCCAGCTGTAAGAATTAAATCAGAAATCAGAAAAAACATAACCTAAAGCTATTTTATTAATAATTTGCAATCATGCAACCTTTTGAAAGTTTAACTCATGCCTATAGCTACATAACATGTTGGTGGATTTAATCCTTAGCCTGCTTTGTTGGCAGCAGGACTAAAAACAAAGCACTGCTGTCAGGCAATCAATACAGGGATACACAGGTTTAACATTTCTGGGTAGGTACCAGTTGATACCAGTCAATATCAGTTGTTGGTTTTTTTATTTTTGCAAATTTAAACACTAACTAATAACACTAATAACATTATAACTTACATTTAGTAAATTATCTAAAAAACTTAATTATATAAAAGTGATGATAATTAAATTAAAGAGAATATTAAACAGCTGGCTAAATATTATATATAATTATACCACAGTTAGTTCCGACGCTGCAATGTAGTTGGCTGAGAGGCATTCTATGAGTGACATTATCAGCTGGTAATGCACTGTAACCAAAGCTCTCCATGTATTAATCCACCACATACAGGTAACCTAGCAACAATGCAGCGCTTAATAGCCAAACAGCACAGCTACAAACAGAGCAGCAATGAAACCACTCACGTAATGTTTATAACCAAAACAAATCCTCTTTAACTCAAAATCTTTCAATAAACAGAGATAATGGAACTGGCCTGTGGCCTCGTGCCTACCACAGCACCGTAGTACCAATATTACACGTTATAGCACCCCCTTTTTGTGTATTATTGGTTAAATATACAAGGGGACTCCAAAAGAAAAAAACTTGAACCAACTGATGGAACAATGAATTCTGAACTAGCTCAGAGCATGAACTGAATCTGAAGTGAAGGTGGGTCATGCAGCCAGACAACGGCCCTAATCACAGAAATCATTCTACCAAAGAATGGTTCAAGAAGAATAAAAGTAATGTTTGGGAATGGCCAAGTCCTAACCTTAATCCAATCAAAATGTTGTGGAATGATCTGAAACGAGCAGTTAATGTGAGAAAACCCACCAACATCCTGAAGCTCTTCTGTATGGAGGAATGGGCTAAAATTCCGTCAAGCAGGACTGACCAACAGTTACCAGAAATGTTTTGTTTCAATCCAGATACTAAAAGCAAAGGTTCACATAGTTTTGCCAGTCACAAATCTGTAATATTGGATCATTTCTCTCAATAAATAAATTACAAAGTATAATATTTTTGTCTCATTTCTTTAACTGGATTCTCTTTATCTACTTTAGGATAAGGTGTGAAACGCACTGCTATAGACCCCAAGATCCAGGATAATCTTGGACAAGAAGTGGTTACATTTGCTCACCCTAGACATCTGACTTAAAATAATTTTTTACTTTATTTGTCCACAACAAGCTGGCTGCACCTGAACTTCCAGATCTGTATTTTTTCATGGTGTGAAATGTAGTTGAGAGCTGCACCTCTGTCCACCTTCAAGAGTGTCTGCATAATGCACAAATACTATGTAATTTACAAATGCATTGGTAAATCAATAATGCAAGGTGAAAAAACAAACATCAATATTTCTAGCAACCCAGGTTAATTTTGTTTTACTATATTAACATGCACAGGAACATCCAAATGATTAAAAACATTGTTATTGGTTAAATGATTAATTTTCTCACTGTATCATTTTAGTACTACAGTCACACCTAATTTATAATTAACTGTAAAGTCATAATACACACTGTCAATCTTTTGGTTTAGTGTCTTTTACCTCTGCTAATCCTTTGTTTCTCTCCAGACAGGATTCCTGGAGTGTCAATTACACTGATGCTCTCCAGAACAGGGTTGGGCAGCTGGGCACAGACAAATCTATAGGATGAGCAAACACATACATTTCAGTGGATTTCAGTGGTAGCAAATAAATTGGTCAGTAATTAATAAACCCATACTATAAAGATAAACTTTAGCAAAGACAAAATCGGGGCAGAACTTATTATGACAAAAGAATGACCGCTCTGTGTCGGGCTTTAGGAGCTGTCTAAACTTAATACAGTAAAACATGCAATGCAAATAACACAGTTCCATTGTGTGCATATTTAAAAGGAATTCATTTTCTTTCTTCTCTCTATGGTTCTACTGATACATGTAGATTTACCTTTAGAGATTACACCTGGACTCTTGAACGAATATTAAACACACATTTTCTATAACTGCACAACTACTATAGGGTTTACAGTACTTTTTCACTACTGTTTACAGTACTGAAAATGTTTAAACAGTCGTGATTGTGCTATTTGTGGACTCTGGAACTAAATGTTTTATTGAAAAAAAAGCCCTATACCTTTTTATTACTATAAATATTTTTAAATCAGACAAACAACAACTTTTGCTGAAACAACTGCCTTTAATAAACTCTTGAAGCATCTCTGTTTACAGATTCATTTATAGTGTGCATTTAACTATAATCATAGTCAAGTGTCTTTGTTTCTAAAAGAGAGACAACAAGAAAAAAAAGTACACCTAGCAGACAGCAGAGCAATGACTAGAGCTGTTGCTATTTGTAGAGCCAGAAATGACATGCATGCCTATAAATACATCTAAAACCAGGCCAGTCGTCTAAATTACCAAAACATTTCACATTATAAACACACTTACAAACTATCAAAACCATTCACACAATATCACGCCAGCCCTAGGTCTGCACAATATTGGGGGAAAAAATAACACAGTGATATATTGTTGGTCTGCCATACATATTGAATTTTTCCTTATTAAGCAGTTTAAATGCATTAAAAATATATTTTGATAAAATGCATGTCCTACAATGTGACTATTGCGCTCGTGTACACTGCAATTGGGATGTGAAACCATATATTGTGCAGTACTATTCAGCACATTATGCATCTAGAAAGTTTAGAGCATGACAAAGATCAGACTATCACCACAGACAGATAACTGATCACACTGATGTAATGATAGACACAATCAATGTCATGATTCCAAGCAATCCTGCTAAACTGCTTTATCTGCACAACGATTAAAGAAAAAAAGTTTTGCCAAATTTGCCTAATCAAATTGGTTGTGAGCTAAGCATTGTTCGGAACTCCCAACCAGGGCAGCAACGATTAATTGTCAACATCACCAGTTTCCATTCTAAAAATTTGCTCCAAATTTCATTGTCGACTAATTGTTTGTAACTGCATCACACTAGACAAAGTGCTGAGGACAGAAATTAAATAGGAAAGGCTCATGGACTGCTCACTCACTCAGTTCACACAAATACAGTTTCATTGGTCATTATTTGCTATGGGACTTTGTAATCATAAGGAAGAGGTCCACAGAACTCTCATAAAATACACCCGATTATGAAATACTACAGTTCTTTGAACTCTTCCTTAACATATTAAGATGATCTTAACCTTACAGCATTGTATTTAAAAACTTCTGTTCTTACATCATACTCTATGAATGAGATCATTATTATTGTTTAATATACTGGCATGCTTTACTGCATAGCCACAGAGTGTCCAGAAGATCATGTGATGAATCTAGATATGCTGATGGATACCTCCAATCAGCCAGCCAAGGAAATTTAATCAGAGGGGGAATGTAGATGGAATGAGCAGCAGGTTGAGGAATGAGAGATTGAGTCACAGTCAGCTGTGTGCCATTATAACAAAAAAAAAAACATTGGCCAGCCAACAAAATTCAAGTTTTCCCGCAAAGGTTATACTAATATTGCAAAAAAAAAAAAATAATACAATTATAACTGACAAAAATTAAATATATTATTAGAATAAGAGTATGAAATCATTTTGCAGAGCTTTGTGTGTAGGAGCTATGAGTGTAGATGCTAATGAAATTAGGATATAATAAAATATTATGTTTATACACAAGTCTTTTTACTTTAAATTAGAATAAGCTTTAATAATAAAAACTTTAATACAATTTAGTAAAACTACTTGACTTGACTTGATAATACATAGTACATAAAAGGGGTTGGCAATAGGCGTGAAACACCTGGCCTGTGAGGTTGTTTGAACTATAATGAACTGTCGCGCTCTGCCTGACTTTAGTTTCTGCCCGTTCTCATCTCCTTATAACGGCAGCAGTAGTGTATTGGACCGCAATTTTCACGACACTGGTGTGCATATTTTTTTTTCCCTGCTTCATTTTCCAAAAACAGATTGTTTTTGTGGCCCTCCATGTAATGGCTTGGAAAATATCTGGCCCACTGCCAAAACTAATTGCCGACCCCTGGTATATAATATCACATACTATTATACTATATAAATTTTAATTCAGAGATCGTATTGTATACTAAGCTTTTTTTTGTGGTATTTAGAAAATCCCACTGACCTGTTGAGAAAAGCATTGCCAAATGCATTAAGCTTGCGAAAAGGCTTCTTAGGATCCACCACCAGAGCGTTTCCTGGTATCAGTCCTTCTAGATCTCCATGCATCACAGCTATAAAGGAGTCTGTGGTGGGCTCTGGACCAATCCTCATGCCGGGGAAATCTTGCTCCAGGAGATATCTGTAGAGGGACAAACACTAGTTTGAATAAGACACAACATTTATTGTTTTATTAACAGATGATATATAATAATAATAATATGGTTTTAACTAGCAAATAGGTTTTATTTAACCTTTACTGATTCAGTGAGTAGCTTCTCTTCTGTTAAACAACCACATGGAAAGACGCATGCTGTTGTCATGTAAAAGATGTTGATCGGTGATCGCTTAAATGTTTAGTGAAATGAAATGGTAGAAAAACAACACTAGAACTCTGTTGCACTAATCCTGTGTTAATTTGGTTCAATAATGTTTGAATGAGCAGATGAAAACTGACAAAAAATGAGTTTTTTGTTCTGATATCTACAAGTTCACAGTAGCGCTTGTGTCAGCACTATTAGCAACATAATGATTGTTTAGGTAACCAGCAAAAGCTGTTGGAAAAAGGTCCCAGGACGTACCAGGGACAGCTGCTTTAAGAAAACCACTTGTCGGTAAAGGAAAAACAGCACCAATTTGCTAGGGAGCAGAAAGATTGGACTATGGAACAATTAAAGAATGTCATGTGGTCTGATGAGTCCAGATTTACCCTGCTTTAGAGTGATAAATACACCACTGAGCATCTTTGGGATGTGCTGGAAAAGTATTTGTGCAGTAGTCTGACTCTACCATCATCATCTTGAGGGAAATTAATGCAACTTTGGATAGAAATAAATGTTGTGACTTTGCAGAAGCTTGTGAAAACTATGTCACAGGGAATGCAAGCCTTAATCATATCTAAATGCCATCAAAAATATTTTGTTACCTTTTTTTGGTCATTGCTATTAACACGGTGTGAGGTGTGTGTGACTGCTTTTATAATTACAACATGTAAGTTCAAGTGGCAAAGCATTTCTACCCAGGTAAGTTGAATGCCTGATACAAAAAATGTCTTTAATGTAACAAACAGTGTGTTATAGATTAATGACCTGCCATAATGTTCGATGCATTACAGCTGAAACTGCAGAAAAAATTACACTAGATCATAAGTATTCTGCATGAACGCCGTTTCTAATGGCAAGAATGGAGCGATAAGTGATCAGCCAACAGGAACAAGGTTGTGACCACAGAGGCCTTTATGTCCTCTATGAATAATGCAAGTGAAAGAAAGAGCCAGATGAATGCACACATACTCACACACTCACTCAAAACCTAAGAACGGATTGACAGAATGAACTCTCCCTTTACTGTTCTATTTCTGCCCAAGTCACATCTTACTGTCAAGATATGAAAGGGGTTAAGCTTAAACAGGCTTCTGCAATATGTCTTCCCCCTGTGATCAGGGAGCATGAAATAGAACATCTCAGGATCTTATTTCCTCAAATCTCCAAAATACTCAAGTGCAGTATATTTATTGTATGCATATAAACTGAAAACAAATACGTCTGATTAATAAACTGCTTTCAAGACAGAATATGAATCTGTCACTAAATATTGTGCATAATACCATCTGGAAACGATCTCCGCAGGGTTTGCTTAATATCATGATATAAATAACTGGTTTGCTGTTGTTGACCGCTTTTTTGTGAAATGTTTTAAAATGAATTCTGACAGTTTTCGGTCTGTAAAAATGCCCATATAAAACCTGTTGAATATGGGCTTTTTAGAAATCATTTTAAAAGAATACAAAATGGGAATGTAAACATTAATTTGACTATTCCGTGAGCATTTACTAAGCCTAGTCTTGGACTACACAGCATTAGGCTTTGTTCCTGCCCGGAAACTGAACCTAAAAGTCTCATCATTTACACAGGCTAATCGAAATTACTGACATGCTAATGCATGAGTCAGAAAAAAACACAACAATTAAAGTGAAATATGCATGAACTCATGGGGCATTCTCTTTTGGGTGAAACTGTTTTTGAGGATAAACATCTTTGTTTATGGACAGATTAATCTATTTTGTTCTTTTACAACCCATATATTCTGGACTCTATTAGTGTCAAGTTACCATAGTGATGCCACAGTCATGGGCTGTTTCACTTGTAGCCTGGAAACTTACTGGCTTTCCTCCTCTCTCCACACATTATGTGTGACCTGTGAAGTCTAAATCAGAGTATGTGAACAGTCACTGAGGAACAAAATCCTGTATAGCCACGATCATGTGGAAGTGACTTACACTATCATGGAGGTAAAGAATTTTTTGTCTACAGTGCATCCTGCCTGTCCAATATTACTGACTACAGAGCCAGAGGTTATAGCCCTGTCTCTTAATAAGGAGCACCTTATGTACAGCACCAGTCTCTGAACTGACACAGGATCATACTATGATACTGTATTGCACAATAATTATTTAAACCTCTGAACTACTGGTAGAACTTTACAAATCTTTACCGTGGTTAAAGTTCGCCGAAAATTCACAAACTAACCAGTGTTCCAACGGTATAACTTATTAACGTTAGTATTTATACTTATTCTTTTCTGTTTTCATGTAGTTTTAATATGTTGGCAAAACAAACCTACTGCTGAAAATTATTATTATTATGTTTCCTGACTCCTTATTATAGACGGTGTAATAAACTTATTAAACTTACAATTATGAGTGGTTGTGGCCGGGCATGCCGACAAATTCAGTTACCAAATGTATTATTATTTAAAAATGCATATAGCGGACACTGTTATAATCTCATTTTTTATTTAGGTTAACTAACGGTCTCAGTTTATGAATATGTGGCGCAGAATGTTTAAAAAAAAACTTCAGCAGGAGAGCATTAAGTTACACTTTCCCAGCGGCCTTAGACACCTTCATTGTCAAAAGATGGTTAAATTAAGTCGATTATTAATGATTTAGGTGTTATAACTACGTGGGTGATCAACCCGATCAAGCTGCTTGAGCATCAAGCCCAAAACCAAATTCTGCACTACGTGGGTCAAATTCTGGTTAATCAGCTTGCTTTCAATTATAAAGTTTATATGCAGGTGAACGTATTATCACCTACTACCGTTCCCACAACATTGACCACAAAAGACCAGCAGGAGCTGGTCTTCAGATGGTGGTGTTGTTTTCAGTAACGGTTTTAACACCAGGCACTGGAGAACAGAGAGGTAACGATACCGTATGAAGCTGGTTTTTCCAGTGGAGTACTGGCCCACCAGGAGGATCATGGGTTTATTGTCGAAGTCCGCATCCTCCAGGGCCGGCGAGTGAAACTCGTGAAATTTGTAGTGTTCCTCCAGAGGCAGCAGCTTGGCTTTGTACAGAGTCTTCAGTCCGTCGGTGACTGTCTGGAACACCTCAGGATCCCTTTTCCTCCTGTCGTCGGTACCCAGCCAGCTGAACATGATGCAGTTCTCGAGACGAGCACCTTATTAAGCTGCAGTCCGCTGTGTCCCTCTCCCTCTCAGAGCGGCCGGAGAGCGAGTGATTCAGCACAGCGGCGAGACCAGCCTGCCTGCTGCAGCCGATTTCAATTCAAAACACGCCAACGGTCTCCTCCTCACTCTCTCACCCGGGCGCGCGTGCGTCCTCGGGCCGAGCTCGAAACAAAGCGCTGGATTTAACCGAATTCACCACCAGACTATCTATCATCTATCATACAGCCGCAGATAACGCACAGGAGCCGCGCGAAACGCTATTCATGCGCAGTGACAACAACCGTGGCCAAAGCCTGGGGCTGTGGAGGAATCCAGACATGCACGCAGAGAGTCCACCGACCGTGTGTCTCCTCGCAGTGAAGAACAGTCAGTCAGTCCCAGCGCGTCCCCGTACCCCGCCTTCAAACACACAGCCCGCGAGACACGGTCCAGAACAACACACGGAGACTTGCGGCTCTCACAGCGCTGCTGTCAGCCTCTCCCCCCCGGGCATTTAAATGGAAGTGCGCTGGAGAAACCCGACACGGGAGGAAATGCCCAACTGAGGGCAAGCCCCACCCAGAGAGCCCGCGAGAGGAGCCAGTGAGGGCAACGCCATCTTGGACACTAGCGGATCTGTGCTGAACCAGTACGGAGCTGCCAGTTCATCACAGCTCTAAAAGCAGCAGTCCTTATATGATTTATTATTATAAATGATTTAAAAGTAGTGCAATTGCTGAGAGAAACAAAATATCCCAATAAACGGCATCAGTGCGCATCTGCTACCATCCTAAGGGAGGCAGATCCAGCCGAAAATAAAAATGAACTGACAAGACCTTTTTGACACTTAATTCTTCTACACGTGTAAAAATATAACGACAAAATAAAATAACTTTATTTGCAATTGTTCACTCAAGCAAGGATAATCTGAGACAAAAATAAAAAGAAATTAAGCCATTTTAATAATGCTTAATAGAAAAGGGGAAATTTAAACTTCACTTTGGCTTTGCTTTTTTTCTTCTGAACTGCATTATAAGTGTCAAAAGGAAAATGCAATATGCACCTTTCCTTTTAAAAAGGAAAATGCAAATGCAAATGCAACTGAAAAGGGGTAAATAAAGGCAAAGGGTCAGTTTAGGTTCAGATGTCAGTCCTGAACCTGTTTTCAGTACTAAAACAAAAACGAAAGTGAACAGCGCCATCTAGTGCTGATTTACTTTGTATTTCACCTTTTTCATTTTCAAGCCTTGTATTGTATATGAAAATACACTGGTGCTTGAAAGTTTGTAAACCCTGTAGAAACTTCTGCATAAATTTGAAAACCTAGTGAAATAATTAGACAAAAAAGTATACTTGGTCATTTATTTGTCATTGGTCGACTGTCGTTGGTAATTTTATGGAAAATGATCCAATATTACATATTTGTAAGTGGCAAACGTTTGTGAACCTTTGCTTTTAGCATCTGGTGTGACCCCGGATAGGGTGCTTGTCTGGCTGCATGACCCACCTTCTTTTGAGATTCAGTTTATGAACAGATGTCCTAACAATGTATTCAAAATGCATTGTTCCATAAGGCAAGCCATCCTGCCTCAAATGCAGCAAAACAGCACCAACCCATGATACTACCACCAAATGTTTCAATAAAGGGATAATGTTTTTGTGCTGGAATGTGGTGTTTTCCTTTTTCCAAAGATAATGCTTTCTTTAAAACCAAAGTTCTGTTTTCGTCTTATCCATCTGCAAATCATTCGTCCAATAGTCTTCTGGCTTGTCCAAGTTAGCAAACTGTAGATGAGCAATGTTCATCAACATTAGAGAAGCCTTCAGTTGCTAAAGTTACCCTGGAGTCCTTTGTGACCTCGCATAATCTTACATGCTTTGCTCTTTGAGTGACAAACAAAGGTCAACCAACCTTAATCTTGAATTTCCTTAATTTGAACATAATCTGTCTAACCATGCACTGGTGGAGTCCAAACTCTTTAGAGATGGTTTTGTAACCTAATGAGCATCAACAAGTCTTTTTTATGGGATCCTGGGAAATCTCCTCGTCTCATTTTGTGTAATTTTACATTTTCACAAACACTTTGTGAAAAGCCAACTTTGATAGATGCCTGTTTTTAAAGTAAAACAGAGTGCCCACTTACACCTGATTGTCCTCCCATTGATTAAAACCCCCTGACTCTAATTTCACTGGCTGCTAAACCTAAGAGGTTCACATACTTTTTGCCACTCACAAATATGTAGTATTGAATCATTTTCCTCAAAAAATAAATGAACAAATATACTTTTATGTTTCATTTGTTTATGTACTTTTAGAATATGTAAACGTCTGATGGAAAAAATTGTAAAGGGGTTCACAAACTTGTGAACATGCACCACTGTATATATATGTTAATTCCTGTTGGGTGGGGCTTCCTGCTGCAGTCTGGACAGTGGCGTTCTAGGGGGGCAAAGGGGGACAACAACACGCTTGGACCCCCCCTATGTCCCCCTCTAAAAAAAACACTGCAGTCTGTCATCATTTTGTTGTAGGCACCATGTTGTTTATGCCCAAAGCTATAAAGCTGGTTCTGGAGTAACACTGTGCTGCTGTTAGTGACTTCCTGCTGTAACACTCTCAGCTCTCCTCAGTGAGAGCAGTTAGTTCATTAGTTGGATCAGCTGAGTGTAATATGCTCTAAACATACGGCCGGGATTCACTGCGCTGTAGCATTAGTTTAAAGTTAGCATTTTTCTCATTACGACGCTTAAACGATCTTGAACAACACTGGATCCAGTGTTGGTCATGAGGAAAATGTACACAGAATAAAACGTACAGGGTTCTGAACATATTTATTTAGCATAGAAGGAGAGTTTTTAAAAACGCCTAATCATTTTCTCTTGGGCAAAAAACAGAAACGGAACCCCAAAAATAGGCATATGAGGACTAATAATAATAATGTCTCGACTGCAGTGGTCTATTAGACGTGAATCTCCTCACTGCAAACATGTGATGACAAAGCGGCACACTAATGTAAATATTAATTTTACTAATACTAATCCAGTTGGACCCTTTCATACTTGCATCAAACCTAGAGCCCAGCGCGCACCTCCCCAGAAATGTGACTACATGTCGCATGAAGTCGCCACACATTCCAGCCTTTGAGATTTAAACCACAGAAGGATGCACTCAGAGACACATGGCTATGTGAAGTTGCCTAATATTGGCAGTAGCTGGAACCCGCTGTCGTATACTTTGATCCAGTGCATCCCAAATATGCTTCATGGGTGACATGTCCGGTCAATATGCTGACCACGCAAGAACGCAAGAAGAAACGTTTTTAGCTTCCAGGAACTGGGTACAGATCCTTGCAACATGGGGCCGTGCATTATCATGCTGCAACATGAGGTTACAGTCACAGATGAAAGGCACAACAATGGGCCTCAGGATCTCGTCACGTTATCTCTGTGCATTCAAAATTCCATCAAAAAATGCAGTTGTGTTCATTGTTCATAACATATGCCTGCCCATACCATAATACCACCATGATCATCAGCCTTCATTCACAACATTGACATCAGTAAACCTCTTACCCACACAACGCCATACATGCAGTCTGCCTTCTGCCCTGTACAGTGAAAAACGGGGTTCATCCATAAAGGGAACAGCCAGATGCTATCAAAAGTAAGCGTTTGCCCACTTAAGTCGGCTATGAAGACCAACTAGTCAGGTAGACCACTGATAAGGACAATGAGCATGCAGATGAACTTCCCTGAGACAGTTCCTGACAGACATACCTTGGTTATGTAAAGCGATTGTTACAGCAGCTGCCTGGGTGACTGGTCTCAGATGATCTTGGAAGTGAAGATGGCGGATGTGGAGGTCCTGGGCTGTTTTTTTTACACGTGGTCTGTGGTTGTGAGGCCGGTTGGATTTACTGCCATATTCTCTGAAACGCCTTTGGAGGCAGCTTTTGGTGGAGAAATGAACATTCCTGCAGTCAGCATGTCAATAGCACGCTCCCTCAAAACATGCAACATCTGTGACATAGTGCTTTGTGATCATTGTTGTGGCCAGCCCAAGAAACACCTGTGTGATAATCACTAAGTCTAATCAGCATTTGGATATGCCACATCTGTGATTGGTGGATGCTTTATCTCAACAAAGGTAATTCTGAGGGAAAAGGCCTTTTGTGAACATAGACAAAGTTTTAGATCTTTGAGTACAGCTAATAAAATAGTGTTGCATTTATATTTTTGTTTAGTGTATTTTTGTGTATATTTGTGATGTATAACACCTTTTATAATCGGTATTGTCAGTTTTTAGGGTACCTGGTTGTATGTCTCATGGGTGTCATAATATTAAATAAGTAAATTACACTGTTAGATTTAAGAAAACAAAATATAAAATATTCCACCTGTATATACAATATTTCACAAAACTATATTTTGTCCAAAACCATAAGTAAAGATACTTACTTCTCTCCAACATTATAACCATGTCCTCTATACAGGTAAAAAGTACAGTAAAAATGTTAAAGGTTTGTTAATCATATACAATCTCTCAGTACCCATAAGCTTTCTTATTTTAGATTTGACCATGAAATACCAATTGCTAATAGTTCCTATACTACATCTACTTTGAATGTGTACATATCGTAATGGGAAACTCATTAGCTCATTCATACACTGTTAAAAAAGAAACACAAAATAAAGGCCAATTTTTTTTCTTCTGCGTCAAACCTAAGCCATAGCCTATGCATCGCTGCTCACCCTACAGTAAAGAGAGATGTCAAACTAAAAGCAAGTGCAACTGTGTCCTTGCTCTTATCAACAGATTAAGCTGCTCTGAACAGAGAATGCCTTCCACTGTGCCCCTTTCTTATCATAGGGCACACTGTTGTAAAATGTGTCAGGTACCTTTACTCTGAATTGTGTCCTAAAGCAGTTGCATTAATTCCTGCTTGGAGCAGCACTTTGAATAAATCAGATAAAATCAATTTATTTCCCAGCTCTAGATCAAGGAAATTAATTAGAATTATTTAATGTAAAATGTAAAGAAAATGACAAACTCTGATATATACCATGCTGGCCAAAAGTATTGGCATCCCTTGTAACGAGGGGACAGACGGGAGGCGGATTTAAATGCGGGTAAGACCAATACTTTAATAAATAACAAATAAATAAATAAACAGACAGGGGAATAACAAATAAATATGTATACATAAACAAACAGGGAAAACCAACAAAGAGCTAAGCTAAACAGATAAGTGGCTAAACTAAACAGGGCTAGGGAATATAAACAGGGATAAATACATAAATATATACAAAATAAACAAAGAAACAAACAGGAAATAAACGTGACTAGAAATAAACAAGAGCGTGAAAATACAAACAACCAAGGAACGAGAAAAGAGCTATAACGTGAAAGTGGCGAGACAGACAACAGGGGAAGGTGCAAAGACCGGCTAAACATGGACTAAACTGTGCTATAAATAGTAACAAGAAACACTGAACACCTGGGGAAGGGGCGGAGCTACAAATTACACACACGTGATGGAAAAGTACTAGAGAAACACACTAGGAAACGGGGAAAACACAGGAAAACATAGCGAGGGCGTAACACCCCTGCAATTCTGTCATATAATACTCAATTTCTTCCAGAAAATGAATCTATTATCATTTTACACAAAACTCCCAAAATGGGCAGGACAAAAGTATTGGCACCCTCAGCCTAATACTTGGAGCACAACCTTTAGACAAAATAACTGCAAACATCTGCTTCCGGTAACCATCAATGAGTTCCTTACAATGCTCTGCTGGAATTTTAGACCATTCTTCTTTGGCAAACTGCTCCAGGTACCTGAGATTTGAAGGGTGCTTTCTCCAAACTGCTATTTAGAGATCTCTCCACAGGTGTTCTATGGGATTCAGGTCTGGACTCATTGCGTGCCACTTTAGGTGTCTCCACTGCTTTCTCTCAAACCATTTTCTAGTGCTTTTTGAAGTGTGTTTTGGGTCATTGTCCTGCTGGAAGACCCATGACCTCTGAGGGAGACCCAGCTTTCTCACACTTGGCCCCACATATGCTGCAAAATTTGTAGGTAGTCTTCAGACGTCATAATGCCTTGCACGGTCAAGCAGTCCAGTGCCAGAGGCAGCAAAGCAACCCCAAAACATCGGGGAACCTCCGCCATGTTTGACTGTAGGGACCGTGTTCTTTTCTTTAAAGGCCTCGTTTTTTTTTCCTGTAAACTCTATGTTGATGCCTTTTCCCAAAAAGCTTTTGCCTCATCTGACCAGAGAAGATTCTTCCAAAATGTTTTTGGCTTTCTCAGATAGTAAGTCCCATAAGTATATGTAATCACATAATCATTTGTTCAGTACTACCTACTGAGTAATTACTCAGTACTTAAGCTACAGAACACAAGAGGGAGTGTGATATTGTTAATAACATCATGGCTGTAAGAGAACCACGGGTAAAAAAACACCTCTCCTGCTTTACCAGAGCTGTTTATGTAGAGTCTGCTCACTTTCTCTTTCCCTGTTATATAACTGTTCACTATATCACTAGAGTGAGTGAATGAGTGCTCTGTGAACGAGGGTGAATGGAAACAAAAGCTAAAAACTTAAATTAAAAGTATTAATGATTCACTTGTTCTGAGTACTTCTTTACTTTAAAAAAAAAGTACAATAATATATTTCCCTAAAAAGCAAAGAAAGAGTGTCTGTATATTTCTATTTTTCTACAGTAAACAAGTTTTACACACTTAAGATGCTACATCTCTACCACTGTAAGCTGATTGGTTGGTAATCTGAAGCTGGAATTACAGGCAGAGCACTAAGTTTAAAACGCTTTTAACTGGATATTAAAACTTTAAAACATCATGTCTCCATAATAAAACATTTCATATAGTTCTGTTTAGGACACAAGTATATATTTTAGGTTTAGTAGAACCCATTAATTTTGGACTCACTTCAAGCGTGTATTCTCCTCTCTAAGGAGATTGTCTGTCATGGCATTACTGGTTCTAGTGTGTTGTCGTGATAAACATGTTTGTGCATAGCTGTGAGGTGAGTGATATTTCCCGTGTAATTTGTGACCCTGTATTGCTGATCAGTCATGTAGTGTAAAGACCAAAAGTGAAATTTTTAACAAAACCTCTCATCAAGGTGCTGCTGATTAAGTTTTAACCGTACTATCATATTATGAATTATCTATAATTACCAAATCCTCATTCACTGTGATTGTAATATAACACATTTAATCTTTGGCAGTTTATAATTCCACTATTAGAAACACTTTTCAAGACTAATTAAAACCTTGATTTAAACCCTTTTGAGATGGCAAGGAAACAGATGAGAGTGACAAGAAGGTGGCACAATCAGTTTTAGTAGGCAGTAACTGTCTTTTTATTTTATGAATTTGTAAACATTGATATAGCAGCTATAAGTAATGTGCAGCATGATGATGCACCATGTCAGAAAAGCTGTCTTAAACGTTATGAACACGCGAATGAACTCAATATACTTCAGTGGCCCTCCCTGTCACTGAACATTTTAGGGATTTTGTAGAATAGGAGATTTTCAACATTAAAGTACTCTTAATAATCACACCAACATGAAATGTCAAAGAATTGTTTCCAACATCTTTTAAAATCCATGCCATGAGGAACTGGAGCTGGATGACCTACCCAGTGTTAGTATTGTCATCATAATAAAGCGATAAGTTGGTATAAACCGGAAAAGACCTTCATTTGGGGTTTGTAATGCAATATAATATCTCCTCCTCTAGGTGTCCTTCTTACTCCTCTGAATATAAACATATTTAGGAGCCTCGATCTCAGATTTCTGTATTGAGTTGACATTAAAGTTCAGATGCTGAATGAATTTTTGCAAACACATGAAAATAAACTATTGCAGTAATTAGATCTAATTATGATCCTGCCCTCAGAAATAAAACGTCAGACAGACTAGAATATGTAATACCTTGTAATACAGCCCCACACTTGACTGGAGAATCCTCACTGGAGAAAAGAGACACGCTTCTCTTCTTTGTACTTCTTATAAAAGGAACATGGTGCAAATTACTGTGACATTTTTTCCGTTTACAGATGAGTGATTGAATTTTATAATTGAAAAAAGTCAGGCTAATTAACATAGCACTGTTTAATATTCAGGACATGTGTTGCCTCCAAGTCATCCTTGTTGGTGACTGATGATGCAGATATGAAGGCACAGACATGATATGCTCTATTTTTTAGAACCTAAAGCACTGCACTCTCTGTGCTCAATGCATTCTCAGTGCAACAGTAGGTTTAAATGAGCTTGTGTTTTACAGTGTTGTGGAGTGGAAGGCTATAGCAGTAAGGGTATTACTTTTTAAGGACAATGTTATCCCTGTCGACAGGCACATTTTAGTGCATTTACAGTTCTCTTTAAAATGTACCGACTTCCATCACATACATAACATATTACTTTCATTTTTTCCTGCATAATGCTATAGTAAAGTTAGCAGTAATAAAGCGTTTGCCAATAATAAATAAACAGCATGAAAATGTTGTATAACATGAAAACTGTATTTAAGAGCATGCAGGTTAAGCATTTTTGTCTAATTAAGCTTTTTTTAAACAATAGCTTTTTAACCAAAGGGTTACTTGCAATGCTAACAGCTAAGGTCAGCATGCTTAAAGCTGTGATGCTATCAGACACAGCGGCTGATCTTGGCAGTGTTGGGGCAGGTTAGCTGCAACACTAACAGTCGGCCATGGTGAGCTTAGAGAAGGTTAGCCAGGATATAAACTGTTTTTTTCCAAACTGGTTTACTCAATATTAGTTGTTGGCAATATGGGCAAATACCAGGTTCATTTAGGAGGTCTCCAAAGTAATTCCCAATAATTTTGGTACTATCCGTTTTAACACCATGATATACCATTAAAACTGGTGACTGATGGAAGTAGGCAGAGTTGGGAGGGTCATTTTTAAAATGCCATTACAGATTACTGATCACCTGTTATAAAATGTAATTGTAAAGGAAGTTAAATAATTACTATGTTCACATTCCAAACAAAAAATTAACATAAAAAGTCACATCTGTCACACCTTAGCCCATGTCTGTCTTGTGTTTCTCCCTCATTTGGTCCCTTGTGCTCCTCCCCTCTGTTTACCTGTCATGTGTTTTCCAGCCATGTGCTACTGTTGTGTTTTGGTCCTGTCTCCGCCCTAGCCCCGCCCTGTCATCAGTTATTTGTAACCCCACCTCCTCTTGATTGATCCTCAGATGTTTCCTGTTCCCTCCTCGTGTTTATAAGCCCCTTTGTTTCAAGCCTTCCTTGTCTAGTCTTTTGTTGGTTTGTTTGCTGTCTGTGGTCAGGTTTGTCTCATGCTGTTTGTTAGAGTCCTGTTTTCTAGTTTAGTCTTTTTTGAGTTTTGTATTCCATGTCTAGTTTTCATAGTTTAGTTATCTTTGCATTGTTTAATTTTGTTTTGTTTCCCTACACGTTTGCTTTCAGTTTGTTTTCAGCAATACTTTTGTTTATCATGTTTGTTTGTTTGTTAGTTTATTAGTTTGTTTATTTTATTAAATATATAAATTCTGCACTTACATCCAGCTCTCCTCATTTGAGTACCAACATCAAGCGTTCCTTGAATGATGACCATTTTTGGTTCCATAAAGATTTTTAAGGAGATGTGTTAAGAACCTTTTAAAGATTGACAAGGTTCTTTACCAATTAATAAGTTCCACTAAAAGAGAGTTTTATGGAACCTAAAGTGGTTTTTGCATGAAATTACTCAAAGTAAAATCAAAGCATCTTTATTTTTAGGCTAGCATTATACATAGGAGTGTTTGTTATATAATCATTGCTGCTGAAATAAATGCTGCTAAATGTTAACTTTACAGAAAAAGCTCAATGGGGTCTGCTGGAATACCTTGCACAGTGGTTAGCAAGTGAGGATAATGAGTGTCCCGGCACTGCCGAGCAGTTGTGGTGAGGCTAACTCAGACAGGGTAAAAGCTTATCATAAAGCTGCTCATTTTAGCAGGGCACAGCTCTCGAATCCTAACAAGGTGCACATGTGGGAGCTTTTGCAATGTTATATGAGTATTTTTGCAGCTATGGAGATTGTACTAGAACCAAGCTGATTAAGAATAAAATTCCAGGAATTCCAGGCTAAATATGGCTTTATACTCATGGGTTTCCTCTGATGACTAAAACCAAGAAAGATCAAGCATCACTCAGCCTTCTATTAGGCCATGGGCAGAGCTAGTAGTTCTAGTGAAGAAAAAGGATGGCAATAGTCACTTTTGCGTCGATTACTGCCTGCTTAGGGCTGTCAATAAGCCCAACACATACTCCCTCTTCCCCACATGGATGATACATTAGATTAGATTAGACTTGCAGGTTTCTCTTTGGGTCTGTGTTGTAATTAATGGCAGCAGAGGATTTGAAGGAGAAGAGCATATTTAATTTGGGCACAGAAAAGGCTCTGAATGGGTACTGAGTGCCATTTTGTTGTCTAATCAAATGTGGACATCACAGCACCATGGGTGAAATGTCAGGAGCAAAGGAAGGCTGTTGGAAGCTAAAAGAAGTTGATGTGTTGGGAGCACAGGTGTTGTACACAGATACAATTTAATGCGCTGCCCTAAAATTGTACCCCAACCAAAAGAGATGCATCATTGTTACCACCATTCCAGAGAGCTACAGACCCAGAGATTCCACTTTTGGTGGAATGGAATAGCAAAGAGTTTCAGAGTGTGTTGGTGTATTTGGGGGAGTTTATACGAGTACTAGACAGTATACAAAATGTGTTCACTTTTCTGCTTATGGGTTTGCGTCGTGTATGTTCACTGTGGCACTGTGATGTTAACAAACCTCTAAATATGTTCCAAGACTTCACTTTCATGGAGTCCTTTTTTCTGCTTTTCATGGTGTAAAATATATTTTTATTTTCTAATTGGTATGGGAGAGTAGCTATCTCTAACTCGATTCAAGGGGGAGATGGGAGGACTCCCATTCATTTGTGGGGCCCTAAGCAGCATCTATAATGAGAGTGTAGGGCGCTCTAGCTCTGATTGTGTGTGCTTTCAGCAACATCTTCAAGGAGGACAGGGAAGGTGTTTGGTTTGGTTGAAAAATATTGCCCTGTTAAATTATAATTAAATACGGGCAGGAGGGTTTCCAGCTGTTTACCATATCTTTTACAGCTTCTATACTGTATTCTGAGTCATACTTGAATTGTATTACATAAAGAAAAATACTGAGTTTTCAACTGTTTGCTAAAACGGTTTCTTGCTGTTTATTAACAGTATATATTATTACTAATATATCAGCTATAAGTGACTGAAGTGTTACAGATAATCTTACAGCTCTCAACACTAAACCCAAGCAATGAACCATTATGCAAGATATACATATGAACCATACACAGAAGAAAGCCCAGAGAAAACACCTTTGTGATGATGAAAATGACTGTGGAATCAAACAGGTGTGAGTTTTACTCTTCAAGGATGCACTACTCAAACATACACCACAACTTACACGTAGCTTTCAATAACAGATGAGCAATTTTTTTTTTATTTTATCAGATTTATACCAAAATGTCATGATGCAAAATGTCATGATACTAATAATTCCATATATCCAATCCAGGATTAAAGTAAAAATAATTATACTGGACAGATATAGTCTCTAGATAAGGATATATAATGGGAAATGAGAACAGTATGATAATTAGGGGTAGGTAATATGACAATATTTCAGGGTATAATATCGTTCACAATATTAAAAAATGTTGGCAGTATTATTGTGTACGATATGATATTGACACCCCTAGTATAGTCATACCCGTAAATATTAGCATTATTTGCCCAGACAGTTCTCACATTCAAAAATGATGTAGTACTTGTTTTCTTAGCTAAACTAAGAAAACTAAGATCTGTTCTAAAATTCCTTGACATTTCTTTTACTGAGCCAGATAGATAGACCAGGAAAGAGTAATCCTTAAGGCTTTTAAAGACAGGGGCATCTTGGGCCAGGCGTCATCTATAAATAAAGTGTTTCTATTCACTGTATTACCATATTTTCTACATTGCTGTTTTTTAGAGTTGAGGTTAGTGTGGATGACTGGACGAACAGCACGGATGTGCTTGGAGTGACAGAACCAAGGTGGAGGTATAAATGTACTGGTGGATGAACTCTAAGAGATTTCAGAGATTCAGGTGGCTGGATGGGCCAATGGTTTGAGATCAGGGATATTCCTCCTGCTGTCTGACACACTTGGTGTCCAGTGTAGCCCTCAGCTCTTCCAGTGGCTCAGTGCTCAAGATTCCAGTGCAGATTGTCTGTCTTTTCTTGTAAAAAATCACTGTCTTTTCTTGGGAAGGACAATTTGGATGCCCAAATGGATGCCTTACCTGAGTTAAGATGGTGGGCTTCTGAGGATTCCGCCATTGGTGGCTGAGAGAGGCCCAGCTCATCCATGTCATCCGTATTCAGCTTGAAAGCAGTGTGAGGTTTGCCCATGGCTTCTGTTGGCCAGATGAAGTTTTTAGCTGCCTGTCTTGAAGAGATTGCAGCATTAAATTTGAGGATGAGAAGGTGGATAAGGCTACTACTGCACAAAAAAACTCAACGCAGCGGTTTGCAATAGACTTTCTGAGTTGTGTCAACTACTTGTAGAATTACATTGATTCAACAAGGTAATTTAAGTATGGTGAGTTAGTTTTTCAGTTATAGTAGAAAGTATTTTTAAATAGCAAGAATCTAATAATTGTCACCGTCAACAGATATTTTTACATTACCTGCTCAAAAAAAATATTTACATAAATCAAACTCAAATAATGAACACAAGACTAGATTTTATTATTAATTTAAGTTAGCAACTGAGAATTCATAACTATTACTTATCTGTCTTATTGTCAGTCATATACGTATTGCAGTAATGCAGATATGATCAGCCCAGACAGCATATAGTCTATATACACACACAGCAAGACAGAGCACAGTAAATTAGTCTTATAGCATTAAACACTGGGACCAGGCAGTTATTGTATAACACATATGTGAATCCCAAGAGAAGCAGTCTGTGGAGAATGATTACACACTGGTGGTGAGTGAGAGGTGGGAGAACATGCCCAATATGCAAATAGTGTGACCAACATCATGTGAAAACCCCTAAATAATTGCTCAGTAGACTGAGCAGTTGAGGCTTGGCCTCAACTAAATTCAACTACAATTTATAAATTATGCCAAAAAAAAAATATTTAGTTACACCAACTTTTAATAAGAAACATAATAATGTTAGCTGAACAATATTTATTGTTCAGCTGTTAATAACAATTTAAAATTGTATTTTTTAGTGTGGCCTATTATTACCAAAAAGGGTTTATGTTTATTTATGTTGATTTGATCATATAATATATATTTTTCGACCTTCTCTGTTTTCCCTATAATGTCAGTTTTGCTGAAGTTGTCTTAATAAAGTCAAGAGATGTCAATATTCAACAGTGTGATCAACTTTGGTCACACAGCTCATCCCTTACATACTTAAAACTGGTGCCTGGTGGAGCTTCTCTACTTCTCCATAGTGAAATCCAACATGTCCAAGTGGGTGGGAGAATTCAGATAAATGAGAAAATTACGTTTTCCAATACAGATAATTAAGTTGCCAGAAAATGATTTTTGTATTTTAGTGTTTAATAGAATATATTTAGTCTGGGTTAGTAAGGAACGTGTGTTGAAACAACACTTCAATTTTTTAAGTCACTTCAACTCAACAAAACTATAAATAAAAATAAAAATCCTGCCAAATTCATAAAACTTATTTTTTTATCTTATAACAGGATATTTATTTAATAATTGGCTAAAGGTAATCAGAATTACTTTTTAGAGTGTGTACTCTTTCAATGTTCCACTTCTGCAATAAGAGAGGTCTGGGAAAATGGGATTGAAGACTTCATATTGTTAACCAAGGCCCTGGTCGATTAATGTGGGGTCTCAGAAGGTTGAAAAAGAGGGTCATTGGTGGCGGCTAAGGTAGCCTCAAGGCGAAGCTGCCTCTCCAGCAAACTGGCAGGTGAACCATGGGAGTGTATGCAGCTGTCCAGCTGGATCAGGGATTCATGGGCACAAAGAAAACCCATGTATGAAATGCACAGAGGGTGAGGATCCTGTGCAGCAGTGAAAGCAAAACGTCACACAGAGCCAAGATATTCAAAACAAGACAAACTTTTATCATTGATGCAAGTGGAAAAAACATGTTGGGGAAAGCGGTACAAAAGGAAGCAACAGAAGAAGAAGAGAGAATAGCAAATTAAGGAGATGAACCTGTTTAAGTATGATTCTGTCTGGGTATCGGAATCGCACCTTTAAGGTTGTTTACGCAGGGTATGTGAGATGATAAAGGAGTGATAAATGGAAGCTTTCAGTGTGTTTTTTAGGCCATAGTTGGGCCGCACTGAGTTATAGTGGCTGTAATCAGTATATTTGTGATAATTTGTTGCTTTTAAATATTGTTGTTGTAATAATTATTTGCTAAAATGAATGTAATGTTAATTTTGAGCTTGTTATTAAATGAATTCTCTGAAACAAATCTTTCCACATCTATCTATTTATCTAATATTTTTTTAAAGGAATCTGTAGAATTGGCATTAGCTAATATTAAATAAGACAGAAGAAGCGTTATCATGCCAGCAATAGTTACACTAGATAAAGGTTTCACTCATAAAGGCTGAGTGTTTTGTGCAATACATTGGTGCAGTCACTTAAAACTACAAGAAAAGGCAGATACCGTAGAGAATTCCTACTCCATCTGTCTTATGATACTTAAGGATCATATCTCTGGGGCATCTGCAAAAAACTTGATTTATGATGTGCCAGACATTTTGACAAGTGTGCCCAGCTAAGTGTCTCAGATCCTGACTGTGTATGTGTGTGTGTGTGTGTGTGTGTGTGTGTGTGTCGTTTCACCTGGGACTTGAAAGCAGAACTAGTGTTGGCAGAGCCCCTAGAGCAAAAATCGCATCACACACTCTCACAACCACAGTCATGATACAACCTTACCCAACTTACATCCAAGCTTTGTATTTATGTAAGGGCTTCACCCTTAAATGCACTCTTATAGAAGAACACAACATAAAGCAACAGAATGTCAAAATACTGTTGGGTTGCTGCAGTAAAAAGACACTGCTGAAAATATATATATATATATATATATATATATATATATATATATATATATATATATATATATATATAGTCATAATGACTATAATGTTATATTACATTTTTTAAAATTTTGGATGTACTAGGCTCTCTGTTCCAGCTGCATATATATACTTTATATAATTCCAGTCAAAATGATTGAATCCTTATTGCAAATTAGGTTTATCAGCAAAATGTACAAACCCTCAGCTTCTTGCAATACATCGACCAATTTATATTGCTGAACAAAACTAGCTGAAGCTGCCCATGCCGAAACAGTTTTACTGACCCAAAGAAACAACAAATAAATTATTCACATAAGTATTAGGTTGTAGTCTGTGAAGCAATTAAACAAAAACTATATTTTAGACCTGTGGATATGTCTGGAGAAAGAAGAATGAAGCATATACATATATTCATCACTGGAGCTTCAAAGTGGAAATTATTCCAAGCATATGGCAAAGCTCACTAAAGTTTAGTTTTAGAATAAGTCCTAGAGGATTCTGGAATAATCACCACACTCACATTACCTGAACCTCATAGATAATGCAAATCCATAAATGTTAGTGATGTAGAGGACAATGCTTGTGATAAATGAGCTAAGAATCTTCAGAAACTTTACAGTAAAATGATGCTCTATTATATACTTCAACAGCTTGTCATGAAGGGTTTAAATAATTTTGAGCTATTAACAGTGTCAGTCTGGGTTGAATTTAGAAAAAAAAACATTTGCTATATTATTTGTGTTGAGCTCTTAAAGGTGTTTTTTGATTGGTTTAGTCCAAACAGCTAGACTAATTGTATATTTCTTAATATACAATAAAGTTTCAATAATAAACAGACAGGCCTTTTGGGCCTTTTTTAAAGAGTGTGCAGTAACACCACTAGTCGCTAGCTGAACACAGCAGGGTTTTATTTAGTACTTTGTATATAGATAAACAGTTACTGAGTTTGTTGTTCAGAGTAATTGTACTGTGCAAATCAATGACTTTACCCACCATACTCTCTCTCTCTCTCTCTCTCTCTCTCTCTCTATCTTTCTCTCTCTAATGCAGCTGTGGCCTGGCAGCTCACTCTAAGCATAAAAATTCAAGTGGCTCCTCGAGGATCCAATTATGTGCACATATTAAGCCATAATGCAGGGTGTTTAATAGCATAATGCCAGGCTAGACACGTTTAAAATACTGCCAAAACGATGTCTGCTTGCTGCCGTCTCTCTCTGCAGCCATCATGACTCCTGGTCAGAATTAAGTTGAATACATAAGTGTTTGAGAAAAAGCACAAAAAATGATAAATGATGAATGAACTGCATTCGGACTAAGCAGAATTCGGTTTAAATGTGTGCTGTCGCTTTAAGTACAGGGACCAATCAAACTTACAATTGTGTGTGTGTGTGTGTGTGTGTGTCTCATATTACCATAGCAACCGCCAGGGAATGTGAACAGCAGTCAGGCAAATATTTCTCCATATCCATTCGGTAGCATCAGATAGTTGAAAATGGGAAATGAAAAATCAAAACTGTTTTTTTTTTTCATTTACTTTAAATTTGATTTGAAGACAGTGTAAACCCAATATATTTTTTGTCTGGTCAACTTGATTTCATTGACGACTACACATTCTTTTTTGCATTTCAGGCCTGCAACATATTTAAAAAGTTGTAATGGGATACATTTAGTGCTGGTGATGAGGTAAAAAACAAACTGAATAATAATGTGATTTTAAACAGGTGATTGTAATCATGGCTTGGTACATGATAGTTTGAACCAATGTTCATTTTGACAGGTGATTTTGCTTTAGTTGTTTTCGTGTATAAATGTTTTATTCAGATGTTTTTAGTAGTTTAGTCATTTTTAGTTTTAGTCTAAGAAAACTTTAAACATTGTAGTTTAGGTTTTTAATCAATTAAAAAAAAGTTGTTACATTAAAATTAACCAAGTTGGCATTTTAATGTTGAATCAACGTATATGTTATGGTTGTTATGGTAGCAACGTTGTTTCAACGTCATACATTCAACCTTTATTAAACCATAGCTCACAATTTTTTTTTTTAATCCTTAACTGCAGTAAAGTTGAGTATAAAGAAAGTTACCCACCACTACCAATCTGATTCAACATCTGATCTCTAAAACAATAAAACAGTAAAACTAATAGAACATGAACATGGTGTTAAATTAAAAAGCAGTTACTGCAAAGTAAAACACGTTAATTCCTCCATTCAACCGTTTTTATAAATTATATGGTGATGAAATGTAGAATGCTAATTTAAAAGGCAGAAGGTTGAGGACATTATGTCGATTCAACGTTAAAATTTCAACGTGTCAGGGAGCGGGAAGGAAGGACGAGGAGAGCGGACGCAAATGCAAGCGTTTTTATTAAACAATAAACAAGACAAAAATAAACGAATAAACTGAAACTAAACTGAAAACAAGAAACACGGGGAAGAGAGACGCAACCATAACAGGCTAACAAAGCATAAGAACCGACACGAGGGAAAGGGAGCACGGACTATAAATAGTGGAACACACACACGGGAAACAGAAAACACCTGGGGCTAAGGGGCGGAGTTACAAATGAACACAGGTGAGGGCAAGAAACACTGAGGAACACGGATCACATGGGAGACACTCACAGGCACAAGCAGAGACAGGCACAGAAAAGGTAAATAAACACAGAAACACGAAAACAGACAGGGACCACGTGACAGAACCCTCCCCTTAACGCGCAACTCCTGGGGCACGAAAAAACAAACCCCAGGAGCCGGTCAGGAAAGGGCGGAAACCAAAAAAACAGAACACAAGACTAGGACAGAGAGCACCAGAGAGGAGACTGAGCAGAAAACGGGGACCGGGATGAAAACAGTAAGAGGGACAGAAACAAACACGGTGACAGGAACTGGAACAGAAAAACCACCAAGGACAGGGACTGGAACATAGACAGGAACCATGACAGGAAGAGACAGGGGCACAAAAAACATAGATGGAGAGCGCAGGTCCGCCGGCGAAGTCCGGCTCGGAGGGCGCTGGGTCGCAGGCAAAGTCCGGCTCGGAAGGGGCTGGGTCGTTGAGGAACCAGGGTGGACACAGGCATGCGGGAGGCAGAACTGCCCCTGGAGGCAACGGCCGACGGGCTGGTGTAGGGAAGTAATCTCCCTCCTCCTCCTCCGAGCTGGACGCAGGTGTGAGGAAGTCTATATAGTCCCAGAAATAAGACTCCTCACAACCTGCGTCCCTGCCAACACTGGGCGTCCCCCCAATGAGAGGATCCTCCTCAGGCGAGTGGGAGCGCCGAGAACGCCGCTGCCGTCCCTTTCTCCTCCTGCGGTGGCTAGCTAAGGAGTTATGGCGAGGTTGCTCCTCCCGCACGCCGCAAGAAAGGGGGGTGCGGCGGATCGCCAACCTGGAGCCCAGGTGAGATTCACTCGCTGCGTCCATTGTTGGGTCGGTTCTTCTGTCAGGGTGCGGGAAGGAAGGACGAGGAGAGCGGACGCAAATGCGAGGGTTTTTATTAAACAATAAACAAAAGACAAAAATAAACAAATAAACTGAAACTAAACTGAAAACAAGAAACACGGGGAAAAGAGACACAACCATAAAAGGCTAACAAAGCACAAGAACCGACACGAGGGACAGGGAGCACGGACTATAAATAGTGGAACACACACACGGGAAACAGAAAACACCTGGGGCTAAGGGGCGGAGTCACAAATGAACACAGGTGAGGGCAAGAAACACTGAGGAACACGGATCACGTGGGAGACACTCACAGGCACAAGCAGAGACAGGCACAGAAAAGGTAAATAAACACAGAAACACGAGAACAGACAGGGACCACGTGACACAACGTTTGCACAACCATTTAACATTAAATGTTGATTCAACGCTGTTTCAACGTTGAAACAACAACAGACATTACTTTAGTTATATTACCATTTCAACATTGAGGGTCGGTTGTGTGTCAGCTGGGAAGCTAACATTAAAATGTTTTAAAGCAACTGAGCTACAAAGACAAATAAATCCAATAAAGAATTTTAATAACATTACTGGCTTTTAGTAGCCTAGCCATTTTTTATTTAATAATTATATATTTAAAACACATCCAGTCCAGTAACAGCAGCGTTTAGCTGGTGTTAAGTCACTGGTTAGCTGTGTACTTTACAAAGACCAGCAATCTTTGTGCATGTGCATGTAGCTACACGGCTTATAGAAATATCCAGCACAGCAAAACCCTCCCTCTAGCTATTAAAAAGCTTTAAAAATCAAATAAATGCACAATTATCAGGCACACAGGAGAAATCTGTGTTTAAGGCTTTATGTCAGAAATGGTTACGGTTAGAGAAAAGACTAATGGTTTTGCTTTGAGTTTTCCCATGTGCTAGGTAATCCATTACTCATTAACTTGCATGTAAAGTGGTTTAATAAGGCTAACAAGCAGCACCGCTTAGTTTAGTCAAATTACTGAATTGTCACAGCTCAATTTGATCCGTTTGTGGCCAATATATCTGAATCACCTTAGCTAATGAGTATGCACATACCCTGTTTAGACATTAAACAACTCTAAAGATAAACATGAGACTTATTAAACATGCTAACGCAAGCTAGTTAACTGAGATAATTTGTGTGCATAACCTGCCACATATCTGAATGTAACGTTAGCGTACCTGTCTCTAAATATCTTGATTATAAGACATATGCCTCACAAGGTTCACTATTGTTTCTGCAGGTTTCTATTACACATATTTTGCACTGAGTTTTGTTATCCATGGTAGCATAGCTGAACTTATCCCATTAATGATTTTTCTTTTAATGTGATGGATGAGCGTTCCAATCACTGGTCAAAACAAATTTTAATTTACTATGGCTTGCTTAGACATTCATACTCTTTAAACCTTTTCACATTTTGTCACCTTACAACCATAAACTTAAATGTAAATTTTAATCAAATAAAAGACTAGAATGGATTTCTTCCTCTACCATGCATGATAATACTAAACAATTCAGTGCAGAAAGGGTGTTCTTCAATCATCATTATCTTTTATCCCTGCATCAAGAACAGTTATATAAAATAGCTAATAGAACCACAATGACAATGGATATCTTTTCGAAACTTTTATCAAGCACTACAATACAGAGATAGCACCTAAAACTTTGCTGTGCAAAACCTTATGTTAACCATGTCCAGAAGCATCATTGACTTCTCTGGGTTCAGAGGCATCTGGAATGGACCATCACACTGGAAATGAGTATACAGGTCAGACAAATCAGTACTCCAGATGTTTTTGACAAAATCGACATTGTGAGCTCCAGATCAAAGAAGAAAGTACCATTCACAAAGTAAATTTCTAAAAGAGTTTAAAATCTGTAGAAAAAAATGTGTATTTTTTGTGCTCATTCTCTAAGTAAGCATATAACTTAAGGTTAGAGGTTTTGTTTTGACAGTGTATAATTTTAGAGTTTATTCACAAGGTGTTAAGGAGTGTGATGTAACTCTTGTAGTATTGATTTACCTTTATTTGTCTGTTCTTTTAGGTAAAACTTGCCCCATATGTAAAGCAAATATTATCTAAATTAGACCACTGACTGAAATTAATCTAGACAACAGGCACTAATCAGAGTCCATTCCTATAGGTGCGCCACGAGCAGTAGAGGCGTGGTTATGGGCGGGGAAACACGCCTCGTTCCACTCAGGTCTACCGCTCTAGAAATAATTAAATCCTATGGGGGTCAGCTCACCGCACCGCACCCACCACATTTGGTGTGTAAGCACCTATACATTTGTTAGTATTGTAAAGTAAGTTCATTATTTATCAAGGTTTACACAGTTGTTGATATCAGACTTGTTCGGCCTCACATTCCTATATTAATCTGCTTTAGAGAGTTTGCGAAACAGACCATACTAAGTATTAGTTTTTCTATTTTTTGTGTATGGAAAGCATATTAAACATAAATGCTGCACGAACGCAGAAAAAAAGCCAGTGTGTCCTTTACAGGCCAAGGCACGATCTCTGCCATTTCTAATTACCCTGGAGTATGACGCATGCTTATATGATCATGCTGCAACTAAAAAAATAATGGTAACACAAAATTATACTGAGTATCATTAATATCAATAATTTCATAATCTTTTTTTTAAAGTTTCTAATTGCATCCTCAAACATGTGAAGCTCCATTAGGAGAGATGACACACATGCTGCAGCTGTAAGTAGTTATTCAGTTGTAAATTCCTCCAATTCAGTTCTAGAAACTCCAGCAGAAAACTAAAGTTGCTCTAAAGGCATATTGTTTAGATTGAAGTGTAATTTCAATCTTAAAGAAATACGTTCTTCCATTGTTTTAAAGGTAAAAGCTCCCCATAAACAGTTACAGAACTATTTTTATAGTGTCAGATTCTCTGGCCTGAAGTACAATAATGCCTCAGACAACAGGAGTGTTGAAATGCAAGCCCCTAGTGAGGTGTATGGTAATGAATTGTACTGTAGTGGCAGAGCCATTCATCAGGCCCAGTAGAACACACAGCTCCAGTGGAGAGAGATGAAACAACTTGTAAGTAATGGACGAGCTGCCAGTGGAAGGCATGAGAGGCATTACAATCAGATGCCTGCACACACACATACACACACACACTCATTCCCCCCTCATCACTCATTCACTCACTCAAGCAAAATAGGAAGAAAGAAATCCATAAACTTCTAAAATCTGATTCCTTTTGTCCTACAAACATTTTATATTAAATATCACTAATGTAAGTTAAGAAATTGCAACAGATATTTGGCTATGGTAACTTGTGCCATTGTCTGCAATTCCAACATGTTTTTAACAGTTGGAAAGGTGTTCATTTCATTAAATTTTGCAACTTGATCTGACCTACCCCTGTTGAAGGCACACGTATTCGAGCACGTTTGTGAACATCCCTGCTTTCTCCTCTTTGTTTCCTGTTGTTATGAGTATCCAGACCAACAGTTTTTGTTGTCATTGTCAGGTGTTTGTCTGGGGCAGTGATAGGGGTTGTGGGTGAGGGCCAATTTACACTTCTACGTCGAACCTACGGCACAGCCTGTGCGTAGCTGCAGGTCGACGTGCACAATCTTCATAAATGTAACTAACAACGGCAGCTGTGATTGGTCCACCAAACCTCATGTTTCCATCCACCCTTTGCAGTTTAAACTGAGGAGCAACACAGCAGTAAAAGCTGTTTTTTATTTTGTTTAAAGTTTGGTAACTTGTAGTTTTTCTTTGGTTTATAGAAAAAGGAGATACAATGTGCACCAAAATGGATCACAAAAATCCACATGAGAACGTGTGTTTCTGCTTAGAGGTCAGACCTGTCTGGGGAGGAACAAGAAAGTAAATACAGGAAGAAGGTGCTGTTTTTGTTTTTTAATGTAAAAGTTCTGAAATCCAGTCATCAGTCAAATTTAACTAACTTCTAGAAGTGCCATGCTGGTTTTACCTGCTTATAGCATGGTTTGGTATAAACACTGTTGAGTCTTTATACAGTGAACTGTAACTGACATACTAATTGTAGAAGATGCTTCTTTTAATGTCATTCATTTGAATGTAGATACTTGGGAATGATTTTAATCCAGCCCTTTCAACTTTCAGTTTAATATTCTTATTAAACTATGTCAGACAAATACTTGATGGTAGACCGGACTAGAATGGACAAAAAGTAATTTAAAAAAAAAGTAATCTAGAAAAAAATATTTACTGCAGTCTACTAAATATTGTTTATTAAAAATACTGTTCTGTAATTTTATCATAACTTACAGCCTTGGACCTAACTTGGTTTTATGGTCTTGAGTACAACACTACTGTTGCCTAAAAAAAATATATATGCGGACAACTGTAAAAGTTGCACTATGAGCATTTGATTCCCATTTTCTCCTCAATAAGGCCTTATTTTCTGGGTGAGTACAATAGCTCTCCCTGTATTGTTCTTCATTGGATGACAGAATATATTTATGGGTGTGTGCATGGGTTCCTGTCCGCTTGTGAACATGAAAGAGAGAGGAGTAAAGATTCAATTTAGCTTTACCTAATAGAGTTTAAATGGTATGAATCCTACAGTGATTGCACCCTGTTGCTCTAATACCCGAAATGTGTTACAGCATCAACAACAACACATTGTGCACTTTAATGCTCAGCTTATTTCAGTAAATGCAATTCTGCACCTTGTAGAGTGCAAATAGAGCAGCTGGTGAAATGCAAACAGGATCAACCTGTTGTTCTACTGAAGTGCACAAGTTAAATTATTACAACCTTTTGGAGTAGTGTCAAAATCTGAAGTGGCTTATTTAAAACAGGGGAAATATTAAAATGTGCAGAGGGAGAGGGATGCGTAGAATAGATTTTTGCATGTCCAGCTTAGTACAATATATTCTTCTGCACTGATGCTAAAGCAATGTGGTATCTTGGTCATAAAATATGAACATAAAATAACTTTTAAAATCTTAGTTAAGTCCATACAGGCTATTTTGCTGCAAATTGAGAGCATCCTACCCAATGAATTTAGTAGGATGTTCTGTATCTCAAGCATTATTGAATCTATTGTACCTCTTTTCTTATCACCTCAGATCTCACCAATCTACTTTAGGTACGATTTGGTCAGTACCTAAACACTGGCTAAATGTACTAATTAAAGCTGGTGACTATTGATATTCAAGGGATTCAAACATTCAAGGAGATTTTATTGTCATTCGCATCACATGTGGTACATGAGGTGGAACGAAATTGTGATCTCACGATCCAGTTTACACCCAAGAGCTGTTATTAATATAGATAAAAGACTAAAATAGATAAGATAAATGCCCCAAAAAATAAAATAAATAGGGAGAGTAGACAGGTTGCAGCAACAAGAAGTCCAGAGTGCAAGTTTTGCTATAGCAGCATGATATGGAATTAGAGCATTAGAAGATAAAGTGTCTCAGTGCGGTTTAAAGTCACAGTGTTTGTAAACAGTAATTTGTCCTTGTGTGTCAGTGCAGTGTGTTGTTTGGTGGAGTTTAAGAGTCTTACAACTTCCGGAATGAAACTGTTTCTCAGACTGGTTGTTTTGCACTTGATGCTCCGCAGCCTCCGTCCTGAGGGAAGCGGGACAAAAAGTGCATGTGCTGGGTGGGTGGGATCCTTCCTGATGCGGGTGGCCCTTTTCCTGCATCTGGAGGTGTAGATGTCCGTGGTGCTGGGGAAGCTGACTCCAACAATCCTCTGTGCAGCCTTCACCACCCTCTGCAGAGCTTTCCTGTCTGCAGCAGAGCAGCTTCCATGCCACACATTGATGCTGGAGCACACAACGCTCTCCACCACAGGAGGTGAGGACTGCGCTCCCGAGTTCAGCTCGTCTCAGCCTCCTGAGGAAGTAGAGCTGCTGATGTGCCTTCCTGACCAGAGAGGAAGTGTTGTTGCTCCAGGTAAGGTTGCTGCTCAGGTACACACCCAAGTACCTGTAGCTGTCGACCACTTCCAGCTCAGATCCTCCAGTGTGCAGGGGGAGGTGGGCATGCTGGCCCCTTCTGAAGTCCACAATCATCTACTTCGTATTCTTTACGTTGATGCAGAGGTTGTTTTCTCTGCACCAACCCTCCAGGTGTTCCACCTCCTGCCTGTAGCTGGACTCATCTCTGTTCGTGATGCATCCAACCACTGCTGTGTTGTCTGCAAACTTCACAATATGACAGCCTGGATGGAGAGGTGAGCAGTCATATGTGAGCAGTGTGATCAGGAGGGGGCTCAGCACACAGCCTGGAGGGGAGCCAGTGCTGAGGATTATGGTGGGGAAGAGACTGTTGGTCAGGAAGTCAAGGACCCAGTTGCACAGGGAAGAGCTCAGTCAAAGTGAGGAGAGTTTAGTAATCCGGGTCTGAGGAATCATCGTGTTGAAAGCAGATGTGAAGTCCACAAAGAGCATACGGAAGTAGGAATCCTGTGTGGACCACGGAGGAAATGGCATCCTCTGTGGATCGGTTCTTCCTGTATGCGTACTGGTGTGGATCCACAGAGACATTGATGGTGGTTTTGATGTGGGTCTGAACCAGTCTTTCAAAGCACTTTGTGACTATCGGAGTGAGGGCTACTGGCCCTGAATGTAGTCATTCAGACCTGTCAATGCGGAGCTCTTGGGGACTGGGATGATGGTTCGGGTAGCAAGTCACATTCTTGGTGGTAGTGACATCCTCCACACACTTGCTGATGTACCCAAGAACAGCAGCTCCCACTCACACTCAGCAGCCTCCCTGAAGACCTGCTAGTCTGTGCAGTCGAAGCAGTCCTGCAGTCTTCAGTGTGGGTTTGGAGCGTCGCAGCGGGGGGTGGTATGCAGGGACCAGCATGATGGAGATGTGGTCGGAAAGTCCGAGGTGGGGGCGGGGGACGGCTCTGTATGCGTCCCTCGGGTCGGTGTAAACACAGTCCAGCGTATTATTACCTCGCGTTGGGATGTTCACGTGTTGGTAAAACCTCGCCAGCGTGTTTTTCAGTTCTATGTGGGTAAAATCCCCTGCTACCACGTAGAACGCATCCGGATGCTTGTTCTGAAGCGAGCTGATGTTGTCATAAAGCTCCTTCAGTGCGTTGTTAGCATTAGCATCCGGTGCTATGTAAACAGCAATCACCAACACCGCCGAAACATCGCCTCGGAGCAGGGGCTGTTTACCAACACGTAGTTTGTGCACCAACCTTTGTTTATGTAGACGCACAAGCCGCCCCCCTCTGGCTTTCCCGTATAGCGGGCTGTGATCCGCTCGGAAGACAATAACCTACACTTCTATCTAATCAGTCTTCTTACTCAGGGCTGCAGTGGTGATTATAGGGTCTGTTGGGTCTCTAGGCAAAAAATTACGAGGTCCCCTCCAACCAGTTTACACTATTATTATTATTATTATTATTATTACTATTATTAATAATATACATATATATTATTAATAATAGTAATATATATATATATATATATATATATATATGTATATATATATATATATATACATAAGGATGCCACCACTAATATAAATATAATGCTATTTTGCAGATCTTCCATTCATTGTGCAGTCCTTTACAACGAGCTACCTTCTATTAAGTTTCCATATATAAATTAGGTAGTGGTTAAATGCCTGGCCTCAGTGAGAAAGGCTTTAAGACCAAGTTAATTCTTTTTCTTTTGATGATTATGGGCTTTATATTGGTTAAAAGCATCTGTTTGGAAACTGTTAATGTTTTAGTAATTACATAATTACTAAATTACTATTTATTACATAAAATAAAAATTACATACAGTATTAAAATATTTAGAGATGGTAGTTTAGGGGTCATGCCCAGTATGCGAATAGTGTCAGGAACTAGGTACAGTTAACTTAAATATCTATTGATGATGACAGTTGTTAAATTGATCTTAGTTAAAAAAGCTTTTTACTATGTCTAAAAATATAATTCACTATACTCACTATACTATATTCATATACATAACAGGTTTGTATCTCTTTAAAAATCATGTACCATATATATGGATTGAAATAAAAACGTTTTTTCCTTGTTTATTTTTGTAAAGCTACAAAACTGTATTTTAAAGAAATGCTAAATGAAACATAATGGTCACTTTGAAGGCACAGTTTGTCTGGTCACTGTGACAGTACCCTGTGGGAACCTGTAAGTACCATTTAAGAAAGGTATCATTTTTGTACATGTTACTGTTGTGTTCTACAAAATCCTTCCCTTAATGTACAGGCAGGCTACATGGTTGTCCCCAAAAGTAAAAGTTCACATTTATAACCTAAATGGGTACTGCCACAATAACAAGTTTGATCCTCAGGCCAAAAATATTAAAATAACGTTTTTTGTCATGTTATTACATCCTATTATTGTTAGATTAAAGGATAGAATGCAGAGTATGCCCACACAAACTAAGGGAGCATGCTCTGTCAGTACAGTCGGTATCTCTGTGTGTTAAACCCACAAGAATATCTAGCATCTGGCTAGAGCTGCAGTGAGTGTACTGTAATCATCCTTACATGCTGTTGTTATCTCTCCGAAGCCCATTCCTACCTGCCGTTAAATCACTCACCGTCACACAACCACCAGCTAACAGCTGCTTCAGAGAGCTCCAGTACCATTACAGACAGGCACATCGCCAACCCTCGTCTTGAAGAGTTCAGTATCAGTAAATATGGAGAAAAGCACAGCGTCATTTACTTTTACGTTTACTCCAGAGGATCTATCTTTTTATTTCTGCATAATTTATTTATTCATAAAACCCTGTGGTTTACCGCATATATTATGCACACACAAATAATAAATAATGATACTGTATATTAGAATAATATTATACAAACATTTATATCAACACAGACACGTTGGCCAATATAAAATATCTTATCTAACATAATTATTTAAATACATTACCTTGTGCTTGGAGATTCAACCTCCATTTCTATAGAATATATGATTAAAAGATACAGGAAAAATGTGTACTAATAATCATGCATAACTTGGTAGACCACCAACAATCTACGTAGTGGTCTGCAGGCTAGGGCTTAAATCCAGAGACTACTATTTCAAACAACTAAATCATCATCATAAGGGAAATGTACTGTGCATCACTTAAATTCACAGCGAACTCAGATGTGAAATGGATTTACATGAAACATGATAACAAGTATTTTGTCAAATATTTCACCTCTATTCTCCCCCCAGCATTTTGAAATACCGCACTTTATCCAATGCTCCCAACAGGTTTGCGATGCTAAGGGGATAGATAGCATTGCCTATCCAAATAAGTGGCTATTTTTACCAAACAGAGTCTGGCTGCAGAGCGCCACTGTGAAGCTCACAGCATTCTGGTACTCACATCCACTATAGAGACAGAAATGACATGTAGCGTTAGCATGATTAGCTGCTGTTGTGCTCAGAAGCGCAACTGGATAGAACCAGTAAAAATAGATAAAAACCGTAATAAACATTGATGGGAAAAGTTTAGCTGCGCTGTCATGGAGAACAAAACTCAACGCAAACTATGTGTAATAAAATCAGCAGAACAAACACAGGGAACATTATGAGGCATTTCTCTCACCACCAAGGTAAACTCTATTTGTGGACGCAGGTTAAGCACTTAACCACCTGGTTAGCTAATCTAGGCATTTTGATATGTCTACAGTTTAGTTCAGCTTTGTTTAATGTCTAAAAGGGATCTTTGTAATCCATGATCATTAGCTAAGGTATTTAGGTTATATTCGCCTCAATCGCCTGTTAACATTGCGCCGACAGATGCATTTCATACAGCTTTAAGTGCATTTAATATGCTGTTAATTTAGGCATTTATACACGTTACTTGATTAGTTAACATACATAACAACAAACACCTTTTGTCTCCACTAACCTTCACTGTTTTTCAGAAAACCTTGAAGGCAGAATTCTGTCAATTTGTAATCTGTGTAGCTGAATATGAACGGAGGTCTTTATAAAGTAAATCCACATCTAACCAGTGAATTTAGAATATACATATAACTTACCACCACATGCTTTCTCAGGTTTGATGTGGAAGTTTTGAAAGCTGACAGCTCTGTCCATCGGATCACATTTTGTATTGCATGAGGACATTATTGCCTCGTTATTCCACGCGCGAGCATCTGTGCGCCGGCGCGGAACTAATAATAATAAATATATAAATAAATATTTAGATTGTGCTTATCAGACGTAATGTAATGCAATGTAATGTAATTTCAAAGGCCTTTGTATTTGTTTATGTTCAGTTCCACCCATTCAAATTTAAAATATTTAAGTATTTGCACAGTTAATTAACCTGGACTTAATTAATTTGGTATTTTGTGGTCTGAAGCAAAACTAGAATCTCTGGCTCATTTTTTAGCTCTGACTTTGGTTGTGGTGAGTAGAAACAGGAAAACGGGAAACAGGAAATACTCCGTAGGGTAGAATGTCCCATTTCAGTACAGCCATTGCGGCCTACCCATCCTTCAAAGGACACACCTTCGTAGGCCGAGTCCTTCGAAAGATGCAGCCCCTAAATTGGGACACGCTATTGTAAGAGCTGGCACCCATTCAAGACATCCTTCAGCCACCAGGGGGAGACCTCCAGTGACAACAGTGACTTATCGAGCCAAATGGCCAACTTCTGTGAAAACAACTATTTAAGGTCAGGGTCTCAGTCACTCAGCCACTTATTCTCATTGCTACCCTTTTTTGAATTGGTTTACTCAACTACGCACTAATCCACACAACAGTGACGCTTTATTCTGCAAACGTGGCGGTCTGGTTTTCATCACGAGTATTTTCAATTTACCTGCATGTAGACTCGGCCATGTCCCAATCCACTATGGTAGCCTGTTAGCCTCTGAAGTAATTAGCCAGTTTTATTAGCCTGTTAGCCAGGTAGTAATTGGCTCCAGGTGTATAACAGTAGAACTCAAATCAGGTACACTCAATATAAAACTGAACCATATGGGAATTAAACACAGGCCACCATGATTTGTCTGATGTCTGATGTTTGGAGTTTGATTTGGACATGGCCAAAAAGGAAGACTCAAAGGGAATGATAACTGAAAATGGGTGAACAAATAATACACCACGTTAAGCTTGGGGAACTTACATACTTACATAACAAACTTACATGTCTGATAGCATTCAAACTGCCAACCTATTACTAGTATATTCCCACACAGTGCCTACAACTGGCTTCCTAGAAACCATGTGTTCTGCTGGAGAAGAAAGGACAAATTCCTGCAATCATATGCTGACCAAGCACTCAGAGGAATCTCACATAAAATGTTGTTTATTTAATCACGTCTATTCAACCCTCTGCCATCCCGCAACCCCATCCCCCCCCCCCCCATCCCCCGCACACAGCCTACGCATCCCCATCTGCTAATTTCCTCACTGCATACATCATGCCACATTGTGCATGCATAGATGTTTACTCTGCCTGGAAGCTAGATTTTATCTTCTTCTATTTTTTTCGCTCTCTCTCTCTCTCTCTGTCTCTCTCTCTTTCTCTTTCTCTCTCTCTCTCTCTCTCTCTCTCTCTCTAAGGTCCCTGAAATGCAATAACAGAAGTTTATCAATGTGTCTGGTGGTTTCGCAGTGATGCGAAACGGGTAATTTATTTCTAAAGCCATCTGCTTCATTTTGCTTCAAAATCTTTTTAAGGGCAGAGAAAAACAATAAAAAGTGAAACAATGCAAGTTGGCTTCTACAACATTTGACAGGTTCTGAGGTCAGAAAGCTTATGAGGAAAGCAGTAGGTATAAGCTATGTGTCTAGAAAGAGAAAGGGATGCACGGATTTGAGATGTGGTCCAGCGTTCATATCTTGGCTGAACTAGAGAGCAGGAATTGCCAATTAACTGCCAGCTATCCCTTTAATTACATTCCACACAGGCAGCACTGTTTGAACAGGCTGAGCTTCAGCAAAGGCCTAATCAACAGAGAGAGTAAATGAGTGCTTCAGTTTCCCTCAGGACAGTACAGGCTTTTTAAAATTTGATGACAGTTCCTCTCCCTTTGACCTCAATAACTTGACTCTGTTCAAAACATAACTCAAAACTATAAAATAAAGGTGCCAAAAAAAGCTCTCTATATAAAGCGTAGATCACTCATAAAACCTTTCATAAAAAAGAACACATATAAATAAATAAACATTGTTACCAAATAAATACTTAAATAAATAAAATCTATGTTTTTATTGAACATTTTTTTTAACTCACTGAACACAGAGTTCAAGAACACCCTCTGTTTCTTTTGATCCAAAGTAAAAAATCAAAACTGAAGTGTTTACTTTATATGATTGATTTGCTAAAGGAGAGCTAAAGAATTAAAATAATACAAGGAAACACTGGCTGATTAGGACCCTGACAACAGTCAAATGCCAGATGTTCATTGTCATCTTGGCAATGCAGGTGCAGCATGTGTGCGTAAACCCCCGCTCGTTACACATACACAAGGATGCACAGCAGCACACCGACCCAAATTATTCATCAAAAATGAACTGAATACTACATAAAATAACATTGCTGATCCTGTAAATAACCTGAAGCACTGCGCCATTAAAATACTAATCAAAGTCACAGCGCACCTGGCTCTTAAAGGGAATGGCAAGTGACATGCTGATTGGTTTATTTCATGTTACACCCAAAACACACCCATGATTAATTTTTGCGTTCTTACGCCCCAAATCAAACTGTGGGTTGACGGCTTGCATATAGATCGCTAAAATAGTGCTAAAATAGGGCCCTAATAAAGATAAATGAACACTGTAAGGTTTAATTCTCTAGCACATAAAATATTACATTATTTAAGTGGTTGCACTTTTATCCTTTTTATCTTTGTTTTAATTTAGCAATTTCTATAAATTGTAAGTATTATAGATACATTATAGATAGAAGATAAATCCAGACAATTCAATGTTCTTCATTTGTTCTTTAATAAGATAATAATGCTATCCAGAGTCAGAACACAGAAAAAGAGCTAATAAATAATAGCCGCTTCGCAGAAATGTGGTAGCAGGACACAGAATCAGACAAAACACAACATAAAAAGCAACAGTGCTTTTGCTCATCACAGTTATAAAAATGTTATTCCAAACCCACATTATCACTGTCAGAGCTATAGATGTTCTGCACTGTCATCCGGTTTGATGAAGCTCCTCATCACTGAGTGAATCAAGTGATTAAGCTCTCTGAGTTTACTAAGTATGCATTCATTTCCACTTGTTATTGCACATTCAAAAGTGAAAATGAATCAATACATCTGTAATATTTATTTGTACATTTTGTAATGTTATTGTAAATAAGAATATATTCTTAATGACTTGCCTGGTTAAGTTAAAGCCTATATATATATATATTAATTGTAACAAGAAAATATGCCTGCTAAAAAAGCTAACTTAGTCTGAAAAAAAGAAAACAATCCGAGCATGCCATCACTTGGTTTCTGTAATAGAGATTGCTCTCTCACTCTCTTTCTAATGAAATAATGGTTTAATTCCTGCAGAGGATGGATGGTGAGGAGGAGGCTGATTATGCACTTTCCTCACCTTGCTGCAGCATTTCACTGACAGCCATTGTGTGCAGCTTGCTGGGCATCGTCTTTATTGAGTTCTTTAAAGGCAGATGAAATCTGCTCTGTGGCAGGCATGTGTTTATTTTAATGTAAGTGTACCACTGTGAAAGTGCAGGTGCTTTATCCTCTATATAAAATCATTAGGACACTCGATGAAAACCTTTTTTGAACATGTTTAATGGACATAAGTGCAGGTAATGAGATTTATTAAACAAACAAGAGTAAACCAAATGTAAAACAGAAAGCAAACATGGTTAGGGTAACGCCAAACCAAATAAACATGACTATGAAAACTAAACTGCAAAGCCTACACTAAAAATGACAAAAAGGGAAAAACATTAATTGCCAAAAGCTGAACTAAACCAGCAAGTTTTTAGTCTAGACTTAAAGATTGAGACAGTCAGTGTCTGAGTCCCGAACACATTTGGGAAGATTATTCCAGACTTAAGAGAAAGCTGTTCCTTCTGTCAAACTCTTCTGAATTTTGGGAACTTCTAGTAAACCAGCACCCAGCACCCTGAGATCTAACTAATCTTGGTGGTTCATAATAGGAGATGAGGTCTTGCAAAAACTTGTGTAGGGCTTCATATGTTAACATGAGAATGTTATAGTCTATGTGCTCTTTGACTGCCAGCCAGTGCAGTTTTGATAGGACTGGACTAATAAGGTTAATTGTTTTAGTTTTAGGAAGGACCCTGGCTGCAGCATTTTGAACTAAATCTTTAAGTTACTGTAGGAATATCCTGACAGTAGTGTATTACTATAGTCTAGCCTTGAGGTAATAAAAGCATGTACTCATTTTCCTGCGTCATGCAGGGATAGGGCATTTCTTAGCCTGGCAATGTTACAGAGGTGTAGAAAAGCTGTTCTAGTAACATTAGATGTGTGTTTATCGAATGCCAGATCTGAATCTATGATAACTCCAAGGTTTTTAGCTGCTGAACCAGGTGTGACTGAGGAGTCGGCCAGATTCAACATTACGTCTGAAAATTTATTTCTAGCAGCTTTGGGGCCTAATAGGAGAACTTCTGTTTTATCATTATTTAATAGGAGGAAGTTGTGGGACATCCATAATTTTCTTTATTCTCCGTTTGTCATCAGGTTAATGTAAATAAAAACAGTAATAAGAGCCTTGTGGAATTTCATATCTTACCTCAGTGTAACTAAAGGTATATAATTTATCCTCATAAACTGATAACGATCGGTTAAATATGATTTAAACCATGATAAGGCAGTTCCAGTTACACCGACCATGTTCTCTAATCTTAGTAAAAAGGATAGTATGATCGATTGTATCAAATATAAAATTTAAGACATTGTAATAGCATTAAAGTAATAAAGTCATGCAGTGATAAAATTTAGTGTCCTAAATTTTACCTTACCAGATTTTTTGTTTTTTTTTACAAGGACTTTACCATCACTGTGTTAAATGATGCTTAAGGCATGAGGAATACCTTGATCCTGGTTCATCAAGTCTTTTATTTGTTTATTTTCTCTTTCTTTCTTTCTTCTTCTTTTTTGCTTGCTTTGATTATGCATAATCAGCTAGAGGACATATAAATGCAGTTTAATTAAATAAGTTTTTTATTTAAATGATAAAGCTGATTATCTGTTGGTGACAGCAATGTAAGATCTTTGTCTCTGAAAAACACGCATACAAGCGCTGCTGTGGAAATAAGACATGGTGTGACTTCAATTTGCGGATATGAGACTTGTGCGAGAACAAGCTGCCTTTGATATTAGGCGTCCCTCAGATGGAATCTCAGTGAAAGAGATTGCTGCTCCTGCCAAGCACATCTGAGCTCCAGAAAAGAAAATGGAGCAGAGCCGATTGATTATTTAACAGCAAAGGAGCGAAAAAAAGGATGTAAATGAACTTTTAGAATGTTGACGCACACTGAGGATTATAGAGTATTCCTACATATTGATGTCTCTGAATGATGGCTAAAATAAGACACATCTGAACATGGAAAAACACAATATTCATATTCTATTCTAGCTTGACACACAAGCAGTGATAAGATGCTGTGTATTTTGGAAGATTAGCAAAGGAACAAAAAAAACTTATTGATCTATGCTCAAGTCTGTCTTATGCCTAATGAGACTATTTAATACATTATTTATTACATCATGGTTTACAACCATCATCCAAACAATCTGATCATTCTGAAGTCTTCTTCTCGACCGCTGAATATTACATGGCAACCAGAAAGTGGTGCAGTTGGTCCATCAGTTGTCTCCAGAGGTGTCAGGTAACGGAGTAGAAATACTTCGTTACCTTACTTAAGTAGAATTTTTGGTCATCTATACTTGTGGAGTAATTGTTTTTTAGTCGACTTTTTACTTCTGCTCCTTACTTTTTTATGCAGTTATCAGTACTTTCTACTCCTTACATTTTTAAAAACAGCCTCGTTACTCATATTTCGTTCTGGGAACATAAACAAACTAACAGATAAATCGCGCCATCCGGAAAGCTTGTGGTTGGATAACAAGTATAAACATAAACCATTCAGATCCTCCAATATTTGATCCATCCAACCTGCACGTCACATTAAACTCCAGATGCATGTAGCCTTATGGAAGAGACTCCAGCAAAGTGGCGTGAGATGTCTCACTCCACTCTGAGCGCCAGTGAGAAAGTTGGTAGCAAGACCTCAATTATGCGTCTCCAGCTGCAGCGAGGGGCTTCGGAATGGTTGGATATAAAAATTATTTTCGGATGCGGATGCAGCTCAGCAGCATGAGCTAATGGCATTACAGAAATTCACCATCTAATTTTAAAAAAGCATTTTGAGGTAAACTGAATGTTTCCTACAGTCAATTGTTGATAAGATATTGTAGTAACCTAGTGATGCACTAATGCTGAATTTGCAATGTTTGCTGTGGCTTGGTACACGCCAAGATTTGTTGGCTAGGTCTAGGCTATGATTAAGTGTTGTAAGTTTGTTTAAAGAGCGTGTGTGAGTTTAGGTGTAGAGGGGGGGTAATCTAGGTTCAAAAAGTAAAAATCCATCCCAGGATTTTGCTACAGTTGCCTGAATGGCTAATTGGACCTAATCCCTGGGATGGATTTTTGAATTTCTGGTTTGGCTCATCCCTAAAGAACCATTCTAGGTTCCAAGCTGAGCTAAGAAAGCGTTGAGAGGAGACAACACTAGCATCAAACAAAAGCTTCTGCTTTATCCTCTTAACACGCCCTGGCCCACCCATGGGCCAGAAAAATCTCATAATTAATATGTCTGTGTTTATGAATAATTATAGGCTCAATGTAGACACCCAATATGCCACATTGCTGAAGAAATTCTAAGTATACTTTTTTAAAGCTTTTATGTACACAGGTACAAAACAGTTAGATATTTCTATAACATTTTCAACCAACACAAAAATTTGATCTCACATTCAGCATTTTTTTGCTCGTGTTTAATTCAATTATGGCTTACGCATAGTCACGTCACTGTGTTGTTTGCAGCATATAAGATGTACAAAAAGTTCTACTGGAAAAAATACTTAATTCAAATGTGTATAAAAAATAATTGTAAGTTAAAGTCTTCAAAGCAGGGCCCGGACTAAGTATATAAGTAACAACCTTTTAAAGACAGGAGGAAGAGTTGATTGGTTGGTTGTTATAGGTGACATAGCATTGTGTACACAGCAAATTCTGCTTTTTGGAATAAACCTCCTGTAAGTTTAACTCAGTATGAGAGCATTAAATATACTCTGGGGCAACACTATTCCAAAAACTGATCTTTTTAGGAGTTAAAACTAAAATATTATTTATGAAATATTAAACTAAATATTATACAAACATACTTTCTTTCTTACCTGCTTGCATTATGTATTTGCATAATTGATGTGCTTTATTCATAATAATATCCATGGATTGACATGCGTAACTGTTTAAGGCCATTGATTAGATTAAAAGCAGTTGTGAAAAAGATAACAATATCTACCTGAAATTTTTTTGCATAGATCCTCTAAGACCATTGACTCCTTCTTTATGAGTAAACTGCATCTTTAACCTCAGTTTTAATTATAGTGCTACATTGTTAATGGACAAATAAGTGCAGGTTTAGGGACTGAGCATGTATGAAATCAGTCGCCTCTGCAGTTGATAAAGTGGAGTGAAAATGTTAAGGGAGAATATTGTGACACTTCAGACCTGATGGACACTTCTGTTGACAAGCTAGTCCTTAATATTTTGACTTCTTAGCATGGAAACTGGCACAAAGCCTAATGTATAAATGTACACAGCTGTTTAGAGTAGATAGCTAATAATTGTCAGAAGCCATTAATTTATCAAATGATTTATTTTTTTCAAGAAATAAACCATAAAAGACATGGTACCAGTCTGTGTTTAGGGATGCTAAACACTGAGTGCTTTTTAATTAAATTCCTTTATTTAGGCAATTATGCAAATAAATTATGCCAGTAGCCAATAGGAAAGATATTTGTGTCATGTACTATGAAATGTAAAGTAAACTTTAACTTTATTCTTGAAATTAATTAAAATATAAGTTCCCAGAAGAGAGTTACTTTTACTGCGCAATATAATATTCAGTGGTCAGAGTTTATTAAACTCACAGGGAAATCATTTCAAAAAGCAGAATTAGCTGTGTAATAAGATCATTTTAAATTACTTACCAGCATCTACTTCCTGTTTGGATTTGCCCATGGTGATACACTTCCTCCAACAATCAAGATCAAACAAAACTAATCTCTGTGTAACAATGGTCTAATCAATTTCAGTTGATTTTAAAATGAAGGAAAAAATTAGTTTATTTTGTACATTTTATTTGTTTAGTTTTATGTATTTACTTTATAAGCTTCATCTCTCAATACCGTTAAAAGGAAACTCAAATGTCCCTATTATATAACATATTAAATATGTTTACAAAGGCAAAGTTTTCGCATATCTGTAAACACACACATATAAAATGTTAAGGTAACACTTTACTTGGATGGTCCATTTGATGGCCTCTTTGATGCTCAACTGACATTCAACTAACATTCAACTACATGTCTATTAAAAGCAAATGAGCTAAAAGGTGAAAGTAAATGATTCTCTATTGAATATAACCCTACATTCAACTCTAACCCAAACGCTTATCTTAATATTTTAGGATTGGGTGTAGGGTTAGATTTTAAGTTTAAGTTAAGGTTAAGGTTAGGGTTAGGTGTAGGATTAGATTATAGGCTTAATTAAGGGTTAAGGTTAGGGTAAGGGTTAGGTGTAGGATTAGATTATAGGCTTAATTAAGGGTTAAGGTTAGGGTTAGGTGTACGGTTAGGTTCTATTTTTAATCATTTACATTCAAGTTAAATTTAATGGACATTCAATTCAGTGTTAGTTGAATGTCAGTTGAGCATCAACAAGGCCATAAAATGGACCATCCAAGTAAAGTGTTACCAATGTGAATAAATGTATATTTTGGACAAATGTAAAATTAAAAACAGAGTGGTTTGCAATTTTTCAACAAACAATTGGATTGTGTTGTTAGATTGGGTTGTCCCACTGTTGCCTGATGGAGGATTCTAGCTGCACAACAGTCCTGGGTTTTCTTTGTCTGATTTTTTCTTTTACTATGAACCAAATGAGGTCTGAAGTGCATGCAGGCCAGTTCACCACCCAGACTCTTCCTCTGAGAAGCTCTGCTGTTGTGGATGCAGTTTGCGGTTTAGTATTGTCTTGCTCAATATGTAATGTCTTCAGGGAGAGCTTATGTTGTTCTATATATATTTTTAATATACTGTATATAGTACTGACTTTCCTAGGTTAAGCTACTTTTCTAAATCATTGCTATGTAGCTGTTGCTGTCATTGATGTCCCACTCCCAATGATGCAGAAATTACCTATTTATTTCATCTTCTGCCAGCTGCTCCATAAATAAAATCTCCTTCATGATCCTGATCACAAGACGACAATAGGAACAATCCAAGAAGACAGGTCCTGTTGGGCTTTGGTGAAAGGAGAAGCAGCGCGAAGTATGAATCATACAACACAAGGCTTTTCTGAGCTCAGTGAAAAAGCTCATTGAAAATCTGTCTCCCTGCACCGGGGAGCAGCACCGAGCTGACAGGACCTGCGAGCTACATCGGAGGCGATCAGTGTTTCCCTGCTGAAACAAACGGTGGGACAGGTGTTCCAGCCGGTTAGGCTAAGCCATTTGTATGCAAATGTAGCCAGGTGGTGAATTGAGTATACACCTTTAAAATGTGTGTCTGTAACTTTAAGAAACACAATCAGAAGTGTTGTCACCCTGAGAGAGGAAAGGGAGGAGCTAAGAGCATGGTAGAGAAGGAGGCTCAAGCTGCAGTGAATGGTGGTGCTCCATTTTAGGATCCATCCAGAGCCATCCTAATGAAATAAGAGGTAAAAATCAGGAAATACTGAACAATATAAGGTTTAGTTGGCCTATAACAGTAGTAGATGCCTATATTGCCTTTCTAAACATGTATTTTGGATGCGGGCAGATGGCATTGTTTCAGTGGGGTAGTGTGCTCCTCGTGGTCAAGCCTTGTATTTTTCTGGGTTACAGAAGCTGTTTGTCCAAGTTCTCTTAAAGAAATGCTCAAGTCTTGTTGAGTAAAGCTAAATGGTTGAAAGTAAATCGAGGTGAGCTTAAAAACAAATATAAAAAGAGCTCTGTTAATGGTATTAATGTGGTATTAATGTTATTTATCTATTTTCTGTAATTAGGGCCACTACCAAATACTGTGCTGTGTTCTAAGTTAGGGTTTTTACAGTGTATTCATTTTATTTTTATTGTTTTGAGTACAATTTAATCAGAATAAAATACCCGGAAAAAACAGTTATTTTGTCATTTGGTGTGCGTCCTTTCCCCGGTGACACAAAGGTCTGATATATTTTCAGGAAAGCATTCATAAGAGACACATAGGAACATATTCAATCCATTAGTTCTTAACTGGCCTCACTGTGGGTCATATTAGTCAGGTGAAGCAGCTTTACCCCCACTTCTGACTGTGAGAAATGGGCTATTGTGATTGGAGAGGTGGTGTAGTTCTGCATGCTTATTTGTAATTGGTTGAGAAGTTCCTCTGATTAAGGGCTGATTTTAACTCATAGCTTTTGAACACTTGCCCTTACCAGACTGCAGTGTGCTGATTTGTAGCAGACTTTATTCGGATTAGAGGACGTTTTTGAGTGCTATGCCTCTTTCTACTAATTGGGTAACACCACTAACAGTCACTGAACATGAGAACTGGTACCTCACAGAACTGGTTTCACAGCTTTAATATATTTCAGCTCAAAATCTTACTAAAACAGTGCATCACATTTTGAGTTTGAATGTGTCGCATATGTCTTTAGTAATTCTCCCTAAAAACTACATCTTTTCCTGTTGGCTCCAGGCATCATTTATTTTCATTATGGGTGCCCCTCAACTCTCACTCACCATTAGTGTGGTCTTGCCACAGAGGCTACCTTCCGTTAATTAGTTATATATATTTTAATTAATGGTCGACTGCCTGGCCACAATGTTGTAGGTCATATGAGCAAATTACCCTTTTTTTGTGAAGTGTGACTTCATGCTGGCTGAGAAATGCAAAGCAGTAACTCTGGGTTAAGTATTTATTTTAATGAGAAGAGGATAGAAGATGGGAAGCAGGAAAACAAGCTTAATTTCCTTGAATAAGCAATGGGTAATTATTAACATAACAAATAGCTATATCAGACACAAAGAACTGCTTAATAATAGAATTTTTATAGCCTTGATCGACAAGACTGCACACTAATGGTAATGTAAGAGGGGGGGGGCATGGAATAAATGACAGCAGTTCAATGAGATTGCTGTATTGTGATTACAGGTCTTTACATCACAGTAATCCAGTGGTTCATGCTACTGGGAATTCACAGTATAAAGCTGTGGGTTTCACTGTTTTTTTGTTACAGACCTTTACTGTGAAAGTATTGCAAACAGGCAGCCAGTAATTTACTGTGATTTTACTAGAGTGGAACCGAATATCCAGGTATTCGGTTATTCGCTCATTGAGTAGGTATTCGGTTTTTAATTTTGGTATTCGGATATTATTATTTTTTTCCTTTCCAGAGCTCCACCTCACTCTAACATCACACGTCCGTTCAGGTTAATGGTGGTATAAGAGAGGCAAAATGCCAAGAAGCTCAGCTGTCTGGAAGCATTTCAAATTGAGTGTAGACAAAACAGTGTGCCAAATGTGTGATAATCAACTAGCGTATTGTGGCGTGGAAAAGGAAGGAAGACCCGTGAGACTCATGCTGAATGCTCAACAGCTTCTTTATTGAACAGGCTTGCCACTCGCTTACAGTCTTTAACAAGACTAGGAGAGCTAAAACCATTCACCCCCAAAGGCCACCAACCCAGCTGTGTGTCTCCCAGATGGCAGATCCAGAGTGGTGCCCACCCTCTCTGCATAACCCCTCCCAAGGGAGATGCCCCACCCCTGTCATCCTCGCACACAGGAGAACAGAAACATGCCTCAGGCAGCCACACACACAACCCAGAGCCGCCACAGTATCGTGGTGGCACAACAAGTTTGATGAACTATCTAAATGTGGTAAGTATTATTTCTTGACGGTGTAAAAAGACAAGATTATTCCTGCAAGAAAACACAGCTTTATGAAGCTGCTTCTGTCTGGCATTAAAATTAATGTTATACATGATAAAAACGTGCAGGTACTTCGAAACTGATTTATATAATAAAATATTAATATATATATATATTAAAATATATATTAATATATATTTTATTATATAATAAAATAGTAATGTGGCAACATTAGGGGCTAAATCAGTTACAAAAAAAATTGCCTACAAGAATGATGTCTGAATGAATTTCCTCTAATCTAATATAATTTAACATGGTCTAAAAAAATAAAATTGTTTCTAAACAAACAAACAATTTTATATTGAGCAGAATTTGCAAAAACAGTGCAAAAACAGAATTTACAATGACCTCTGCTCTAAAAAAAATCGAAAAAATCTAGGGTGAAAACTAAAAACAATCTGGGGTGAAAACACACACACACACACACACACACAAAAACAGCTTATCACAGATCAAAGGGTGGGAAATCTTTTTTTTTGTACTTTAATCCGTTTTTAATACGTCTTTTTAAAAACTAGTATTTAAATATTCGCTACTTATCAGTGCTGAATTTCCGGAGCTTAAAAAACGCTATTCGGGCCAGCCCTAGATTTTACAGCCTTTTTTACAGTGCTGTTACTCGTTTTGAGAGGCACTGTAGTAACATCATAAAAAGAATTTCCTTGTCACCAAAAACAGCCTCACTATGGTAAACTAAGGGCAGTGCACAGACTAACTTGTTTAAAAGGATTAAGTGACTACTAAGTGACACATTATTTTATTTCAATATTACAGAATGTTTCTGGATACCAGGGTCATTATTTTCACTGTAATTTACTACACTTTATTAACAGTAAAATGCTGTAACATTACAGTTACTGTCTGGATTACATCCATTCATTACATTTCTGTAGTGCAGCTCTGACCTGATGGCAACCTCTTGTATTTTTAATGGAGGCAATAGTAATGGAACTCAGTAATCAGGAATTTAATATATATTTACTATTACAAAGGTCTATCAGATTGTACTGATTGTACATGCAATTTAATTTATTGATTTAAATTTATTGATTTAAATTAAAACATAAAAAAACAACTTCATATTAAAAGTTTGCTAAATATTAGTAGTGATACCAGCCAAACTTACTAGTCTTTTCACATACCTCACATTTGTATTATGGAATGTAAACATGGGGAAATGAGGCAAAACATTTTCAACAATAACAACAGTGGCTGTGAAGATATGCAAATGTAAAAGAGAATATTCAGTGCTGAACCCCACATTTTAAAACATGTCCTGTAAAATTACAGCTGCACTGACATTTTTTCTGGCAGTAGGGGTCCAGAATGAACTGGTAAAATAGTGGTATTTTCCAGTAATGAACAGGAAAAACGACAGCAAAGACACAAATAAACACTTTTTTACTAAAATTAACATGTTCTTAAGGTGGGTTCCCATAAATGGACATAACTTATAATGACATGCCCCCTAAAGGTTAGTCTCAGCTTAATTTACATCATGATGTCTCTAAGAGAAATAAAGAACACAACATGACAATGCTTAACAACACTACTACTTAACAACCTGTTCTTCTAACTAAACACAAATCCCAACCAAAGCCCAAAGCATCATGGGAACATATAATTTTTTTGATTGACAAAAAATTTATTTTAAAACAGTAACAGACATATTTTTGCAGTTATAAACTGTATTTTGACAGTGATATGTATGTAAAACAACAGTAGTTGTAAATAAAATTTTCCTATTTTTAACAAAAAAACCACACACCCTCACCCGACAGAGCTACACTAAGGGTAACCCTGAGTGTTCCGTTAACCCAGGGTGTTATTGGCTAGCGGGTCGTCCCACGTAGCTTGTTTTAACCCTACAGGCCGATTATACTCACCTTTGAGCTGTGAAAGAGCTAGTGCTTTGTGCGGTTAGCGGCTAATGCTTAACCCTAAATCAACCCTAAAATTCAACCCTACACCTAACCCTAACCTTAACCCTTAATCAATTCTAAAATCCAACTCTACACCTAACCCTAACCTTTAACCCTTAATCAACCCTAAAATCTAACCCTACACCTAACCCTAACCTTAACCCTTAAACAACTCTAAAATCTAACCCTACACTTAACCCTTAATCAACCCTAAAATTTAACCCTACACCTAACTCTAACCTTAACCATTAATCAACCCTAAAATTTAACCCTACACCTAACCCTAACCTTAACCATTAATCAACCCTAAAATCTAACCCTACACTTCACCCTAACCTTAACCATTAATCAACCCTAAAATTTAACCCTACACCTAACCCTAACCTTAACCATTAATCAACCCTAAAATCTAACCCTACACCTAACCCTAACCTTAACCATTAATCAACCCTAAAATCTAACCCTACACTTCACCCTAACCTTAACCATTAATCAACCCTAAAATTTAACCCTACACCTAACTCTAACCTTAACCATTAATCAACCCTAAAATTTAACCCTACACCTAACCCTAACCTTAACCATTAATCAACCCTAAAATCTAACCCTACACCTAACCCTAACCTTAACCATTAATCAACCCTAAAATCTAACCCTACACCTAACTCTAACCTTAACCCTTAATCAATTCTAAAATCCAACTCTACACCTAACCCTAACCTTAACCCTTAATCAACCCTAAAATCTAACCCTACACTTAACCCTAACCTTAACCATTAATCAACCCTAAAATCTAACCCTACACCTAACTCTAACCTTAACCCTTAATCAATTCTAAAATCCAACTCTACACCTAACCCTAACCTTAACCCTTAATCAACCCTAAAATCTAACCCTACACTTAACCCTAACCTTAACCCTTAATCAACCCTAAAATCTAACCCTACACCTAACCCTAACCTTAACCCTTAATCAACCCTAAAATCTAACCCTACACTTCACCCTAACCCTAACCATTACTCAACCCTAAAATCTAACCCTACACCTAACCCTAACCTTAAACCTTATTCGAACCTAAAATGTAACCCTACACCTAACCCAAACCTTAACCCTTAATTCACCCTAAAATCTAACCCTACACCTAACCCTAACCTTAACCCTTAATCCACCCTAAAATCTAACCCTACACCTAACCCTAACCATAACCATTAATCAACCCTAAAATCTAACCCTACACCTAACCCTAACCTTAACCCTAATCCACCTAAAATCTAACCCTACACTTCACCCTAACCTTAACCATTAATCAACCCTAAAATCTAACCCTACACCTAACCCTAACCTTAACCCTTAATCAACCCTAAAATCTAACCCTACACCTAACCCTAGCCTTAACCCTTAATCCACCCTAAAATCTAACCCTACACTTAACCCTAACCATTAATCAACCCTAAAATCTAACCCTACACCTAACCTTAACCCTTAATCAACCCTAAAATCTAACCCTACACCTAACCCTAACCTTAACCCTTAATCCACCCTAAAATCTAACCCTACACCTAACCCTAACCTTAACCCTTAATCCACCCTAAAATCTAACCCTACATCTAACCCTAACCTTAACCCTTAATCCACCCTAAAATCTAACCCTACACCTAACCCTAACCTTAACCATTAATCAACCCTAAAATCTAACCCTAACCCTTAATCCACCCTAAAATCTAACCCTACACTTAACCCTAACCTTAACCCTTAATCCACCCTAAAATCTAACCCTACACCTAACCCTAACCTTAACTCTTAATCCACCCTAAAATCTAACCCTACACCTAACCTTAACCCTTAATCCACCCTAAAATCTAACCCTACACCTAACCATAACCATTAATCAACCCTAAAATCTAACCCTACACCTAACCCTAACCTTAACCCTTAATCCACCTAAAATCTAACCCTACACTTAACCCTTAATCCACCCTAAAATCTAACCCTACACCTAACCCTAACCTTAACCCTTAATCCACCATAAAATCTAACCCCAACCTTAACCATTAATCAACCCTAAAATCTAACCCTACACCTAACCCTAACCTTAACCCTTAATCCACCCTAAAATCTAACCCTACACTTCACCCTAACCTTAACCATTAATCAACCCTAAAATCTAACCCTACACCTAACCCTAACCTTAACCATTAATCCACCCTAAAATCTAACCCTACACTTAACCCTAACCATTAATCAACCCTAAAATCTAACCCTACACCTAACCTTAACCCTTAATCAACCCTAAAATCTAACCCTAACCTTAACCCTTAATCCACCCTAAATCTAACCCTACACTTAACCCTAACCTTAACCATTAATCAACCCTAAAATCTAACCCTACACCTAACCTTAACCCTTAATCAACACTAAAATCTAACCTTAACCCTTAATCCACCCTAAAATCTAACCCTACACTTAACCCTAACCTTAACCCTTAATCCACCCTAAAATCTAACCCTACACCTAACCCTAACCTTAACCCTTAATCCACCCTAAAATCTAACCCTACACCTAACCCTAACCTTAACCATTAATCAACCCTAAAATCTAACCCTACACCTAACCCTAACCCTTAATCCACCCTAAAATCTAACCCTACACTTAACCCTAACCTTAACCCTTAATCCACCCTAAAATCTAACCCTACACCTAACCTTAACCCTTAATCCACCATAAAATCTAACCCTACACCTAACCTTAACCCTTAATCCACCATAAAATCTAACCCTACACCTAACCCTAACCATAACCATTAATCAACCCTAAAATCTAACCCTACACCTAACCCTAACCTTAACCCTTAATCCACCTAAAATCTAACCCTACACTTAACCCTAACCTTAACCCTTAATCCACCCTAAAATCTAACCCTACACCTAACTCTAACCTTAACCCTTAATTCTAAAATCCAACTCTACACCTAACCCTAACCTTAACCCTTAATCAACCCTAAAATCTAACCCTACACTTAACCCTAACCTTAACCCTTAATCAACCCTAAAATCTAACCCTACACCTAACCCTAACCTTAACCCTTAATCAACCCTAAAATCTAACCCTACACTTCACCCTAACCCTAACCATTACTCAACCCTAAAATCTAACCCTACACCTAACCCTAACCTTAAACCTTATTCGAACCTAAAATGTAACCCTACACCTAACCCAAACCTTAACCCTTAATTCACCCTAAAATCTAACCCTACACCTAACCCTAACCTTAACCCTTAATCCACCCTAAAATCTAACCCTACACCTAACCCTAACCATAACCATTAATCAAGCCTAAAATCTAACCCTACACCTAACCTTAACCCTAATCCACCTAAAATCTAACCCTACACTTCACCCTAACCTTAACCATTAATCAACCCTAAAATCTAACCCTACACCTAACCTTAACCCTTAATCAACCCTAAAATCTAACCCTACACCTAACCCTAACCTTAACCCTTAATCCACCCTAAAATCTAACCCTACATCTAACCCTAACCTTAACCCTTAATCCACCCTAAAATCTAACCCTACACCTAACCCTAACCTTAACCATTAATCAACCCTAAAATCTAACCCTAACCCTTAATCCACCCTAAAATCTAACCCTACATTTAACCCTAACCTTAACCCTTAATCCACCCTAAAATCTAACCCTACACCTAACCCTAACCTTAACTCTTAATCCACCCTAAAATCTAACCCTACACCTAACCTTAACCCTTAATCCACCCTAAAATCTAACCCTACACTTAACCCTAACCATTAATCAACCCTAAAATCTAACCCTACACCTAACCTTAACCCTTAATCAACCCTAAAATCTAACCCTAACCTTAACCCTTAATCCACCCTAAATCTAATCCTACACTTAACCCTAACCTTAACCATTAATCAACCCTAAAATCTAACCCTACACCTAACCTTAACCCTTAATCAACACTAAAATCTAACCTTAACCCTTAATCCACCCTAAAATCTAACCCTACACTTAACCCTAACCTTAACCCTTAATCCACCCTAAAATCTAACCCTACACCTAACCCTAACCTTAACCCTTAATCCACCCTAAAATCTAACCCTACACCTAACCCTAACCATTAATCAACCCTAAAATCTAACCCTACACCTAACCCTAACCCTTAATCCACCCTAAAATCTAACCCTACACTTAACCCTAACCTTAACCCTTTATCCACCCTAAAATCTAACCCTACACCTAACCCTAACCTTAACCATTAATCCACCATAAAATCTAACCCTACACCTAACCCTAACCATAACCATTAATCAACCCTAAAATCTAACCCTACACCTAACCCTAACCTTAACCCTTAATCCACCTAAAATCTAACCCTACACTTAACCCTAACCTTAACCCTTAATCCACCCTAAAATCTAACCCTACACCTAACCGTAACCCTCAATCCACCATAAAATCTAACCCCAACCTTAACCATTAATCAACCCTAAAACTAACCCTACACCTAACCCTAACCTTAACCCTTAATCCACCCTAAAATCTAACCCTACACTTCACCCTAACCTTAACCCTTATTCAAACCTAAAATCTAACCCTAACCTTAACCCTTAATCCACCCTAAAATCTAACCCTACACCTAACCCTAACCTTAACCATTAATCAACCCTAAAATCTAACCCTACACCTAACCCTAACCCTTAATCCACCCTAAAATCTAACCCTAACCTTAACCCTTAATCCACCCTAAAATCTAACCCTACACCTAACCCTAACCTTAACCCTTAATCCACCCTAAAATCTAACCCTACACTTAACCCTAACCGTAAGCCTTAATCCACCCTAAAATCTAACCTTACACTTAACCCTAACCTTAACCCTTAATCCACCTAAAATCTAACCCTACACCTAACCCTAACCTTAACCCTTAATCCACCCTAAAATCTAACCCTATACCTAACCCTAACCTTAACCATTAATCAACCCTAAAATCTAACCCTACACCTAACCCTAACCTTAACCCTTAATCCACCTAAAATCTAACCCTACACTTAACCCTAACCTTAACCCTTAATCCACCCTAAAATCTAACCCTACACCTAACCCTAACCTTAACCCTTAATCCACCATAAAATCTAACCCCAACCTTAACCATTAATCAACCCTAAAATCTAACCCTACACTTCACCCTAACCTTAACCCTTAATCCACCATAAAATCTAACCCCAACCTTAACCCTTAATCCACCCTAAAATCTAACCCTACACTTCACCCTAACCTTAACCCTTAATCCACCATAAAATCTAACCCCAACCTTAACCATTAATCAACCCTAAAATCTAACCCTACACCTAACCTTAACCCTTAATCCACCCTAAAATCTAACCCTACACTTCACCCTAACCTTAACCCTTATTCAAACCTAAAATCTAACCCTAACCTTAACCCTTAATCCACCCTAAAATCTAACCCTATACCTAACCCTAACCTTAACCATTAATCAACCCTAAAATCTAACCCTACACCTAACCCTAACCTTAACCCTTAATCCACCTAAAATCTAACCCTACACTTAACCCTAACCTTAACCCTTAATCCACCCTAAAATCTAACCCTACACCTAACCCTAACCTTAACCCTTAATCCACCATAAAATCTAACCCCAACCTTAACCATTAATCAACCCTAAAATCTAACCCTACACTTCACCCTAACCTTAACCCTTAATCCACCATAAAATCTAACCCCAACCTTAACCCTTAATCCACCCTAAAATCTAACCCTACACTTCACCCTAACCTTAACCCTTAATCCACCATAAAATCTAACCCCAACCTTAACCATTAATCAACCCTAAAATCTAACCCTACACCTAACCTTAACCCTTAATCCACCCTAAAATCTAACCCTACACTTCACCCTAACCTTAACCCTTATTCAAACCTAAAATCTAACCCTAACCTTAACCCTTAATCCACCCTAAAATCTAACCCTACACCTAATCCTAACCTTAACCCTTAATCCACCCTAAAATCTAACCCTACACTTCACCCTAACCTTAACCCTTATTCAAAACCTAAAATCTAACCCTAACCTAAACTTTAAATCTAACTCTAAACCCAATGCTAAAAGGTTAAGATTAGAGTTTGGGTTAGAGTTGGATGTAGGGTTACATTTAATAAAGAATCATTTACTTTTACCTTTTTCAATTGCATTTAATAGAATGTTAGTTAAATGTCAGTTGAGCATCATCAAATGGACCCAGATGTTTACACATTAATTTGAAAAAATGGTGAAGCCTTACCACTACCTTAAAGTCAGGGTGCAGGTTTGCCCGCTATGACTGCTGTAGTATTCATTAGACCTTTAATACTAATACTATATATATATGTTATGTATAAATATTGCTTGTTCAGGCAAGGTTAGCTTGTGTTATTTTTTCCACATAGATAAAGAAACGACCCTGTACCATTAGCCATTTAATACTAATGTTAAATTTATACTGTATATAAATGTTATATATAGATATATATATATATATATATTTCTGCCCTGCAATGGATTGGCGGCCTGTCCAGGGTTTATACTGCCTTCCACCTGATGCCAGCTGGGATAGGCTCCAGACACTGGTTTACAGAGACTTTTGTGTAAGAAGTATTTTTGGAACTCACCAGCTGTGCTTGTGTGGGAGGAGTACAGTATGGGATCAATACCAGTGTATGTGTGTGTGTGTGTGTGTGTTGAGTAAACTTCAACCTAAAAGCCTGAAATGGAGACTCGGTTTAACAAACAGAGCCATCTGTGGCGCTGGGCTCAGACAACACTTCTGTCTGTTTTGCCATCTCGGTGGACTTCTTTCATATGCCAGGACCAAATGTCGTTTTGGAGCAACCTGCTATTTTCATAAATCTAATGCCTCTCATCCTGTTTGTTGACTTTGTGCAATGTACACTTATGTTTTTGTATGATATCTTTTTAACTTAAAACATAGTTCTAGGCATAAAACTGTGTTAAACATGGGCTTGCCGGTTTGGAACCCTGCAGTACTTAAGTAAATTAGCAGATTGTTCGAGACTTTTATGCATTGCTTAATCTGCTCTTTAGAATGACCTTTTCCTTTATAATTGTTTGTAAAGACTATGTGTTTGTTTATATGTCATGATTAACAGAAAACATTATTCATTGTATATAAGGGGCACAACAAAGAGTGGTCAGAACAAACAGGGTCAATACCGGCAGACAGGAGCAGCAAGGGTTAACTATAAGGGAAGAAGGACAGTCCAGGGGTCATACACAGCAAGGCGATATCAGAGGAGAGGCAAAAATCAGGGTAAATGAGAAAAACAAAACAAGGTCGGTACACGAGAGATCAAAACACAAGAATCAGAAACGTGTCATAAAGTGGAGGTTAGCCAAACAATACTCAGCAAGGAGTGAGTGGATCAGAGGTGTATTTATACTGCGTGGGGCAGGTGTAGTCAATAAGTGGGTGATTGGCTTCCGGGTAGTGTGGTTGCGAGGGAGTGATGTCAGTGTGTGGGTTCTGGGTAGTGTAGTCTGAAGACTGGAGATCGCAGGTGGAGCTGAGTGCAGGAGAGACAGGAGTGCTTTCAGCGCCAGGCGGGACAGTAATTAAGAGGTGTGTCCCAATATTTTTGTCCATCTTATGAACAAACAGGTGTCTCAAATATATCTCAAAATATAATTTCTGGGGATGTCTTAAAGTTTACAAATATTGGTTTACTCTGTCAGAAGTTCCTCAATCCCAACATCTCTGTGTCCACATAAAAATGGTTTACAAAACATACAGTACAAAGTACAAGGAGCTTATTGTAGATCTGAAAAAAAAAGATCATCGATTTATACCAGACTGGAATGTCTTTTGGAACTGCAGATTCAAAGATCAGTCCAAACAAAAGTTGTTTCATGTGAAAGTACAAGTTATTTTGAAACATTTTACAGCAGGATGGACAAGGAGCCTACTACTCAAAAAGGAGTCCCTGCTCCAAAAATGTATTCTAGCGATTGTTTTCACAATTTCAGCTAAATGACTTGGATAAGGAAAGGGCATTCTAGTGGAAAGTGTTATGGTCAGATGACACAAAGCTGTTTGGATGATTGAATGAGGCATTCAACTTTAAAAACACTGTAGCAACTAATATGCATGTTGGTCTAAACAACATGGGGCTGCAATTGGTATTTTTACATGCACAAAGTGGATGGAACGGTAAAGAAAAAGCATAGCATTAAACTATTGGCTAGACAGGTAAAACCTGAACGTAACTTTGTTTTAACAGGAGGGTGAAATGGGCCAGGTCTTGTAACACCAGTCAGGGGTGGAAGAAAAAGATGAAACATCAGCAGTTGAAAGTTGGCATGTGCTGTAAGTGGAGGTCCTTTAGACTGGTCTGCCACAGGAAAGACAAAGGCATTTTATTATGAATCTCCAAAACATGGCTTGAACATTTCTCTGGTTTCATCAGCTCTAACTATTATTACAAACTTTAGTGTTCTGTTTTTAAATTTTAAATGCCCTCTTACTTAAGAGTTTGTTGAATCCCATTAACTATTTCATGAACTAGTATTAAAAAGATAGAATAGAATAATCACTACAAACTTTTCTGTTCTACTTACTATTTGCTGTTTTAATGTTCTACATGCTGTGCTACAGGTTTATGGTTCATTTCCATTTACTTGCTATTTTTCCACTAAAGTAGATGATACTAGATTTACAGACTGTAAGCCAGAGTGGTGTGGTTGAAAAGAAAAGCAATAGCAAATAAAACCAGTTCAGGAATACTTAGATGCTGAAGCTGGTGTTTTAGAGGATTGTATTGATTTGTTGCCTTTAGGTACTCAGCAGCTTTGGGTTGGCAGGGTCTGCACTTCAGGGGTCTTGTGTAATATATGACCCTGCACTTGTAAATGAAACCCCTTTAAAAGAGCACTCTTGCTGTGACAACTCAGCTGGTCAGCTTTTTTCCTGAATGGTAGCCATCTATGTAGTCAGCACTTGTGTGGTAAGAACATTTCTTGTCTAAAATTTCTCAGGTTTTTGTGCTGTAGATCAGAATATTAGACAAGTGCTTCTGTTTAGGTCTAGAAATGGTTTAGAATGTGTAATAAAACCCCCAGGATAATTTAACCACTTATATTTAAGATTTTTATGTTGGCCTAATGATTACTAGTCAGTAAATACACACAGGAGTTCCTAAATTATAACAGTGTTTAAAAAAGCCACCAGCCATGAGTGTTTCTGTGGAGTTTAAGATGTTTATAGTTTTTTTTTTTTTTTTACATGATGGTATTGGTAACTGTTTAATACTTAACACAAGTTAAATGTGCAATATTTACACATAATTATTGAGTAAGCAACTGCATAAGGTTTTTATTTCATGCTATTACCTCATTTTCAGCAGTAAAGGAAAGCCAAATAAATAGTATTAAACATTGTGTTCACCCTTTGTTCTAAACAAAGTAACTTTTTTTTTGCACTTTTTTTTAGTTCTTCCTGTATTTTAAAACAAATGTCTGATATGAGACTGGAAAGAGTTTTAAAAAGAGTAAAATCTGCTTTTTGGAATAAATTCTCTGTGAATTTAATTAATTGATTGTGTGTATGTGCGACCAGTGAATAAAATATTGGGCAGAGTTAAAGTAACACTCTTCCGGGTGTTAATGTTTTCAGTAAAGTTTACTTAAAATGTCTTAGTACATCCCACAAGACGTGCATGGTTCCTGCTGGCTCCTGAGTGAGAATGTATTCTTAATTTCCATATAGTAGTTGACTCTCTGGCTGCGGTACTAGAGTAAGTTTTTTGTTGTAAAATGTGACTTAAAGCTGGTTAGATTTCAAATATAATAGGAAAATTAACTGGAAGAAGGAAAGCAGAGCATTGTTATCCAATAGAAAATAGTGATTGGTCATACTGAGTGAAATCTTGCAATTTTTTTGTTAGATCAATGAAATATATTAATCTTGAATTATCAGACCAACTTTTTTAGATGTGTATTGTTGTCTTTTGGGTCTGTTTCCTGGCTTCATTACACTGCATCAAATGTGCACTAGAATTTACTTAACAAAAAACTATTTTCACATAAAAAACTGCTAGTTAATTTAACCAAGCATATAATAACCAAGCATATAATAAATAATTGTGGTGGATTAATTAAGAATTTCTTTAGTGAACGTTACCTTGTAAAATGCTCACAGTATGTTTTAATTGCTGTATCTTGGTAGATTTTACTTCATTTTACATTTTCTCTATTAGGTTCTGCATAATGGGTGTGTAGAAAACAGTAACTACAAAAGCAGATAACTGTATTCTACCATGAGCATTTCATACTATAACACTTACTGACTCAATAAAACTGATTCACTTTAAGGGCTCAATAATTGATTGGTATTGGAAAAAGAATGTATACTACATTCTGATTGTTCTTACCCCTGACTTTAAAGCTGTGTGAGATATTCTTAAAGAGAGAGAAAAACATGGTAGTTTCAGAAAAAACAAAACCTCAAGAAAGCCAAAATGACACAGATGCAACAAAGATACGTTCGTACTAGAACAAATGGAAAAATTAACTTCATCCAAGGCATTCCACTTGCTTGGTTTGGGCTGGCTTTTATGCTTTGCCAAACCTTTGTTGGAGTTATCTTCAGTTTCTGCTTGTTCTTGATGAGTTTACCTGCCTATACGTTTACAGACTACAGTTTACAATTAATGACGTGATTATATTAGTTGCTCTGTGCCATTTGAGTTTGAGGCTGATGGAGCTTACAAAAGAAAAGGTTGGGATATGCAGATTTGGTGGCTGAGGTGAGAAACGTCTGTGTGGAATTGTGTACTGAGGGAAGTCATGAAGGAACTGTCAGAAGTAGCTGAGAGATCAGGTCAGTGGTTGTGGATTAGAAGAGTGTTAGGTTGGGAAGGGCAGAGTGTGTCTGAATGTGTAGATATAGGCTGTTTGGAGAGTGTGATGTTGGAATAATGGTATCAAGGTTGTAGGTAAAGTAGGGCCTTATTCAGAGAAACACTGACTAAGGGAGGTGATGACCAAATATTGCTAATCAGATTATAAATGGCCACGTCAACATAGCTGTTAGGTGTCTGATCTTCATGTTTTGTTGAATGTTGCTGTTTGGATCATAAATGACCATGGAAACCTAAGTTTTAGATGTCTGATATTTACATTTGGTTTGAATGTTGCTGTTTGGGATATAAATGGCCACAGCAACCTAGCTGTTAGATGTTGTATTTGTGTTAAATGTTGCTGATCGGATAATAAATGCACACGGCAACCTAGCTGTTAAGTATTGGATTTTCATGTTTAATTGAAACGTTGCTGAGCGGATTATAAAGGGCAACATGAACTTTACTGTTAGGTGTCATGTCTTCATGTTTGGGTTACATGTTGCTGATTGGATCTTAAATGGTCACAACAACCTGGTTTTTAGGTGTAGAGAAAGCACTGGATGTGAGTGAGTAAAGCGCTTCCGTAACATAGATAGCAGTTATCAGCTAATGCTGCCCCACAGCGCTAAACTGAGGAACCCTTAGTTTTCTGGTAAATTGGCCCTTGCTCCCTCCAGGTGGGTATATGGCGCTCTCTCCCCACATCACTACAGGGTGATATTCGCAGCACAGGGCATCTGTGAGCTGATATATCGGAACAAAGTCGCTGCGCTTTCCTCCGAGAGCGCTGTGATGCTACTTGGCAATGCTGCATCAGCAGCAGTTCAAAAAGAGGCGGTGTAAAGTTTAGTTGGATTGCATTTGGTGGAAGGGTGGCTGTCGTGATGGTGTGTCCATTAAAACACAGGAGGATGAACAGACTTCAACTGATGCAGTTTATTCTCAGAGTCACAGCATATTTCACGATGAGGCAGAGCAGGTGTATGAATGGACAGTTAATGCATGGCTGAGGAAAGGATGGATGGAGGAAGGAAGATGATGTAGGGAGACATAGGGTGAATGGAGAGATTATACAGGATGGTTGTATCTACAGGATGGATATACAGGATGGATGGTTTTATACAAACACACATCCATTGGAAGCTCAGTCCACAATCCAAAAGAGGTTCAAATCCTCAGACCATGCCAAACAAAGAAATAATAAAATGGCCGACAGTGCCATTTTAACCTCTAAGCCCCGCCTTATCCTGCTGCAAAGAATTATGGTCTATGTAGTTTACCTGCTCCCAGGGAATTTCCAACAGCCGCCCCTCAATATGTGTGCATATTGATGAATTTAGGAAGAAAGAATATTAGATTCAGAAACAGCCTGAAGTGGAATAAGACGAGCTACAGGTCTAATATAACTTTTACCATTTAAACATACTTCAGCTGTACGAACTTGTCCATCAGAACTTGGAATAAGGCGAGAAATTTTGCCTACTGGCCACATACCTCTAGGCTGTTGAGGGTCCATTACAAGTACTGCTGTTTGTGAGTTTGGGCCATCAGTCAACTGTTTCCATTTATGTCTTAGTTGCAAAGTGGGGAGGTACTCTCTAATGAATCGAGTCCAAAATTGGTCTGCCAGGATTTGGCTGTGCCGCCACCGTCTCCGTTTCAATGCATCAGTCTGTGCATACACTGCTTGTGGTAGTGATGCATCCCGCCGCCCCATGAGCAGAATATTAGGAGTTATTGGATCCAAGTCAGAGATATCTGAAGATACATAACCCAGAGGTTTTGAGTTTAACATACCTTCTATTTCCACCAGTACTGTTCTCAAAACTTCCTCAGTTACAGACTGATTACAAAGAATGGTTTGAAGTGCTGTTTTGATGGATCTGATCTCCCTTTCCCATGTCCCACCGAAATGAGGAGCGTTAGGAGGATTGAAATGAAAGTTTATCTGGTATTTGGCCAGTACTGTTTTCAAGTTAGAATTGAGGTTCTCGAAAGCTTCTTTCAGTTCTTTACTTCCACCTTTGAAATTTGTTCCTTGATCAGACCACAGCTCATAAGGACATCCTCTCCTGGAAATGAATCTTCGAAGTGCCATTAGAAAACTGTCTGTGTCAAGGTTATTGAGCAGGTCAATATGAATGCACCGTGTAGTTTGACACTTAAATAGTATGCCCCATTTTTTCTCTGTTTTGCGGCCATGACTAACCATGAAAGGTCCAAAACAATCCATTCCTGTAGCCCAAAAGGGGGGTTGCCATACCTGTAAGCGAGACGATGGTAGATCTGCCATTTGTGGATTGATTGGTTTTGCTCTCCATCGTCTGCATTGCATACAAGACCACTGGTGTTTGCGCACAGCTTGCCGTCCACGCAGAATCCAGTAGTACCTTCGAATTTCTGAGAACACTCTCTCTGGACCAGAGTGAAACAGGATCTCATCATAATGTTTGATAAGGAGTGATGTTAAAGGGTGCCTGGGATCTAGAACTATTGGATGGATGGTGTCTGGTTCAACAATGTCTAACCGTCTTAATCTACCTCCCACTCGAATCAGTTTTGTATGGGGATCATACTCAGGTGCTAAAGCTGAAAGTCTGCTGGAGTTTGGAACAGGGTGGTTTGCTTTGAGGGCATTCATCTCTTCAGGGAAACTTTCGTTCTGGGCTTGGGACAACAGCATTGCTTCCACCTGTTTCTGGGTAAGGTCTGGGACTGTTGGAGTTAAAGACTGATGTGTTTTATTCACCAAGTCAGTCCAGCTGGAGTACTTTGTGATGTCAGGCAATGGACTGGGCACATCAGCTCCTGCATGACCACAAAATTGTTTTCTCATTTCTACTTTGATTGTATTTTCAGGGCAAGGAGGCATGCATGGCCAAAGATTTTGTGGTTTTTGGAGGAAGGATGGACCATAGTTCCATTTGGAGGATGATGCCAAGGAAGTTAGGTTAAGACCTCTAGTTATATAGTCTGCAGGATTATTCTTTGAGTCCACATAATGCCAGTCATCTGGGGAGGTGTGTTCTAGGATCTCTGTCAGACGATTAGCTACGAAAGGTTTGTAGCGACAGGATTCTGATTTCACCCATGTTAAAACTACAGTGGAGTCAGACCAAAAGAAGGTTTGGTCTATCTTCAAAGTTAATTCGGTTCGAAAGAGTTTAGCCAATTGCACCCCTGTTACAGCAGCTAACAGTTCTAGTCGTGGGATGGATATGATTTTCTTGGGTGCAACTCTGGATCTTGCCATGAGAAAGGATATGTGGATGTCACCTTGAGCATTCTCTGTTTTGATGTAAGCTACAGAACCATATGCTTGTTCTGAAGCATCACAGAAGACATGCAATTCACTTGCTTGATCACTTGTTCCATACCATCTAGGAAAACGAATGTTATGCAGACTTGGTAGTTCTTCTTCCCATTCCTGCCAGGATTGTTGCAAGGAATCTGGTAGGAGAGGGTCATCCCATTCTCTCTTTTTTGACCACAATTTTTGGAGAATGATTTTGGCTCGAGTGATGAAAGGACTTAGGTAACCTAATGGGTCGTATTGGGTGGCCAGTACTTTGTACACATTCCTCATTGTTAAAGTGTGGTATTTCACTGGACGGTACTTATAACCGAGAGTGTCAGAAGTGCAGTCCCAGGTTAATCCAAGCGTTCCTTCAAGTGGATTGTTAGCATCTTGATTCAAAAGTTGAATTGTGCTGGTTGCCAGAGCTTCCAGTGGGAGTTCATCAATCACTGCTGGATCATTGCTAGCCCACTGACAGATGTCAAAGCCACCTTCAGCCAAGATTGTTCTGATCCTTGTGATGAGTTCTTTAGCTTGTTTTGAATCTTTCAAGGACTGCAAACAATTGTCTACATAGAAAGACTGCAAGACTGTGTCTACAATGTCTTTGTCTGCTTGAGGGTGGTTTCTGACATGAATTTGGAGCGCATAAACAGCACAACAAGGACTGCAGGTTGTCCCAAAGGGTAGTACTTGCCATTCGTAGGTTGAAGGAGCTTCAGTCATCTGCTCACGCCAGAGAAATCTAGTGAATGGTCTGTCTTCAGGAAGGAGTCTGATCTGGTGGAACATTGCCTTGATATCGCCACTGATTGCAATAGGATGTTCACGAAATCTGAGGAGTACACCAATTAATTTAGGACCAAGGATAGGTCCTGGAAGGAGTTGCTCATTTAGAATGTAATCTTTGTGAGAGAAGGAAAAGTTGAAAACAATGCGATATTTTTGGTTATGTTCTACTAAATGATGAGGAATGTACCAGGATGCATTGGACTTAGCTTCTTGTTCTGGGGACACTAAAGAAATATAACCCAAGTCTTTTAATCTTGTGATCTCTTTGGCATAGACCGCAGTCAAACATGGATCATTTTGCAGTCTTCGTTCTGTGCTACGAAGCAATGGGAATACAGCTTCCTTTCCAGATTTAATGGTAGGCATTTCATCTTTCCACAAAAGGGGAGTTGAGTGACGTTGAACACCATCCATTTTGACTGTCTGAGATTTCTCTTCCAGCATGGCCAGGGCTCGTGTGTCCTGTTTAGATCGTGTGACCTCTCGTTCATTTTGATAGGGCAGGACATCAACTTGCCACAATTTCTCAACATTGTGCATGAGTTCAGCAGAGGAAGATGTGGAAACATGCATACATTGGACTTTGCTTTTTACCTTGTGTAGGTAAGTTGGTCCTTGCAGGGTCCATCCCAATCGTGTGTGAGTAGCCACTGGGGTTCCAGGGGTTCCAGCCCTCACCTCTTCTATGGCAGTTATCAGGTAAGTGTTGTCTGCTCCGATGAGTAGCATTGGCATGGCATTGTCAAAATCTGGCAGGGGAAGATCTTCCAGATGTTGGTAGTACCTTTTGAAATAGCTCATTGGATAGCTATGCTCAGTCAAAGCAAGATTTGAGGATGTGAACGCTCCCTTGATTACATATTGCTCAGATGGATTATCTGCTGCTGCAATATTGAATGTTACAGATGAGCCTTGTATTTGTTCAATACCTTGCCGAATGGTGTGAAGCTCCAAAACTTCAGGTGTTCCTTCAAGTTGTAATGTGTCTGCAGCTTGTGACAAGATCATTGTTCGTTCCGAACCATCATCAAGAAGAGCATATGCATGGCAAGACTGACCTTTGTAACTCAGAATGACTTTTACCATCTTCAGAAGCACTTTGGGGGAATAACTTGATGGGTTCAGGTAGAGTACCTTGGAGGATGAATGCTGAGGGACTAAATCATCTGTTTTCCTGTTTGCTTCATGAAGAACACCAAGGTGTGGACCCTGACATTTTGGGCAGGGTTTCTTAAGGTTACATTCCTTAGCTTGATGGTGTTTCGCACATCGCCAACATAATCTGTTGCTTCTGATCCATTCCTTCAAATTACTTGGGCTTAGTAGTCTAACTTGGGAACAGTATGTCAATCTATGCTCCTGACTTTTACAGTATGGGCAGAATTGAGTTCTCGCATGCACAGATAATAGAGTTGGATTCTTGGCTTGGGCTTTAGCTTGTTGGAAATATGAGGAAGTAGGAACTGTAAATTGGTTCTCACGTTTGAATGACTTGATGGGGGCAGATCTAGCTGGTCTTGTGTATTCACTACTGACCAAAACACCAGATGCTAGAGCTTGGCATTGGGCTTCTCCTTGAAGCCAAGCACTGAAGTGCATTAAGTTGTACTGGACATGGGGATGGTGTAACTGGGCGTACCGTGCATAGTTTGCAATTTGGTCAGTAGGTAATTTGCTTAATAATTGTTGGACATGGGATGAACAAGACAACTCTGCTGTCCCAGCTCCTGGACCTAGTGATTGAAGCATTCCCACTAGGGATTGTACTCTAAGGGCAAAGGCATGAAAACCCTTTGAATCTCCTGGACGTATTCGAGGGAGTTGCAAAATAGAGGATATCTCTCTCAGGGCAAGATGGTGTGGCTGACCATATTGCTGTTCAAGAGCTGCTACTGACTTGGTGTAAGGTTGTGGGTCATGGGCATATGATAATGCTATGTAGCGAGCAGAGGGTAGCAAAAGGTGGTCCAATAAAACATGATACTTAAACATCTCAGACTCATAGGGGGGTACCAAGTTGTCTAATGCCATTTTCAACATAATGAATTCATATGGGTCATCACTGCGAAAATCAGGAAAGGAAGGAGTAACTATACGGGATGAATAATGGCTAGTAACAGGAGTTTGGGAAGGGGAGTTGGTATAGTGAGCCTGAGGCGCATAAAAGCTATGGACAGGAGCAGCTAAAAGCTGTAGGCCAGGTAGAGGAGGGACATAAAGGTTGGATACAGGAGCAGGCTGTACTGAAGGAATGGGTTGGGGAGCAGGTTGGACTAAAAGACCAGGCTGTAAAGCCAAAGGAGGCAATGGGTTAGACTGGGAATCAGCAGGAGTTGGAAGATCAAATTGGGGGGCAGGATAAGACTGAGCAGGCTGGAAGTTAGGTTGGAGATTACAAGGAAGCAAAAAACTAGACTTTAAAGCTGTGTGGGGCTGGGGCTGAGACTGTAAAGAACTAGATGGGGAGGCAGGATAAGGCTGAGGAGGCTGGGAGCTGGACTGGGAGCTAGATTGAGGGATATGAGGAGGCAAAACACAAGACTGAGAGGAAACCTGAGGCTGTACAGAACTAGATGGAAAGGCAGGCTGAGGTTGAGAAGGCTGGGAACTGGACTGGGAGCTAGATTGAGGGATATGAGGAGGCAAAACACCAGACTGAGAGGAAACCTGAGGCTGTAAAGAACTAGATGGAAAGGCAGGATAAGGTTGAAGGGGCTGAGGCCTAGGCTGGGGATTATGAGTAGGCACAACACTAGACTGGGGTGCAATCAAAGGCTGAGGCTGTACAGAACTAGATTGGGAGGCAGGATGGGGTAAAGCTAATCTAGATGGGGCTGAACATGAACTTCTAGCTCTGTTCTCTTCAGGTATAGAACATTGAAATTCTACACAACTGTGAGGTCTTTGTACAGGTTGGGAGTAATCAACATCAAAGTCATCATCAGAGCTAATGCAATCTTCAGAAACATTTACTGATTCAGAGTCTCTGTTACAAATATGCAGGGATCCCATACGATCAACAAGTAGTTTTATTGTCTCTTTCAGGCTGCATACCTCGTCCTGTAATTCCTTGAGGTCAGATTGTTGTTGTGCTGAGGCAGGATTCGTGATCCCTCTACCTCCAGGTTTAAGATGGGTAGCTGAAGGCCTTGGATGAGTGGTGCAGGGTTCCTGTGGCTTTCCAAAGCCCACTGACTCGACGTGATATTGCTGAAGATGGGTTGGAGGCCTTCTCTGCCGTGTGGATCGTCTGTTCTCTTGATCTGTATCCATCATAACTGCCATTCCCGGGTTTCGGCACCATGTAAAGTTTAGTTGGATTGCATTTGGTGGAAGGGTGGCTGTCGTGATGGTGTGTCCATTAAAACACAGGAGGATGAACAGACTTCAACTGATGCAGTTTATTCTCAGAGTCACAGCATATTTCACGATGAGGCAGAGCAGGTGTATGAATGGACAGTTAATGCATGGCTGAGGAAAGGATGGATGGAGGAAGGAAGATGATGTAGGGAGACATAGGGTGAATGGAGAGATTATACAGGATGGTTGTATCTACAGGATGGATATACAGGATGGATGGTTTTATACAAACACACATCCATTGGAAGCTCAGTCCACAATCCAAAAGAGGTTCAAATCCTCAGACCATGCCAAACAAAGAAATAATAAAATGGCCGACAGTGCCATTTTAACCTCTAAGCCCCGCCTTATCCTGCTGCAAAGAATTATGGTCTATGTAGTTTACCTGCTCCCAGGGAATTTCCAACAGGCGGTGTCTGACTTCACATGTATCAGATAAAACATGTGTTAATCTTTAATCTAAATTAAAGGATTTAAGTGCGCCTTATAGTGCAAAATACAGTAATTTAATTGAAATGGTCATTTTTTACCTACTGTCCAGCTGAGATATGCTCATCCCTATATGATGAATTCATGCACAGCATAAAGTGCCTGTGAGTTAAATCAACTTGTGAACCTTTCAGAATTTTCTATATTTCTAAATACAATTTACCTAAAACATCATTAGATTTTCACACAGGTCCTAAAGGAAGATAAACCCAGTTAAATGAATTAAACCAATTCAATCAAGATCAGTGTTGAAACATCCAACATCTAATGGATCTTTAAGAAAATATTAGGTGTAAATTGTCTTTGCTGGGGACTTAATTATGAGCAACTGTGTTATCCCCTGTATTGCTTCAGAACTGTTACTTGTGAACTTTTGATTCATTTCAGCCACTCCTGGCCATAAAGGTCTAAAATAAATGTTCTAATTTAGAGATTTTGTAACATTGGGAGCAGATGGGAGGCGGACGTAAATGCGGGTAAGCAAAGATTTATTAAATAAATAACAAAAACAAATAAACACAGAACAGAGAAACAAACCAAAACAAGCGAAGGGTAACGATAACAAACCAGAGATAAACTAACATAAACAAACAGGGAGAACAACAAAAGGCAAGGCTAGACAGATAATAACTAAACAGGACTGGTGAAATAAACAAGGAAATAAACGGAGATTACTAGGCACAATAAACAAGAGCTATAAGCAAGAGATAAACGTGGAAAGACAGACAACATGAGTTGGTGCAAAGACTGACGGATATACATAGACAAAAGGGTACTATATATACTAACACGAAACAATGAACACCTGGGGAGACAGGTAATGAGGGGCGGAGCTACAAATTACAGACATGTGACGGAAAATTACTGAGACACACACTAGGAAACGGGGAAAACGCAGGGGAACAGAGCGAGGTCGTGACAGATTTTGTCCTCCAGTGATCATTACGTAAGGTGAACAAGATGGATAGACCCCAAAAATTCACCCGCTGTCATTTAGCTTTGTGCATATTAAAGGCTTTTTGTGTGCATATTACTTATCAATTCTTAAAATGCACTTGTCGCCAGGTCAAAACAAAGTTCACCACATGGATTAAACTAAGCAAATTGGAGTGAGTAGCTTCTTATTTGTTAAACAACCACGTGGAATGTCACATTCTGTGTTATCCAGAAATGTGCCCAAAGAATGAGCTCATTCAGGATTTGTTCAGATTGTGAAGAGTGCAGGGTACAAAGACAATGAGATCATCTTTTTCACACATGGATTGGCCACCATAGTCCAGACCTTAACTTCATTGGGAGTCTTTGGGATGTGCTGGAGAAGACTGCACATCATCAATACATGATCTTGTGGTCAAATGAATGAAACTCTGGACAGAAATAAACAGCAGAACTCTGAATTCTGGGAACTAAACGTGACAATTCGAAATAGGAGATGAGGTCTCATAAATACTCAGAAGCGAGCCCATGTAGGGCTTTATACGTTGACAGGAGAATATTATAGTCTATGCAGAATTTGACAGGAAGACTGATAGGACTGGACTAATATGGTAAAAAAAATGTCATTTCTTAGCCTGGCAATGTTACAGAGGTGTAGAAAAGCTGTTCTAGTAACATTAGATGTGTGTTTAGCGAATGCCAGATCTGAATCTATGATAACTCCAAGATTTTTAGCTGCTGAACCAGGTGAGAGGTCGGCCAGATTTAGCATTGAGTCTGAATTTTTTTGTGCCTAACTGCTTTTGTGCCTAATATTATAAGCACTATTATCACTATTTAATAAGACAAAGTTGTGTGACATCCATGAATTTACATCTTTAACACTATCCTCCTATCCTTATTCTCGGTTTGTCATCATGTTTAGCTGATAGAAGAGCTGCTTTTTCATCTGCATAACAATAAAAAATACTGATGATGTTTGGTAATGACACTGCCCAGTGGGAGGATGTATAATATAAATGTGCCCATAATCAAAGCTAAAGATGGTCCAACCAAATATTAGAGTGTGACCATTTCTTGTTACAACGTTCCAAATCTGAAGGTAGAGAATGGATTAGTTTGCCGAGGCTGTGCTTAAATAAAGCTGAATGGCCAAAAGCTGTGCAGAGTTCATAGCTGGCTACAGTAGTGAGCAGATGGGATATATCCACTAATGACCCATTATGCTGATTAAAGATCCTACATCTGCTGAAATCAGGGCTTTAATTATTGACACTTTCACACGACAGATTAATCAAGCTTGAGAGAGAAAGGCCCATCTCAAAGAGTGCTGGGGTCTCTGACTGCTCTCCTTATGCCACTGTGCCCTATGTCATCACACAATTAACCCTTACAAACCACAGTTCAACCAGCAGAATAACATCAAGGTGTAATTGTTTATAATGTTTTAATCACACATTTTTTATGCATATCCTTAATTAATTAGGGATATCCACTGGGATAAAATGGGCCAAAATTGTTGCACTTGGCTGAAATTACCATAAGGCTTACCATAGGCTAAATAATTCAGTGGCACCTATAAAAAATATTCTTTCTTTCTAAAAAAAATGTTCTTTCTGTATAATGAGTGCTTTGTAACCATAAACATGTAACTTGTAACAAAAAACATCCTAAATTAGTTTAAAAATACAAAAAAAATCTCTCTGACACTGTCTCATTTAAATACCCTACATTATGTTCTTTCTGTTGCTTTCTGTCTTTCTCTTGGTATTATATTGGGGCATGACAACATTTTAATGCAATTCACAGTAAATTGGGCCCTTATGATGCTCCAGTTGGCATGTGACTCTTTGTGTACTGTAAGACAGAACATGAAGTGCTGTGTCTATAATGAACAGCATGATTTACATTACCAGGCTTGCCTTTGTTTTTTTTTGCTATAGACAATTTATTTCTCCAGTCTCCGTTTGAACCTATAGATGATTATCTTAAAAATGAGGTCAAATTCTATATATAATTCTTTAAAAATTATGTATTAGTAATAGAAAAAAAATAATGTTGAAAACTATTTCATCTTTTTTAAGTTTATGATTTAAAATTTTTTTTAACCTCATTTAGTTAGAGGCTTCATTATAAATTACAGCAAGTCTCTGTGCAGAAAAAACGGCAGGAGAATTTGACCTCCAGAACCCATTAAGTAGGTAAAATAGCCCACAAAGAAGGGTAGCAAAGGACTGGCATGACTGCAGAGGAAGAAGTGGGGGAGGTGGTGTATGGAATTGGGCATGTGGGAAAAGGCCCCAGTTTTTCATTTCATCAAGCAATGAAACACTTGGTCCCTCTGGCCTTTATCTACGCTGTGATCTGAACTCATCAGAAGGGGCAAAGCCTGACAGTCTCTGGAAGGCAGGGTTAACTTCAGAGAGAGACTGGCCACACTAATGAGAAAGTAGCTGGAGATAACTTCCACACTAATCAAGCACCTCCACTTTTGATCTATCCTAAGAGGTTTTAACATGTTTTCCTTCTTTCACCCAATTTCTCTCTAATTTTGGCATGTTTACACATTGCTTTTCTTGTAATTAGTTTCATTTTTCAGCACAGAATATCTTTGGAAGGGATACAACATCCACTAATTGGGAATGAAAATTAGCCAGAGTCAGATTTGTATATATTTTGGTGCCTTTACATTATGCTACAGTTTTCTTTACGTCTTTGTGATGCTCAATGGAAATCCTAACAATATTTCTGTATAGTTCAGTGGTTATTCAGAGTGGTTTGATACAAAATTTTGAAATGTTCCTAAAGTAATGGTGACAGGACCAATACAACCCCAATTTTAAAAGTGCTGGGATGCTGTGTATACTGTACATAAATGTAAATAAAAAGAGGAAACAATGATGTGCAAATTTCATAAACCCATATTTTATTCACAATTAAAAATATCACACACATCTAGATGTTCATATTTTAGGCTAAATCATATTCAGAATTCTTACAAATATTACAAAAATAAGTAATGGTAAAAATGTTGTTTTCTGTAATCCACACAAAACAAGAATCAGCAAAGTATTCTAATAATAAATCTAACCCAGTTGTCAGTCTTAACGCTGTCAGTCTGCCTGCCCTGGACTGAAAAGCATGCACCCACACCGGACTTTCCTGACTCTGTTGATCACGTGATACACTCACTGGTCACTTTATTGCTAGTACCGGGTTGGATCCATTTTTGTCTTCAGAACGGCCTTAATCCTTCGTGCCGTAGATTCAACAAGGTACTGGAAACATTCATCAGAGAGTCTGGTCCATATTGACATGATAGCATCACATAGCTGCTGCTGATTTGTCGGCTGCTCATCCATGATGCTAATATCCCGTTCCACCACACCATTGCACCACCAGCCTGAACCGCTGATACGAGGCAGGACGGATCCATGCTTTCATGTTGTTGATGCCAAATCCTGACCCTACCATCCGAACGTCGCAGCAGAAATCGAGACTCATCAGACCAGGTAACGTTTTCTTCTATTGTACAATTCTGGAGAGCCTGTGTGAACTGTCGCCTCAGTTTCCTGTTCTTAGCTGCAGGAGCGGCACCCGGTGTGATCTTCTGCTGCTGTAGCCCATTCTGCTCAGGGTTGGACGTGTTGTGGTTCAGAGATGCTCTTCTGCAGACCTTGGTTGTAACGAGTGGTTATTTGAGTTACTGTTGTCGTTCTTTCAGCTGGAACCAGTCTGGCCAGTCTTTTCTGATCTCTGGCATCAACAAGGCATTTTCCTCCACAGAACTGCAGCTCACAGGATATTTTCTCTTTTACTGATCATTCTCTGTAAACCCTAGAGATAGTTGTGCGTGAAAATTTCTGAAATATTCAGACCAGCCCGTCTGGCACCAACCACAATGCCACGTTCAAAGTCATTTAAATCACATTTCTTCCCCAATCTGATGCTCGGTTTGAACTGCAGTAGATCATCTTGGCTCTGTCTTTATGACTAAATGTGTTAAGTTGCTGCCATGTGATTGGCTGATTCTACATTTGTGTAAATGAGCACTTGGACAGGTGTAACTAATAAAGTGGCCGGTGAGTGTAAATACCCTTCTGTTTCTGTTCCTTCTTGCTGACTATTGAATCTAGTTACTAGCTTCTCTACCTCATTTTTGTTGTTGTTTTCTTCTGTTACCGACCCGTTTTTGTATTTTTGACTACTCTTTTGCCTTGTCCTAGTACTTATTGTTTATTTTTCCTTTTTTTCTGTTTTTGACTTTTCTTTTTCCTCTAGTTAGTATATCCCGTGTATGATCCCTTTCGTCTGCTCTCTTCCTGGTATGTTGTTTACTATTGCTGCCATTTTGTTACTGACCCTGCCTGTCTCCGACTGTCCCTGTAAGTTTGATCCCTTTATTAATAAATTGTGTGTTTGGTATCTGTGTGTGTTTTTCGCTTGTCAGGCCAACGTGACAACAATGCAAATTCTAAATGTTAAAATATTTTATTTTTTTATGTCCTTTGCATTGGAAACCTTTGTTTAAAATTGTTACTTTCATAACTGATATTGACCTCATTACTTCCCAAATCGTTATTAAACCATAAAAATAACTTGATAAAATAAAGTGTTCTAAAATAGATCAAATAAATAAAAATAAGCCCTAACAATTACTCCTTGGCTAGAGTGCAGCCATGACACACTACAGCTGTTGTTTTCCAGTTTGTGGGGTCAAGCTACTGTTTCATTGGCTGGAATACTGTTTCATTGGCTTGTAAATGTCTTTTTTTGATGAAATACAGGTCTCAATCAGTGTAATAATCTGACTAATAGCACAATCAAAATAGAGCAAGTCCATGTAAACACCTAATTTGGAACAGAGTAGTCCGATAGAGGACATATTTAATAATTTTTTTTTAAAATAATCCGATACATAGAAGAATAATATCCTTATAAACATCTGTACCCGATTAGACCCCCAATCGGAATGTTCAAGTATGTATGGCACATGTACATGTGCAGCACGGCGGTAGTTTACAAAGCTGAACATTACTCTTCACTTTAATCCACTGGTTCCTAATCACGGGCAGTGGGATTTGGAATGTCATATGTGATCGGATTACTTGTAGCATGAATTTAAACAGAGACTTTAATCAGACTATTGTAGAAAGTGTACATTTAAACACCTCTTTAAGATTCTAGAATCGGAAAAAATTCATTCGGATTGAAGGAAAACTTTGCATGTAAACTAGTGCTGGGCGATTTTCACGATTAATACGAATTACAGTTTTAATGTGATTTTAAAATAGAGTAATCCATTGCAGTAATGACATGCAGCCGCTGCCACTCCTAGCTGGTCTGCATCAGGTATGATTGAGCAGCCAGCTGTTCAATAGGTAGCACAACTTGACAGAACACCGGAATACAGACTCAAAGAGAGACGCTACAGATGAGAGGAAGGCTGAGGCAGAACAGACCCTTAAAAGACACAAGTCACAAGTTAAGCGACTAGAGCCCCACTGGGTCAGCAGAGTTATGTTTTGAGTTGTTTTTGGGTGTTGGTGGAGGGCATTTAAACCTAAATAAAGTAATGTTTTGAGTTCACGCAATCCTTGTGTCCGTGTGCCTCCCACAGACTTAATGCGGGCATATTTTTCTAAAAATTAAGCTTGGAGGACTGAGCTCGTACTGAAAAATACACCAGCACTGTTTCAACACCTCCGACACAAACTCACAGTGGGATAAAGCATTTATTTAGTCATCGCTCTCCAGCACTTAGACTAAGTCCTTTAGAGGAAATAAAATATTCTGCACATTTTAGACTTGCGTTTTGTTTATTTGGGTGATTCTTAGAATTTGTGCACTTTTAGAGTCCCGGGTCATATTTAAAAAAAAAATTGCAATTTTGGACAAATACCTCTTTCTATAGAAAAATGGTGATAAAAAACTCTTATAAAAAATTTACCACCTTTTAAATATGATTTTTCAATACTTTTTATCCACCTGGAAGTTCCAAAATCACTATTTTCTCCTTGTCTCACCCCCAGCGTTTCAAACTTCCACAATGAAAAAAAAGGTTAAAATATAATTTATATGAGAATTGTTAATGCAGCTGTAGTAAGGAATACTGAAATAAATAAAATATATAAAAATATTTGATTTGAGTCCACTGTCAATATTATTTTTTATATAAAATATACCTGTCTCACAGCATTGGCGTCATTTCCACCACAATGCCTACTTTCCCTTTAAAAACGTTCTGGTGAAAGATTGTTTAGGTTGTTTCCATGGAAATGTAAAGTGACATCAGAGCACATGTTGGAGATGGAAGCCACTTAATTTTCCACTCACAACTGTTGCAGAAAAAACAAGGTAAATATTGCTTGATCAGCAAATATATTTAAATAATAATAAATATGCTGTAGTTCCATTGTTGTTTTGAAAAAGAAAATTTAACATGAAAAGCTTTATTTTGCATTCATGAAATGCTACCAATCAATTCAAAGCTAATCAGTGAAGCCATCATCCATTTTTTATTAAACATAAGTAGAAATGTCATTTCCACCTCTGTGGTGGAAATGACTGCATGTGGTGGAAATGGCATTTCAGATTATAGATATGAGTGATATAGATTGTTTTAAGTAAATAAATTCATTTAATAGGCCCTATACTTTTACTATATACTATATATACTTTATGCATTTACAATGTACTTTAATAATTGTATTTTATCTGTTTTTAAGATGGCACCAAAGACAAAAAATAAAGCCCTAAATGGGAACAAAACACACACACACACACAGCTGTCTATGACACTACAGTTACTATATAGTTCTTTGTATATTCAAGTTCAGTGTTCATTAAAGAGAGACTCTCTATTGACTCTCAAAAAGAATTAATAATTTATTTGAAGTATTCTTGCCAAACCCTCAGTTTTTGGGTTGTTTTTCACATGTACTGTTACAGTTCTGTGAGAGTTTGAAGATTTTGCCAGGTGTGGTTGGTTTTCACATGGTGTTGTAAATGAATTTGAATAATTTATGTTTTTTCAAATAAATATATCTATGTTTTCTCTATGTGTTTAGTCCATGTCATTTCCACAACACCTTGTCATTTCCATCACCGCACATATTTTTCACAAAATTACCAAAAAAATTAGTCAGCTCATATTAAAATCATATTTACATTTATTGATGACTTGCATTACTTTATGTAACAAAACAAATTATTTATTATTTAAAAGTACCTACCCAAAGTAATACTGCATTCCACACTGTGAAAATGTACAGTTCAGCATTTTGATCCTTAGGACAGTTAAATTAGGTCATTCAGAAATGAATTATTGTTGTAAATAGTAGTTACTGGTACAAATAGTTAAGCTAATGGTTCTAGAAAATTCTAGGATGTTTAAATTATTGCACTGTTTATTAATATGTGTTAAATGAAATGTGGTGGAAATGACATTTGTTTATTCCGGGTCAGATAAAATAACAATTAGTCTAAATTTAGTTTGAAATCTAATGAATCTCAATACTACAATGGTGATTTAAGCATATGAAGCTGTGTGAGTTGAATTTGTATAATGTTTTTTTCACTCAACTTCACAAGGCAAAAGGTGCACATAATCTAAGAATCACCCATTTACAGATTTTTATCATAAAAATAAATATATACAATGTGCCTTAACTTTGCATGTTACATATGGTTTAGTCCAGTAAACAAGCAGTAATTGTGCTTTGGAAGCCTCTGTTAAGGGAACATACACTAGGTGTCCAAAGGTTTGGATGCATTCAGATACATTTTATGCTGCACTAACTGCTGAAACATATGTACATATGTTTGTCTTATTCCTTCCAATAGAATAGGAATTCCTGAGGCAGAAAACGTAATCTTATGATGTCAGAGGAATTCCCTGTAAGTGGTAACGTAATAGAATTCTGGCTGTATTAAAATAGCTCTGTCACATATTTTTATTTTTTGAGATGCCGAAGAAGATTCAGAACGTTTTTTCTTTTTTTAGTAGGTAAAAAAAAACTGTATTAACCAAATACTCATTTTAGGGTATATTTAATCAGTCATGACTACTAATGCCCCATGAAAACAGAGCCATCCCTCTTTTTCACTCATAAGCTTTAACCCAAGACATTCATGCCATCATAGTGTGGAAGGATTTTTAGCGAGCATGTGATAAAGAGATGACACATCCGGAGTGGGGGGGTTATGCTAAGCGGCTCTATTTTCAGTGAGTGACATCTCTGATTGATGCAGCGATAGGCCTCTCATCTAGCACCTCTGATGCACTGAGCAGTCAGAGTGATGACGGCAGCCGGTAAAAGAGTGAAAGTGCAGCTTTTATAAGAAGGCTGGTGCTTCTTCTTCTGACCATGAAAAACAGGCAAAAGCCGAATGTTCCCAGCTTTTCAATCTCAACCACTTCATCCCTCCTCCTAAGTGATCTGTGGGCCTCCACTCCTCTCCTCTCCACTCACACCCCCCCCACTCCACCTCCCCCTTCTCTTATCCAGGCCTCTTTTATCTTCCTCTCTCGCTGTTAACCCTGGCTTTCTCTTAATCGGTCTTATCTTCCTCTCTTCTCAGAGCCCCTTCCCTATCCTTTTCTCAGTTCTCTTCATTTTGGCTGCACTTTCTCTCGATTCATCTCCATCACAACTCAGTGAAGCTCTCTGTTGGTAGATTCTCTTTCACCATCCTCATTGTGATTCATACTGTTTGAGGCAGACTTGTCACCAAAGTAAGCGGTTAATGACAAACCATCAACAGGAGGGGTCTGGCAACGCATTTAGCCCTGCAGTTTTACAGCTTTTTTGTCCGAGGATGATTGTTCCCACCCCCGAGGCTCACGCTCAAGAGCACACTCACTCAGCCTGACAGATTGCCATGTTGGAGTTGCATGATAAGCTAGCAACAAAGGATTCACTGCGTCAAGGGAAAAGAGCTATGAATGTGTGCTTGGTATCTGCACTATAGTAGCTCTATGGCATCTCCTCTCCTCATTTTAACATAAGCTTTCCTGTTCTTTCTGTTTAGTCTTAGTCATAGATGTAAATAATGAATGGAAAAATTGCACCCATTCAAACTTCATCCACATTTTGACTTCCAATATTTTAAACTTGAAATAGGGTTGCGCAGATATGTTTTATTTGAATAACTACTTAATTATTGTCTGCACTAGAAATGATCAACTTTAGCAAACATCAAAAATTCCAACCCTGCTTATGGAAATCCTTTTGTTACCACCCACAACAAATGATAATAGAAAACTTTATTTCCAGGTTTTCATTTTATTTCATTTCATTTTATATTATCGTCCCTATATACAGTGCCTTCCAACCCGCCCCCCCCCCCCTGACCTTTTCAACCTTTTGCCACATTTCAGGCTTCAAACATAAGATATGAAATTGTATTTTTTTGTGAAGAATCAAGATAATACCCATTAATCTAATATATGGGGTGCTGCATCAGATTGAGCATTATCTCATTATGTATTGCTGATAAAGAATTATGTGGTGCACAATATACTGATAAGATCTTGTTTACTGTGTTGCCGCTTAAGGTGGAGTCTTAAACGCTTACATGTTATCGCTCACCATCTCCCTTAAGTAAGTCCATAGTAAAGATTATGAGGCCTTATATTATTAAACTTTATATCTCTAGAGTTTGATCTAGCAGACCTGGTCAAACACCTGGTTTTTAACATTTAACACTTAAAAACAGATGTTTTTTATCATCTTTAATCCTTACCCTACTTTAAGGAACAGTTTGTGTTGAGTGTTGACCTCATCATCAGGAGATATTCCTCTGCATTAAACTTTAGAAAAGTATAAAATCACTTGCTCTTTATGATTTAGTTGGATGGCTTTTTATCCTCTACTACTTGGTGTGAAGTGAAGCCAATCCAGATGTTTGTCAATGTATCCAAGATAATTAGAACATGTGCACTGTAATTAGTGCCATACTTAGAGATACAAATATTATAATTTTTTATAAATAATCAGAGGTTCTTAATCTTTTTTTACGTTGCAAACACATTTTAAGACCCACTATATTGTGAGCAACCCCCATCCGTTGTCAACTAAATATCCATTTTCGTAAAAATATTATGTGATTTATATTTGACCAAAATTGTGGCACAATTAAACCTCATTCACACGTTTTCCTGCAGCACCGAGATACATTTTAGAGACTATAAGAAAAATGCTGGGAAAATGAGTAATGAGTAAATCTTTCCGAAGATGATGTCACTGTGCATCATTCAGCTATTCACTTTACACAAGGAGAGGCTGTATGGTAGAGTAATGCAGAAGAAGCCTTTTCTGAGCACACGCCACAAACAGAGTAACCTAAGGTATGCTAAAGCACATTTGAACAAGCCTGCTTCAATTTGGAATAAGGTTTTGTGGACTGATAAAAGTAAAATTTAGTTATTTGGAGGGCGGAATGGAGGAAAAAGAACACAGCATTCCAAGAGAAAAACGTGTTAAATTTGAGATCATGAGATGGGCATGGATTCCACTCAATATCAGCAATGGTCAAGAATCAGTGAGAAAGTTAAAGTTTCACTGGGGCTGGATACTTCAACAAGACAACGACCCTAAACACTGCTCAAAATCTACTAAAGCATTCATACAGAGGAACAAGTACAACATTAAGGAATGATCATCTCAGTCCCCAGACCTGAATATTATTCAAATCTGTGGTGTGATTTAAAGCAGGCTCTTCATGCTCAAAAACCACCAAACCTGACTGAACTGGAGATGATTTGTAAAGAAGAATGATGGAAACACTCAATCGACTGGGTATTAGAGTTTTGAAACCAGACATTGTCCCACATATGCCCCCCATGTTTGGTAAGTGGAGAGAGCAGTGTAAAGACATTTTAAAGAAGTGTAAATATGTTATGTGTTGTTGGAGCTAATAGTTTTAACATGGTAAATGACACCAATCTGTGAGACAACAGCACATATTGTTATGGTGCACAACCTTCAGGCACATCCACAGAAGCTTGTTGACCTATGATGTTCCTCAGTCACTGTGCTGAGCTAATAGACACGCCTGGAATTGTTTGACTGACGTTTTGTAGTGAAATGATGATTGCATGCAATTATTTTCACATGTTTATTTTGGATGAAAACAAAGAGATACAATAGTCACGTGGCCAACAGAATTAATGTTAAAGCACAGTTTTAAAAATTAATGTTCAGATAATGCATCTAAATAACCAAGACATAACATATTGCAAAAATCAATAAAAATCAATGTTAAATTCAGTAAATAATCTGAAATATGAAACATTTTGTGTGTGTGTGTGTGTGTGTGTGTGTGTGAGTGTGAGTGTGCACACACTTAATGATAAGGGGTGAAGTCCATTATGGAAAAGGTTTCTGTCTTATTCTTTTCATTCTTCTCCTCTCTTATCAGCATTTGCGGCAGGCAAGAACTGCAAAAGAGTCTTGAGAGCAAATCCTTCAAGTGGTATCTGGACAACGTCTGTACAGAAAGCCAAGGAAGTGTGTGTGTGTGTGTGTGTGTGTGTGTGTGTGTGTGTGTGTGTGTGTGCGCTCCTGCGTGTGAATCTTATTATTGTACATTTAAAAAACATTTGCTTCAATTTATTTTCAGTTTGTACAAATATGCATTTGTTTTGGACTATACCATTAACACAATTTGGGTTGTCACAGGTTCCTAAAATGCTTATATTTCTGCAGTAAGACGCAAAGAGGGGAATGTGTGTTTACAAAAACACTGAATGGTGTAATGATGTGATACTATTAAGAAACTAGATGCCAGTTTTTGCATTCTGGTGTAATTTTAACAGTGTTAAACACCTATTTTAGATTATTATTTTGGGCTCTTCAGAAACAATGTCTGCATCATATTTGTGCACAATTAAGCTTAGCTAAGGAATCTAACAGTTAGTTGGTTTATAATGGTAACTGCTGGGCCACAGTGTAATAGGAGAAAGCAATTTCCCAGTTTTTTTTACAGTAAAGTGTAACTTGCTTAGAACTGCAGTGCAGTAACTTTGTGCTGTTTTGTCCCATATAATCAGTAAATATGGAAGCAGGGTGATTTTGTTTTTTAAAATCCTGTATTAAATACAAAACATAAGTTTAACTCCCCTGAAGCAACTGTTAGTCACACCACACTCCAGGAAAAAAAAGTGTTATTAGCAGTCATATTTCTTATATGAAGATTAACTGAATAGACCTGGTCGACAAAACTACACACTAATGATGAGTTACAGGCGGAAGACATGGCCATTATGCAAATAAATGATGAAGAGGTACCTCATTTATTGAGTAAAATCTATAGACTCTGTTTTAGCGATCTATAGGCGAGCCCATAAATGCATACCGCACAGCTGGACTTAGTGTGTGTCGTTGTGTCTTTGGTATCACAAGGGCACAAAAACTACACCTTGCACAGCTGGAAATGCTCAAAAGGCAGGAACTAATCAGTGTGTCACTTGTCAATTCATTTAAGGGACAGATGCACTCTGACTTTGGCGCATTGGCATCTTAACAGTGCAACTGTGTGCGTCTCAGCAGAGGAAACTCATTTGCAGGTTCATGTTCAACGCTAGTGCATTTAAGTAAACAGCAATGTTATTTTATTCTTTATTCTGTTTATTGTTGAGTTAAATGTCAGGTTTGCTCTCTGCAGCGCGTCTGTGTGTGGGTTTAATGAGAGGGCGTGTATGTGCGCTGGGCGGGTGAAGTGCAGATGGCGCAGTCATAGGAATACACTGTGATGATTGACTGTTGTCTAGCTTCATTTCAGTCAGTGGCGCACTTGTGTTTTCCACAGCCAAAATAGCAACACGCCAGAAATTTACCTGAACACACCTCACTTTTAGACCATCACATTCAACAGAGTAACATTATTACTTAACTCTGACGCTATTTTAACAGCGCAGGAGCAAGATGTTTAAATAGACAGCTGACAGGTTGTAAGATACTGTAGGTATGAGCATCACAATGCACCCTACGCAGGGTGTACAATAGGGCCTATGAGTTGTTTTTACATTGTATTTAACAAAATGAAATTAAGTTACACAAAACATCTTATGTCACTCAGATTCATATGGAGTGTAATTAAATTAAAGTGAATGTAAGTATGATTTGTTTCTTTTAAATTTGTTTTACATCAAAGCGTTGGATGCATTGCATAAAAAGCTTTCATGTTTGATGAGGAACATTACTGAAAAGCATAATTGTAATTGTAATAGAAAGTATAGAAAAATAATCAAGTAAAACTTCATTTTAAAATCAGTATTTTCTTGAATACAAATCAAACAGTTCATGTCCCCCAAACCTTTCATTTCATTATGTTTGTCTAGTTGTTATGTCTATTTTCAAACATGCAGGATTTGGGTTGATTCCTGTTTCTGATCTGGAATTATTAAGTGAAGTAAACAGACAACTTCTCTAGTGTTCTGTATGAGATTTTAAAGCCCTCAATTTTTCAGAATGTAAATAACTTATTTTACTGCAGAGAATAAGGGTTTTGTATCACCTACACCTGTAGCCTATATATGGGAAAAGGTATGTCAATAGGTTAATAAAATGTTGTAGAACTTTATTCAACAATATGATCATGTTTTTTCTACTTGTAAAAACTCAGAACTACACTGGAGTTCAGTCAGTTCTGTACAATGACCAAATGTTTGTAAAAGCTGACTTTATGATTTGAACTTTAATTTTATATGCCTGTGTCAATAAGAATGAATAAAACACCCTTATTGAATGGTTAAGAGGTGTGTACAAATAAGTACAGATATTTTCATCCATACTTGTACATGCGATACAGTATGAGTGAACATATAGGTAGATGTAAATAATAAACTTTCATTCAATATACTTTGAAAAAATATCCTTTGGGTATAAATGCATGGAAAATTACCAGCCTTTACAGTCACCCCCGTTTACTGCAGGCTCTTTTATTCTATCCTTAACAGTGGAGCAACTGGAGCGACTGCATGAGTCTATCCTTCCTCTGCCCTCTACACAGGCAGCTACTGAACAAACATGCTTAAGCCCCTCTTTCTCATCTGTCCATTCTGTTTGAGTGCGCTTTTCTCCCCTGTCTTTACAGTTCAGAAGGCTCGCCAAGCCATTGCTCACATGGTCACACCTCCTTTACTAACAGAGGACCATGTGCAAAAATGAAGCAATTCTTTACATTCTTCCCTGTAAGAATGTAATCCTTCTATAAATCAGAGGTACAGTACAGAGGTGCACCATTTTGCATTTTAAGCATTATGTTAATTTTATTGAATGTTAGATAAAATGAATGCTCAGTCCCTCTAAAAAACAAACAAAAAAATCAAAAGAGGCTATTTTACCTACAAATATATCAACATTAACTGTAAGTAGTGCTAAGTATATTTTGACTAATCTGTTCACAAATATAGCACGGCTTGAAAACAGAATAAAGAAAATAGCTTGTTTTGCTTTAATCAAACACATGTTTTTTGCCTTCTACACAAAAATATAATGTATTCACATAAAAATACTATATGCATAACTTCTGTACTCTATAGGGCCCTATCTTACACCCTGCACAAGGCATGTTGCGATCCTTATTGCAATCTTACACCCCGCAAATAGTCTATTTTCATGCCTTGCAATGCGCCTCTAAATAACAAAGAAGTGAGCTCTGGAAGTGAGGTGTGCTCAGATACATTTCTGGCATGTTGCTATTGTGGCAAAAGAAAAAACAGGTGCATCACTGACTGATTTGAACACTATGTACAGTCAATGGTCAGATGTTCATTGCTATCTTGGGAACGCAGGCGCACCACACACTCAATGCACGCACACCCCCGCTCTTTACACACACAACGACACGCAGCAGAGAACAAACCTAACTTTTTCATCAACACTAAATAGAATACAAAGTATAATAATGTGCTGTTCCCATAAAAGACCTGCTCACGCACATTCACACATGAAAACGCAAGTCAGATTTCTCTGCTAAGAATCGCAGAAGCGCTGCATCGTTAAAATACCAATCTACCAAACTCAGAGTGCATTTGACACACCCATGATTAATTAAGAGAATTAGTTTATGCCTTTTGCGCATTTGTATCTGCGCACAGCATATTTTTTATGCCCGCATGATACCAAACACACACTGACACGGCCTAAATCAGTTATTGTGCCTAAATTGTTTTTCATAATTTTTTTGTCAATTGCTTTGCACACAAATTAAATACAAATATGCTGAAATACAAATCTATAAACTAGTAACAGTAATAGGACTTTTTGATTTATTTAAGCAAAATATAGCCTTTGAAATTGGATGAAGGATGAACATATGATAGAATGAAAATTGTTGCACACAGCCAACAGAGAGTTAGCAGCTCAGAAAATGATGCTTGCTCTTACAGCCTAGATCATTGAGGAGAGGATGCTAAACACAATGTAGGATCTTCAAGTTAACCCTTGGGTAGTCTGGGGGTAACCTTTAAACACTGATGGTGAGTGACAGAAACTGGGAGGCACAACCAATATGCAAATATATTGTGTCAAAGTGGTCGATTGCAACAGCCTAAACTTGTTACTTAAACACAAAGATCTCAATCTGAATGTTCCCACAAAATAGTTGAATAATGTTTGGAAATATCCAATTATATTTAAAAACAGACCTGATTTATTTAAGTACAAACTAATTGTGTGTTTACAGTGCAGATTACACCCCATGCAATTATCACGCACCCTATTGTTTATGTTGAGAAACATATTACTTTCATTTACTTTCTAGCATCCATAAACTGTAGAATGAATCAATGAGCGAGTGTTGGGGGCACGCCTATTATGTGAATAAATTATGTCAATAAGAATGTTGTTTATTTTGTGTAATCTAGACATTTATCATAACTAAACTGTACCAATGTTTTTAGTGTGTCTCAGCGATTTAGTGTTGATAACTCTGCCCAAATAGAGTGCATTTACCTATTTATTTTTTAAGCATAAAGTGCACAATGTCTACTAGTATTTAATGGCTTTCCTCAAGTATGTTTTACTGCTGAAAATAAGGTAACAGTGGACACGTGTCCACTAAATGTGACTATTTATTATATATATCACATTTACAGGGCCTATGTCTAGACCATGCCAAAACACTTACAGAATCCACACCAGACCATAAATGTATGTGCACTGCACTATGTATGTATGGTGTCCGTCCTTTATCACAAATTAACTTCATTTATTGTGTATGAGACAACATGTCATAGTGTCATACATGAGTCACCATATCATGTTCCTTTAATACATTAATTATTTAAGGCCCATTTATCGTTTTTTGTTATATTTTTTTTACTCTTCAGAGACCCTCAAACGTAACAGACCCCCTGAACTGAAGCTTTCATGCTCAAATAAAAAAAATAAAAAAATTATAATTTGTAAAAAACAATGTGAATATTCTGTGTATCAAAGTAATTTTATTAGTTGTTAGCAAATAAGGGCAAATATGGCAATATGGCAAATATGACTATAAACTGCATAAACTGTAAACTGCATAATAAAAGAACTACAACTATTATGCAGTTTGCAGTGATAATGTTTCTGGTGTTAATATATCATTAACATTAAGTCTAATGTAACACACTGTAAGACATTCTTTAGTTTGAATATCTAGTTTCAAGTTTGTGGATAAGACAGGTTTGTGGGTTAAACAAACAAAAAAACTGTAAAGCTAAATGACTGCATTTTTACCTGTGTTTTATCTAGCTTTTCTGATTTGTTTGCTGACATGAGAAAACCTCAGATGATTTTCTGGTCTAACTGATGTACTTTCCATTTGGGTATCATTTTCTTATTTAGTGAGTGTAAGGTAAGTATTTTCTAAAGATTAGGTTACCCGCTCTTTTCACTGTTGGCCTTCTGCTTGACAGAACAGGCCCACTGTGGTAACATTATCCTTAATCTTCTTTCTGCACATCTGATCCACCTGTCTAATGCCTGCCAGCAGGAGGCATGCACTTCCTGCAATATTTAGTTACTTATCCACATCTTTATTCATCAGCGAGGAACAGGGAGTACACTGCTCCACATAATCATACTCGTTCTGGCTTTAAGATGTTAGAACAATCATCTAATAGCTGTACAGAAATTGTTTCGAACTATTTTGGTTGCAAATGTAACGTTAGAATTAGCACAAAACTAGTTCTGTCAAGTGATTTAATAAACATTAGTCAGTAACAGCTGCTGTAAAAATGTTATGTTTACTTAGTAAAGTCCAAATAAAATAAAAAAGTATTTTATTTGGAAGTATTTACAGCTGGATCTGATACAGTTTAGAAGATAGCACCCTTTGTCTGAACCCACTGATTCTTCTGTTGAGTAAAAGATTTAGAACATGTGACAGGTGTCAGGTGTGTTTTGTTGCCCATGTGTGTTCTCATACATTGATTTTTCAAACAATAAACAGCGCTCAGTGTCTATGTTCCATTCCAGATTTGGGTTTTATCTGTGCAAAAGTTATATCTTTGTGTCAGAGACTTGATGTAGTTCAAGTAAAGGATTTGCACCTTTATATAATGTCTTGTTCATTTTAATCTATTTTAAAGTTATCTGTTCCAGACCTTTGCTCATAGAAACATTGGCGGGTTCAGACATCAGCTTCAGATATAAATGTTGATCTTTTGTCTCATAATCATCTTTTAATGTCAAATATTTTCAATCAACAGCAGAAATAAAAGGATTAGTCCCACTGTACAATACTGGGGACTTTTATTATGAAGCCCTACAGCTGGCCCTAAAGCTGCTAACTATTTGTAAGTTGAATTAATAGCTGGTGTTTCATAACAGATTTATGTTACTCTGTTGGGTAGATTAGTGGGTTCTGTGGTTTGATATGATATGTAAATTAGGGCTGTAAAGTCTTTAGTCATTGAGCTCAGAACACCAGCAGTCAGCACTTAGCAGTAAAGATCGGAGAATGTTTGAATCAATGTTAATTTTGAACCAATGTTTTCCGAGATTAACTAATTGCTGATTTTGAGATCAGAATGATGGTGCTGGTACTGCTGCTCAGATATGATAAGTTTTATCAGATATGTGTTTGATGTCTGTACATTATTCTGGTCTTCAATTATGAAGGTCAGAAAATTGGCGGAAGCAGAGCCGCTTCATTCACCTCCATCAGGTTACAGTGAGCAGAACTTTAGCACTGGGCCAAAGCTCACCAAAAACAGCAGTTCAACAACCTTAATTTATTTTAAATGCTATTTTTATTTGATTAATTCATCTAAATGAATGCACTAAATTGAAAGCCCTACACAAAACAAATCTATTTTGCATGAAAATATGTTTAGAATAACAGAACATTATGAATGTGTTTATTTGCATTTACTTAAATGTCTGTGGGCATGTACTGCTCTTGCAAATAAATTTACATGTCACTGTTTGCACTGCACCCTATTTGTTTATGTGTGTGTAATAACCTACATGTAATAAAACTGTATAACCTATATATTTTTGGTCCCATTAAGATATGAATGTGAAAAAGAGATGAACATGCAAGCAACTCCAAAACTACCATACTCTGCTCCACCTCACAAAATACAAGTAAGAGCTTGTTCCTCATCAGAACACCGAAATCATCTCCTTCCTGCTGTCACGGCTGCACATAACCAAAGGAGAGTGAAAATGTATCTGACACTTCATAAATCCAATTTCACATCGATGCAGTTAGAGCTCCCATGAGGATGTCCCTGAGATTGGACTGATAAGTATCATCCTAAGTATCATCTTTTAAATTGGGTCTTTACTTGTCAACAGTATCTGCCTCTTTTTCTCCCAAACCCTAGATATATCAACCAAAGTAGTGAATAGTTGACTTTGTGAGTTGTCCTCATAATGTTAATCGTGAACAGTGAACACTAAATAAAGCCCTAATTTCTCGCTTGTCTAGGGCCTCTGTGAGTACCAGCAAGGAAGCAAAGTCTCATGCTCCTGTGCAGGAACGTCCTCGGGTTAACCTCCTCCTGTAAGAAGACTCCCTGAGCAGCATGTTCAACCTCTGGCACACAGCAAGAGAGCTAATTAGAACTATGCTAATTTGTTCCCGCAGGCCCAGCAACCAAAGAATAAAGCAACAATGTGCTTTTATATCTCCTGTGATTCGACAGACGCTGAAGAAGGATAACTCAGAGGCACCGCAGGCTTCGCATGTTAATGCAATATACAGTGGATAACGTTTTTTTTATTCTAATTTGAATTAAAAATGGTGTCAGTCAGGGATACATACAGTGCCATCCATACAGTCAACAGGGGATCAAAACATAATATTCACAAAGCCTAACAGTTATTACTACTGCAAACCCAGACATGTGTGGAAGATTAAGAGGAGGAAAACGCAAACACATTCTTGCATGGACCTGCCTTAACCAAGTAGCTGCAGATGGCATATGCTTAGACCTTCACCTGGTGAAGACATCAAATCTTGTGTGTGTCTGGTGTGGTATGTGCCTGGTCTTATTCTATTTCTGACAATGTGTTGTTCAGCTTGCACTGCCCTTTTGCGTAATTTGGGGTACATCGGTACATATGTCTAAATTTCTCCAAATTTAACACAAAATAACACTTTTAATGACTACTATAATAATCTAAACTGCAGCACATAGAGTGGGTTCATAGTATAAGGAAATGCTAAACCTTAAAATCCTGCTGAAGCTGAAGTTTGAGCATCAATAAATCTCCCAATAAGGAAATAATTTCAATAAGAAAATAATTTCAAGCAATTTTAAACATTTCAGAAAAATTCTAAAAGAATGCTCTACTAATTATAACTATTCTTGCTATGAATGGGATGAGTAATTCTGAAACTGCAGTAGTCATAGTGGTATTGTGTGTTGATTTTGGATAAACCATTAGTTATATTAGTTGTTATATTACTATTTAAACTATTGTTGTTATTGTGTTATAATGAATAGAATAGCCTCTCTAAACTAAAGCTTTTCTATATGTGGAGACTGACCAAACTGGAGGCAATGGGGAAGACAGAGGAAGGGGCAAAAATTTAGAATCTAAAACAGGTGTGTAAGGCTTTTAAATGAGGGTGGCGATGGGTTGCTATGTAAGTGACGTAGCATCAGATTCCTCTAGCAGAACTTTTGATGGAGTTTTTATTTTGCTGGGAAAAAAACTAAAACAATTGTGCTTGGACGAGAAGAAAGTAAAAGTTGATGACAAGCAACAGGTTGATAGAACATAATAGAAATTATAATTAAACCTGAGGATTCAAACACAGATCCTGAAACTTTAGAAATACTATTCTTCTTCTTATTTTTTTTTTTAGCAAAAAACATTTCTCTCCTCACATGACTTCCAAGGTGATGTCGGTCAGCACAGGCATCTGCTAGTTAAATTATAAACGCTTTCCTGTGTTTTTTATGCTAAATTGCAAAAGTATTCAACCTCAAATTTGTGGATTGTATGTCTTATAATTGTCCTGTGGAAAGAATCTCCCACCTGAGCTGTGGATTTCTGCAGCTTCTCCAGAGTGACCATGGGCCTCTTGGCTGTTTCTCTGATCAGTGCTCTCCATGCTCGATCTGTTAGTTTGGGTGGATGGCCATGTCTTGGTATGTTTGCAGTTGTAGGATTCTTTTTATATTTTTGGATGATCGATTAAACAGTGCTCTTTGGCATGCTTAAAGGATGAGATGTTTTATAACCTAACTCTGCTTTAAACTTCTCTACAACTGTATCTCTGACCTGTCTGGTGAGTTCTTTGGACTTCATGATGCTGTTTGTTCACTAGTGTTCTCTAAACAAACCACTGAGGCCTTCACAGAACATGAGTAGTTATACTGAGACTAAATTACACACAGATGGATTCTATTAACTAAGTGACTCCTGAATGCAATTAATTGCACTAGATTTTATTAAGGGGGTTCAGATTAAAATGGGAGGAATATTTTTTAATGCCCCCTTTGTTTTTAAAATTTATATTTAATTAAAATTTTAACAAACATTTTTATTTGACTTCACAATTATGTGCTTTTTTGTGTTGGTCTATCACTTAAAATCTCTATAAAATACATTTACGTTTGTGATTGTAAGAAGATAAAATGGGAAAATTCAAGGGGAATGAATACATTTACAAGCTTCTGTACATCAATGGGAGCTGGAAATAACACAGTGGATGACTTCACATTTGTCAGGGGACATGTGCTATTCTTCACCCTCCTAGTGCTGGGAGCATTGTCAGTAATAAGGGGAGAACTAATGGGTGTCTTGGGTACCTAGTCATCCAAAATGGGGAGAAAACTGTATAAAACAAGGAATAAATAAAAATATAGAAATAATAAAAAAGTAAAACTGATTGAACAATTGTTTGTGTTGAAGGAAACATATGTAGGTATTTAAATTATTGTGCAGCTTTTTCATTGCTTTAGTGAGTAAATCCTGTTCTTGCTAAATGAAAAAAAGTGATTAAATCAAGAGAAGAAAAAGATACCATATTAATTGTGAAGTAAAATCAGCATGAAAAAGTGGGATCTTATAAAGTTTCATGTGACACTATATATATCATCATTTCAGCAATAGATATATCCAATCTAATTTATAAAATAAACATAACTCGTTTTAATGGCACATCTAAGAACTAATTCTTTAATAAAACGTTAAAAACATGGTAATGAAGTTTAATGAAGGTGTTGGGTGTTTGGTAGCGGACAGTGTGGAAGGTGCAGTGTGTGGTAAAGGTGTTTTTACTGTGTTTGTGTTTAGGTACCTGGGCTGAGTTGATGTATGAGCTCATTATGCTCTCCGCGGCTGGTCCGCTGTGTGAGGGGAGGATGAGGGCGGTGGAGGTGCGGAGCTGAGAGAGGAGAAGTTAGTGTGGAGAGGGAAAGAGGGAAAAAGCGCAGGCGTGTGCAGATCAGTCCGCGGTAGGTGGTGCTAAACTCATTCACATTTGGCTGTTACCTCCGCGGGGGGACGGGATGATTTTAATCAAGCCGGACGACGCGGTTCACCGTCAGCCTCCGCGAGTCCTCTCTCAGCTCGGGGAGGTTTCGGGGGGCGAGCGAGAGAAAGCCTCTCAGACAGACAGACAGAGCCTCGCGCTGCCGGGGGAAGATGTAGCTTAGCTTAAACAGGCGACTGGAAACAAGCAACACCAACAAACAGCATGAGGAGGCTGTGGCGGAGGCTGAGTCTAGCTGTGGCCGCGCTCTTCTGGCTGGCGGCGCTGCTGTATTTCATCCTCCTCAACAGCCGCAAATTCACACCTGAGCAGAGACCCGAGCGGCACAGGGACACGGAGGTAAGAGAGAGAGAGTGTGTGTGTGTGTGTATAGAGGTTGTGAGTGTGAGGTGGGCTGAGGTTTATCGTCAGTCCGGACAGGTGTGAGGTGTTAGTGAGGTGTGTGTTTCAGTCTCGCTCGCTCGCTCGTGTTTTGTGGTGTTTTATCGTGTCAGAGACACACCGTTTTTTCCCTCTGTGTGAAAATGAACTGTGGGCTCTAACAGCGACTTTTTATCTCCGTCCAGTCTCTTTAATGTGACTCCAGTTCAAGGGGAAACTTTATTAAAGCTCCTCTCTGTGCCAAACCCGTATCTCCCCATCCTGGAGTTTAGAATGTGGCTTTACCTGTAAATCCCGAGTTTAGATATTATTGAAGCCCCTCTTAATTTACCTTTATCCTATAACCTGTCCGGCGGTCTGCTGATCTCTGCGCACCTTTCCTAGTTGGCTACTTTGTTAAACAGGATCCCTCAGCTCCACATGTGTTTAGACACCTATAGCGTGAAGGTGTGATTTGTAGAGTGGAGCACGGCTATAAGAAGGAAGACAGGATTTGCTTCAGAATACTCTACTGCCTGTGTTTGCAGGTCTGTAACTGACAGAGGGAAAGACTGCTCCCCACAGAAACCCTTCTGAATCGATGTAAAGGGTGTTAGCTACCCGTCACACTGTTTTATCTCAGAACAGAAGCTAAATAAAGGGATCTTATGGTATATGTAGATTTTTTTCAAGATTTATGCCTGTACTCCGTATGACCTAAATCAATTAAAATAAATCTGAAGTAAAATATTGAGGTATTTCAATTTTATTTAATCATCTTTACTGTACCGATTAAACATGACAAAAAAGTAAAAAAAAAATTGTTGTTGTTTTTTGGAAAGCAGGTAAAAGGGTCAAAAGGCATGTTGATTTATGCACCTATTAGAAACCTTTTAACCTGCACATCATATAAATAAAATAACAAAAAATATGTTGAATAACTGTAAAGCTTTTACAGTGTCACACTGTTTAATCAGGTTAACATTGTGTGAGCAGGAACATTAGATCGTTGGTGTGGGTAATACTGGGATGATTACCATACACCCAATGACCCTCATTGCCACCCTACAGTTTTCGTCCTTTTTTGTCTCCTGCGCAGGTTCTTTATGGTGGTAGATGCTGTACTTTGGCATCAACCGTAGCAGGAGCTATTCTATTTATTTAGCAGTCCTGCTCTTTGGTCTAGACTTGCTAAGACAGCCCAACCTGGCCACGGTGGCAATCACATCACAGCAAAAAACATAGTAATTTATGTTAATCTCATTGTTATGGCAATAATCGATTAAATTACATTTCTTTTGTTCTATTGACAAAATGCATACTGTTAAAAGGTAGAGGTAGAGTATATTTGCTCAGTATTATTTGTTTGGATCATTGGCTTTTGACTTGTGGTGAAAAGTCCTGTTTTTTGTTTTTTAATATTGCAATATATATTGTAAAATAACAGAATACCATAGTGTCAGTTTTTTCTAATATCATGCAGCACTACACTGAGATCACACTGTGTATATCAGGTGAAATGAGCTGTTTCCAGCTAAATGATCGTAACATTTGTGTGACATTCACAGTTCTGTTCTTTATTCCTAAAAGTGACAATTTCATAACCAGATGAAAGATAGCAGTGCACAGCAACCACAGCTTGTACTGAATTGTACATTTATGGTGTTCTTTTATTTGACATAGCTGTTTACCACACAGTTCTTCTGGGCTATCAATAATATTATTAGAAGTGTTATCTCTGTGTTTCATCTATTACTTCTGGAGAATTACGTTTCACACCTAAATAAATAATAAATATTGTAATAATCAGAGCACCTTTGTATTAAGGGCAGTTACACACATTAAATAATCAAATGATGGCACTAAATCTGATATTGTCAGTAAACTGATTAATTTGTTTACATGCATTTGGAAATATTTACATTGGTGAGGCTGTAATCAGATATTTACTTTGCAACCAGTCAATCATTTCCGAACTATGTGGCGTAAAGTTCCTGCTGTGGAACACAACACTGTCCATCCTACAATGTTCTCTATATTGCTGCAAAGACAGATTTTTTAATCAGTGTCTCTTGTGTCCGGTTATGTTTGTGTACATGCACAGACTAAGAGAAGTAATCAAAGTAAGCGTATATGTGTGCTGAACATTTTAATTACTGAGCTAAATTTCAGTTCTTTTATGATGCATTATTGGTTTATTTCATAATCATATTTCATGCTGTTTACATGCCCGCTTAAACAACCAGACAGCTGCAGAAATCTGATTACGATTATATTATTGAGTGCATGTCAACGCACTGATGCACATTCCCCCACTGAAGACTACTGCCACTCCTACTCACTCTGCTTTTTTCACCCACACTTTCTCTTAGTCCTGTGCCAACAGGCTCTCAAGAATAGCAGGCTCTAAATCCTTGAATCAGTTGTGGTACTTCTCTCACTGAAATGATATACATCTTATACTTTTCTTATTCTCTGTATTCTACAGAGCCTCTTCTGATCAGGCTCTATTTGTAATTGCACAGTGAATGTCGAAAAAAGCTGTCTTGCTATTAGATAACAGCTCTCATATCAATTAATCATGTATATGCTAAGGTGAAAAGAGTGAACATAAGTATGGGTATTGAAAAGATTATATTATTTATTCTCTTTATCTATGAAAAATGTTACATTTCTAAAAAAAACAAAACAGATTTTTTTTCTAGCTCTGGAAAAATTTGAGACCACTTCAAATGAATCAGTTTCTCTGATCTACAGGTGTATGTTTTGAGTTAAATATACCTTTGATTCTATAAACTACTCACATTTCTCCCAAATTCAAAATAGAAATATTGTAATTTATAGCATTATAGCAGAAATTGAGAAATGGTCAAATTAATAAAAAAAGATGCAGAGCTTTCAAACCTCAAATAATGCAATGTTTTATCTAAGGAAGAGTTCAGAATCAATAATTGGTGGAATTATTATCCAGATTTTGGGTGACCTGATTCGACTACTGGCTCAAGTAGTTCAGCTTTGTTTGATGGCTTGTGACCATTTGTCTTCTTCTTGATTATATTCCAGAGGTTTTTAATGGGGTCAGGAGATTGGGCTGGCCATGACACTGTTTTGATTGGGTGGTCCTTCAATCACACGTTAATTGATGTAGCTGTGTGGAATTGAGCATTGTCCTGCTGGAAAAACAGTCCTCAGAGTTGGGGAACATTGAAAGAGCAGAAGGAAGGAAGTTTTCTTCCAGGATAAACTTGTATGGGGCTTGATTTATGCATCTTTTGCAAAGACCAAACTGCCCAATTCCAGCTTTGCTGAAGTGTCCCCAGATCATCACCGATCATAGTGGGTGCAAGTACACCTCTGCAGGTCTCCATCTAAACATTTTATGGCCAGGTGTTGAGCAAAGCTGAACATTGAACTCATCAGAGAAGATGATTCAACTTCAGTTCTCTATGGTCCGATTCTTTATGATCTTTTGCAAACTTCAGCCTGGCTCTTCTTTGCTTCTCACTGAAGTAGGTCCTTTTTCTAGCTTGAATTCTGCCTCTAAGAGATTGTTTTGACCTGTTCTTTTCATTCACTTCACCCCAGTTGCCATTTGCCATTTTTTTTATAGGTCACTTGATGTTATTCTGCAGTTGCTAACTCAAATAAGCTCATTCAAATAATCAATGATCAATCTTCAGACCTGAACCCCATTGTTAAACCATTGAATGTAATCATGTAAGATGTAAAACAAAGCTGATCTGCTTAGAATAAGATCACCCAAAAGCAGTGTGAAAGACTTGTGACGAGCATGTAAAGATGCACGAAAGCTGTGATACAAATCAGGGTAATTCCACCAAATATACATTTCTGAACATTTAAAACATTAACATTGTTGTTTCCAAATGTACCTTTTTCATTATTTTGACCATTTTCTGCAAATAACTGCTCTAAAAGACAATATTTGTATTTGTGATTTAGGTGAAATGTTGTCAGTGGTTTATCGAATAAAACCGCAATGTCCATTTTACTTAAATATATATCTATAAATAATAAAATTAGAGAAACTGATGTTTTTGTTCTTATTTTTTTCCAGAGCTGTATATATACAGCAAACCTGAATACCATATTTAAATCACTGCAGGAAATATCAACAACTGTGGAGAGTGACAAACAATCAATGTGGCCTTGAAAGTTGCGGCAGAAGCCGTCCGAAATATTTTCCTGCACTTCTTTGCAGAACACCAAGCTGCAGATGGAATATAAAGGAAGTGTCTTTTTCAAATTGCTTGCTGAACATCATGTTTTCCAGTGCTGTCTCTCTGCTGCTTACAGCAATCAAACTGTTTACACCAATAAACCTGACATGGCAGACCAATACTGAAGCAGCTGTAATTGGCAAGATGCAACATGAAATAAGGTGGCCTTGATAGATCAGGCCTGTGTTGATGTGTGCTGCCATGTTGAGGTGTAAATGTTACAATGGAGGGTTGCCAGTGTGTTCAACCCATTCATCAAAGAGTGGTGACATCACAGCCTTATTAGACCTGAAGCTGCGCCTGTAGTACCATTTGTTAAATGATACATTGTCATTATTTAGCAAAGGAAAACTGATTCATGCTGTTAATCTGATTCATGGCGCACATGCTGTGCAGTATATATTACACAAACAAGCTGCCTTATTGCCCTATGCATCCATGTTACTGGTGTCAGATGACATAAATTTGATTTCCTTGTCCTCATGGGTGGCTATAGGCTCTTTGGCACCGGTTCTGAACGATTATGTGCACTTCTGAGCTTCTGGAAACTGGAGTGATATATGAGCTTCCATTTCTGCTGATGGAACTGGTTCAGCCCCCTGAAGACAGAAGTTCAATTCCCTGATTTCATAACTGTAGGTTCAGTCATGTGATCTGGATGTGGTATTATATTACAACTTTATTGCTCTGCGTGGCAGCTGCAGTATGGCACACATCAATATTCATATTTCAGTATGATACAGAACAAAATATACCTACAGAATAATCGACAGGAACATTTTATATTTATGTGCTATGAATTTGCACATTGTAAAATTAATTCCGTTTACGTGTGTGATTGTTGAGATTTGATATCTACTTTAGAAATATATTTATTCCAGCATATTAAATGTGCATAAGAATGAAGAATTGTATTGTTTGAGGGATATTTGAAAAATGAGAGCTTTGCAAATGGTCTCTTCATTGAATAAAAATCCAGCATAATTTAAACAGGACTATAAAAAGTCTGAAACAAAGAATCGTCCTGTATTTACTGTCTTGCTCTGCTCCCTACAGCTCTGACCAGTATGTATGTATTTTGTTTTACCTGTTATTTACAAGTCAAACCAAGGGGGAAAATGTTCCAAGTAAACAAACTAAAATTACCGGAGGACCACAGAGTTCAGGTAATTCAGTCTGTAATTTTCTCAGAGGACGTCTGAGAAAAACACGTACATGGACAGTCCGGACAGGAATTAAATCACAGAGGACCCCCCGTAAAAAAGAGAAAATGACGCCCTGAGAACAGGACCCCCCGAGAAACTAATCCCGACCGGATAGGGCTGAAGACAGTATTCTGTATAAAACCATGACATCTCAGAGAAACAATTTTTAGGTTCTTTTATTAGAAAATATTGTGTAGGCTGTGCTTTTAAGAGGGTTTTACACAGAACCAAAAGCTTCTCTTATTCAAACCTGTAATGTATCACAGTCACAGACTAATATTTTAGAATCGTTTTCCGTGCTTGTTTGCAGCTAATTTGTGATATGTGATGGATAACATTGTTTCCACACTTTTAAACTGCATTCACATGCCTCATCAGGACTTCACTGATTGGAAGATGTTTATCACAGACTCTAATAACTGAATTAAAGTGCTCTGAATCTGTGAAGCATGAGAGTGAGAGTAACTATGAGAGTGAAATTTAGAAAATTGGACCTGCTTGCAAGCTCTCTGAGTTTGTGGGGTTAATGTGTAGTGCTTTGTGCCTTCTATGCAGTTCACCAGTTACTGTTGCTGCATGTGCAGTTTCTTCATGCTGCCGGAAACCAGAAGCTGTGAGTTGCCCATAAAACTATAAAAAGGACATGGTCAGAGCGCAGATGACAGAACAGGGAATATCCAATTACCACTTCCTCAGTCTGTCCTCCTACCCTCATTAGCAGCCAGTGGGAGAGTGCTAAGCCCCAAACGTGGCACAGCTCAGACGGCCCTATCCGTGGGTTTGGAGCAACACCAAGTTAATTATTTCACCAGGGAATGTGAAGCGGGACTGTTTTGGCCCCTCAGGGAAATACATGTATGCTGTAGTCTACAAGTTTTCTGCACATCATGCAAAATGGAAGTTTTTACTCCGTGGATCGATTCACCAAGTGCAGTGTTTTTTTTCTCGTTCATGTCTTGTAAAAGGCAGATTTAGGTGACAACCATCTCTGAATACGTAATGGGATTTTCACAGGTATGAGCATCACTTCCCTTTCTCAATTATAAATGTATCACAACATTCAAAGTGAGTGGTATGGTACCCTATGGTTAAAACCTGAATCTTTGTCACAACATTTAAAACTTAATACAATCACAGTTCTTTTGTACTGCACTGAATAACAAGGCCGCTGAGTCATGATGGCATATTATAATGGAAATATCATATTTGATCCTCATTTTGCTGCCGTTTCGCACAGGCCTTCAGCTGATTTTATGCATAGACAGCCTGGACTGGAAGCCTGGCCATTGTCATGCTTAGCAGTCTATCTTAAGAAACAGACATTTGCAATTACCCACCTCTATTACTGGCTGTAAAGATGCTGTTGTGGCTCTTGTAAAGCAACGGGCTGTGACACATCCTCACTAGGCTGACAGCTCTGCAAAAAAGAGTGCAAGTGAGAGGGAAGCAGTGGGGGACAGGCATCTGCACCACATAGCCCCAGAGTCCCCTGTCTCATTAAAGGGACAGTTCAATTAAAAATTATAGGTTTATTACATAAGGTTAATGAGATTGTGGTATAATGATTTTAAACATTTCATTAATATTGAAAAGAAAAAAAAGACAGATTTTAGGTTTTAAAATTTCAATAACCTTTCATGAGAACTGCCACTCACTGCTACAGTATAGGTGCATGCAGAGGCATCATCAGCCCCCATACTTTCTCTGGGGTGAAATGAGCAAAGTAGTGGCACAGGTAATCACCAACAACAGCCAAACAACCTTCAGGAATCAGGAATTCTAATGTTCTGACTTCAGCAAAAAGAGAAAAATCACCCCCTGAAAAATAATAAACGTGAAAGAATGCTGTTGGTGCAAAATATGAAGGTTTATTAAACTATGATTGATAAGCCTTCATGAATGCTGAAATATAGTCTGTTCAACTGCCTGCATGGGAGGCTGCTTTGCTTCAGTATGCTGAGATATGAATTCATTTTGATTGAGCGTGTGGCTCACTGCAACTTCGGTTCTTGTTCTGCACGGTTGAAAATGTAGGTTGTCAAATGTATCTAATGGTAACATCATGTACATTGATTAAGAGTGCAATACATGTCTGAAGCTAATATTTAATTTAAATACAAAATTAAGTAAATATCAATTATTCCTCCCTTTTGGAAACCTTATTTCAGCATCGTCATGGCAATATATTCGTATGCAACCTTCACATCGCTGGGTGTGCAATAACGTGTAATCATACTACAACTTTTTAGACTCCTTAATAGAAAATGAATATTTATTAGCATTTTTCATTTTCCACAATCTATTTTTCAGAGGCAGACTATGTTTATGTTGTTGTATTACAATGTAATTTTTTTTTTCCGAATAACAGAAAATGGCAAAGCAGGACAGGTGTTTGACCAGAGGACATTTAAATGTGGAATGTGCAGATATTTAGTGAGAAAACATGTGTTGTGTTAGGGTAGCCAGATTCACTGAGACTAAGAGCTGGAGCCTTTTGCCTTTTCTGGCCCAGAAAATATAGCAGCATATTTGGATCAAGTTGATTTTAATTGCATTGCACAGCTGTAACTTATGTTTGTGGATTGCACGGTGAACTGTGTTTACAGACAGTAATTTCTGTGAGTGTTCCTGAGCCCGTGCAGCATTTTTTTTAGTACAGAGTCATGTATGATTTTAAAGCAGTGCCAGCTGAGGGCTTTATGTGTTAAATGTGTTACATTCACCTATTTTACATGTCTGTAAATAAAGGCTTTGGGTATGTAAAATGTTGACAGAAAATCTTGTTTAAAGTAAGAGTAAAGTTATAATTTTTCTGTGTATGTTAAATAATTGCATGAACAATGTATTTTCAGTTAGTATTATCAGCCTTCAGTTTTTTTGTCAGTGCATCCCTAAAATTAATGTATAATTTGATTGTTCCAGATTTCAGACACTGATTGGGATGATCTATTGGAAGAGTTTGAAGAGAAGAACTACCTCACCGCTCACAGATGGAAGCCAGGACAAGATCCGTACAGCCTGTATGCCTTCAATCAGAGAGAGAGTGAGCGGATCCCCAGCAACAGAGCACTGAGAGACACTAGACACTACAGGTAAGGCCTGCATGTGCACCTGGGGATTTCCCGCTGCTTGTTTCTCTGTATTGCCTGAGACGTTTTCTGTGGAGGAGGATGTGTTTCTTATTGAATGACTGGGTTTATATCTCAGACAAGAGTCTACAGCTATTGCAGCTGCTGCTTATGCATTCTTGTATGGATCCTGTTAAGATTTCCTATTATAGCAACTCATCTTCAACTCATTCAGGATTAGAGACGAGGTGATAATCCTGCTCCACTTAAAGAAGCCCTTAAAAAGCACACTAATACTAAATGAATACAGATATTTTCATTGTTTTCAGAAACGCTACAACTAGGCATTTGCTGAGAATGTGATGAGGTTCTTATAGCAAACCAGATTATGAATTTTGCATTTTTTTAGTCCAGCATGAAATGAGCTCAGTGCTCATTCGGTAGAAATTTTCCACTGCTCAGTATTTATATTGTATCCCCATCTAACTACAGCACTAATTATTTTATTTTTCCCTTTTCGCTTGAGGAAATGTAGTATATGGCTTACAAAAGTATTATTACCCCTTGAACTTTTTTACATTTGGTCATTTTACAACCACAAAATTAAATGTATTTTATTGAGAAGTGATGAACCACATAATTGTGAAGTGGAACGATGGAACGATGGAAAAGATACACGGTTTCCAAATAAATTCCAGTGCAATCAGTTGCCTTCAGAAGTCATGTAATTAGTTAGTCCAGCTGTGTAATACACCTGTTCTGTGAAAAACATATGCAAATATTTGAGTATCTCAAGGAGGGTTAGGTTACAAAACATATCCCACAAACTGAGCATCCCAATGAGCACTGTTCAATCCATCATACAAAAAAGAAAAAAATATTGCAACTGCAAACCCATCAAAACATGGCCATCCACCCAATCTGACAGATCCAGCAAACAGAGCACTGATCAGAGGAGCAGGCTTGAGGCCCATGGTCACTCTGAAGGAGCTGCAGAAATCCACAGCTCAGGTGGATGAATCTGTATACAGGACAATTATAAGTTGTGCACTCCACAAATCTGGCCCTTATGGAAGAGTGGCAAGAACAAAACCACTGTTGAAAGATAGACATAAGGAGCAGACATGTGGAAGAAGGTTCAGTGGTCAGTTTAGTCCAAAGTTGAACTTTTTAGAATAAATGCAAAACACTATGTGTGGCAGAAAAGTAACACTGCACATCACCCTGAACACACCATCCCCACTGTGAAACATGGTGGTGGCAGCATCATGCTGTGGGGATGCTTTTCTTCAGCAGAAACAGATAAGCTGGTCAGAGTTGATGGGAAGATGGATGGAACTATATACAGGACAATCCTGGAAGAAAACCTGTTGGAGGCTGCAAAAGACTTGAGACTGGGGAGGAGATTCACCTTCCAGCAAGACAATGACTCTAAACATACAGCCAGAGCTACAGTGAAACAGTTTTATTTGGTAAGGAGACAAAACATGGGGTATGAATACTTTTTTGAGCCACTAAATATATGATTAATTTATCAGAGTTCATTCTAATCAGAATCACATGAGGAATGTAGTTGTTTTTATGTAATTTAGCTTGAGCACCAGAGATGCATTCTTTAGTTGCTTTATTCTGATCTGAGACCATGGCAGTCCACAGGAACATAGCCACATGTCCTCTCTCTGCTAGTAGTTTTGGAGGTCAGATAGTCTAGCTATTCCAGAAACAGCTCAACAGAGGATCCCCCAGCCACTGTTTGCCCATGTAAGTTTCCTGTTTGAGTCTACTGCTTAAAGATGGATTCTGTTTTAGGCATGTGGTGTTGTTCATTAATTGCATCAATTGCAAAAAAACATTGTTGGAAATATTGTATGAATATATTTTTTATATAGAAGCACCTAAAAAAATCATGTATGCATAACCATCATTCAATGCAATTCAATTCAATATTCTTTTCTCTTGTATCACCTTTTTGCCCACTTTTCTCTAATATTTGATGAATAAATAAATAAATATTTATTTATTTCCCGTTGGCAAGATGTCTTATTTTCATAAGTTCTTTGTGATTACCACCTTTCTCAGCTGTTGCAAAGCTAATGCTGTTAGTGATGAACTTTGATGCTAAACACATAGAAAGGGCTGTGATAACGCTGCGAACAACACACACCCAAATTGCTTTACCTGTGTACAACAAGAGAGCTCTTAATACTACAGACCGTGTTCACGTGACAGCATGGTAGAGTGAGGTTAGAGGTCCACAGTAAAAAAGGAGAGATTATTTGGAATTTATTTTGTATATATACAAATATGAATTCTTTATTTGCAGGTAAAACCACAGGCGAGTTGTAAAGTGAAAATGTGCTGTTTTCAGGCTGTGTGTAGGAGATGATAGACCAGTCAGAGGCCTCTGTCGAGGTGCAGTATTAGGCAAAATGTCTGCATTTCTAATGAAATAATTCATGCAGAGTCTGTGTGACAATAGAGAGAATCTCAGATGAAAGGTGAGGAGGCGGCTGATTATGCAGCTCCAGCGTCCCGCTGTTACACTACACTGGCACACAGTGAATCCCGGCGGTGAGGCATCCTGGAGCTTTTCAAGTCAGCTTTCTCATTTTGGAGTGTCTTGTGTGGCTACGTGTCTGTGGGAGAGCATGGCATACTCGTGCTGCCTCTAATTAACTTACACCGAAGTTGGATAAACAATGCACAACTTTCTCTTCAGTTTTTAGGGCTCGGGAGATTACACGACTTGCTTGTTGCTGTCAGTTTAGTTTACTGTACGCTGTTCCTTGGTTCAGTTGTGTACTAGTGAGTTATTTTTCAAGTGGATATTAAGTATCAACATTGAGGAAAAGGGTATGGAAATCCTTGCTAAAATAAGAACACTATAAATTATGACAATAGAAATTACTCATATACAGCATATAATACATAGATTATTACTTGGGCTGCTTTTTGTTTACAATCACAACATTTTGGATTATGCTTAGAATCAAACTGTACAAAATAAACTGCCACAAATAATCTTATTGCAGTAGATTCTGCAAGATCAATAAATGCAAATGACCTTCTGAAGCAAAGCATGATCCCCCTCTTTTGGAAGCTCTACTGAACTCCATGCCTATGGACTCACATAATTTCTTTAAGAAGCCTGGAGTCCTTATAACATATAATTCTAATCTGTATTAGACTCTGCATTGTAACAGTTAGTGAATAATTAGTTATTAATAGAAAACTAAATTATAACTTAAAATTAACCACATTTCCATTATCTGTAGTTTTACTCAAATGATCAGTTGATCAATGCTTTCGCAATGTTTTCATGTGGACAGGCTGTTAAAGTTGCATATCCATCCATGTTGCTTGATGGATACGGGATACCCATTTGCAGCCATTTGTAAGTGAACTGTTGCTGTGATTTAATTGGGTTGCAACTTATGACCGCTCTGTTTAATGACCTCTAAATGGCCTACACTGCAATAGCAAAACTTCTAAATTTGTAAATCAATACTGTATGCAGTAGCCTGGTCAATAGATCTCTGTAATGATAGGAAACCATTATGCTTAGCACTGAAAGTCATTTTTTAACAAAGCAAGGGCAACTGAATTTAATGTGCACAGCTGTAGTCATCCTATCTTTATGTTCTACTGACATTAAATGTGCATCCAAGCTTAAATAATAAACATACATTCGAGAATTATACGTTTTTTTAAATATTTAAAATAGTTTTTTAAATAGTATGCAGTATGCAGTCTATTTTATTACGTACTTCTTCCTTGTATGTTCTCTTACTGGTCATGAGACCCTTTTTATATGTGTACAGGAACATATTTTTGTCCAGCTGCTGTTATGCATAATGTGCATTGTGTTTCATTCATCACTGGCTGTTTAATCTGATCATTTTCCAGCGGCTCATTATTAAGGAAATATTGACAGTGACAGGGTGGAGTGTGTCTGCCTTGCATTGACATTTTTTGCTTTTCTTTTTTGTTCTTGATTGTGGATAAAAGTAAATGTCTCGTAAAGGTCAGCTTTAAAAAGTAAACAGCTTTAGTCCATACTTATACAATGAACATCTTATTGTTTATATGATTACAGCAGACCCTTTATAGCTATTAAACCTTCAACTTTTCTCGAAAGGCTTTCCACAAGGTTTAGCAGTGTGTTTATAGGGAGTTTTGACCATTCTTCCAGAAGCACATTTTTGAGGCTCACAATCAAAAAAGGTGTTGTATCAGGTTGAGGTCTGGTCAAGCAAGTTCTTCCACACCAAACTTGCTCATCTGTGTCTTTATGGAGCATGATTTGTGCACTGGTGCGCACTGAGCTCCTGAGAGTGACCCATTCTTTCTCAAATGTATGTAGTAGCAGTCTGCATGCCTTAGTGAGCCACCAGAATTCAGTTATTCAGATGATTTATGACTTTTTGCAATATAGTGTATTTCCTGTTCAAATCTAAGATTATACAGATTTTGACAAAACAAATATGCATATGCTTACAGCTTGAAAACACACACCTGAACACATTGTGATTTGTTACCTTGAGAATGAGGTAAAACACTGGCATTACCACCCACGCCCACTGCCCACCCATGATCATGCTTGGTGGTATCTGGGTCAGTGTATGTTTTGTCTATTGGATTTTCAACTACATTTTATACTAGATGTTTAAGAAGCTAGCTTATCACTCTGAACGCATGATTTCCACAAACGTTCAAGCAAAGTATGTAATGTCACATTTGCTAAATGTTCAGAATCTAGCTAGCTAATTAGCAAGCCTGTGTTAGCTTACAAGCTAATAACCTATGCAGGTCGTTAGCTATCTACCTGTGATGCCAAGAGCAAACAATGCCAACTGTCTGAGGGGACACATTTAACAACAATGCCAAAACTACAGTATAGTAACAATACACACCTAAAAAATCGTATTTTTTTTCTGACATATAAATTGAATGGCCAAAACGTATATCCCCTCATGCTTTAAGAGAAAGATGCAGTGGACTTGCTTTAATTATGTCAGTGCTCACAGATCTCAGCATGAGAACAGCTGGAATGGATTTCAGTTAGCAGCTGTCTTGTTTTTTTATTTTATTTTTTAATAATAAAATGATTAAATGAATGTTCTAATCCATATTATGGTATCCTCAATAAGTAAAACATTTACAGTGTAAAACATTGACTGAGAAAGTGTGTCTTACTTTGACTGGTACTGTACATGGTATCACAACTTCTCTGAAAGAATTTGACCAAGCTCCAAAATGGGGACAATAAGTAATATAAAAATAACCCTGGGAGAGAGTTTAATTAGCCGTACCATTAAAATAACTTTCAATTATTATGACTTTTTGTTTACTTTTTTGTTTACTTTTTTTTTCAGAAAAAAGAAAAACAGCATGAACACTAATGGTCTTTGCGTGATCGTGTTAGGTTAGCTTGTTAATGAGAAGCACATCGAATCATGTGAATTCTTGTCTTGTCTTGAGGGCTGCAACTTATATTTGATAATAAAATAAAGTTATTTTTGTCATGTCCTTTATCTCTGCTTTCTAGCCAGTGAGACTTCTGTTCAAGTGAATGTTTTACTGCAATATAACAGGTTAACCCTTCTTAGGACAATTTGAGAGTTTGAAGGAATAATCTCACTTTAAAGTGGGAAGAATTATTTTAGTAATTTAGTTCAAAATGTAAAACTCACAGAGTGATCTATTTTTTTCTGTTATTGTTGATTATGGCTTACAGCCAATGAAAACCCAAAAGTCAGTATCTTTCCTGCTGAAAAATGAAATCCGCATCTCCATAAAAGATGGAGTCAGCAAAGGAAAGCATGAAGTGCTGCAAGATTTTCCAGGAAAACACTGTACTGCCTGATTTTGGACTTGATAAAACACAGTGGATCAACACCAGCAGATGACATTTCTCTCCAAACCATCACTGATTGTGGAAACTTGACACTAGACTTCAAGCAGCTTGAACTGTGTTCCTCTCCACTCTTCCTCCAGACTCTGCTCCCTTTGTCAGCTGGGGGGCGTGTGTGTGTGTATTAGTATAACTCTGGATGCAGAAGATTATTTACAGCCAGTAATAATTTTGACTTAATGTCAAAAAGTATGCTTTGAACCTATAATTTCCTTTACGAAGAAACATTGCAACCGAAAATTGAACAGATTTTTTAGCATTAAAAAGCCTAAATCTGATCTTATTTCGGCTGAATACTCCTCAGAGATGTGGAACAGAAGCTCCTTAAATGTCTGGCTTTTGGCCAGGATTATTCTACATGCAGATGTGTATTTGCATATCTAGGTAATGTTGGATCATGTTATAATGATGAAGAGGATCATGTGGTCAGGTAATAGACGATAAAATGCAGCACCGTTCACAGAATGCAGTTATGTCATGTCATTCAAATTATTTCACAAATCTAATAGCGTATACATCTTCCATATTTACATATTTTTATTGCAGAAGTAATGGAAGTATAATATCAGCTCTAAACAGTAAATATGGCCGGTTTTGTTTTCCCCATTCTCTGATGTACCTTGATTTTATTTATAGGTTTATTGTTTCACATCCATCTTATTTGGTTAAATATATATAACATAGCCTTAATGTAAAATATATGATAAATGTTAATTACAAGTAGATTTGCTACAGAAGAATAAAAACATGTAATGTTGTAGCTCTTTAGAACTGAATGTAAACATTACTGTAAAACTTGTACCACAAGCAAAGTGTACAGAGTCCCAGGAGTAAAATACATGTGAAAGGGACTCACAGTTCAACTTACAGATAGACTGCTTTTGAAGACCTTGTGTGGGTTAGTGCAATTGGATGTCTAGTGTGTGTGTGGGAAGAGTGCAGTAGGGGATCAATACCAGAGAGGATGTGTGTGTTCACTGTGAGCCCCACCTAGACAGAAAATGAGACCAGCTGCTTAAACACATCCGTCTCCAGCACTCAGCAGCACACGAGCACTGCTGCTCCAGTGTACATCCCACATTCATAATAAAAAGCATTTATTTATTAGTAAGCTTGTGTCACGTACGAGGGAATTGTCATGTTGAGAGCTCATACAATATGTGCACTAGTTATGTGCATAGTGTCTCATTCTGGATACTTAACATTTTGATTTTAAATATCCACTAGAGTTAACAAATATTAACCCACAAGGAAAAAATGCATGATGGGGTCAGATAGGTATAGATTCTTTAAGACTGTGAACAACCCATCTCTGTATTTTAGTATCAGCATGAGCTAAAATACATCAGAAGTTTTATATTTAGATTAAGGCTGCAACAATAAGTCAACATAATTCAGTGTTGGCAGGCTGTTCATTTGTAACTGGTACACCACAGTACACCAGGGGTGTTCAATCTTACTGCACAGGACCGGTGGTAGCTGCAGGTTTTTTACCCCAGCCAAGCTTCATTGGTTCCCAGGCAACAAGAGGCTGGGTAGAGGTGATGACTGACCCAGATATTTAAAAAAGAGAGGGGTGGAGCTTGCTCAGTTGTTGCCAGATTATATATTGTATAATGACACATTTTATATTAATATATATGTAAATATTATTATCACAACCTGCCACAATTATTGCATTGCAACAAGATTTCTTTGTTTTCCCAAGCAAAAAAAGTACATATTTGCAGATATCCTGAAAATAACACATGGTATGTGTGACTTCTCCCTTAATTACTTTTTAACGACTAATTGATCAATATGAGAAATAATGGTAATTGGGTACTAAAACAATCATTAGTTGCAGCCTTATCTTCTATTACAAAATTTCATCTAGAAATCATTCTAGAAACTATGCATTGAATTTTCTTTTTCAGTACAGTCATAAAAAAGGTGCCAAAAATTACTACTTGTGGTTCCTGAAAGAATGTAGTGCACATAACACACATTAATATGTTTCTTAAAAATTCTCACACATTTTTTAACATAGTTCCTCAGAGTACTATGCAACAGGTTCTAAGCGTACTAAGAAATAAAATAGAAATAAATCTAAAAATGTGCAATACTGAATAAATTACTGGTAAAGTAGCACACTGAATATCAGGTGTGTTTAAAAAAATAAGAATGTTGTTTACTTGTAAACACATTTAGCCCAGGTCTCATGCTTATCAAATCTTTGCCATGCTATTTTTTTTTACCTCGTAGCACACCAAAGACGCATCTTTCATATACATAAACCCTTGACTGCCATAGTTCTATATTTGGTACAAGGTAAAATCAACAACATCCTGAAATTCTCCCTCTTGGCACTTTTTAAACCTTGGATCCAGAATATTTTAAACAGCTGAATATTTTATCCCGCCGTATGCTGAATATATAAATAGTATTAGCATGTTCACTTCTCATAGGTAAGCAGGGATAAGATTTTTTGGTCTACAAAATGTCCTTTTCCCACACCCCATGCAGTCAGGGGCAGAGGTAGCCTGCTGTTTATTTTTAATGAGATCCTCCATAATTGATGTCTGTGCTCCTCCGGGTTCTGCTTTTATCAGGCTTTATCATTCTAATCACATATTCCCATTGTCTGGCCATGATGCTCAGCTTTTGGCCAGTTGCCCCAGCAACACTTCTCCAACACTTTAACAGCGTTCAGAGATTTCACATGATATTACATCACCCAATCAAAGTTTACTAGTGATCATTAAAATGCTTACAAACTGAGCTTTGTGAAGAAATGTAGATGTTTTGTGAGATACCACAGCTATAAACAAATAATCATGAGCAACTTAAACCTATTTATTATGTGTGACTTAGGTTACTTTTCTTGTTCTTTGTGAAATACAATTCTCTCTTGAGTTGTATATGATGCTGCACCTGAAACTCTTCCTCAACCCCCACTGTCTGCAGTAGCTAGTACAAGAAAATGTTCAGAAAAACGAGTGGATCAGGAAAAGCACTGTGTCTATGTCAACTTGTGAATTCATGGCCTCACCCACCTTGAAGCCACGCAGCGTCTCGTCAGACAAGAGCTAACAGTGGAACAGCATGGCAGTTTGTGCAAATAACAAATCAGTGTTATATGCTTTGCCCATTATTTTAGAGCTAAGGAACAAATGGTTAGAATTTGTCTGTGGAGCATGACCAGCAAAGTGCAATTAAGAAAGGTAGGTGTATGTTTAGAAAAGTTCCTTTTTCACTAAAAAAATTAAAACCCACAGCCAACAAAACCCAGGGTGGAATTTTAATTTCTGGACCTGGACTACCCACCTCTGTGATTTTCACATTTTACAGAGACTCTAAGTCTAGATCAGTGGCTGAACTGCACTTAGCAGGGCATTACACATGCTGTAAAGTAACATATGACACTGCGAAGACTGTCATTAGTGTAAAAATGTCTTTATTTTAAATCGTTTCCAACTGTTGTCCGTCTCGCTGCATTGCAGTGCTGTTAACCAATAAGAGCAAGAGCCGAAATCCTATTGTTTCTGCCCCCCACTCCTCCACCGGACTAAAGCAGTGTTATACTGGATCGCCGGGGCACATTTTTTCCACAAAAAACAGCTCACATGACGTTCTTTCATTATAGAGACCTCAACTACACATTACAAAATAAATGAAAAAAACGATGGAATGAGACCTATGATGGAAAGTGTCTCTTATCTCCTTTTGAACTCACCTACTCTTGATTGATGCAACTGTGTCTCATTATTTCAGTGAACTGCTTTCTCTTTTCAGGTGTACGACTCTGCACTATGACACTGAGCTGCCATCCACCAGCATCGTCATAACGTTTCACAACGAGGCACGCTCCACTCTGCTGCGCACAGTGAGGAGGTAAAACAAACGATTACTATTATTATTATTATTATTATTATTAACACCCCTACTTCCAATGTACCCAGCTAAGCTAGCTACAATAGTTTGCTAATAACAGTAGATTTAGATAATTAAAATAGAATGTCAACAGCTAATAGTTAATAATAATAATAATAATACTAACTTTCTGACATGTAATGTACTTTCTCTCAGGTACCTAAACCTGATCAAATATTATGTACAGTCATCTTTCACTTCTGGCATCAAATATTTTCTAAAGTAATGTTACTGTTAAACAGTACTGAGGTGTGTGACGGGAGCTGTGCTGATCTGTGCTGAGCTGTGAAATGGTAAAAGCTTCTTATAAAGTAAGAAAAGAAAATAAACATAAACATTTGTGATGAAGAAACCTTTAGCCATGCATGACTTAACATGAATGTGGGTCATTTTTTTAACCATGTAATGCGCATTAGAGGGGTAGTGATACAAAAGCTAAGAAAGGAAAAAATAAATTAGGTGTTTGATTATCAAAAACAAGTTAACCGAGGAATACCTTCTATTCTGAATGATTCAATAAAAGATATAGAAAACGTTTGCCCCATGTTGCACGTCAAAGGGTTAAACACACCTACTGTAACTGAGCACTTAATCACATTATTTAGAGGCCTTTCATACAGCACAAAAACATAGCTAGAGAGAGTAGACGAGCACATGCATGCTCCCCAAGAACTCTGTAGCAGTTTTTGTGTTTGTCTGATTTTATGTAAACCACTTCATGACCATTGTTTAGGAACTTTATGAACATTCTACAATAACACAGAGAATGAAAAGGTTTACTGGAGTAAAACTGTAAGTTTTTGCTTTATTTTGAATATGTATATTAATAATAAAAAAAGCCACAGCGGTGTAGACATTGTGGTTCATTTACATTAATATGCATTTATTGAGGTCAGTGAACATCATTAAGGTCATTAAGATCATATATGTATGTGTATATATAGTTATAAATATTTGTTTACTATCAGTAGATAATGTAATTATAGTGACAGGGCTACCTTTAGTAATCAAATCAAGTATACATAAAAATGATGCACACACAAACACTTAAACTTACTGTGCCCTCAGAATAACTCAACACACAGCCATCAATCACTTTCAATGAACTATCACCATAATTTATATCAAACGACAGAACCTACTCAATCTAATAAAGAAAACCTACATCAGTGTGATCCCTAATAGTCAAATTGTCATTACTGCATTGCAGCAGTCTGTGTGAATTCTGTTGTGGAGGATGAGTCACCTTAAACTGTTTTGTTGACTGTAGAGGCACCATAAATGCTACTTAAACTTTCACTCCTTGATTAGTGATTGACATTTACACCTTAATATAGTTCATCATAATCAAAAATAAAATCTGTATCCTTTTTATCTTTTTATCATATCAGTATATCAGTAATGAGAAGTAGAAGGACAGTGTGTTGAGCAAAGGTAACTTTTATCTTCTGGGGCCAGTTGTTCAAAGGTAATCTGATCGGATTTTGGTTATCGGATTGGATCAAATCTGGAAAACGGGTTGTTCAAAAGGAAAAGAAGCATTCTGAAATTGGATCAGATCACATAATCCAATCCTAGTTTGTAAATGGATCAAACCTTCAGTTTCTGTTGTTCAAAACTTTTCAGTAGGATTTGGATAACTTTGATCCAAAAAAACAGGATTACCCTGATCCCAACAAGGGGTAGGATTTCAAAGTGGATTTCAGGAAGTAAATGTGGTAAAACTTTAAAATCAAAGTTTTAAAGTAAAAATAAAATACATTTGTACAATTTAGTGTATATACATTTACTTCTGTTTTGCACTTGACCTGTTTAACCGTTACAGTAATAAAGTAGACATTGGCTACCAATTAAGCCTTTTTCTATAGTAACGTAAAAATAAAAACAATCTTGACCCCATTAAATAAACCCCTCAAAACATTTCAATAACAAACAAAAATAATAAATTGATTTTTTTCATCTACGTCACTGTCATTCATCACTGTATATTAATGTCAAAGAAACATTCATCAGATATGAAGCTGTCAAAAATAATTTCGAACAATTGCAAAGAACACCAGAGTTTGTTCTGGTTCTTCAACAGGCTCAGGTGCATCATGAGCATCACAGAGAGGGACATTGCGTCTGGTAGCAACATTGGGCAGGACAATACATGCAAGTGTTATGTTGCATGCTCCCTGTGGTTCGACTCGCAAATAGTTAAGGCATGCAAAGCGTCTCTGCAGAACTCCATTTAAAAGCTCGATTGCTCGTATTGTTTTGCAATAAGCAGTATCTTGTTACTGCAAGAAAAGGAGTCATCAACCCCTGTTGGTTCTTCTATCTGTTTTTTACATAGCTGGTAATCCGGATTAGGTAATCCTGAAAACTGTGTTTCTGGATGAGGTTGATCCAATCCAATATTGCTTTGAAAAACTGGCTTAAAAGTAAGACAGATCAAGTGATCCTGGATAGCAAAAAACGTGATTACCAAATCTGGATAATTTTGATCCGGATTACAATTTTTGAACAACTGGCCCCAGGATTTAAATAATGACTGATAAATATCCAATCTTTCATGATTATTTACTACAAGTGTTTAATGTATGACATTAAAAACCTACTGAAATTCTGAGACATTGCAGAAATTTACATTTTACCCTAAAATGAGTGAAACCCAACATAAATAACACTTAAAAGCATGTGCAAGATAGAACAAAGATAGTTGCCACTTCACAAGTTGTAAGATTGGGTGAGAGTAACCCAGTTATTTGTTGCATGAGTTAAAAGAAAGTACACAGTACTTATACAGTATAAATAAGTTGTAAATTCAGATCATGCCTTCAGTAGACTGTTGTAGAGAGAAGAGTATGACCTGTATGTCTGTTGGAAGAAAAACGTGAGCTGCTTCCGCATTAAGCTTAAAAGGTGTTCTCAATTTTGAGGAAGAGCAGTAATAATATTCATGCTATTTACTTACATCAGTAAACTAGGTTTATGAATCTGAATAAGCAGTTTATGTAAAAAAAAAAGTTCCATCAAAAGTAGCTAAAATACCTCTTTATAAAAAAAGTTTCATTAGCCATATTAGCAGCCAGATTGGTGTTAAACTTTAAAACAGGTCTGTCTGTATCTCGATAACCACTTACAACACAATCCTTAAGGTTCTACAATCTTCTAAAAGTGGTGAAACGTAATGCTATTCTGAGTATCATACCGATGTCATATCTGTGTTAGGAGCTTCTCTGGTCTCTGATCAGCCTGACCTTGGATCTCTCCCAGGGCCCAGTCATCGGCTCAGTTGACATCAGCTGTTTGGCTGAGCTCAGTTTCTGGTCTGGCTTCGCTGCTAAGTGCTCGTGCTTGTAAGGTGGCGCACTCTGAGGATCCTTACGGCTTTTTCTCCAGCTCAAACTAATCACTCCCAAAAGAATCTTCTTCTCTGCAAGTCTTGGACATACTGTGTGGTGATAATTGGTCCCTGTGGATATTGCAAAGGTCTTGTTTTCATGACCTGCAACTTTTAGCAGTCACTGCCTCAATGTAAACATATTTGGCTCTTTGAAACATTTTTGGAGATTTTTATAGTCGGTTCTGAGAAGAAATGACTACATGTGCTCTTGAATCTGAAGGAGATAAGCAAGCATGGCAAGAGTAAATCCTGCAACTGCCTTCTACCAACGGTAATCTCACAGGTAAACAGTAACAGCAACAGCTTTAGTAATAGGCTCTAGAAGATTTTTCTTTGACCTTTCCCACATAGAGGTCACACACATTCACATCAAACATTTCACCGAATGAGCTTTGAAGTACAGCCCAGGGCTCTGCTTGATTGGTGCTGACAGAGGCTGTTACCACAGAGTGGCCTGAAGGAGGTGAGGGGGAATTTTCTGAAATCTTTGGCGAACTTATAGGCTTTCAGACTCTTCTAGCAGCAGCATATTGGGGATAGGTGATGGAGAGAGAGAGAGAGAGAGAGAGAGAGAAGACAGGATGAAAGAGTGTTTTTCTCCTCCCCTCAGGTGTGGAAACATCACAACAAAAAGAACAGTCTATCCACAGATTCTTTTTTCCTCATATATAAAACTAGGAGTTCCCTACTAAGGACACACTTGGTCATGGTTTATTTAATGTATGACATCCCGTTATAATATGAATATGAATGTGATTTTATTTTTAAATCTGTGTTGAATAGGAGAAAACATCAAACCACATGAATTCCATTAAGAGGATTTTTTTTCTAAACCTAGTGCATTACGGGTATTCACTGGGCTGTCCAGATGCTTCCCGCTGTTCGTGAATTATGGCTCCCACAGTCGCTGTGCTGGTTCTGCTGATGCCTACTACAGACAAATCAATTGGGTGACATTCACTGTCCAGTAAATGCAGCCGTCACTCACAGAAAACAGGCCTAGTACTGTGGCTTAATGTTGCTATGCCACAGATAGTAATAATGATAATAAATGAAAGTTAGTACAATAAATCATTTGACTGAATGTTTTTATTCTGAAAATAGGATTAGTATACACTCTATGCTTCATAGTAATGTCAAAACAAGTAGAAACAATAAGCAGAAGGGAATGACTGCAGGTATGTATCTGTATGTATGTGCAAGTCCAGTGTAGAGGCCAGTTTGATGGATGTGTCTAGATGGCACAAAAGAAAAACGGATAAATACAGCCGAGAGCCTGAGAGTAATTCTATCATTCAGCAAGCATGGGGACAAGACTGAGCTGGTTTTATAGTTTCCATCCTATGCAACATCTCTTTGTATCCCATCCAGGAGATTTTGTGACAGATTGATCCTTGACTATGACTTTCTGGCCTGTTTGTTTGGTAGCCGTCATGTTCTCAAATGGTCTCTTTCTAACTCTGAATGCTGAAATATAAATGATAAATGAGATGAGAGAATGACTTCAAAAGGGGGAAAAATGGATGTGCAATAAAGCTGCCTGATTTTATGCAAGAGACTGCCCATTAAAAAAAGGCTTTACACACATGTAACAACACGTCTGTTAAAAAATTTTACTAAAAAAAACTCTAATAAATTTATTCTTTACTAAAATAAAACACATTTTCTTTTTATCTATTTTTTATCTTTTTAACAGTGTTCTCAATCGGACACCTGTGCATCTGATTCATGAGATCATCCTAGTTGATGACTTTAGTGAAGATCGTAAGTAACAGCCGTGAATCTTTCACTTTTCACTTTTCAGACATTTGGGTCAGACATGAAGAGTTTTTTTATTATTATTATTAGCACTGTGTTGGGAGAAGGGATTGGAATAAGTGGAATAATCTAAAAGGCACTTCTCTATAATTTATCATGTTCTTTCTTTCTTCTTTCAGCAAATGACTGCCTTCTTCTCACCAAGTTGCCCAAAGTTAAGTGTCTTCGCAATACCCAAAGAGAAGGTAGGCAAATAGGTCTTTGTCTCTGTCTTTCTCTTTTTGTCTTTCTCTCTCTCTCTCCCTCTCACACTCAGTCTCTCTCTCTCAGTCTTCTCTGTCTGTCGGTTGCTCTATATGAATTAGATCAGGTACTGTCAGTGCTTGAAATGAGTCAGCTCCTCTTAAAAACAGGTGTTTGCTTTTAGCTGTTGTGCTGCTAAGTGATTTAGCAGCAGGTAGGGCCTCACTTGGGGAGGATAAAAACAGGCTTGGATTGCAGTGAACTGACTCTACCTGTAGCTGGAGAGGTAGAGTCTTTCTACAGATGTCTGTCGTATGAAATGCAGAGTACTTTATAGAGTGTCTCCAAAACAGAACCATCGCCTTTGTTTTGATAGTTTGAGGATATTAGAGGATTGAATCTTAAAAAAGAGAGAAAAATAAATGGTCCATTTGATGATGCTCAACTGAAATTAAACATTTAACTGCATGTCTATTAAGTGCAGTTGAGCTAAAAGGTAAAAGTAAATGACTCTCTATTGAATGTAACCAAACATCCAACTCTAATCTTAATATTTTAGAATTGGGTTTAAAGTTAGATTTAAAGTTTAGGTTAGGGTTAGGTGTAGGGTTAGATTTTTAGGGTGGATTAGGGGTTTAGATTAGGGGTAGGTGTAGGGTTATGTTCTATTTTGAATGATTTACATTCAATATATGGTTAAGTTGCAGTTAATATACATTTAGTTGAATGTTAGTTGAATGTCAGTTGAGCAACAACAAGGCCATCAAATAGACCATCCAAGTAAAGTGTTACCGATTCTTTTGATTAACTCATTTAGAACTTGATGGCGAAACTCTTCTTAGAAAAGTTGGGACACAGTGACATAAGGCTGGAAAGGTAAAAAAATATATATATAAAACAAAGAACAGAAAGAGCGATTTTCACCTAACACAACACTGGGTATTAAAATAACATTTTAGACAAACAGAGACAAAATCTCTTGGTAGCAAAGATGAGCAGATATCCCACATTCTATTATTGCAAGGTAACATCAAGAGATTTAGAGAATCTAAAGGAATTCTGAAATTTTGATTTATTTAAATGTTTAAAAAAATATTCCTCAAAAGAGTGTACGGTATTGGCACATTTCTCCCTACACAGTGCATACTATAATTAAACTATTTAAGGAATCAGGAGGAATCTCAATAAGTAAAGAGCAACCATAAACCAAACACGCATGTCTCAGATCGCACTGCCTACAGATCTATCAATCAACAAAATATCTGATAGAATCACATGGAGCTTTGTCAAGCACAACAATGCTTCAGTATATAGTAAAAATTGCACTGCTGTAAGACTTACTGTAAGTTAGATTTCGACAAATACGAACGTGAATTCATTTTTCCTACACCTCAATCCAATCATCTAATTTATTTTACAGTAAACAAACTTTACATGCCCTTATCAGTACCTTACGAGATTGGCTGGTGTAGATTACAGACTTGAAGCTGTGTAGTCTGTAGCACTACATATTCTGTGATTTACTCTGAATTATGTGTCTGTTCATCATTCTGTCACACGTATTCCATGCTTTCAAGGCTCTCTCCGGCCTTCCCCTCTCCTTAAATTTTACACGAAAGATATATTACCCCTACAAAGCGACAAGTTAGGATTATGCTGTAAACAATTTGTGTAACACAGTGATTGGGCGCTTGATATAAAGATTTAAAAATCCATTTGTAAGCAAAGTGTTTTGGCTTGAGCCTAACTGAAAAACACAGGAGGCTTTTAAACGGTCCAGGAAAGTATTGATTTTGCCACTTCAATATGCCCGGCAGCACTCTTACTGCTTACTGCCGGCTGCAGCTGTGAGTGGCGGTCAGCGCCTCAGAGATGGCTGCAGCTAAAATGGGCACTTACTGTTTAATGAAATCCCATTAGTGTGGTTCCCTGCTCTGATATGTTCACTGTTTAGCAGGTTAGATGTCTTAATGGATGATAACCTGCCTGGTAAGTGATGCGTGTTAAGGCTTATGGGCCACACCATGCTGCATTTCTTCTGCAGTCTGAGAAAGTTGTCACAGAAGTGCTCTTTGTAATAGGTGAGTCAGAATGGACTGCTGCTGAAATTAATGACACCAGTGCTGAAATGCTCAGCATCGCTTTCACAATTATAAATTGTAGGAAGTAGAGCTTAAATAATGGTTTGGGTCAGCATTAAAGTGTTAGAGCGAAGAGGGACAAATGAGAATAATCTAAATTGTATAACCAAGAGGAATAATAAAACGTTTAGGGGTTGGGGTGGAGCAGACAGTGGCTCTTTTAAAGGTACAGAAACAGGACGGTTTTACACAGGGGGAGAAGTGTGCTGCCTGATCTTTGTGGTATTTTGAAAAAAACTTGAAGATCCAAGGAAACTGTGTTAACTTGTAAAAAAAGAGTAAAACGTGTCCCCCTTAACATGGATGTGTATCTACTGTGAAACTGAAGCCAATTTTTTCCAAATACTTTAATATTCGAGTGTTAAATTTACTTAATACAAGTACGTAAATGTTGGTTCCAAACAGACAAAATGTGTTCCAACACAAATTAAATGAAGTTACATATAAATGTATACACTATTGTTTTGATGTAGCATATTTTGTGTTACATCATTAATTAATCAAGCAAAATTGACAGTGAGTCGGTGTGTACAATAAAAAACTATTTCGGTTACTTTTTTATTCTAGTTTTTTTTTTTTTTGCAGATGTGTAGCATCCTTGCATAAGGCATTCTGTATAGTAAAGCCTCTAAAAACAATGTCAGTTCCATACAAAATCAAGTGTGAAAATGAGTAGAAAGCAGATTAAATCAGTAAACTGACGCAGCAGTGTTTTCACTAATAACAAATGGCATCAGTTGGCTGCTCTCCACCCCTGTTTATCCCTGCGCTTCAAGGTTCCATTACACGCAGTCACACATTGTCGCTTATACAGCAGTGATTAATGTGCAAAGCCGATGTGCAACCAACTCTATACAGGGGAAAATTGTTAAAAGGTTTAATGCATTTAAACCCCATTGTTGTCCTGGAGCAACAAACAGTGTGTGCTGTTCTGCTATGTTAACTCTATTAGCTGGGGGTGAATGTAATCTCTGCTGCTGCCTCTCCCCATCTGGCCAGCTCATAGTGGAAGCACACCACACAGATATGAGCGCACACACACACATGCGCTCGTCTATACACATTTAGGCTGTCCGCAGCTATGCAGTCGAAAGTGTACTCACTCATCCAGAAAATAAAGCTTTATTGAGGATGAAATGGGATTTTTAATTGGCTGAAGTTGCCGTGCAGTGTGAAACTCAGCAGGAGTCGTGCACTTTAACAATGCCACCGTGCCCTCTGTCATGTGCTGCTGAATGAACTGCTTTGCCTACGCATTGGCATCTCTTGATCTAAGATTTTCATACCCCTAAAAATGTGGCCTTGTCTAATTGGTCCCAGAAATACTTTTCCAAGGATATCAGATCTGCTTGGGTACCATCCAAGTTATGTGGAGGTTTATTTTCTCCACAGATCTACATTCATCATTGTGTTTGGCAGTATCTTAAATGACAGGGTTACTTTAGGACAGTTTGGCTGGTGTAAACTGAGGAAAATCCCAATGTCTCATCTCCTGTAATATCTTTTTATTGATAAAAGTTCTGTCCTAACTAGACTTTTAACAGTGCAGAGCATATATCAGCTCGCCTCGGGTCACTGGATAACTCTCTTTAGTCTCTCTTCGGCTCTGTTCACGCCTCGCATTAACTGGTGTCTGGGGTGATACGATCACATGGGACCACCAAAGCCTTAAATCTGATTTTCACTGGAGGAGTAGCTCTGTGACCTTATTAATGCAACATTCCTGGTTGCAATGCCACTTTATACTCAAAATATTACAACTTTATTCTCAAAATATACATATAGCCCTAAAACATCTCTGTACACATCAGACATGCAGCTTTTGGTACTTAAATGCCAGCAGATCTGAAATGCTAACTTTCCAGCTTATCTAATGGCAGGTGTGAACAGGGTCTTAGACTCACTTAGTTTCAGGTAATTTTTAACTGAAGCTATCTTTAATCTTTAATTATCTCAAATCTAAAATGAGTAAGGATGTATATAATGAGGTGTAGTTGCTTTGGCAGAGCAGAGAAATCATTAATCAGACTGTTCTGGTCTGCGGCCCTTGGTTTCCCACTGCTGGGGCAACTATGCACAGCAGAGAACATGAATACATCAGTTAGGATATAGTTACTAAAGACAGGGTTACATATAGAAATGCCTCCCTTTCTACTACTGCTACTGTCCTACTCAGAACAACATGGAGAGGTTTAACAATAGTCTGTAGTAGAATTGTATTAACCTGGCACCTTAACACTATAAATACTAGAAGCTGAAAGTTTCAGTGCTTTTTGGAACAGGTTGCTGTTTTTTCTCTGTGACTCAGGGCTGATCAGGTCCAGGGTCCGCGGGGCAGATACGGCAAAAGCGGGAGTCCTGACCTTTCTGGATAGCCACTGTGAGGTCAACAAGGACTGGCTACCTCCGCTGCTTCAGAGGATTAAAGAGGTACATTAGTCTTTTGACTGGCTTTCTAGAAGATTCATCAACACAATTAAGGGTGATTTATAATTGAATAAAAAAAGAACCCCAGAGATGAAAAATCTGTTGACTGTATAGTACTGTGCAAAGTGTTCTGTGATGTGTGTCATTAATTATAAAGCTTTTCTTAAGGAAGAACTATTCTCCTCAAGTTTAATTTCCATCCTTAAAGCTACATACAAGGAGGGTGAAAGTGGCTCAAATCCAAGTTTTTCACCGGGTTAGATGTTTATTTTAGGCTGTTACCTTTGTAAAGAGACCCTTATCTGACATTGGTCTGAGCAGTCTGTTTCAGTTTCAGTTTCATCACAGGAGCTATACAGCGTGTGACTTCTATAAAAACCTGCACTCTGCTGTTTGTTTGTTTCATGTAATCACGTTTATTTTTTCTTTTCATCACAGCTTTTTTTCTTCTTCTTCTCAAAACGTAAAATTTGCATGAATTTTGATCTGGATATTCAGACAGAGATGTCAATTGTTCAAATTGGAATAAAAAAATCATACTCAAATGTTTTTTTTATTTGCAATTTTTTGCAACACTGACACATAAACAACAATTTATGTTATTAATGATGCAAATATTATACTGAGATCTTTGTTTTAAAAACCTGCTGCCTCTAATTTCTGCATTACTTGTATGGATCTCTAAGTGTAGGATATGTTTCTTCTCTTTCATCTTCACATCACAAGAGTACTTTTCTCTCACAGGGGTGATGTTCACAGAGCATGAAAGAATTGAATGATGCGGTCAAAGCACCCAGAGTCTGTAGACGATTCAGAGTGTGTGTGTGGGTGTGTGCGTGTGTGTGTTTGAAGCATGTGTGTTATTTATTGTCCGTGTGTACATGACATGTTCACCCAGATAATCCCAATGCTCATTGATTTTTCCCGCTCTTTATATGTGAAGTCAAGCTGAAAAAAGCGATGCTGTTTTATTATCCTCTTAACCGTTACATTTCCTTATGCCTGATTCACTTCTCTTATGCCTGATTTAGAATAATGCCTCAGAAATTCACAAATGCACAATGAGTCTTAAGCCTGAACAAACTGATTTACAACAAGCCTCAACTCATTTCAGGACCCAACCTGTGTTGCGAGCCCCGTGATTGACATTATCAACATGGACACGTTCTCCTACCTTGCTGCTTCTTCAGATCTTCGTGGAGGTAAGAATTTAAACCTGTTCACAAGTAGTTCACAACTTAGTATGCCACACAAATGGCCCAATCGATATGGAAACATGCCATTACTAAATTTCATATTCAGTGTAATTTGTTTTGGTTTAGCTAACAATACTTTATTGTCTTATATGTTAGTTCTGAGCAGTATTTGTTAAATTTGTAAATATAGCGGATCATTATTCTGATTGGCGCAAAAACAAAGCAAATGAGAAGGATATCAAATATAATTCTTAATGTGGTATTAAAAACATATCTTTCAGTTTTAACAAACCCCTTATACTTCATAGCCAATCTGGAGTGAAAGAGGGAAAATGAGGAGAAGGAGAAAGTTTAAGGTTATGTTCATGCAGGCAATGGTATTGTGTTCTCTCGTCTTTAGGATTCAATCAGAGAGTTTTTAAAATTCTGGTCATTTCATTTACTTGACAGATCCTATAAACAATTTGTTGGATGTCTTGTACTGGAATTGCACAGAAACCTCACCAACCATAAGATTGTCCAACCTTTTGATTAGAAGACAGATAAAAAGGAAGAAGGCTCTGTCTCCTCTAATATTTACTGGTCAGGAGGTGGAGAAGGTTGAATCCTTCTGATGAAGTTTCTGAAGACAGCCACCAGTGGGTCAGTGATGTAGTCAGTAATACTTCTGTTCCGCTGGGAAAACTTATCAGATTCTGTTCTTTGTTATGCAGCTGATGAAATGTTGACTATCCAGAGAGTATATGTTACACTTTTACAGAGCTGTGGTGGAAAATGTTCTGATCTTTTTTATATGTGGAATGGAAAAGAGGTGTTTAAAATGTATACAGATTTCTCACACCCAGCTCAGCACTTGTTCAAACTGTTTTCTTCTGGTAAGAGGTTTTAAGAGTATTTTTTCAGAACATCAGTGTTTGTTTCTGTTAGCTATTAGAGTACTACACTGTTTTCTGTTAAATAAATTTGTACGTTCTGTATAAAAGTAAGAAAAATCCTCTGGGTACTTATTTTACCATAGTTTCTTTACATTAAAACTTTATATTCCACTGTATTTTCAATTAAATATACCAGCACACAGCACCCTCCAACGTGCCTCTTAAGTGTAATGTGAAATATATTAAAGCTTTGTCAGCAGAATTTTAATGTGAGCTGTGTTATGTAATAATGTGTTTGTTGGGCGCTGGTTCAAAAGCTCATTTGACACATTAATCCTAAATATGATGACAGGTAGAGATGAAAACACTTGGATTTTTTTCTGTTTACCTCTCTCTCGCTTTGTGCTTCAGGCTTTGACTGGAGTCTGCACTTCAAGTGGGAGCAGCTGTCTGCAGAGAAGAGAGCCAAGAGAGCCGACCCCACAGAACCCATTAAGTAGGTGAAAGGAAGTGCTAAGAGGTGTATTAGAGACCATTAGAGACTTTCTGAGGGAACACCGAAGGGAAAACAGGTGTCTTGGTGGCTGCTATCCTAAAAGAGGTTTTTAAGCTTTTTTCATGTGGCTTTGCGTTAGTTTGTGATTTTCTTGAAGAACACTTAAGTGAAAGAGAAGAGAATTGATCTCTTTCTGTAGAGCAATTCAGTGTTCAAAGGGATTTCAGCCTTGTGAATCCAGTGCATGTTATGATTCCTTTATTACTAATCTTTCTTTCATAGTAGCTTTGTTACTCTCAGCAGCACACTAGTACCAATCTGTCTGTCTCTCGCTCTTGTTGGCTGTTGTAATGAAGGCTGTTAATGTCTCAGATAAGCAGGCAGTGAGGCAGAGCAAGACTGAGGCATCTTTCAGAGCCCACATGCTTCTGCACTGGTGCAGCGCTGCAGACAGCCTCTCAGCAGCACTGCTTGCACACGAGGGGTTAGAGCAGATTTATGTGTGTCTTTGAATAATCGTTTTTAGGTACTCCACAAAACTACTATGTTTTCATTTCTATTGTTCAAAACTGTGTGTGTGTGTATTGGAGAACACAACAGTTGGAAAGAGTGGATATATGTGGTTAAATCATTCTCAGAATGATTTCTGAAGTCTGAGTGTTGTCATCAAACCTTGTCTTGACCTAACATCAGCCTGATCATTTCCCTTATGCCTGTCAGTGTGAGGTGAAGCTCTGCAGGGACAGTGCATTTGCAGTATTAGTGAGTATCTGGATGTGAGTGGCGGCAGGTCTGGTCATATTTTCTTCAGGTTAACACTTATTTAGTTGTTTTTGTTTATTCGCATCACACAGATTTGCGCAGTGGACGCACACAGCAGGCGTGTATCCCCTAATAAGCACAGCCGGGTTCGGTAACGCCTGTAGCCTGCAGTTTTCCGGCGTTGTTCATGGATGATTTCTCTCCCCTGAGCCTCTTTTTATGAACACACTTACTCAGCCTGACAGGCCAGAGGGGGAAAAAAGCAACAAAAGAGAGGGGATTTAGCCTAGAGAAACAGAAAAAGCTCCATGTTGTCCCTGAAAATGTGAGTCACAGATAATACAGCCCAGCTTCTTCACTATAGGCTGCACTTAACACGCTGCTGGCTATTTTGTTATCTATGCCAAATTAATGAATCATCACCAAAGCTTAAAATAAGATAAGATTTTTCACGTAGAGTTGGATTGGAATGCATTATTTATTGAATGGTTATTATGTGGTTATTTATTAAATGTCATTATACATCACATTATTAAAAAGACACAAAATTTAGCTTCACTTCATTTCAAATCCCTTTAAAATGTTAGTTGATATTGATCCATTCTACATTAATCTATGTGTGATTCACTGTGTCTCTCTGAAAATATTTTCTATCAGGACTGAGAGCATGGTGCCCTGTCAAAAGATACCAAAGTAGTGCAGTTCATCTAATTAGAGTGAATTTTGTTTTGAATACTTTGGAAATGTTTGTAAATAATTACTTAAACTTGTTTACCAAAAATAAATGATGGAGGCAAGTTTGTGATGATTTAGCATTCTTAATAGTAATGAGTAACTAGAAAACAGTCATGTCTTGGCTGATCAGCCGTGTAAGGGGGAAGGGATAAAGGGTAGGCTTTTTCAGTGAAGTCAGCTTTAAAATAGTAATTCGATTTCCACATTAACTTCAGTCACATAACCATTTTTTCTTTTGAATCCCCAGAACACCCATCATTGCTGGAGGACTCTTTGTGATTGACAGGTCTTGGTTCAACCATCTTGGGAAATATGACACAGCAATGGACATCTGGGGGGGAGAGAACTTTGGTAGGTCCTTTCACCAAAAGACTTCTGTCGCACCCAGTAAATCAAACTTTTGAT